>NC_141081.1:35410517-36138017 GCF_041138505.1 Cibotium barometz | reverse complement strand
ATGTTTGGTCTAATGTAGGTATTTGTCATCATGGATACTCTTGCTTGTATCCTCAACTAACATCGTGCCATTAATATGTAGCTTGGTGGTGATGCGATTCTCTTTATATCAAAAGTGTTATGTTACATATTTGTTAGTGTGTATGGTATTTTCCTCATCACATGTGGCCTCCTTGAAACCATGTTACAAAACAAAATCTCGTGGACGTGAAATAATCATACATAAAAGCCTTTTAATATCCATTCAATGGTTTTTCTTAAGCCGTTTCAAATCATCTATTGCTTTGCCATATGTCAAAACCATAGCACACCACTAAGTTTCTTTTGCATAATGTGCATGTAATTCTCTATCCATTTTTTTAATAAATAGGTAATTATATTTAATTAGAACAATATTAGTAATACTATATTACTTCTACCTTTTATCAAACACTGACATGTGACGATGAAAGTTGAACCTCACATAGTAAAATAAATATGGAAAGGATGGAATCATAGTTAGAGACATGATAATTAATTTAAGTCTTATTCAAAACTCCTCTCATATCATTGTGTTTTGATAGCAGCTATGTTTAGATTGATGTACAGATATAACCACTGTCGATATTGCCCTTGGCTTGCTCACACAAGTATGAAATAAGCCCTTTTTTCGAAAGCAAATGATGCCCTCCCTAAAGCTTCTTTATATCTAGAGAGAATACCTAGGATGACTTTAATAGGAAGGGGACTGCTAATTCATCTCTTGCATGCATATCCAGGAGCACGCTATTACAGCTAGTAGTCTTTCACATTGGCCCTTATCCAGCTTGGTTCACAAACTATCAAAGAATCTTATTCAATCTTATGCACCAGGTGGATGGCATTCGAGATCTTCAGAATCGTTCCATGCATTAACTCACGTCCATATGCAAGCTTGTCTGCTTGCTTTGCACATGTCATTGCTATGTGTCAGGCAAAATCTTGTAAGGTGTTTTGGGCTTGTGTACATATGGGATGCATGGCATGTAAAAAGATTTGGCCCTAAATGCCCTGGCAGGTGTACAGAGTGGATGGTTTGGTAGTGAGCTAGTACATGCATGTTTTTTTTTGGGGAGCAGTGCTTGAGATTTGAAGATTTTTTTATTGCAGCAGTGTGTATGGCCTTGAGGAAGGTTGGTCTCCAATGTGTGGAAAGCTTGCAGAAGGCTTTTGATGTTGGCAGCCTTTGGGCTTTAATTTATGTATGTTGGCAACAGGGTGATTTCATGCTTTTTTTTGAGCTTTTGGTAATGCCTCCATGTGAAAATATTATGGGAACCCTGAATGTGATGATGGCTAGTCAATCTGGGGCTGATTTTGGACGTAGAGATGGCGCTCCATTTTTAGCAAGCATGTGATGATGACCGGCAGTGCATGGCACCCTGCAAGCATGTGATGATGACCGGCAGTGCATGGCACCCTGCAATAGCCGTGTTTAGAAAAATTATGCTGTAGCTATAATGAAGAGTGGGTGACAGCTCTAAAGGGTGTGCTGACGATGGCAAAAGGGCAGCTCTTGCATTCGTTTTGGAAAGTTGTGGGCATGAGCACTAAGGCCACTAATTGGGAAGTTGCCATGGCCATCCTCTAGGCCCTTCGTCGAGACGCCAACATGGCGAGTAAAAAATTAACTTCTAGGTCCCCACTACTCGAATGGCAACTTGGCGAAAGCACAACAGAGATACCAGTCTTTTAGGAAGGGGGATGGGGGGGAGTTTTTTTTTTCTCTGGTTTTGGAGTCGCCGACGGTGGCTGGTAGCGAAGAAGAGGAGGGGGCGAAGTCATCAACTACAGCAGCAGCAAAGCTGTGGAAGTGTGAAAGGTGGCATCTAATGTAGCGAGCAGGTTTGCTTGGACGCGGCTAGTGGCTGGCGAGGATAGAGAGAGCCCTTACATGTGGTACTGGATGAAGGCAGCCGACTCTGGTGTGCACAGGCAAGGATAGAGGAGTTTCTTTGCTTTTGTCTTTGGAGCTGGCGGAGGCTGGTAGCTACCATAGGGTTGCCTTCAGTTGAGGCGCAGCGCAGAGAGTGCTGATGGCAGTGAAGCAGTGAAAGGGAGTCAAAAAAAGTGAGAGGAGGGGCGACTACAGCCAAAGAAGTGGAAGAAACTCTGCTGGTGTCGCAGAGATGAGGGGAGGAAGGCATCCAATGCATCACTAGAGAAGGTAAGGTGGCAGTCCTGCAGAGAATCAAGGAAAAAGCAAGGCTTCGACTGAGGAGGAAAAAGTGAGCATCAACAGCCACGTCTAGGGTGGTGGCATCCACTGCAATAGAAAAATGAAGAAGGAGAGAAGATAGATTTCCTAAGCCTGCCAACATTTTGAGGGAGTTTGGGTAATTCATGGTCTTCAGCTCAAAGATGTAGATGCTTGCATGTCAGTTTGTAATAGTCTCCGCACTAAATATACAGTCTTGTGAACCTAAGGTAAAGCTTGGAGAGTAGCTTACTACAGACATGTATCTTGTTTTGGAGCTGGGTCCAAATATCCACGAACTGTATTTTGAAGATCCTTCAATGTTTGAGATTGTATATTGTGCTAGTGATATAGGGTATTGGCCAGTTGTAATTTACATAGATGAGAGGGAGTGGGCAGATTATGAGTGGGTGTTAGAGGAGGATGGTTCTAAGGATATTTTGGATATCCAACTTTGTAGAGACAAAGATTTGTTTTGAAATAAAGTCTTGTTTGTGCTGTTTTTCTGGTGTGGGTGGTGTGGTGAATTGTGTGAGAAGTGCTCTAGCTAGTGTGCTGGTGGTGCCCTAGGTTCGTGGTGTTTTCCAAGGCTGTTGGATGGATAGCTATAGAGGCAGGTGATTCGGTGTCCGGAATTTTCGACACTATACGCTTGCCCGAGTCACCACAGAAATTGGTTGTAATGAAGCGGTGGACACAAGTTGTACGTATGAGGCCAAGGGCTACGCATACATTGTATTGGGCCAAAGGGCAAGGTGTAAGTGGAGGACATTGGCTTATGGGCCAAAGGCCAAGTAGGGTGGACATTAATAAGTATTTGTGAAAAGGGGGCCATGGTATATAGGCCAATGTGAATAGCTAAACACAATTAGCTTATCCTAATAAAAATTACAAGCTAATAAGCTTATGTGGCAACCTTCCCCTTCTCCTTTCTTATATATGGTGATCCTACACCCATGTCATCACTCCATGCCTTTAGTGATCATATCTAGTTCATTGCAGTGGTATTAGAGCAACCTTCCCCTTCTCCTTTCTTATATATGGTGATCCTACACCCATGTCATCACTCCATGCCTTTAGTGATCATATCTAGTTCATTGCAGTGGTATTAGAGCTTCTCATTAATCCCGCTTTTTCCCAATTTCATCATGATTTGCTGCAGAATTTGCATCCTCTCTTGTGCTCCAAGAAAACCCTAGAATCGCGTAGTTTCCATCAAATCTCTTGCTCAAACTTCATGTACATGTAACCAAGCAGCTAACTAAGCCTTAGTGGTGATTCTTGGGCACCTTAAGCAAGTGATTTGAGGCTTGGAAACACAGTAGCGCGGTGACGAATTTCAGAAGAGCTGGCGGTAAAAATCATGAATAGCACCACATATCAAGCTCATTTATATGTCTAAAAGCTTCATCAAGATTAGCAATGGAGTTCTCAAGCATTTTCTAACTTTTTGGAGCCCTTTTCTTGAGGAATGAATCCCATGGAGTCTCCAAAAACCTGCAAACAAAGGCCCACATTTTTCATCAAGGCAAGGTTGGTTAGAGAGGCCAAGGGGAGCATGGTTTGAATCTTCCTTGCCATGAGTGCCATGGTAAGAGGTAATGAAGAGGATTAGATACTCAGAGAAGAAATGGCCCCAACTCTTTCCATCGGATTCTAAACCTTGGTAAGAGGGTGGGAAGGCTTGGCTAGGAGATTAGCAAGGAGATTAGCAAGCAAAGCTCTCCACCCCATCAACAAACAAAGCTCTTCATCAAAAATCAATCTTGCTCGGCACAAAGATCACATGTAATATGCCATTTACCAATTCATTATGCAATGAAGATATGCCTTGATGCTACGCTAATTGCCAAGAGAACATTGGTTGTGGTTTGAGTACATAAGAAGTTTAAAGTTTTGTCACTAATATAAAGGAGACCATGCCAAAAAATTTCAAAATTTACATGCATGGTTGGGATTGAGGGTAATTTTGGACACATATAAGGTGCTTTTGGATGCCAAATATGCTTGGAAGAAAAGGATGGTACATGTGGAACATGCGGAAGGAAAATGGGTACCAAAGGAGCTCATGAGCAAAATTTACAGATTCACAAAACCCTAACTCAATAAAATTACATTAGCGCTAGAATTTTTTTGATTATATACGCTCTTACTACTCCCTTACACTTCCCAACAAGCCTTAAACCTCTCCGTTCCGACATCATTTGGATCCCCAACTTGCCATTTTGCATTAGAGGTAAAATTTATGCCCAGTCATAAACATTGAGCTATTTGGGACAAATGACATCATAGGATGGATGTAAATCATTAGGGCTTCCCAAAAATCCATAGTACATCCAAATCGGGGATGTCATTTGGGGGGTCAAACCTATACGATTGACTTTGACCAAAAAGTCAAAACAGAGGATATTTGCACTTTGACTTTGGTCAAATTCTCTTAGGCATAGTTAGTACTTGTCCTTACAAGCCCACACACCAAATTTCATCTAAATTCGATGACTTTTGAGTACTTTATGGCCTAATTTCATTTTTTAGTAGTGTCGTATAAATCCTAAAATAGAGAATATTAGGGCTATTCAAAAATATTATGTTCTTGCATATTTGCATTCTATGCCACAAGATCTATCCATAGAGACCTAGATCATCAAATTTCGACATCATTAAAGCTTTCTAATAGCCATTTCTCATTTTCAACCATTATGCCAAGGGGGTGTTCGTCTAAGCAAGCAATGGAACTTCATGAGATAAGGGAAGATAGGGAAATGGTGAAGGAGGATCATGTAGAAGAGATTGGTGATGAGGGTATGAATTTACAAGCTGACAACATTGCAAATGCAGCACATAAGACCAATCATGTGCAAATTAGGCCAAGTTTTGTAAATGTGGTCAATACTTCAAATTATTTGGGGGGAGCAAATGCACAAGCAATGGCCGCTATGACAAATTATGATGATGCTAAGAAGCACGATGCAACCACTTGTGCAAGAGATTATGGGCACCATAACACAATAGATTAGGGCATGCAGCATGGAGACATGAAGACAAGGGTGGACCACCTCACAAGGTTCGACAAGCTCATGTTGAAGACAAAGAGAATTATCACCCAAGTTTCCATTCTACTCATGGTGCTATGCGCAACCAAATGTTAACACACTCACCCAATGATTCCCAAAGGCAAATGTCATACACCTCCAAACGAAGGCTCAAGAGTCCCAAGGAGTGATGGTCTATTTTACCTTGTTTTGTCCTAGAGAGAGAAAATGTCAAGAGGGAGGTAATTCAAAATTGAGATATTTTTGGATATAAAAATCCTCCTAGTGTCTAAAATGGTTTCCCCTGAAATAGATATTCCAAAAGAAATTTCCAATATGCAATTGGAATAAATTGAAATCAGGTAAAAAGGACCTTAGCCTAAGGGTCCAGATTTTCTAAAATTTTTGAATTAAGGTTCCTATGGACCAATTATATTAATCCAAATGTAGGGAGGAGATAAATGGAAGAATAAAAGAAAATCTCCCAAAAATAAGTAAATGCTCACATAAGATGAAGAGTTGACTAAGGACAAGGTTATTAGTTAAGAAAGAAGAGATATTTAGAAGAAATGATGCATTTTTTGACACCTCAGTGTGGGGAATTTCCCTCATGAAGGAGGTGCCTATTTCACATGTGTGGTTGAGTTTTAAACTCACAAATAATGAGATTTTTTTTTCTCTCCTCTCTCTTGCTTCAACTAGATCCAAAAAAAAAGCTAAACTGACCTAAAAATGGTCAAAAAAATTGACCAAACTGATCTGGAAAATTCTAGAATCAGTTTGCTTGGTTAGAGGCTCACTTTTTCCTATAAATGAAGCCTCCCCTTTGTAAAGTGTGGATAATGTGGATTGATGTGGATGGATGTATGAATAATGTGGATTGATGTGTGGATAATGTGGATCGATCTGGATGGATGTATGGATGGTCTAGAGGATTGATGTGTAGATAATGTGGATTGATGTGGATGGATGTATGGATGATGTGGATTGATGTGTGGGTAATGTGGATTGACTTGAATGGATGTATGGATGATGTGGGTTGATGTGTGGATAATGTGGATTGACGTGAATGGATGTATGGATGATGTGGAGATTTATGTGTGGATAAGTGGATTGATGTGGATGGATGTATGGATGATGTGGATTGACGTGTGGATTGATGTGGATGGATGTATGGAAGATGTGGATGGATGTGTGAATAATGTGGATTGATGTGGATGGATGTATGGATGATGTGGATTGATGTGGATGGATGTATGGATGCTGTGGGTTGATGTGTGGATAACATGGATTGACGTGAATAGATGTATGAATGCTGTGGATGGATGTGTGAGTAATGTGGATGGATGTATGGATGATGTGGATGGATGTATAGATGATGTGGATTGATGTGTGGATGATACGATTGGATATGATTTGATGTGGGAATGATGTGATGTGATAGGGATCGATGAAAAAAAAATTTGTGGGAAGATGAAAAAAGATGGGGACTAATGTCTGGTGAATGAGGTCGTGGAGACCTATCTGTTAAAGTTGCAACTGCTAAAGGAGAGTCAACGGAGGACGTCTCACGTAACAAGGTCGGTCGAGGTCTTGACCAGCCTCGGTTTGGTTTAAATGGTGAGCTTCTGATACAGTGGATGAAGGACCAAGGAAGCGTTAATGACTTCAGCAAATCACTATGAGATTAGTGGATTGTGCTGGTAGATTACTACTGTTAACACTTGACCCAGTGGATCAAGTTAAGGGATGTCAAATTAAAAATCTGTATAATTGAAAATTTCCATGAAGGACTGTTCAGATAGAAATTTCCATGAAGGACTGTTCAGATAGAAATTTCGGTCTAATGGACCATTATTGTGATAAGGATTGAGTGTTACAATCTGAGTGAATTATTATGTGATGATGAGTTTTATTTAAGGGATCTTTATCTTAGGATTCTGTTGGGTTCACCAGACTATAAAGAACCCCAGAAGCAGTTGGATCTTAAGGAAAAGAGTTCTCCTCTAATTTTGCAAGATGAGGACATCTCCCATTTTTTAAGTGGGGTAGGATGTAAGATTCCTCCCTCCGACTTTTGAGGTGTGCAGGTGTAGGAACCTCCCCTTCTGATCTTATAATTATTCCCCTCTCTCAAATAAAAAAAAATCCTGTTTTACCCTGTTTTGGCCTAGAGAGAGAAAATGTCAAGAGGAAGGTAATTCAAAATTGAGATATTTTTGGATATAAGAATCCTCCTAGTGTCTAAAATGGTTTCCCTTGAAACAGATATTCATAAATAGATGCATAAAAGATTTTTTAAATATAAAAGTGTTACTTTCATTAAAATTGAATTTATGCATAAAAAGATGCATAAAAGATATTTTTATTATTCCAAAAGTGTTATTCTCATTAATTTTGATTTTATGCATAGAAAGATGCATAAAGATTTTTTTTTTTCAAAAGAGTTATTCTCATGAATTTTGATTTTATGTATAGAAAGATGCATAAAGAATTTATTTTTATTCAAAAAGTGTTATTCTCATTAATTTTGATTTTTTGCATAAAAAGATGCGTAACGAAATTTATTTTACTCTCATTAAATTTGATTTTATGCATAGAAAGATACATAAAGAAATTTATTTTTATTTCAAAAGAGTTATTCTCATTAATTTTGATTTTATGCATAGAAAGATGCATGGAGATTTTTTTTTAATTTCAAAAGAGTTACTCTCATTAATTTTGATTTTATGCATAGAAAGATGCATAAAGAAACTTTTTTTTATTTCAAAAGAGTTATTCTCATAAAAATTAAATTTATGCATAGAAAGATGCATAAAAGATTTTTTTTTATTTGGAAAGTGTTATTCTCCTTAAAATTGAATTTATGCATAAATAGATGCATAAACGGATTTTTATAAAAGTGTTATTTCCCATTGAAGTTGTTCTTATGCATAAATAGACGCATAAAGAATCTTTATATCAAAAATAAGAATTCTCTTAAATTCTTTAAATAGATGTGATAAGTTGTGATATGAATCGGATAGATGAGAATGAATGACAAGGGATGTGAATGGATGTGATGTGATGTGAATCAGATAAATGTGAATGAATAGATGAGATGTGATGTCATGTGAATCAGGGTGTAAATGAATGATAAAGGATGTGAATGAATGTGATAGCATGTGAATCAAGATGTAAATGAATGATATAGGATGTGAATGAATGTGTTAGCATGTTAATCGGGATGTGAATGAATGATATAGGATGTGAATGAATGTGATAGCATGTGAATCGGGATGTGAATGAATGATAAGGGATGTGAATGGACGTGATGTGATGTGAATCGGGATGTGAATAAACGATAAGGGACATGAATGAATGTGTTAGCATGCGAATCGGGATGTGAATGAATGAGATGTGATGTGAAATGGATGTGATAAGATGCGATGTAAACTGGATAGATGTTAATGTATGTGAAGTGATGAGATGTATGGGTAGATGCAAGTGGATGAGATTTGATGAGGATAAATGAGGAAATAAGTGATGAGATAGAAAAAGATGTGATTAGATGAGAATAGGAATACTTATGAAATGAATGTGGATTCATGTGGGTTGATGTGTGGATAATGTGGATTGATGTGGATGGATGTATGAATGATGTGGATTGATGTGTGGATGATGTGGATTGACCTGGATGGTCTGGAGGATTGATGTGTAGATAATGTGGATTGATGTGGATGGATGTATGGATGATGTGGATTGATGTGTGGGTAATGTGGATTGACTTGAATGGATGTATGGATGATGTGGGTTGATGTGTGGATAATGTGGATTGACGTGAATGGATGTATGGATGATGTGGAGATTGTGTGGATAAGTGGATTGGTGTGGATGGATGTATGGATGATGTGGATTGACGTGTGGATTGATGTGGATGGATGTATGGAAGATGTGGATGGATGTGTGGATAATGTGGATTGATGTGGATGGATGTATGGATGATGTGGATGGATGTATGGGTGATGTGGGTTGATGTGTGGATTGACGTGAATGGATGTATGGATGATGTGGATGGATGTGTGGATAATGTGGATTGATGTGGATGGATGTGTGGATAATATGGATTGATGATGTGGATGGATGTATGGATAATGTGGATTGATGTGGATGGATGTGGATGATGTGGATGGATGTATGGATGATGTGGATTGATGTGTGGATGATGCAATTGGATGTGATTTTATGTGGGAATGATGTGATGTGATACAGATATCACCTCCTAATCTCTCTATTGATGTAAGATTCCTCCCCAGCCTATAAAAATGTCCAGCATATTCTCCTGTAATCAATTCCCTCTTCAGAAATATAAGAGATCTTGTCTCTGCCTGTTTTGGCATAGAGAGAGAAAATATTCTAGAGAGAGAATATTCAGATTTTGAATATTTTTGGATAGAAAAATATCTCATCTTATTAAAATGAATTCCCCTGAAACAGAAATTCAGAAAGAATTTTCCAATGTGCAATTGGAATTAATTGGAAATGGGTATAAAGGACCTTAGCCTAAGAGTCTAGATTTTCAAAAATTTTAGATTATGGTCCAATTAAGGTTCCTTTGGGCCAATAGCATCAATCCATGTGTAGGGAGGAGATAAATCCAATTTGTAAAAGAAGATACCCAAAAATGAGTAAATGCTCACATAAGATGAAGAGTTGACTATGTACAAGGTTTATTAGTAAAAAACTATGAGCAATATTAAAAATATGAGATATTTTGGGTATAATAATTCCATTTTGACACATATGTAAGGAAGGGGAGTCCATTAAAGGAGGTGCATATTTCACGTGCTTGAATGAGTTTTAAACTCAAAAATAATGTGATATTTTTATCTCTCCTCTCTCTTGAATCAAACCAAATCAAAATGGAACCAAACCGAATAAAAAAGGAACCAAACTAGGTCCAAATCTAGTCCAAATTCAACCAAACTGAATTTGGAAAATTCTAGAATTCAGTTAGCTTTGGTTAGAGCTTCCCTCTCCTATAAATAGATCATGAATCCTTTGAAAAAAATAGGAGAATTTTACTATACTAAAGTTATGCTGAAATAATGCTAATTTCTACTATTCTCTAAAATTCTCTCCAAATTGAAGAAATTGGAGCTTCCCTCTTTCTTCAATCCCCATTGGTGGCTCCATCAACATACTAAACCAATTGATTGGTTGGGGGTCTCTACCGTAACAAAGAATCAAGCAATTTGTAAGGTAATTAGTGAATTTTGATCATTTTCTATAATTTCTCAATGTTTCTCTCTTCTCAACCCCTCTCAAGCTTGAGAAGCTTAATTGGAATGTTTTTTGAATGCTATTGAAGTTAATTGATGAATGGTAGTGAAGAGTTACATAATTTGATGAATGCTATTGAAGTTAATTGATTAATGATAGTTAAGAATTACATAAATTTCCATTTATGCTTAATTCTAATGGTTTTTATGTAATTTCTCTCTCTCACTCAAGAAATGGTCATACTCATGACCCATTCTCAATCCAAATGAAGCTTTTCATAAAGCTTTTCCTTAATCCAAGATTAATCTATGCTTGAGGTCAAATTAATGGCTTTTTTTCTATGCTTTGAGTTTATGTATTTCATGAATATTGATGATTCAACCCATTATTGGGTTAATGATCCAATTAGGGATCATTCTAATCATTTCCTTAATGATAAGCTTTATCCTTCAAAACAAATTGAGATTTATTAGTCATAGTAGTGGAGCTATGGCAAAATTTTTATAAAAATTACACATAAAATAATTTTATTCAAAGCATGAAAAGAGAACTTCCTACGATATTCTAGGAATTATCATCCTAGATTAATTGAAAGAATTTTATTGTAATCATGGAGAAATTGATTTTTATGTTATGCATAATTGATGATTATTTTATTGTAAAAGTGTTACTTTTATCATATTTGGATTTCATACATAGAGGTATGCATAAAAGAATTATTATTTTAATATAAAAGTGTTTCTTTTATCATATTTGGATTTCATGCATAGAGGTATGCATAAAAGAATTATTATTTTAATATAAAAGTGTTTCTTTTATCATATTTGGATTTCATGCATAGAGGTATGCATAAAAGTTGATTATTTTATTATAAAAGTGTGACTTTTATCATATTTGGATTTCATGCATAGAGGTATGCATAAAAGTTGATTATTTTATTAGAAAAGTGTGACTTTTATCATATTTGGATTTCATGCATAGAGGTATGCATAAAAGTTGATTATTTTATTATAAAAGTGTGACTTTTATCATATTTGGATTTCATGCATAGAGGTATGCATAAAAGTTGATTATTTTATTATAAAAGTGTGACTTTTATCATATTTGGATTTCATGCAGAGGTATGCATAAAAGTTGCATAAAAGTTGATTATTTTATTATAAAAGTGTGACTTTTATCATATTTGGATTTCATGCATAGAGGTATGCATTAAAAGTGATTATTTTATTGTAAAAGTGTGACTTTTATCATATTTGGATTTCATGCATAGAGGTATGCATAAAAGTTGATTATTTTATTGTAAAAGTGTGACTTTTATCATAATTGGATTTCATGCATAGAGGTATGCATAAAAGTTGATTATTTTATTGTAAAAGTGTGACTTTTATCATATTTGGATTTCATGCATAGAGGTATGCATAAAAGTTGATTATTTTATTGTAAAAGTGTGACTTTTATCATATTTGGATTTCATGCATAGAGGTATGCATTAAAGTTGATTATTTTATTGTAAAAGTGTGACTTTTATCATATTTGGATTTCATGCATAGAGGTATGCATAAAAGTTGATTATTTTATTGTAAAAGTGTGAATTTTATCATATTTGAATTTCATGCATAGAGGTATGCATAAAAGTTGATTATTTTATTGTAAAAGTGTGACTTTTATCATATTTGGATTTCATGCATAGAGGTATGCATAAAAGTTGATTATTTTATTGTAAAAGTGTGACTTTTATCATATTTGGGTATGCATAAAAGATATTCTTTTTATACTAAAAGTGTGATTTTCATCATAAATGGATTTTATGCATAACTTAGATGCATAAGAGAAATTCTTTTATTCTAAAAGTGTAATTCCTACTAAATTGAATTTATGCATAAGAAAATGCATAAAAGATTGATTTTTAAATTCAAAGTGTCATTCTCATCTAAATTGAATTTATGCATAGGAAGATGCATAAAAGAATGGAATTTCAATTCAAAAGTGTTATTCTCATCCAAATTGAATTTATGCATAGGAAGATGCATAAAAGATGGATTTTTAATTCAAAAGTGTCAATTCTCATCTAAATTGAATTTATGCATAGGAAGATGCATGAAAGAATGGAATTTCAATTCAAAAGTGTTATTCTCATCCAAATTGAATTTATGCATAGGAAGATGCATAAAAGATGGATTTTTAATTCAAAAGTGTCAATTCTCATCTAAATTGAGTTTATGCATAGGAAGATGCATAAGAGATGGAATTTTAATTCAAAAGTGTCATTTTCATTTAAAATGAATTTATGCATAGGAAGATGCATAAAAGATTGATTTTTAAATGAGATGTGATAATATGTGATAAGATGCGTATGGGAAGTGATAGGATGTGATAAGAGGTGTACGAGATGTGATAAGATGTGATAAGATGCATATGGGAAGTGATAGGATGTAATAAGAGGTGTATGAGATGTGAAAAGATGTGATAAGATGTGTATGAGATGTGATAGGATATGATAAGAGGTGTATGAGATGTGATAGAATGTGTTAAGATGAGTTAGGATGTGTTAAGATGTGTATGGGACGAGGTAGAGAGTGTATCTGATGGGATAAGATGTATATGGGATGTGTTAGGGCGAGAATGGATGTAGTATGGATGTATGGATGTAGATACGGATGTATGTATGTATGTGGATGTGGATGTATGAATGAGGATGTGAAAATGGATGTATGTATGTAGATGTGGATGTATGGATGTGAATGTGAATGAAGATGTGGATGTGGATGTATGGATATAGATTCGGATGTAGATGTATGTATGTGAATGTGGATGTATGAATGAGGATGTGAAAATAGATGTATGCATGTAGATGCGTATATGTGAATGTGAAATTGGATGTATGTATAATGTGGATGTATGAATGAGGTTGTGAAAATAGATGTATGCATGTAGATGCGTATGTATGAATGTGAAATTGGATGTATGATGTGGATGTATGAATGAGGATGTGAAAATAGATGTATGCATGTAGATACGTATGTATGAATGTGAAATTGGATGTATGATGTGGACGTACGAACATGGATATGTATGTAGAATAATGAATGTGAATGTGTATGTGAAATAATGTGTAGTCTATATGAGTGAATGGATGAGAATGAGTACACATTGAATGGAATAGGGAATAAGTAATGTGGTCCGAGAGTGGATAATGTGGAAAGACGAGAGTTCGTTATAGAAACTGTATTTTGTGACTATTTGTAAATGACTGTTTTATGTCAAGAATGCTGGGGAAGCATTTTGACCGTCTTGAGGATTAAGGTCATGGAGACCTAACTGATAAAGTTGCAACTGCTGACGGAGAGTCAATGGAGGACGTCTCGCGTAGCAAAGTCGGCCGAGGTCTTGACCAGCCTCGGTTCGATTAAAATGGTGAGCTTCCGGTACGGTGGATGAGGGACCAAGGAAGCGGCCTATGAGTGAAGCGCTAGGTCACCTGCGAAGGATCCTAGAGGGTGCTGACCATATGGTGCTCGGGCTCTGGGTCGCCTAGGATACCCACACGTGCGTCGAGAAAGATATTGGAACAAGGAGTAAGAGTTGTTTTGTGAAACCGAGCATGGATCTGGTTGATTGACCTTGCTGGTCTTCAATGGATGAGTCCATGGCTCTTTATATGGATCTGTTGGTTGATCTTGCTGATCTTCAATGAGAGTCCATCTTGATTTTTATAAGTGATTATATTGCCGAGTATTATGGGCTAGGAACTATTGAAAAGGTCCCTGAGTGGACAGGTGGTGAGCGTTCTAGTTGCCAATGATGCCATAGATACTCTGATGAAGGAATGATGGGAAATTAAGAATCAACCGAATAATTTGGGAGATTGTGATCAGTGGTACTATGGTTTCATTAAAGGATTGTTTTAAAGTTAGCTGATGCTAAGAAAAAGGCAATTTCATATTGGTTGTGTAAGTGGTGTGGCTAGTTTTATGTTTGCATTGTGATCAGTGGTACTATGGTTTCATTAAAGGATTGTTTTAAAGTTAGCTGATGCTAAGAAAAAGGCAATTTCATATTGGGTGTGTAAGTGGTGTGGCTAGTTTTATGTTTGCATGAACTTCCAGCTAGGGGGCCTTGGAACTCTTTTCCTTGGTACCCGGGACAAAACCTAACCAAATTCCAAATTGGATCCCATCACTACAGTGGTTGGGCGGTTGGCTAACCCATGGGATCGGATGGGGTTAGGCTGGACTGATGGATCCGTAAATCGAGACTCAATTTCTGTTATTACGATAGATGAAGTAAGTCTCGGATAGTAATTGTTCTATGGATAGGAATCAACGGATGTGCCTCTTGATGGGGAAAAAAGCGTTGATCCCAATGATCCAAGTGCAAGTTTCTTCCTTGATCTGACCAAGTATCTTTATAGATGCAGTCGGATCAGTTTGATCACTAATGGTCTTGACTACATTAGTATAAAAAGGTTATCCTGGAGGAATTGCCCGTGCTTTCCGGATAAGGGAAGTTTTTCCGGGTTCGGTTTTGGAAAAACCGACGGATTAGTCTTTTGTCTGGATATCCGTGGTGGACGAGGCCCCGAGTGTGGGACCCTGCCCTCACAAAATGTGCTACTTCCGCTGCCAGCATCCGAGCACGTTGCGCGGTGGGAACAGGGATCTCACAATTGACTATTACAAGTTCAGAGCTACCTCCAAATGGAGTGTTTCCACCCAAGTTCAGAACTGCCTCCAAATGGACTGTTTCCACCCAACTAGCCTAAGTGACCTCGCTGACACATAAAATCTTTCCTTTGAGTTAGCTAACACCATAGGGATCTCAAAACACTTAAACACAGCCAGCTCCAATCCTCAAAAACTATCAACTAACCACCAATGTCAGACTGCTGACACAGACACCCTGTAAGATAACCAAGCCTCCTCATAGTTATCCTCAAACACAGATCCAAAATTGTCAGCTATACTTAGATTAGAATAAGATCCCAACAAAACTTGTTGACTATTCTGATGTCTAGCTGGCACAGAATCAACCCCACTACTCAGGCTGGCTGGTTCCAAAACAAACTCAACCTTAAATAGTTCTTCAATTATCACCTAGTCTTCTAAAGAGCTCCACCCACGTAACACAAAATTGAACCAAAACCAAAGAAAAACTCTTTAATTCACAAAAGTTGATTATCTGTGCATTCTAAGAAGACTGTGTAACACATAACAGACTCTGGGAGTCGGGATTGAGCAAATGAATGAAAACCACAACAGAGCAAGAGAGCTCTCACACAGATGGCAATGACAAAAACCACATATATATTCTCAACTTCAACAAAATCATCAACGACAACTATATAAACTGCTCCCACAGCTTGTAGGCTTCAACTGGCAAATATAAATGCGAGATGCTTGAGCAATCCTTAATTTCGCCCAAGTTCCAATAGTGGTGCACTCTTAGAGGTTCTGGGACACAATCTCCCAAACAGAATCCTTAATCACTCTGGCAATCTCCTGCTCTGGAGAGAGATAAATCTTCTCAACAATTCCCCGTCGCCCTCTAAGCAGAACAAATCCACAGAAAGCTAACCCAATTCACAGCTATCTTCACAACCATATACCAGCTCTCTTAGCAAAACTCTTCTTCCAAAAACCAAAGCTCTCATACAAGGCTCTCTACACAACAAAAACTCACTCCCCCTCCCCCCTCCAAAAAAAAACCCGCTTTTACACACCCTCTCTTTAATGCGCAACTATGTTATATCTCCATGCATATTCTTACCTACCCTACCCAATTATGTCGACTAGCCACCATACAACAGTCCTAACATCAACAGCTTATTACAAACGAGTTACCAATGCGCAGCTACCCATGCAAGATCCTATGTTTCCTAATGTTTTTGATCATACCCAGTGTATTTATTTGTTTTTCTTGGGGTTGTGGTGAGCATCTTCATGGAGCATATCCCTTTGGCCACAAAAAAACCTATCACCGGGATTTTCTATTTAAACCGGTTTTTCGAACACATGTGAAAGATATGTGGTGCATAGAAATGCATGCCCCAAACATTGCAATACCGGCTCAACAAGAGGCTTACGCGAAGCTAAACAAAGTGTGAAACCTTTCACCCTCTCTCTCTCTCTCTCTCTCTCTCTCTCTCTCAAAAGGAGCGCCGCACAGATTCCACATGGCAGGGCCCAGGCACGCTAATCATTCTCTTCGCCTTTTAACCCTCCAATGCTCGAAGTACTCTCCGTCTCTCTCTCTCAGAGACGTGTGGTAATTTTTGTATATTTCACAAAACCTCTAGAAACGACCAATTCTTAAACCTTCAAACTCAAATTTTGAAAGCGTTACGAAAATTTAAAATACGAATTGAAGCTCCGATTACAAAGTTGAAGTTCCAATTACAATGTAATGGAGTTTCTTTCTGGCATTGACCCCCTCCTCTCTCGAGTATGCCTCCTTTTGTTTCACAATCTACATATAAGGACAAGCGACTATTACCACTTACTTGAAAAAGTGACAGGTAGAACGGTTGGGTCCCATTATGGGACCCGGGTTCGATGCCACCACTGAGCTACGCGATGGGGCTTGGTTGTGAGCCGATGGAGAATTCCACCTTCACACCAAACAAAAAAGTGATTAAAGATAGGTTCGCTTAAAACGTAGGCATGATGCTTTTAAAAAAGTGCTAAAAATGTTTTATTGAGCCAATCAAAATAAAAGTTGATGTTGAAAGAGAGAGATGATTGTAAAAATCACATGTTGATTTCTTAATTGTATAAAATATAGAAAGGTCAACATCCTTCAATAGCTACATAAAAAGAGACATGTCCTTAGCAGCTTTCCATTGGTCTTTTTGTGAGGTGCTAGAGATAGAGAGAGAGAGAGAGAGAGAGAGAGAGAGATGATTGTGTCTCCTTAGAAAAGCCACATGTCGATTTCTTAGGTTAACATCCTTGAATAGCCACCCAGTGGTGCCCTTAGTAGTTTTCCATCGGTCTTTTTGTGTGGTGCACAGAGAGAAATGACTTTGTCTCCTTACAAAAGTCACATGTTGATTCCTTAATGGTAGAAGACATAGAAAGGTCAACATCTTTCAAAAGCTACATAACAAGACAAGTTTTCCATTAGTCTTTCTGTGAGGTGCTAGAGAGAGAGAGATGATTGTGTCTCCTTAGAAAAGTCACTTGTTGATTTCTTAATAGTAGAGGACACAGAAAGATCGACATTATTAACCTTTTAACAATGTTTATTTCTTGATTATAGAGGACATAAAAAAGTCACATGTTGATTTCTTAATCATAGTAGGGGACATAGAAAGATCAACATTATCCCTTCAATAAGTATATAAAAATATCAATTTCTTATATGGAAGAGGACATAGAAAGATTGGTGTTATCCCTTGATACCATTCCTGCGGGAAACCCGCAAAAAAATGAATTTAAAATGCCTTTTTTAATGCTCTTAAAATTTTCTAAATAAATAGGAAAAGTTTTCTAAAAATTGTAGAAATTTAGGGAATCCTTTCTACCAAAAAATACCCACACTAGCATGTGCAGTATTTTGGTTAAAAATTTTCATAAAATGCTTATTTTAACCATAAAATAGATAAAAATAGCATTTCCACTCATAGAATCTCCCCGCAACATCGACACTTCCATCCAAGCCAAGAAGCACCGCATTTCGACCGCCATATTGACGTTCCCAATGCATAGACCGCCAAAACAAACCAAAAAACAATATCTTTTTCTTAGTTAATGTTAAAATTTACTTAAAAATGTAAAATTTTTGGAATAATGAGAGAAAACTTAGAGGGAGGAAAAACATAAAAAATTAACTAGAGACCGCTTTGATACCACTGTTAAAACCCTAAAGATTTCTCTAGATAATAACTATGCATAAGCATCCATAAACGAGGCAAATACCCATCTACCCGACCACCCCCAAGCCCAAGGGTGCACACATAAACACAATGAAGTACCACATATCTTACCTTAGTGTCCCATACCACCAAGTGATATGACTTCACTCCAGCAACACGAAGATCATCTAATGCCAACCTTAAGGGCCTGAATTAAATGTACCATAGCAGCATCATTCAATTTATTAGCATAATATACTTACCAACACATATGAATGCATTTATACATTAGCTCTAGAACATCTACCCCAATACTAATCTCTTTCTGAAAAATATATTATTTCTAGAATTCCAAATCTTTGACAAGTAACAGAATCTAATTATGTTAAATATTAAATCTACAACTCTCACACAGCAGGTTGCCAGTCTGCCTGCCTCTAGAACCCAATCCCCCCAAAACCCTTGCACCCCTATGCTACTTGTTGAGACCCATTTTCCAATTCTAAGCTTCTTTGTATAGGCAGGGCCCACATACACACCCTCCACAAGAATACTTAAGCTTTCACTGGAATGTGTACTTTCCATATAGCTTTCCACCTCTTCCTCCAGATACTAGCATTTCATCCTACCTTCTAGATTCTATTACATTGCTCTACATTCACCTCACTCTTTCTTAGTTCCACATATATAACCCTAGCTGCCCCTTTGTCTAGCTTAGCTCCATTCCAGTTATTTATCCACCAGGGCTCATCAAAGGCGGTAGAGACCCATTCTGTCTACACTTCTGCCAATACTTGTCCTACCAACTGCCTCTCTCTTGGAAGTAATCTAAACTCTCCTTCCATCTCGTCTAGCTCTTTCCATCCCACCAATGACGAGTCCCAACAATTAGCCAATCTTCTCATAATCCTATTGTTTAGATTTTTGGCTAAGTTGATGTCCAAAAGTGCCAGAGGGGGTTAAACTTATGAGTCCACCATAGCCCCAAACTAAAAAAAGAATTACCTCTAGATCTGGGAAAACAATCCCAAAACACCAACCCTAGCACATCCTTCCATCTACCACATAGAAACTTGTAAAATGAAGAACCTATAATTTTCAAAGGAGCATAGGATAGCAACTTGTCTTTCGAGTTTAGCCCCAACCATCTACCTTTATAAGGATAAGAGAGTCTTCCACTAATTACCTTTTCAGTTTGGCCCATGTCTCCTCTTGGTGTAGATAATTGGAAAGATACACAGCTACTCTAGCTATATAATGAGTGGGTAGATGTAGGATACCAATGCCTCCTTCACTCTTTTTACTTAGCTTGTCCCATGCAAGACAAGTTGCCACTCTCCTCTACTTCTCCTTTTTCTCCACAAAAAGTATCTTACAGGCCCCATAATTTTCTTCCAATTACTTCTACCAAAATTTAACACTGTGGACACAAGAACATGATGTTATCATTTAAAAACAGTATTACAGAAGCTCACTTGTTATATGCTTTACATCTAGATTAATAGTATATAGGTTATCTGTCACCTTAACAAACCCATGAGATTACGAAAACTTTGGCCTAAAAAAGGGCCCTCTAAGAATATCCATGTCATCACTTTTCTAGAAAAAAGAGGCCGTGGTTTATTGATGTCAAAACCCCCACACACAACATACCATTGGAAAGCCTTTGAAAAGTATATTCTAAATCTACAACCTATTAAAAATTTGGATTTGATATACTCAAGTTATTGTGTTCAAATTCCCATGATTGTAACATTATGGATATCATAATCGTTAGAATCTAGATATGCTCAAGTTATGCCTTTCCCACTAAAAGGTGGATCTCAATGATCATTGAGATTAACCTTTTAGTGGAGAAGACATAAACATGAGTATATCAAATCCAAAATTATCGAAGGTGGTAGATTTAGAATAATTTACTTTTCAACAATATGTCACGTGTGGGGGTTTTGACCATAAGATACATAAGGTTCAGTAGGGTTGCTTTTTCTAGCAAAGTGATGACATGGCTCTTCTTAGAGGGTCCTTTTTGAGTCCAAAGTTTTTTCAATGGATTTTTCTAGGATTTTATCTAGATGGTTTTACACTTAGTTTAGCTTTAAAGTAAATGAAAAAAGTGCTCTACTCTATGCTCAGCTTTGCAGCATCTCATGAACTCATATAGCCTATGTTTTTGATCTCCCATATGTTCTCTCATCTGCTCCATCTATAACCTCATATGCTCATGGTTAGTCTCTACATTGCCTATGATGATGGCACCATAGTAGAATGCATAGGTGGCATTTACATGAAAGAGAAAACATGAATAAGATACATAGAAAAAATGTGCATGACATTAACATACATATAAGTAAACAAATCAAAGATAGGTGCCAACTTCAATCCACTTGTAAACGCTGTGTGAAAATAACCACACCACATGCTGAATGTTCTTTGTACCAAGTGGATATTGACCCCAATCTGTGATCCAAGAGCCTCAATGGTTGAAAGTGATACAAAGATTGGGTCTCCCACAACAACTTGAAGGGTCGGTGTGGCCACGGTCTACCCTGCTCACCTAAGCAACCCATGCCCACACCCTGCTAGGATGATCAGTACTGTAATCCACCTCTAATCCCAATATAAACTCTGCATATAATTGCTTTGCAAAGTATAAGGAAACCTGGCAATAGTGGGATATCCTCCCATAAGTAGCTACATAGATATGTGCCACTATATCTAGGTAGGAAAACCTAGTAAGAAGAAGAGGTTTCCCAAGCACAAGGATGGACACCTTGGCCATCTCTATGTACATCTTTTAAAAAATCCCTAATGCTAGGGAGCTTATCCAAGTCACGATAGAAAAAGGCATGTAAAACCCTAGTGATATGTTGCGTGTGTAGCCACTCATCTATAGACACGATGCTACCTAGGTTGTGTAAGGAGGACAACATCATCTCTAGGTCTACCAAGATGTGCAAGGTAGATGGTGTGTCACCTGCACTCGCATCTCATGGACCATCACCGGTGAATCATAGGTACGAGGTCCTTAATGGACTCGCGTGAGTCCATGCTAAAGAGGATGATGTGAGGATACCCTAATGAGAACCCTAAGCTAGATGTGGAAGGGAAAAAATGTCTAATAGAGATTAGGGAAGACCTAATGGAGATTAGATGAGTGATTATGTGAAAGGCCAATGTAGATTAGGGAGAGAGGAAGCTCTAAGAGTGAATAGTGAGAATGAGGGGGGGGAACATGGAGTTTTTATATCTCGATCGAGTTAGGGTTCGGGTTTTGAGACAAGGAACACATGGCACCCCACGATCGAGTTAGGGTTCGGGTTTTGAGACAAGGAACACATGGCACCCCACGATTGCTTACCATATATAACACGTGTCCATCATGGGTTGGATATCCACGTAACTCAGTCGAGTTATGTGGAAAATTAAAATTTGGATTCTTTGGGATTTTTTCTTTCCTTTACAATGCCCTCGAGGTCCATCATTGGTTGGGTATACATGTAACCCGGTCGAGTTACGGGAAAAATTAAAAAAATGATTTTTTGGGGATTTTTTCTCTCCTTTGCAATGTCCTCGATCTTTACACGTGTTGGTCATTATCATCGATTGGGTATCCACATAACTCAGTTGAGTTACATGGAGAAATATTTTTTAAAAAAATTCTTTCCTTTGCTGTGTTGAAATAACAAAACACATGTCCATCATCATTGGGTATCCATGTAACTCCATTGAGTTACGTGAAAATTTAGAATTTGTGATTATTTTGGTTTTTTAACCCTTTCCTTTACAACTTCAAAATAAAAAAACATGTGATCATGGGTTGGATACCCACGTAACTCAGTCCAATCACGTGAAAAAGTTTTAAAAATGATTTTTTAGTCTTTTTCCTTTCCTTTGCAACATCATCGAGCTGCACACATGTCCATCATTGGTTGTGTATCCACATAACTCGGTCGAGTTACGTGGGAATTTAAAATTTTATTTATTTTTTCATTGCGCAAGTGGTCGAGTTACACAATGTTCATCTACGGTTTGTAATTGAAGAATTACCTGAGTGAGTCCATGCTTCTTCTCGGTGTATTTTAATCCTATTGCTTGAAATAACTTATGGGCTCAAAATAGTGTCCACTTTTACAAATATGTCGACTTCTACAAAAAGAGAATTGATCATAAATAAGGAAGGATGTGGGAATATAGCATTTCATGATTAACTCCTCCTAAGAGAGAGAGAGAGAGAGAGAGAGAGAGAGAGAGAGAGAGAGAGAGAGAGTAAATCAAGAGAGAATAAATCAGGATGGGCACATAAGAAAGGAGAAAGACATGAAAGATGGGATTTGCTTTGCAAACTACTTAATTGTAAGAAGTATGAATTGGATTAGGCTTGTTCTTTTTGTTCAACTCTTGTAAGTCAAAATAGTGCTGTATAACTTGGCTTTCAGCTTTAATATTATAGATATTTTCCTTTAAAAAAAGAAAGGAGAAAGACATGCCAATTTTTGGAGACATCAGCATTATAAAATATCACCTATGTAGTGGCACTACCTTACGAATGAAATATGACCATAACATATGATAATTCAAATCCATTTTAACTTTGGCATAGTACTCAAAATTTAGTGGACATGTAGCCTAAGAGCTCTAAAAAAGAGAATAGCGCTTCACCCACTGCACCGCTCATAAAACTGCCTCCATAAGTATTTTTTTTTAACATGAAGAAAAAAATCATATGGAGAAAATTGTCTGATCTCCGTCTCTATACCTTTAGAGCAAGCAAGATGGCCATGAGCCTGCTTTCGATCGTACGTTTTCTCTCTGCCTCAACTCATGCATTTACAGGCATCGCCTTTACACACAATCCCTCTTTATGCCCTTCTCCTGAGCCTGTGAATATTCATGCGCGGTAGTCTTTTTTCATTCAACCTTCAACCCTCACCTACCTTTGTTCAAACTTCTATGTCGGTGAAGGGAGAAAGGGCGACAAGATGCGAGGAGGAGAAGAGAGAGTCTAGGAGATCGTGGGTGGCAAGTGATGACACTGACAAAGGGAGATAGGGAGTTGGAGGCGATGAGAGAAAATTGAAACGATGCACATGAGGCAACACCTCGCACCTCTTGCGTGGCTTTGAAATAGATAAAATTTAATTTTGGTAAAATCTTTGAAATTGTTTCACGACTAAATCAAATTAATGATTTCCATTTTTCACTCATTGTTATCCCCTATTGGAGAGGGCATGTTACTAAACGAGTCCCATAGCTAATAAATCATTTAAGTAATGCCTCTTCTATGCTATGCCTTCTACTACAAACTATTTCGCCACACGATGTTATGCCTTGTATTACAAAGTGTTTCTCAAAAGGCTTTCTAATGGCATATTATTCTCTAAACTTTCGATTGTGTGGAAATTTGAAGCAATTTTAAGCGCGTATCCACGCAGAGGCATGCACGAGATTCCGGGCCCCGTGCTCCTTTGTCACTTATGTGGGCCGTACATGCAAACGACAGTGGATTCGGAAATCCAATAAAAGGCTTAATTTCAAATTTGAAGGTAATTTTAAAAATCTGCAAGTGCAAATTACACTATACCCGGGTTTTTTTCGAACACTGCAGTGGAAATGCAATAAAAGGCTCAAGCGCGGGATTCCTTTGTCACTTATGTGCTGCTTTATGTCGGCCGTACATGCAAACGACAGTGTAACACATGTTAGAAATCCTTCAATAAAAGGCTCAAGCCATGGACTCTGTAGGCTAGAGCAAGGCCGAGGAGAGAGAGAGAGAGAGAGAGAATGGGGCGCCTAACCTCGACCCTCCTTGCCACACCAGCTTCCACATGCTGCCATGCTCATTTGCGGCGCAGCCCCCTTCTAACGCCGCCCATGCTCCACTGCCTGCTCCCGCGCTTTCGCTGCCGTGCCATTCCGAACACAGCTAATCCTTATCACCAAAATCCTCCTCCATCATTCCCAGCCGCCATTCGCAGCCGCCATTCCAAGGAGACAGAGACACACACACACACACACACAGAGAGAGAGAGAATGGAGCGCCTGAACAGCTCAACCCTCCTCACCACCAGCTTCCACCTGCCCGCCCCGCTGCCATGCTCATTCGCGGCGCAACTTCACCCTGACTATGAGCTCATCCAGGCGCAATGCGACCCCTGGATTGTGTCAGTGGCGCAGCCACCTTCTAACGCCGCCCGACAGTTCCTTCTCGACTGCTTGCTCCCCCGTTTTTGCTGCCGCTTCATTCCGAGTGGCCCCAGCGCCCGGCTAGTCCATGTCACCAAAATCCTGTCCTGGCTATTCGTTTCCGACACCGACGACGACGACCCGCAAGCCTTGGGCGCCGATCACGTCGGAAGTGCTCGTCGGCACCAGCTGATCATGGCCATCCTGAACAACGGTACTGGAACCATCACCCAGCAGATGCAATGTGATGGCAGGACCCAAGCGCAATTGGCAGCGCTGGCGAAGGTGTGGCAGGAAGCGCGCGGGGACATGCCAGCGGTTCTCAGGGATCGCTTCATCCACTCCATGGAGCGCTATTTGGAGGCCGTAAAGCTGCAGACGCTCTACAGAAGCGCACACTCGTTGCCGGACGTAGACAGTTACATCCAAATCCGCCGCGCGGCTTCCTTTGTTCTCCCGGCATTCGCGCTCGTGGAGTACGCGATGGGCAACGAGCTCGATAACGACACCTACGGTAGCCCGCTGATCGCTCAGCTCCTGAACGCCGTTACCGACCACATCTGCTTCTCCAACGACCTACTCTCCTGTCGTGTCGAGAGCACCGTGGGGGACTTCTTCAACATGCCGTCCGTTGTGTTCCACTCCGCCGCACATGGTGACAGCTTTCAGCAGGCACTGGACCGCGTGGTGGACATGGTGGATAAAGCGGACACCGAGTGCATTCAGCTGGTGGCAACAATCCGCGGATCCAGCCTCGCGGACAAGCCTGGCGTACTCTCCTACGTCGCGGGTCTCTGCTCGGGCATGGCCGGCCACCTGCGCTGGTCGTACGAGACCGTCCGCTACAAATAAAAGAGTCGTAGGTTTGAAAATAGGAAGATTTTAGAGGTCCAGGTTTTTCACCATTTGATGGATAACTTTTTTTAAATTTGAAATTTGGCTACTACTAGAAGGGAGTAACAAGGACCCCTCATATCCTCTACAAAGTGAAGGCATGTGACTAGGGTTCTAGAAAAGAACCGGTTCCCCTCTCTACAACCATCTCTCTCTCTCTTTCTCACACACACATACACACACGTGCACGTACACACATGCGTGCATACACACACTCTCAAATGTTGAAACTCTCTCTCTCTCTCTCTCTCACACACACACACATACACACACTCTCAAATGTTGAAACTCTCTCTCTCTCTCTCTCTCTCTCACACACACACACACACACACTCTCAAATGTTAAAACTCTCTCTCTCTCTCTCTCTCTCTCTCACACACACACACACACACACACACATACACACACTCTCAAATGTTGAAACTCTCTCTCTCTCTCTCTTTCTCACACACACATACACATATGTGCACATACACACATGCGTGCATACACACACTCTCAAATGTTGAAACTCTCTCTCTCTCTCTCTCTCTCTCTCTCACACACACACACACACACATGCACACACACACGCACACGCACACACACACACATATACACACACACACATTGTACACACCCTCTCTCTCTCTCTCTCTCTCTCTCTCTCTCTCACACACACACAAGCGCACATGCACACATCGGGCCCCTCTCTCTTCTCACACTCTCCCACACATAAAAGCTCTCTCTCTCTCTCTCTCTCTCTTTTACACCCACACTATAGATGCATAAATTCATATACACATTGTATTTAGACCTTATTTAAAATAACCATACCAGATTGGATATCAATGTTTTGGGTCTTTAAACCACGTAGGCCTAGCATGATAATCACTTTTCTCTAATTTTGACATAAATGGTAATTCCCGACACGAGCAAGAGTTATTGCATGGCATGCTTAGGCTCGTGTATACACAAACTTGCTTCTCTTGCATGACTAGCATTTTGAGGGCATTATCGCCTAATTTGGTAGTCTATGAGTATGGGGCAATTGGTTTTTTGGCGGACTGTGGTATGGTGCTCTGTAGATTATACTAACGGATTCGCATTGACACTCCAAGGCAATGTGAGTTGGTTGCTTCGGCACTTGACAGATATAAAATGGCTTGGATACCTATGAGTTTGCTCACTTAGCCTGTGTATGTTCTACGTGGTTCTTCTGCCATGTCACTTGTTTTCTGTCTTCTGTGAGAAGTTCGTCTTCTTCTAAGGTATTTGTAGCAGGAGTTTGTGGCTACTTGCCCTAATGTCATGGATTTATTACGTACACTCTTTGTTAAAATGACTTCTGTGAAAATCATCTGATGGTTTTGTGGCTAGGGCATACGCTTGATAATGGTATTTGAATCATCTACTATCTGTGATGCATGGTGCGCTTCTTAAATTGTTCATATACTAAAAAAACCTACATGCACTACCTTCTATTATCATTTAAATTTTTGATTGTAAATGCTTCACATGCATGCTTGTGATTTTTATCTTTACCTACATTCTGAATAGGTTTTGCTTGTTATCAGGCTATTTTTGACGATCACGTTACTGACTAATTACTATTTTTGTAACTATAACCATTTTTTATCTGTGTGCATCTTCTGATAAATTTCTAAGCCTTAGTATTTAAAAAAAAATCAAAGAATGCGTGTATTAATGGTGTACAAATCGAGATGTGGATTTAGATAATCCATTCAGAATTTTTATACCAAATTTTTTCTCTTTGTTGCAGATATATGGATTTATTCTGTTGATAGTAGATGTTGTTCCCTTTGGTTTTGTGTGCTATGATTAACGTTCACTGGTTTAAAAAAATATTATCTCTTGGCTCTGTTGTTTATCAACAATTAATATTTTGGACTCATTCTATGTGGCTTTATATGACTAGATTTTCGCTATGGTCCATAGTGGCTTACTTAGGGTATGTATGTATTTGTTCCCATTACCTTATATTGTCTAAATGAATATTTGGGACTATAGCCCCTTACTAAATTGGGTGTATTGGCACTTTATAGAATGATACCTTATAGGTTACTTACTACTATGGTTTGTGACTGTTTCATTAATAGGATGCCTTATGGTATATATCTACATTACTAATGACCTACATAGGTGATTTGGTCATTGGTATGAAGACTCATGTGAAAATCCACTTTTATAATTATCATGCATTTATTTTGGAAGACTATATTATTAGCCCCAGGTTATCCAATTGATGGAATAGAACAATGATTGGGCCACTCTGAGACTAATTGACTCGATATATTAGTTTATACTTTGGGATACTTTAGTGAAATCTATAACACATGGTAGGTCTGAACGGGAAGCCAGGTCCTCCACACTCCACCAAGAGTTCCCACCATCACCTCCAACATCTCCGACCACTCTGTCTGCCAGTGCCCTCCGACCGCTCCGACCATTCCGACCACCGGTGCCCTCCGACTACTCCGACCACTCCGACCACTCCGACCACAGCTCCGGCCGTCGTCGTCACCGCGGAGTGCTCTGACCACTCCGACCGCCGCCGGTGCCCTCCGATTGCTCTGACCACTCTGACCGCCGGTCTCTCGCCGGTGTGCTCCGACCACTCCGACCCTCAGTTCCCTCCGATGGCTCCGACCGCCGGTGTCCTCCGCCGATGACTCCAACTACCATCACCGCCAGTGCCCTCCTCCGACTGCTCCGATCGCCATCACCGCCCGTGCCCTCCGATCGCCAGTGCTCTTCGACCCCTTTGATCGCTGGTCCCCTTCGACATCTCATGAGTGCATGGCCAACTCCGATGGCACTCATGGAGGCAACACTGCTATCCCTTTCCCAAGGTAGGGAGAGATCCTCTTCAAAATCCTAAGCACCATCTTCCTTTCCCCTCTCCCTTTCCCAAGGCAGGGAGAGATCCTCTTGAGCACCACCCGAGGAGGAGGAAACCCAAGGAGGAGTTAAGGGGAGCACTCTCTCGGTAGCATACACATAGTCTCGGAGACACTCTCATAGAAGAGGACATTCTCTCGTGTATCACATTGAGTTCTAGCACAGTCCTTCTATCGGAGCGGAGTCTCCCTTGTATCATGCCTTTTTGGGTATTGTTATTGCAGTGTTGCGCTCTGTTGGTGTTTTGTCTATCTCTTTGTGTGAGCGAGGTGAGTGAGGTGTGACTTGTGTGTGTGGTGTGAGTGAGGCCTATAGGGGTACTGCGGTGCTAATAGGTGGTGGTCGGAGAGCACGGTAGACATTGTAGAGCATAGGTCTTGCATGTCTAGCTAGTGAGGTCGACTGATCCTTGGCGGGTATACTTCCCTGAGAGGATCCACGCTCCCTTCTCCCCCAACCATAGTGTTTGTGTCGGTTGTCTTCAAGTTCCCTAGCAAGGACCGACGGAGTCAATTCCACAGCTTAGACAAAATTTGGCGATCATGATGGGACTCTCCTAGAGGTTAAGGATAGTCTCAAATTTTACTTTTTTCCCTTTTTTGGTGATTTTTGATCATGGTGAGAGGAGTGTTGTGCATGCCCCCGAAGACTAGAGCTTTTGGAGGTGATTCACCCCTTCATTCTCCTCTTCAAACTAGTCATAAGGTTCTTCCTCGTTCCCTTACTCTTCCCTTAGAATCTTCCTCTTCTAAGCCTATTGGCAGCTCCATGGCCAGAGCCATTGGCTACTGTCCTTAACCAATGCAAGTTAAGCTACCAACCTTCAAAGGTACCATCACTGAAGATGCGGAAGACCATGTGGAGCGGTTCCTCATCACTATGTGTGACTCAAGAGGTCTCAACCGAGATGATGCATGCTTGGTCTTGTTCTCGAAAATGCTAAAAGAAAGTTTCGACCAGTGGTACAGTCAATTTCCCTTCAACCACTTCCTAGACCCTCAGGCTACAATTCTTGGCTACCTTTCGGCCAGGGAACTACTTCGACCTCATCACTCAAGAGCTCAACCAACTCTCCATGAAGGCAGGGGAGTTAGTGGCCCACCAACTTGTCACAAGAGCTAAAGTTTTGGTCGCTCGGCTACCCTAAGATCTTGGAAACTACATGCTACAATAGTGGGTGCTTCGAGCACTCCCTGCTCAAATGGTGATGAAGATGAGAGAGACTTTTCCACCCCAAGGCACCCTGCAAGACTTCCAAGACAGAGCTACACAAGTGGAGAATGCTCTCCTCATGGCGGAACGCAGTACCTCTTGGTCCGCACTTATCCCGGCATGTCCTTCGCTCCTCCAATCGTTCCTCTAGCCCCAACGATAGCTTTTACATCCGCTTACATGGACAAGCTAGCCAAGCTCAAGAAGGAGCTTGAAGATTTCAAAAGGTCACAACAAGAGGACGTGGCCGTGGCAGTGCTGAGGAAGGAGATCGAGCAGCTCAAGGTCAAAGATCCCAAGACGAGTCCATGGTGCCCTGTATGTAGCTCGCAAGGCCATCTTCCAAATGATTTTCCCTCCAAGAAATATTGCTCATTTTGCTCAAAGGCAGGCCATAAGGACAAGGAGTGTTACTACAAGGAGTGTTACTACCTCAAGGGACTTCGCCTTCTTATGCAACAACAACTTAAGCAAGGTGCCTCCCCGCTTAATCCCTTTGCCGAAGACTACATGGTGACCTCAACCAGTAATGCTCCTAACCACCAACCAAACCTAACACCCTTCTTGAACCCTCAATCAGCCCCCGAATCACAAGCTTATATTAACCATGCCCCCACTTGTCCCTCCTACTTAGCTACCCCACATACACTTCCCTCCCCCATGGCTACTTTTGTACAAACCCCTCCACTGCTCGAGGCCACTTCATCTTAGCAGGGAGCTCAAGTAGCCACGGTAGCATACACCAATACTCCTCATTCCTCCAGAGCAACCCTAACATACAACCCCCTGCCTATGCAAATTCCATATCAAGCAAGCACTCTCCCAACCTATCAGCAATACCTCCCACCCATGCCAGTCCCACAAACACTTGAAGTCTATCAAACCCCACCGCGCGGTAGCTCCTCCAGTACCTCCGACCGCTAACAACATGTATGGGGCTCGGCCTAACCAAAGGTTCCCCAATTGCCGTCCTCGCAACAACCCCACCCAACCTCTTATATATGCTACCGTTATGGGGGGAGCAGCCACATGCAAGCTCAATGCACTGTACCAGAGGGCTCGCCCCCATCCCTCCATTTCCCGGAGAGCCGAGACCTCTACACCCGAGATTGTCCTAGAACCCCACTGGTTAACATGGTGGAATATGTGGTGCCATCTCCCAAGGTTAACACTCCAATAGTGGCAGTGGTGCCACCTCTCCCACTGCTCGCACTCCAATAGTGGCGACCGTCACCAAGTCCCAAGGAGCCCCAAAGACACCAACTCCTCTCCCAGATGGTGAAATCTACCCATCCATTCTGGACCAAGATTATAAGGAGGCCATGGAGGAATTCATTCAAACAACACCCACCATGGAGAAGGAAGGAGCGCCTACCTTGGTCATTCCCCCAACCACCACACTTCAAAGGCAGATGAGGAGTCTACCCAACCCAAGGTTAGTAATTTAAGTTGGGAGGAAAAGTTGGCAGGAGTAAAGGTGGAAATCACCCTTCCTCAGTTATGTGGTTTGAGCCAGGAAATAGGAGAGCAACTGTTAGGCTTGGTCTAGCATTGGATGGATCCGAAGGCAACTAGGGGTGAAGCTACATCAAGTAGTAGTGGGCAATGGCTTAGGAGAGGCAACAAGCAAGGGTATGCCTCACTGTCCGAGGAGTGGCTGATCACCAAAGCCCAAGGGTGACAATCTCTGTGGGAGGAAAAATGTGGACACATGCTTCTTGCACTAACCAACCCTCTACCATGCTTCCTTCTATTCGAGATCTTTGCCTAACAAAATCCTTAAAGTTCTTCATGAAATTATTAACTAAGAACATCCACTAAGCATGCACAACACTACACACGAACACTTCATCTATCAAGTGTACCACAGATGTAATTGACTAGTGAGGATAGTTCTTGGGAGATTCTCCTCTATCATACACACTGCCTCTACTGCCATTACTAAGGCCACATCAATAGTGGATGGATGGATCTCCTTAGAAATCATGTACCTAAGATGGAGTTGAGTCCACTTAATTAGCATATGTCTCACAAACTAGCACAACATGCTAGAAACTTAGTTTTTCATACCTCACCACCGCCTCCATTTTGTAGATGGCCTGCCGTACTTTTTGATCTCCACAACAATACTATCATCTTGACTAGTGAGAATAGTTCTTGAGAGGTTCTCCTCTATCATGCACACTGTCTCTGCTTCCATTACTAAGGCTACATCAATAGTGGATGGATGGATCTCCTTAAAAATTATGTACATAAGATGTAGTTGAGTCCATTTAATTAGCATGACGTCTTACAAACTAGCACAACATGCTAGAAATTTAGTTTTTCATACCTCACCACCACCTCCATTTTGTAGATGGCCTCCCGTACTTTTTGATCCCCACACCCGCTAATGCATATGGGAAGAATGAACTATATAACAAAAAACATTGCAATCAATGTTATATAATTACAATAAAAGACCATCATGCCACTTATATAAGTAAATTGAACATACTTGAAACATCTTGTGACGATTATGCATTTTTGAACCATATAATTGAGTTACGCTTTTCTTCTTTGTTTTTGTGAATACCCCCTTTAAAGAATGCATGATACTCGTAGGGGTACGAAAGAAGGCAATTTAATCCTTCAGCCTATTCTCCTCAATATTTATCAAGATCCAAGGTGATTTAGGTAAAATTTCACTCATGTTCTCTTGAACTATTGTCCAAGTGTTGGGGAGACGTTCAATCAATCTCAAGTCCTCTTCGAACTGCTAAAGAATATCTCTTGCCAATTAAGATTTATCTTCTTGTTCTTCTTCTTCTTGGCTCCTAGTTTCACGACCCTTTTTTGTAATTACTGGCATCAATGTTTCCTCTTCTTCTTCTGAGCATGTTTCCTCTCAAAGTGCGAAACTTTTATCCTCTCTTTTACTCAATTTTGGACACTTAGTGTGATAGTGCCCCTTCTCTTGACATTCATAGCATGGACACTACTTCTATCCCTAGGTTTATCCTCAACTCTTGGAACCCTAGGTGGCCTTGCATTGACTAAGTGTTATAACTTCAAATCAGCAAATTCTGCCATAAGTTGTGCAATGTTATGATTCAAGGATGGAGCTTGTACCTGAGATGTTGAGGCTATCTCTACTCGTGGTGGGGTCGGCACACTCGGAGAAGATTGGAATGTGGACTCAATATGAAGAGTGGCCTCCTTCTTCAAAGCAATACGAAGAGCCTCTTTAAAATTAGTGGGATCTTTGCTAAGAACTTTTCCATGCAAGTGGGGATCCAAAGCCTTGATAAACTTGCTTATCTTAAGGTGCTCCATTGCTAAAGAATTCTTTGAATCTCCCATAGAAGGTGAAGAAGAAGAAGCAACAACATGTAAAGCAGCTTGTTGATATTTGATGAACAAGGCTTCATACCTCACTGAAAAGGCAAAAACTGACTCTCCTTCCTTTTGGAAAATTTGATAAAATTGCAATAGTAAAGCATTTGGTGACTCCACTGTCCCAAATCTCTCCTTCATTGCTTTGGTCAACCTTTCCCAATCATTCTTGGACTCCTCTGGCAAAGCCTCATGCCAAGTTAAGGCCACACTCTCCAAGAAATCTGGAAGTATTTCTGCCCTCTCCTTCATAGACCAACCCGTCAAGTGGCATGCTTGGTTAAACTCTCGGAGATAACTCCCTAGGTCTTCTCCTTCCGATCCTTGGAACACCAGAATGTTGAACATCTTGCACCAAAAGATGAGTAGCAACAAGGAAAATTTACTTATTTCAAAATAACTTTCCTTTAATCATGCGAGATCTTGAGGTTAAAATAGAATAATTCTAAGTAAAACCTGCCCGTCGTCTCTACCAAAAAGATGTGACACAAAGTTGGGGTTTTGACTTCGGTCACTTCTTAGGATCAAAACACACTTGTATGAAACCTCACAGCCTCCTCACCTCCCTTTCTCTCCCTAGGTTAAGATAAAGATATACACATCAAAGGTGAGATCATAATTCATGGAAGGAAAGATGAAAGGCTCCGGAGAAGCAAGAATTTCTGCCAGTCTTGTAGCTCCAAACAAGAGGACAATTCTTTGTTTGAAGAAAATCTTCCGACTCAGAATTATGTGAACGAAAACATACGGGGAATGTTAGTAAGGTTCATCCGTTCGAATTGGACGATTTGGACCGAACATATTAAAGTAAAAGAATATAGCAATCACTTACAAGAGGATAAGACACATGGGATTTGCCTTTTGATAAGAGATTAGGAGGAATTAATCATTATTAAGAAGAAATAATGGCCAAAAGTCTATAAAAATAGAGATACACAGAGAATTACAGTTTTAAATCCATATAGAGTATGCAAAAGAGGATTATATAGGTGCGGAGAGCTTGCAGAGAGATTCGCGCCTATATAAAAACTTTCAAAAACGGGCAACGGAGCGAAAAGTTATGAGTATTTTACTACAAGACTATAAAACTACCAAAATTCGCCTAAAAGTTAGCAACTTTGGGAGAAATTTTGATCATCAATGATGTAAAGGATTAAGAAATTAGTTATATGAGTGGAAAGAGAATATAAAGAGCTTCTTGGCCATATGATCAGTTTTAGAAACCAATACCCGAGTGATGAGTAATTATCAGTTGAAATTTGGGTATTGGACCACAAAAACTGCACTTCCCTCTCTTTGCATGAAACCTCAATTTTCACATAGCCTCTTGCCTCTCATCTCCTTCATGATTCAAGCTAGAGGGTAAGGGTTAACATTGCTCAGAGGACAATCATAAATATTTACCTATGGTTTCCAAAGTCTTTCCACATGCTCATTATCGCTAAAACCATTGGTACCTCCAAAGGAGGGAAGCAATAAGACAAGGGCTACCTTGAGAAGTCACAGGCCCGCCAAGATAATAACTCCTTATCCCACTTATCATGAATCATCAAAGAGGTCCAAAATTGGGCTGAGCATGAGGAGCTAATGCTAAATGAGACATTCACATGTAAAAAGAGTGTTTGAATAAGGGTTTGAAGATAAGAGAATGGCAATGACACAAAATGCTAAATTGAGGAGGCTCATTCCTTGATTTGAAAGGGAGACAAGGGTTCCTTTTATAGGTGGAGAATCACCCTCTCTTCCATTGTTACAAATTACAACATAAAAATCTTCAACCCTTCAGTGACATAAGGGTAGATGTCACCATCACTTGTCCTCTTAGGCTAAGTCTTCTATTGATTATTAAATTGAAGACTTTTTGACTTTGAAAGTGTGATGAGATAATAGCCAAGTCTAAGTGGCATGTAGGTGGAGATCCCACTTACACATGGTGGAATTCTCCTCTTCCATGTAGGCATAGAATCTTTCCCAATTATGCACCTACACACACTCCTCCACATGCCTTCCACACTCCCCAACTTGTAGCCTTATGGTGAATACTATATTAATAATACAATTAAAATCCATGTGAGCATGAAGGCCCACTTTTATTTTCCACATCACTAGCCTATCTACCATACCAAAGTATTTATCAAGCATAATTGTGGCATTTATAATGTGTGCACCCTAAATCAGGTAAAACCATTATATTTGAAGATAGAATGGCTGTTATCAGGGTAGCCGCCAAGCCGCCATATCACCACTCCTTTATTCCATTGTGGGCGCCACAATCTTCTTGGACAAGCTTCTACCTTATTATCCTTGAGAAACCATCAAAATATGCACAAAATTGAAAATGAAAGATATCAATTTTTCATGTCACAATACCATGACACATCACTTGCTTACTAGAAATTGAAATGTGACTACAAGTGTGTGTGAGTTTTATAGCATGAACTTGAAAATGTATATGAATTTCACTTACAATTGGCACTTGTAGTTGCATGCCCCATCATTACAATTCATAGGCATAATCTCTCAATGTATTTGATACCAAATCCTTCATCAAAAGCTCAACACGGAACACATGAAAGCCAACCCTATGAATCATAGCATATATCCATGCACCATTATGCATGTAATGTGCCATAACCAACTCCAATGTCACCACAATGCACTCAATCTTGACCATGTGAGACCAATATTGCCAAACAATTCGTCAATATGAAGTAGACTCAAGTGTAAACCCCTAATGGCAATATAGGCATATATGTGGCCTCCATTATAATGATAAGAATACTCAAATGTCACTTAGGTTTCTTCTAATGCATCAATTGAGGATATAAGGTTGCACATGGCCTTCATGGAGGCATCATATAGCTCTCCATACCCTTGAATAGCATGTAGGCTTGAGCAATGGCAAGAAATTAGGGCTATTATTAGAAATTAGGGCTATTATTAGAAATCCCTAATTACATCACTAGAGAGCTGGAGGGATTGAAGGAATCAGCAAATTCATGGGTTTAACCATGATTATGGATGACTGAGAGCTTAATAAAAAATTAATTAAGCCATCCCATGCCATAATATCCTCATGGAACCCCAAAGAAGCAAAACACAACCCCCTTTTGTTGCACAAATGTTGTAATTTCCCCTTTCTTACTTATGTAACAAGGCTCACAATAGCTTTGTTAAGCATAAACATGATGATTAATCTCAAAATTAACTTGTTATCACAAGTCAAAAAGGCACAGGCTGTGAGGAGAAAGAAACAACCAAATCGGTGTTGAAGTCATCCATACAGCCTCACGGTAGCCCCAATAGCTCTACAGCCCACCATCCATACGGCATCGCGCAATCGTCCACAGCTCAATAGCTCATCCACATAGTTTTGTGCAGCTTCCATGGCTTCACAGCTTACCCCAGGAGCAATGATTGTTGGTTGTTTTTGGTAGAGGGAGACTAAACCAAGCTTTTCCAAGATCTAAACCATGTAATGGCTAAAGATTGCACACAATTTGGCTCCAATGTAGTTCAGATTCCCGTAACTTGTTGGGAAGGAAATCCTTATGAAAATAGGTATCATCTAGCTTGGATTGAAGCTATGATCTTGCTCAATCAAAACCCTAGGTCAATGCTAGAACTTAGCCACATATTGAAGCCCTAATTATCCCCAAGATTAAGCATGGAGAAGAGGATGATTAAAAATGTTTTTAAATTAACTCACTAATTCCAATTAGTAATTTTTCCCCCAATTTTCGTTCTCCCATTCAAATTTAGAGCAGCTACCCCAGATTTTGGTCGACAGTGACCCATAGCCCCCTCCAAAAGCTTAGAACAACCAGAAATCAAAGAGGTTTTCCATCACCCCACAATCTCCATACCCATTTCTTGATCAAGAAATCTAGAAAACCAAGAAAATGCATGTTTTTTTTTTAAAGAACAAACTAGATCAAAGACATGGCTCTGATACCAATGAAAGAAAGTGGCAACCTAGATTTAGCCTCTTTAGCCTAGGATTAAGAAAAGCATGAGAGATTAGCCTAGGATTAGAATAAGAAGTGAAATCAACAATGATTCAAGGATGGAGCTTGTACCTGAGATGTTGAGGCTATCTCTACTCGTGGTGGGGTCGGCACACTCGGAGAAGATTGGAATGTGGACTCAATATGAAGAGTGGCCTCCTTCTTCAAAGCAATACAAAGAGCCTCTTTAAAATTAGTGGGATCTTTGCTAAGAACTTTTCCATGCAAGTGGGGATCCAAAGCCCTGATAAACTTGCTTATCTTAAGGTGCTCCATTGCTAAAGAACTCTTTGAATCTCCCATAGAAGGTGAAGAAGAAGAAGCAACAACATGTAAAGCAGCTTGTTGATATTTGATGAACAAGGCTTCATACCTCACTGAAAAGGCAGAAACTGACTCTCCTTCCTTTTGGAAAATCTGATAAAATTGCAATAGTAAAGCATTTGGTGACTCCACTGTCCCAAATCTCTCCTTCATTGGTGACTTCATTGTCCCAAATCTCTCCACTGTCCCAAATCTCTCCTTCCTTTTGGAAAATCTGATAAAATTACATTTGGTGACTCCACTGTCCCAAATCTCTCCTTCATTGCTTTGGTCAACCTTTCCCAATCATTCTTAGACTCCTCTGGCAAAGCCTCATGCCAAGTTAAGGCCACACTCTCCAAGAAATCTGGAAGTATTTCTGCCCTCTCCTTCATAGACCAACCCGTCACTCAAGCGGCATGCTCGGTTAAACTCTCGGAGATAACTCCCCGGGTCTTCTCCTTCCGATCCTTGGAACACCGGAATGTTGAACATCTTGTACCAAAAGATGAGTAGCAACAAGGGAAATTTACTTATTTCAAAATAACTTTCCTTTAATCATGCGAGATCTTGAGGTTAAAATAGAATAATTCTAAGTAAAACCTGCCTGTCGTCTCTACCAAAAAGATGTGACACAAAGTTAGGGTTTTGACTTCGGTCACTTCTTAGAATCAAAACACACTTGTATGAAACCTCACAGCCTCCTCACCTCCGTTTCTCTCCCTAGGTTAAGATAAAGATATACACATCAAAGGTGAGATCATAATTCATGGAAGGAAAGATGAAAGGCTCCGGAGAAGCAAGAATTTCTGCCAGTCTTGTAGCTCCAAACAAGAGGGCAATTCTTTGTTTGAAGAAAATCTTCCGACTCAGAATCATGTGAACGGAAACATACGGGGAATGTTAGTAAGGTTCATCCGTTCGAATTGGGCGATTTGGACGGAACATATTAAAGTAAAAGAATATAGCAATCACTTACAAGAGGATAAGACACATGGGATTTGCATTTTGATAAGAGATTAGGAGGAATTAATCATTATTAAGAAGAAATAATGGCCAAAAGTCTATAAAAATAGAGATACACAGAGAATTACAATTTTAAATCCATATAGACTATGCAAAAGAGGATTATATAGGTGCGGAGAGCTTGAAGAGAGATTCGCGCCTATATAAAAACTTTCAAAAACGGGCAACCGAGCGAAAAGTTATGAGCATTTTACTACAAGAATATAAAACTGCCAAAAGTCACCTAAAAGTTAGCAACTTTGGGAGAAATTTTGATCATCAATGAAGTAAAGGATTAAGAAATTAGTTATATGAGTGGAAAGAGAATATAAAGAGCTTCCTAGCCATATGATCAATTTTAGAAACCAATACCCGAGTGATGATTATCGGTTGAAATTTGGGTATTGGACCACAAAAACTGTACTTCCCTCTCTTTGCATGAAACCTCAATTTTCACATAGCCTCTTGCCTCTCATCTCCTTCATGATTCAAGCTAGAGGGTAAGGGTTAACATTGCTCAGAGGACAATCATAAATATTTACCTATGGTTTCCAAAGTCTTTCCACATGCTCATTACCGCTAAAACCATTGGTACCTCCAAAGGAGGGCAGCAATAAGCTTACCCCAGGAGATTGTTGTTTTTGGTAGAGGGAGACTAAACCAAGCTTTTCCAAGATCTAAACCATGTAATGGCTAAAGATTGCACACAATTTGGCTCCAATGTAGTTCAGATTCCCGTAACTTGTTGGGAAGGAAATCCTTATGAAAATAGGTATCATCTAGCTTGGATTGAAGCTATGATCTTGCTCAATCAAAACCCTAGGTCAATGCTAGAACTTAGCCACATATTGAAGTCCTAATTATCCCCAAGATTAAGCATGGAGAAGAGGATGATTAAAAATGTTTTTAGATTAACTCACTAATCCCAATTAGTAATTTTCTCCCAATTTTCGTTCTCCCATTCAAATTTAGAGCAGCTACCCCAGATTTTGGTCCACAGTGACCCATAGCCCCCTCCAAAAGCTTAGAACAACTAGAAATCAAAGAGGTTTTCCATCATCCCACAATCTCCATACCCATTTCTTGATCAAGAAATCTAGAAAACCAAGAAAATGCATGAATTTTTTTTTTAAAAGAGCAAACTAGATCAAAGACATGGCTCTGATACCAATGAAAGAAAGTGGCAACCTAGATTTAGCCTCTTTAGCCTAGGATTAAGGAAAGCATGAGAGATTAGCCTAGGATTAGAATAAGAAGTGAAATCAAAGGACTTGATTATCAAAAGGTACCAAAAATATGGTGTATGTGACCTATATACATGACCCCCATTTCAAACTATCATAAGTGTTGTCCATGGGCATGGTCAATTGGCCTTGGGACCATTATTCATATGAGACCATTCCACTTTGTTACAGATACCATTTTTTAAGAGCATGCACAATTGCTAATAGTTCTTTTTCATAAGTTAAATAGTTATTTTGAGCTTTGTCCAACTTTTTACTTTCAAATGCAAATGGCCTTCCCTTCTCCAATAATATTGCTCCTACAACAAATTTACTAGCATATGTTTCCAATAAAAATGGTTCATTTGGATCCACTATTTGTAAAATAGGAGCAGTATAGCTATTACTACTTTCAATTTTTCAAAACTAGTTTCTTGATCATGAGTCCAACTAATTTGTTTTCCTTTTCCTTTAAGCTAGTTCGTCATTGCAACAGCTAAATTATAGTGTTAATCATGTTCATAAAAGTAGTGGAAGCATTAGTTAAACCAAAAGGCATAACTAAAAAGGATGAAGTATAGTGTTCATCATGGTCATAAAAGTAACGAGAGCATTAGGTAAACCAAAAGGCATAACTAAGAACTCATAGTGCCCAAAAGATGTCCTAAATGCTATTTTGGTCACATCATCAATTTTTATTCTTACTTGATGATATCCACACCTTAAATATATCTTACTAAAATATTTAGCACCTTTGAGTTGATCAAACAACTCATCTATCCTGGAATAGGAAATTTATTTTTTATTGTGATTGCATTAAAACCACGATAATCTATGCATAAGCGCATAGATCCATCTTTTCTCTTCACCAATAATATTGGTGAAGCCCAGGGAGACTTACTTGGCCTTATAAAGCCTTGTTCTAAATATTCAACTAACTCTTTTAACTTCTTGTCTTTCATTCAAACTTACTCTATAAGGTGGCTTACTAATTGGCTTTGAATCCTTTAAAACTTTTATGAGATGATTTATTCCTCTATTCGGAAGTAAACCTTTAAATGGCAATGTTTTCGAAAAAACATCTTTAAATTCTTCTAATAAATTTTGCAAAGATAAATTAACTACTTCACAAAAAGTTGAATCAAGCTTTTCACAATGGTTTTTAAATTGAGGCATTGCATAACAGAAAAGCATTTGTTCCATTTCATTATCTTGATGAAGCTTTTAGAGCTCAATATTACATATCAAAATAGAATATGGTACATTGTGCTCTCCTTGCAATGTAATAAGTTTTCCTTTATGCTCATATGTTAGTGTATTATGCAAATAGCTTCTCAAAAGCATTCTCCCCAATCAAAATAACCATTCTCTTCCTGAACATTACATCTACAGTCGACACACGCATCACTTGAAAATCTAAAAGTGCCTCATATTCTTGAATATTTATCCGAGCTTAGTTTACCATAGTATCCCACTCTTCTTTATCATATCTATTGGCTAATGATACTATATACTTATGAGAACTTTGGACTTGAGGTAAGTTAAGTTTCTTAACCAAGTTGTAATTTAAAAAGTTGTGTGTGGCCAATAATCTATGAGGATTCTAAATTTTTATCCTTAATATTTCCATGAATGCGAACCAAATAATGTGGTCCAAATGATGATTCCCACATATATTTTGCCACCATACAAAGTTCTTTTCATCAGAATAACAAACCTTGACCGATTTATATTAAGGAGAATCCTTAAGTGTTAGCACTTGAATAGTGTGCTAGCACTGATTTTCCTTTAGGTTTATAATTCCAAGTAAGTTTGTGTTCTTGGGACTTAGGATAATGCTTTTTACCATGTCCTAGATCAAGACAAGAGAAACAAAGTCTTTCTTTAACCGCTCTCTCAAAATCTTGCTTTTTTATAAACTTACTAGGATTGGATTTTTGCTTTTTTGAAGGTTCATCCTTTTTAAAGAAAAAACCCTTTCTTTTCTGAGAGCCAAAATTTCTCCATGAGGCCTATATATTAAAAAATTTATCTTTTTCTTTACGATTACCATTACCCATGGTATTGTCAAAAAATTTTGTAAATCTTATAGCCTCATCTAAGTTTTTTAGCTCTTTGGAGCAAACTTCCTTCTCGTACTCCCTTTTTAGGCCTCTAATGAAGCCTCTTAATTTTTGAAAATTGTTTATGCCCTTAAGTTTTAAACAATTTCTCTATAGCAATCTATATATTGAGTGAGATTTAAATTTATTTGTTCCATAGAACAATTATCCCACTCCTCCCAATTTCAATCTTTTTCATTTTCAGGAAGATATTTGATGAGGTTGATGATGACCTGCTTGCTATTCATAATCATGCATTGGATGGGTTTGTGAACCCTGATTTTTATACCAATGCCTTGGAGGAGGCTACGGATACAAGAAGGGAAGGTATGCCCGGAGTGTTTGATACAGGAAAGGAAGGTATGCCCGGAGTGTTTGTGGAAGAGGACACATGGGTGATTCTTGTAATACTAGATGCTGCTGAGCAAGTTAATGCCCTGGTGGATACTAAGGGACGTGTCAATGATTTTGAAGATGGTGTCCCAGATGTAGTTGGGTCGTTTTCTTGTGCTGTGATGAGAATTTGTGCCGATAAGATTTGTGGCCACGAATTAAGGTGAAGACTTAAGCTAAAGCTACGGTGGAAAAGGAGGTAGTTATATAGTCTTGTGGGTTAACTACCATGAGTATATAACATGCACGTTCCTGAAAGATGGAATTTGGGCATGTTTCCTGGATTCATCTAGGTATATATATATATTACGCAACAACATATTTCAAAAAAGGACATGATATATCTGTAAGGGACCACACAAAGACCACGACATAGGGCCAACGTTTTATTCATAGCAAAACACATGGAGAAAAAACATCTCTTGTAGAGACCATACAGATTATTTATTTACAACATAGTGGGGCAAAACGACTCCATTACAGAAAAGGCCTCGCGGACTGAGATCATGCCGTGAGGGAATGGGTATAAAGTCTTACCCTTCGCTCACAGCTCTGAGGAATTCAGTGGCCCTCTCCCCAAAGGAGTTGATGTACGGATTGTTGGGTTCAACGTCTGGTGGACTTTCCTCAACAGAGATAGGATTGGCCCAACCACCAGGTTGGTTGCGTGAGGTTGTATCGGACTGCTCCTGCAATTGGTTGCTTGGTCATCTTTCTCTTGATTCTCATTGAGAAAGTACGTGGCTGCTTCCCCCTCTATGTACTGATCGCGGAAGAAGACCTTTCTACTATCTCAGATAACAGCTACGTCCGAAATTTTGAGGCACTTAACAAATAGCTCGATCTCTAGCAGAGTCCATCCGTTCCTAGTTTTAGAAATTATCCATTGTGCACTAGGGAAGTATTTACCACTTATCATCTTCAAGAGTGATAAACCACTTATTGAGAATATATTTTTCCATGTAGATGAAAGCTCACTCAAACACATTTCTCAGTAGATGAAAACTCGACATTGGTGTTGCCGATGCCAATGGTCATAGACACCTCGAGCATCTTGAGATTACCATGAGTCAGGAATTTCAGACAAGGAGGAGCATTGGTCGAACGACTAGTTCATGAAACAGATAAGTCCTTCACCTTCTTTCTCTTTGTCGTGGCACACAATGTGTCACTGCTGCCTGCGATCCACATACACATACAGTCGAAGATTGAACGCACAATATACAGAATATATATTATACATGTAAAACTAAACAACACAACACAACAACACCTGAAGAATGGGCTCTCTGTTTGACACCCTTGAGATTCTACAAACAAGCCGAGCCTTCGAGCAGTGTGAGTATGCGAGGAGGAATATTTTCCTTTTTGGCCTCGCATAACGTGGCTTTACAAGGAACAGGGTTGACAGTCGGAGGCATGGAGAGCACAGAAATGCCAGCAGGCAGCACGAAAGGTGGGGGTACGCAGAGAGGACCACACAAGTAGGAGAAGACTCCTCTTTTTTACGCACTCTTGGACTGACCCATGACAGTAGAGCACGTGGACATAGCGCAAACGCCATGGACACAGAGTCTACCCAGAAGTAGTAGATATAGATTACCGAAAGGCACCAAACATAGCAACATGATGCCAATGTGAGGGAAATGCAGCGCATGCAGAGAACTCCAACTTGCACCAAGAAGGCGAATCCTGGCGAGGCGTGAAGGGCGTGCACACCTGTTTCGCGCATCCAAAAAACTCCAGAGAAGAACATTTTGCGTCGAGAACACGAATCCCGGTGAGGTGTGAAGAGCATGCACGCTTGCGAAGCAGAAGTTCCATCGAGAAGGAGAATCTTGGCGAAGCATGAACAGCATCCAGAGAACTCCACCCTGCATTCGAGAACACGAATCCCGGAGACGCATGAAAAGCATGCAAAAGATGATGCGGACACGTGTAAAGAGCAAATGCTACTACGTGTCAGCATCATGCACTCTTTGAATTTTCAATTAAGGGTAGGAAATGGAATTGATGCCGCATCATATTTGTTAATTAAATAATACGAGCGCAAAACAACATTTGTGCACATATTTGCAGCAGTTGATGCTAAGCCTTTGGAGACGACAGATGAAGATACGTAGACAAATGGTTATGATGTGATAGAAAGCTGTGATTTGTGTGATATAGAGAGTTTGAAAGCCACTCAAGACTTGGATGACTGGAATGTTGTGAAGAGTAACCATAATGGTGTGCATGCGGATTCTGTTTGGTTGGAGAAGGCTTATATGCTGGAGGAAAATCATCATGCTTACATGGATGTTTGTAGTACTTTTTCTATGCCCAAGGTCTCTCGTTAATGGTCTGGAATCTGGATGAACAGATCTTTAACGATGGAGAGGCAGGGCGTAGGCTGGATGATAAGCTTTCCAGTATGTTTCAGCCAGTTGCTACGGGCAAATATCTGAGGTTGTTCCAAGACACTGTGTAGGTGTTTAATCCCGGTGGGTGGATCAATGCCATAATGGGTGTAAGCTATGAGCGGGTTGAATTTGTTGTGGTGGTAATGGTGCTTTCCAAATGAATTCAAACTAGTTGTCAGGCAGATAGGGAGCCCTGAAAATAACGTGATACTATCGTTTTGATCTTGAAAGAGAGGCTTGAATACCATAGGTGTTGTGTTTTGGTGGCTTGTGTGCACTACCTTGCATTGATGAGGCCATTTGTTGGTGCCATGGCAAGCTTTCACCCATCTCTCTAGATATAAAAGGTATTTAGCACTCCCAACTTTTGGATTATATTATGCAGAGTGGCTCAAGAGAGTACTTCCTTGCCCCCCTCATTTGATCATGATTGTCTAGATTGTTGGATTCTCAAGCTTGATGTAGATGATGAGGATTAATGAGACATGCATCACTCATCATGTAAATCTATAGCATGTGCATGTTTGCATAGCTTTTTTCCTTTGTCTTTAAAACCTGAGTAACTATGAAGGGGAGCTGATTGCTGATTTCCAAATCAGGTATAAAGATGCTTGGTTGGAATACATTTATCTCTTTGACAATATGGATATATTCATGTGTTTTGTGGAGGCTTTGGACCTAGTATGGCAGGTGAGAGTGGTTAGACACATATGTGAGATATGCAAAAGGCATATACTATGCAATTCGGCGGGAGACCAAATCGTTGAAGAAAAGAGAGTTTTCTTGGGAGCTGGCTGATTCAGTCAAGGATGTCTGAAATAGTGATGAAAAAGATGCAGTCATCATCAAGGAGTGTATCATGGACTCTAGCTTTGATATGATGACATCTTGCATATTATATTGCATTTTTCAAAAAAGGACATATGACATTGCATGATATATCTGTAAGATATATCTGTAAGGGACCCACACACAGACCACGACATAGGGCCGACGTTTTATTCATAGCAAAACACATGGAACCCACACACAGTTCATGACATAGGGCCGACGTTTTATTCATAGCAACACACGTGGAGAAAAAAAAAATATCCTGCAGAGACCATACAGATTATTTATTTACAACATAGTGGGGCAAAATGACTACACTACATAGAAAGGCCTCGCCACGGAGATCATGCCATGGGGGAACGGGTATAATGTCTTCCCCTTTGCTCACAACTCTAAGGAATTCAGTGGCCCTCTCCTCAGAGGAGTTGATGTACGGATCATTGGGTTCTGGACTTTCCTCGACAAAGATAGGACTGGCCAAACCACCAAGTTGGTCGCTTGAGAGGTTATCAAATTGCTCCTCCAATTGGCGATCTCTATGCTCTGCTTGCTCATCTTTCTCTTGATTCTCATTGAGAAAGTAGCTGGCTGCTTCCCCATAATGTAGTGATCACGGAAGAAGGCCTTTCTCATATCTCAGATATCAGCTAAGTCCGGAGCTTTGAGGCACTTCCAAATAGCTCGAGCAGCAGAGTCCATGCCATTCCCAATTTTAGGAATTATCCATTGTGCACTAGGGAAATATTTACCACTTCTCATCATCTTCAAGAGTGTGACGTCAAGAGTGATAAACCACTTATTGAGAATATATTTTTCCATGTAGATGAAAGCTCGCTCAAACACATTTATCAGTGTCAGGCATACCTAGTTTTTGAGGTCTCCCTGACCGAACTCCACATTTAGTATCCTTCCTCTGAACATCTCCTATAGACACATTATGAGCATGAAAACGAAAATGAGGTTAGTGTAGATCCTTGAGAAAATAACCCACCATTCACTGGAATGTGTGCATTTTAATCTGGTGAAGTGCCCGGCACATGACAATCGCTCCGACATGCTTGCTCACATTCCACATGACGTGCTCCTTGACACACTTGCACCAACGGCAATGATAGAAGTAGACACGATGCGAGCCACCATCTAAAAGTGCAAATGGTGAAGCGTTCCACCTCTTTCGAGGGAGAAAAGTGCTTTTGTACACTGTTATCGAGAAAACTCGACCAAGTTATCCCAGAAAGAAGTGCTGATATTGGTGTTACCGATGCCAATGGTCATAGACACCTCGAGCATCTTTAGATTGCCCCACGAGTCGGGAACTTCGGACAGGGAGGAGCATTGTTCAAACGACCAGTTCATGAAACGGATAAGTCCTCCACCTTCTTTCTCTTTGTCATGGCACACAATGTGTCGCTGCTGCCTGTGATCCACATACACATACAATCAAAGATTGAACGCACAATATACAGAATATATATTATACATGTAAAACTAAACAACACAACAGCACTTAAAGAATGGGCTCTCTGTTTAACACCCTTCAGATTCTACAAACCAGTCGAGCCTTCGAGCGGTGTGAGGATGCGAGGAGGAATATTTTCCTTGTTGGCCTCACATAACGTGGCTTTACAAGGAACAGGGTTGACAGTCGGAGGCATGGAGGGTGCAAAAATGCGAGCAAGCAGCACGAAAGGTGGGGGTACCACACACAGAGAGGACCATACATGCAGGAGAAGACTCCCCTTTTTTACGCACACGCTTGGACTGACCCATGACAGTAGAGCACGTGGCATAGCTCAAATGCCATGGACACAGTCTGCCCAGAAGCAGTAAATATAGCTTACTGAAAGGCACCAAACATAGAAACATGATGCCAATATAAGGGCAATGCAGCGCATCCAGAGAACTCCAACCTGCATTGAGAAGGCGAATCCCGGTGAGGCGTGAAGGGCGTGCACCCCTGGCTCGTGCATCTAGAAAACTCTAGAGAAGAACCTGCATCGAGAAAACGAATCCCGGTGAGGTGTGAAGAGCATGCATGCCTGGGAAGTAGAAGTTCCATTGAGAAGGAGAATCCCGACGAAACATGAAGAGCATACAGAGAACTCCACCCTATATCAAGAACACGAATCTTGGAGACTCATGAAAAGCATGCAAAAGATGATGCTGACACATGTAAAGAGCACATGCTACTCGCACGTGTCAGCATCATGCACTCTTAGAATTTTGAATTAAGGGGAAAAAATGGAATTGATGTCGCATCATATTTGTTAATTAAATAATAAGAGCCCAAAACAACATTTGTGCAGCAGATGATGCTAAGCCTTTGGAGTTGATGCTAGGCCTTTGGAGACAGTAGATGAAGATACAAAGATAAATGGTTATGATGTAATAGAAAGCTATGATTTGTATGATATAGAGAGTTTGAAAGCCACCCAAGACTTTGATGACTGGAATGTTGTGAAGAGTAACTAATTGTGTGCATGCGAAATCTATTTGGTTTGAGAAGGCTTACATGCTGGAGGAAAAGTATCATGCTTACATGGATGTTTGTAGTACTTTTTCTATGCCCAAGGTCTCTCGTAATGGTCTGGATGAACAGATCTTTTTTAACGATGGAGAGGCATGGCGTAGGCTGGATGATAAGCTTTCTAGTATGTTTCAGCCAGTTGCTAAGGGCAGAAATCTGAGGTTGTTCCAAGACATTGTGTAGGTGTTTAATCCCGATGGGTGGATCAATTAAATTTGAAGACTAGGGGTGTTGTACCCGTTTGATCTAGGTGGAGGATTCTATTGTTGTGATGGTACAAATCAACAAGTAAGAGTTTGAGATAGGTGTAGAGTTTGAGGAGTGAATAAATGCTCCAACCAAGGGGGGGCTTTGCAAAATATGATAGGTTTTTTCCGATTGTGGTAGAAGACATCTTGGTGTGGTCACATGCTAGATGCAGTCAAAACAAGGAGGAGTGGCATGCATGCTTTATGTGTTTCGGTGTTGCAAGAATGGCAAGGGAGATGATAACAACAAAACAGTCCCTTCTCTTCTCATGGCTGAAGAACACCCCTTGAGCAATGGCAATGGAGATGGAGCAATACTAGTAGTCTTGGATGTTTTTTTGAAGCCAGTGGCAAGGTATGAAGAAGTGAGGAGAAGCCGATATAAGGAGAGACAAGAATTTAGGATGCCTTCAAGAGGCTTGCTATTTCCTTCCGATCTTGAATCACTTGAAAAATATTTTACTATTGATTGGCTTTATGAAGAAATGGAAAAGGCAGAAGAACATGGAGAGATGGTGATAGAAGAAAAGTGGGAGTATACTGAAAGAGGATACGAGCAAAATGTAAGTGTCTCTACTTTGTCTTTTTTCATTGAAGTAGAATCTCATGATATGGTTATTCGATTGTGGGGTTATGGCAAACTTTGAGCAAGAAAGTGGAACAATGCTTGATTATTGTGGCATGATTCAAAACATCCTAAAGGTTGGATTTAGGACATTCTAAAATTTTATATTGGATGTGAAGTGGTTCAAGGATATGTGTGGAGATGCTCAAGCAACCATGAAAAGGCATCCAAATGGATTTACGGTGATCAATTCCATAAAATTCTCACAAACATAGAGGGACACATTTGTGCTACCTCACCACAAGTAAATACTAACCATAAGCTTTTATTATATTATACTTATGCATGTTTAATTTACACTCGATTTGTTTCTTCTTACAAGGTTCTATTTCACAGAGATATAAATGACAAGAAATGGTGGTATGTCATACAAGTCGCTCTTCATTCAAAGAGTATTTTTAAAGATAGGGATGTTGACGAGCTCATAGATGAAGTGGCAGTAAAAAATGAACATGTGGAGGATCAAGTACAAGATGAAGAGCGTGAGATACCACCAACTAATCAAGATGAAGGTGTCTTTATCCAAGATAATGATAAAGGAATTGAATCCGAGTATGATAATGATGATGTTGAGTCCAGTGCTAGTGGGATAGATCTTTTTGTTGATCTTGCAATGGGACATATGAATCTTGAGATAGACTAGTTAGGATATGTATGGGTTTGATGGAAGATACAACAAATGTTTGGACAATCTCACCCTAATTCATTAAACAATTGCTCAATTTGCGATTCTTGATTTAGTCCATATTTGATTGTATTATAATATATTTAGTGCTTTTTCTTTTGTGATATTGGGATCACATTTTGTGCTTCTTCTTTTGTGATATTGGGAGATTTTCAGCTCTCGGGAATGCTATTTGGAATGTTTGGATTTTTTTCCTAGTATATGACTAAACTTGTGGCTATACGTGCGATAGTTATAGCCGTTATTACCAGCGCATGGCTGTAGCCATATGCATAGCCATGTATTATAATTGTGTACACCCTGTGCACTTGCTTGGGTCCCCTCTCTCTACTCTCTCTCCTCTTCACATGGCTATGCTCCCCATCTCTTCTAGTGAGGCCCACGTTATTAAGGAGTAGCCATTGTGGTGAGAACCCAAGAACCCAACCGATGTTCCAAGTTTAGACATTGCATAGTGGCCAAGTGTAGCTAAATGGTTAGGAGATGGCTTATGTAGGGACTTGGCACTCTACCAAAGTATGGTGCAGGCTATGTGACCATATTAGTGAGTAGATATAACAACAAATCAAAGACACACAATTCTCAAGTTTTTAGGCTTGTTAGAGGGTCTAGATGGTCTTAGATGGCTATGGAAACTGCTCTCCTAGTCAGATGATGTGGTTAGTTAGTCATTTGGGACTAGGCCAATGTAGCCAACCTACATCCATATATCGACCCTAGGTACTATATATATAGACTAGTTTGGTAGCCTTAGTTTGTTAACAATCCTAAAATGGGATTGATCATCGTGATAGACATAGATCAAGCAACATAATTAAGGTGGATTATACCACACTAAGAACTCCATAAGAGAGAGAGAGAGAGAGAGATTGCACACTCAACACTCAATTCTATTGCCTTATTGCATTCACAAATGAACCATACAATGATATAGACTTTACATGTCATCATCCATGTGGTAACTCCTTTTCCACTCCTTTTGGTCAACACTCACACACCATTCAATATTACATGTGGCATTCTTATCTTGCCACAATATCTTGCACCTCTAGGGTGCTTTTCCACATACACACAACACCGCGATTACATCTCTCAACACCCCCTCTTAATCGAGGTGTTCCACAAGTCACCCATCATCCATCACCCATATCAATGTAGCATTGCACAAACGCAATCGCTACCTCTCAATACTCCCCCTCAATGATACATTGGAGTGTCCATCAAACAACATGTGTGCGTGTGTCTACCATCTTAGACACCAAGTCCATTTTGAGCCGTCTCGCTCATCACAGCAGAACCACTGAGAACATAGAAGTTCGCGTGGGAACCAACCCATGTGCATGCACCTCACACGTTGTCGTGACGTGGACAATGTCGCTGGGAAAGTACGAGACTTCTAGCTGTGAGAGTAGCTTCTGATTCCCGCAAGGAAACTCAAACACATAACTCTTCATGGATCACAAGGCACCTCCATTTTTGATATCATAAACATGTACAAATTCACCTCAATACATCCATGAATTCAGCCTGATGATTGCACATAAATTGTGTATCAAGTGACTATCCCTTTCCAAGCATAGATTTACTGGCTCCTTTTTCCAAATCCCTCAAACCAATCACATGTAGGCATAACATAACCTTCAAATATTTCCCACATACATGTGACCATTTACATTCCATACATCCAGTGTCATCAATTCCATCATTTCAAGATGTTCTTTATCACCTGGAAACCTGCTTTTAAATTCTAACATCTCACAAACAAAAGATGGCATACGGCATAACTATAACATGCTCATGAGATTTAGAAAACTCCATGACTTGAATTCCAAAATCCGATCGAGTAGAAAGTAAAACCAACTTTCCGGAGCCTTAATGTATTTTTGATGCTTTATTTCCACAATTCTCCAAGTTCCAAGAACTTCCCATTCTCCAAAACCTTTAAAGGTTTATGAAACATACGATTTTCTAAATCGTTGATTATAATATTCAAAATAAAAAAAAACCCACTTAACTGTAAGTAGAGCAAGGTGAGATTTTCATTGATTTTTCTCTATTCCTTCTATGGCGGCTTCGCTCTGCAGACTGCGCATGGATGAATACATGTGTAAAATGAAAATCGTATCATTAGATAGCACTCAAATTGCTCTCCAATTCTAACTCCTACATGCCATGAACAGTAGCCGCCTCATTTATTTTCTTCTCTCTGGTTAGTTGGCGCACTGGTTCACTTTTCTGCACACCCCCGAGCTCTGATATATGTGCTTCCCCTCGCTCTCTGGTTTTTCCTCATTTTCCCGCAAGGAAATCGGCGCCCCCACCACCTTTTTCAGCCAGATTTTCGTATTTCCCCATTTGAAAAACAAGAGCGCCCTCTTTTTTTTTCATTATTTTCGGGTATGTCTTTTTTCATTGCCGCCACGCAAGCTCCCCTTCTTTACTACATTCTATACACATGATATATCTACTCATATGTATATGCTTGGACCAAAGCAGCATCAAATATCATATTCATATCATGAGCCTACTAAAGCACGCATCATGCTTGCACTCCCATAAGAGGTAATCATTGAATCGGCTCATCGATACCATTGAGAAGCTACTACACATCATGCACATGGGTAGCCATTCACATCATTATCATATCCCTTTGACGAGCCACTCATACCATCATTTACATAGCCACGCAGACCATGTATATAACTGAGTGTTTCCAACTTACCCATGAGGTCTGAGTGTGAACAGAATCACCACCACCATACTCACAAGAGTCATTTTGAAATAGCTCTCACTAGCATAGCTGCCACTAGGTTCACCATCCATGAGCATAAAGATATTATTGAAGGGATCATTCTGCCTATGAGGATACACAAGAACTTTGAATGTGTGCTTTGAATGTGTGCAGTATCTTAATAAAGTTCTTCTTGTTTTGCTCATTACACGATACCTCCAAAGGGTATTCTTTAAAACCATTCCTCATATCATACATGCTCTCACATCTCCATACATCTTGAGAAGGGTGTTCTCTACTGCAAGGCTTACCATAAGCATAAGGCTCCATATTTCACATCACACTCATATACAAAAGCTCCGAGACCTGACTCAGCCTCAGCTCGTCTTATTGAACCTCATTTACAATATGAACATATGTACATGGCATCATATAATGACTCGTCATAGCACTTAATCCCATGCATCTAGATTTGCATTTGATAGTCTCATATGCATGGTTTCACACCATAGACGTGCCATGGCACGACATCCACCCCCTCTAAACCTGCACATCCTCTGGTATGTGCCAAATCATCACCAAGATCCACATATAACTGGATGTCGTCTTCATCTTCTACATTATTAGGAAATTCATCCTCTTCCTCTTCGGCCATATCCATGTTCTCACTATCAAGCCTCTCATCCTGAGTTTCCTGTGAATCAAAAGAATTTCTGTCAAGCCTTCTTTTAAACATCTTGATCCTTTTGCCTGCTCTACAAGGTTCCATCAAGCTCACACAGGGTATACGTGGCATTTCCATGCACATGCTTGACAATGTAAGGGCCAAACCATCTTTTTGCAAATTTTCTTTGAACAGTGAATTGGTTGTCAAGGCTACTATCATACATTAGGACCCAATCACCTTCTTCAATAGGTTTTGACCGGAGTCTGTGTCTTCTATCAAATTTTTCTTTATTTTTCAACCTTGCATCTTTCAAGCGAGCTTTAGCAAGCTCCACATCTTCATGCCTCCTCTCCAACTGCCTTACTCGCAATGCAAGGAGGTCTTCTCTGCTTAATCCTTCCACCCACCAGGGCAATACATTCCAAGTTGGAACTACTTCCTCAACTGGCATTACTGGATTCTGACCATACATTAATTCTGCAGGCATGTATCCTGTCACTGAGCTATGAGTTGTACGGTCAGCCCACAAGGCATATGGTAGCAGCCTTGGCCACTCTCGCATTCTTTCTCTGCATGCCTTAGCCAAAGCTTTAATGATTGGAGGATGTCCTCGCTCACTTTTACCATTGCCCTCAGGATTGTAAGCACATGTTAGGGACAGTTTAATGCCAATTCTAGAGAAGAATTCCCTTGCTTCTTCAACGTCTAGCTCACCCCTATCAGCTGTTATTTTCCCAACACAACCATACCGACAAATCACATCTTCCAAGAGAAATTTGCATACTGTTTCCGTACTCTTTGTTCTAAGAGCACGCCCTTCTACCTGATTTGTCAAATCTTCTCTTGCAAGTGCTATGTACCGCATCTGCCAAATTCCCAAAGGCATTGTAACTAGATCCACTACCCATTTGTAGTGCATGATGGCAGGTGGGTAGGTTGGTGGTTGCAAGCCATCACGATGTCGCACATTTGAGTACATTTGACATACTATGCATGTTTCCACATATTGGGAAATATCCTTGTACATTCCTTTCCACCAATATTTTTCCTTTATTTTGGTAAAGGTGGCCCACACACTTCGATGTCCAGCCCAGAGACTCTCATGAAATTCTTTTACAAGCTTCCCTTGAGTCTCGTTATCACATATGACTCTCTGTGGCATAGCATTTCTCTGCTTAGGATGCTTCCAGAGGTACCCATCCTTTAGAAAATAACCATATGCTTTTCTGCGGATCCTCTTAAATTCTGAGTCAGACCAATTTTCCTGTCTTGTCAGAGTACTCAAGTATTGACCAATAAGCAACCAATCTCCTTCATACATTTCCTCAGTAAAAGACTCAAGTGCATTTGATAGGCAAATATGGTCCCCCTTTGCATATGCAGTAGTGTAGAACTTTGTACCCACATCATCAATGTCACTAATCATCTCTTTTTCATCTTCATACCTGGCTCTTGATAGCATATCTGCAACTGGATTATCTTTTCCCGCAATATGCTCAAACTCAGGATTTAGTGACTTGATATAGGCAATCCACCTAAGCATAGCAATATCTGGAGTGGTACAACTTGCTATCATCCCAAGAAGTGGCAAGCAATCAGTTTCCACAAGTACAGATGCCCCAATAAGATATTCTTTTTCACATTTTAGAGCAGTAACTATTCCCCATAACTCTCTCTTAATCTGCGGATATTTTCTTTGTCGAATGCTTAATACCTTTGCTCCAAATCTGATTACATACCTGTGATCATCCTCATCATCTTGCCCTACTGCCCATCCTATCCCAGTAGGACTAGTATCAACTGTAACAATCACAGGCCTGCCACACTCATAATCTGCCTTCCTCAGAGTAGGTGATGATTGGAGAGCAAACATTTCAGCTTCCGCATAGCTTTAATATGTACTGCACACCACAGAAATTTTTGATTTTTCCTCAAAAGTTGATAAAGAGGATCTGCTACATGCGCATAATGTGGGATCCAAATAACATAAAAGACACATGCACCAAGAAATCTCCTCAGCTCTGTAACATTAATGCATATCTCTTTCATTCTTTGTATTGCATCTATCTTGGCTGGACAAGGTCGGCGTCCACTAGTACTACAAAGATGTCCCACTATTAGCACTTCACCAACCCCAAACACTGATTTCAGTCCAGACAAAGTAAGATTCACTTCTTCAAGCCTGGATAGAATCATATCACAATCCTTTATATGATTTGCCACAAACTTACGGCACCCCTTTGAATCCAAATCCCCATCTTTGTCTTTCTCATCACAGCCTTTTATTGGCACATCATCCAGAAATGGCATAGTTATTTGTGGTATGAAGTCTCGTAAGACTTTATTCATTCCATTCATCATATGTGCCACTGAGTTGGTGGCTCCCTGTGGTAATGTACACATCCTTACTAATCCCAAAGGAGTTCTCATTGTGGTCAAGTCCCTGCTTTGTATATCCAGCTGGAACTGATCATATCCCGAATACAGATCACCCATAGAGTATATAGCTTTCCCTGCAAATGCTTTTGCAAACTCATCTACAATCGGACCTGCTCCCACATTCCTGATTGTGACTTTGTTTACAGGTTGCATATCTTGAATAAAGCGCAATGTCCCATTTTTCTTTGGCACAGTAAACCATCTGTTGGAATATGGAGCGCATGATGGCTCCAAAATTCCCATCCTGATCTTTTCTTTTAGTAATTCCATCAGCTTCGGCAAGAGAGCCTTTGGTACTGGAATTGGCCGCAAGTTCCAGGGCACATGTGGTACAGTGAAGATCACCATTGGCGCTGTTACACTTGGATCAACACAGCCTATCTCATGCGGCTGAAAAGCAAAGGCTTTCCCATGTTTCACAAGCATTTCCTCAAAGCATTTCTTTTTGACTGGCAACAGAAAATCCCTTTCACCAATCTTCAGCTCTTTTAGAGTTTCTTGTGTAAACTTATGCCCAATTTTCTTCGGATCTCTGAGATTTGGTTGCATAGAGGCTTCATCTATCTTTTCCTTGCTTCCTGGTGGCAAAGGCAAGGCAACTGGTTTCACCTTCTTTGCAACTGTTTTGTACTTTGTATCAACATGAGCATCCATCTCACAATTCATGTTTTTACATTCCACCCCCTCAAATTCTCGGATTATATCATACATCTCCACAGATGACACCTCTATCATCTCATTTCCACCCTGTAAGCATGCTCTTCCCATATCAAAAAGCACATCCATAGTATCTACAAATGACACCTCATCAAGCACCCCTGAAATAAACTACATTTGGACAAGCTGCATAGAGCTCTCCAGATGAGTTATTAGCTGCTTTAATCATCCACCCATGATCTACATCCATTGGCCACTTGCATTTGTTGTAGAGATTTTTAGCCATAAGATTTATTTCAGACCCATGATCAATTAGAGCGACATATGGCTCTTCCAAATCACCTATCTTGACAAGGGTTTCAGTGGTGGCCCTTGCCCAATGGCTCCTGGAGTAATGACTCTTTGTAAGAACTTCTTTTTCATCATCCTCTTCCACAAAGCGCACTTGTCGTGCCCCATCAGCAGAGTGATTACATTCCACCACATTTTCTCTCTCTTCCTTTTGCTGTACCTGTACTCCATGAGTCTTGGAAGTGCTTGCCTCCCCTTGTGATGGAATAGATTCAATTATGGACTGCCTTTTCCTTCGTATAATATCAATTATCTCATCATGGAATTCTTTCTTTGCAATCCCCAAGACTTCCAGTGTAAATTCCACCCTGCTGTTTAGAATCCTCTCTTCAAGCACCTTTTTGAGATCTGTTGCGGCTTCAATATCAGATTGAAGCTTATAGAGTGGACTTTTCCCTTTACCCTTCTCCTTCTCATGCTTCATTTTTGCTGGCACTTCTTCCATTGATACTTCCTGTGGAGGTATACAGTCACCTGCCTCATGCAAAGCTTGCTTAGACACCTTCTTTGACGCAATTAATTCCATTGTTGATGGCCAAAAATCTTCATTCTCATAATCTTCATCATTCTCAGATCCCTGCTTTGATTGACCAGCCTTTAATCCATAGGTTGCTGCCTCAACCATAGAGATGGCATGACTAGCAGCCATATCCTCAACCAGCTTTTTCATCCCTCCTTTCCCAAAGTTTGTACTCAATGGAAGACCAGTCTCTGTAAGGTGGATTTTCCCATCTTTGAAAAACACAAGTTGATTTTTAAGGGCTTCTTTATAGCTAGCACAATCTTTCTTTGCATGCTCTGGGTCATCACACCATATGCATCTGTATGTAAACCCTTCTTTGCTTTGAGGCCTTTGCATAGAAGCCTGCCCTAATGGTAGCCCTTTTTCTTCAATCCTGGACATCTTCAATTTCAGGTCCCGCATGCCCTTAATAAGTTCTTCCATCGTTCCTTCTACCTTTGGGATTGCAGCAGCTGGTTTTGGTAGATTCTCAGGGATAACAGCAGTTATAGGAGTTGCCGAGCTCATCACCATTTTATCCCTCCTTCACTGCCGCTTTGCTAGCATGGTGACCGCATCCTCAACATCATTCCAATCACTCTTTAGTCCCTGCTCTGTATCCTTATCCTCAAGGAGGATTTCCAGTTTCTCTTGGAGATCATTCCCAGCTGCTTGTAAGAAGAGCTCTGTTTTTTCTCTGTCCAAAGTTGTGCGCTCTATCCTTGACAGCTGGGCATAGCGCTTCTCAAACTCTCTTAGCAATTCTGTGGCAGAAATTCCCATTTTGGGTTTTGTGACCCATTCCAAGAAAGTTCGTTTGGTCACTCGCTCGGAATCCTCCATGAAATATTTGTCCTTTAAAGCAAGCTTAAACTCCTCCCAATTTCTGCCACCATGTGCTGTCTGCAATCCTCTTATGCGCTCTCTTATTTCAGGAACACATACTAGCTCAAAGCTTCGAACCATATCCTCCTCAGTCACCCTGTTTAGCTCCATTTCCTTTATGTAATTGCGCAGGTACTTTGTGATATCCTTTCCATCAAATTGATCCACCTTTTTCACAATTGATTGCAGTGCTTTGGTCGTGGAAATTTGTCCCCTCTCAGCAGCTTGCTGCTGTTGCATGTACATAGTAAACATCTGAAACATCTGCATAACTTCGGGGTCAAAATGAACCCCCTGACCCTCAGAATTCTCAGCCATAGCTTCCCTGTATATTTCACCACACTCTCACCCCAGCAGTCTCACGTCGGGTTCACCAAAGAGCTGTCGTGACGTGGACAATGTCGCTGGGAAAGTACGAGACTTCTAGCTGTGAGAGTAGCTTCTGATTCCCGCAAGGAAACTCAAACACATAACTCTTCATGGATCACAAGGCACCTCCATTTTTGATATCATAAACATGTACAAATTCACCTCAATACATCCATGAATTCAGCCTGATGATTGCACATAAATTGTGTATCAAGTGACTATCCCTTTCCAAGCATAGATTTACTGGCTCCTTTTTCCAAATCCCTCAAACCAATCACATGTAGGCATAACATAACCTTCAAATATTTCCCACATACATGTGACCATTTACATTCCATACATCCAGTGTCATCAATTCCATCATTTCAAGATGTTCTTTATCACCTGGAAACCTGCTTTTAAATTCTAACATCTCACAAACAAAAGATGGCATACGGCATAACTATAACATGCTCATGAGATTTAGAAAACTCCATGACTTGAATTCCAAAATCCGATCGAGTAGAAAGTAAAACCAACTTTCCGGAGCCTTAATGTATTTTTGATGCTTTATTTCCACAATTCTCCAAGTTCCAAGAACTTCCCATTCTCCAAAACCTTTAAAGGTTTATGAAACATACGATTTTCTAAATCGTTGATTATAATATTCAAAATAAAAAAAAACCCACTTAACTGTAAGTAGAGCAAGGTGAGATTTTCACTGATTTTTCTCTATTCCTTCTATGGCGGCTTCGCTGCAGACTGCGCATGGATGAATACATGTGTAAAATGAAAATCGTATCATTAGATAGCACTCAAATTGCTCTCCAATTCTAACTCCTACATGCCATGAACAGTAGCCGCCTCATTGAGTTTCTTCTCTCTGGTTAGTTGGCGCACTGGTTCACTTTTCTGCACACCCCCGAGCTCTGATATATGTGCTTCCCCTCGCTCTCTGGTTTTTCCTCATTTTCCCGCAAGGAAATCGGCGCCCCCACCACCTTTTTCAGCCAGATTTTCGTATTTCCCCGTTTGAAAAACAAGAGCGCCCTCTTTTTTTTCATTATTTTTGGGTATGTCTTTTTTCGTTGCTGCCACGCAAGCTGCCCTTCTTTACTACATTCTATACACATGATATATCTACTCATATGTATATGCTTGGACCAAAGCAGCATCAAATATCATATTCATATCATGAGCCTACTAAAGCACGCATCATGCTTGCACTCCCATAAGAGGTAATCATTGAATCGGCTCATCGATACCATTGAGAAGCTACTACACATCATGCACATGGGTAGCCATTCACATCATTATCATATCCCTTTGACGAGCCACTCATACCATCATTTACATAGCCACGCAGACCATGTATATAACTGAGTGTTTCCAACTTACCCATGAGGTCTGAGTGTGAACAGAATCACCACCACCATACTCACAAGAGTCATTTTGAAATAGCTCTCACTAGCATAGCTACCACTAGGTTCACCATCCATGGGCATAAAGATATTATTGAAGGGATCATTCTGCCTATGAGGATACACAAGAACTTTGAATGTGTGCTTTGAATGTGTGCAGTATCTTAATAAAGTTCTTCTTGTTTTGCTCATTCCACGATACCTCCAAAGGGTATTCTTTAAAACCATTCCTCATATCATACATGCTCTCACATCTCCATACATCTTGAGAAGGGTGTTCCCTACTGCAAGGCTTACCATAAGCATAAGGCTCCATATTTCACACCACACTCATATACAAAAGCTCCGAGACCTGACTCAGCCTCAGCTCGTCTTATTGAACCTCATTTACAATATGAACATATGTACATGGCATCATATAATGACTCGTCATAGCACTTAATCCCATGCATCTAGATTTGCATTTGATAGTCTCATATGCATGGTTTCACACCATAGACGTGCCATGGCACGACAACGTGCATGGTTCATGCACACATCACAACAACCATTTTGAGCTTCTAGCAGGGCAACCCTCATACCATGGGTGAATACGCATCTCGTTTTGAGCATGCAGGCTTGGGCACGATTGCCCTCATATACACGAGTGAAATAAATACAATGCCTTTTGGCCGAAGCCAGGCAGCGGACCCTTGTACAAATATAAACATGGCTCCCAAAGTCACCATGTATCTCAATAGGACTAAATCCATCCTTTTGTGCCTCTAAAATTTGAGCTCATCAATTTGTGGATTGAATGACCACATTGCACTTCTCATATCTTGCCATGAGAACACCACTTTGCGACCCAAATCGATCACAAAATAACCATTTATGATGGTGTAGATCTCCTCCACATGAACCTTGCTTTACCTAAGGCTCTTTATACTACACACGATACGGTGTACACATAAATAGGTGGACTTAATACCTATGTCCGAGACACAGCTAGTACACTGATAGGGTGTATGCATAAATAGGTGGACTTAATACCTATGTCCGAGACACAGCTAGTACACTGATAGTAACCATCTAATACAAAGCAAAAAGTGGGTTGTTTAAAAAAAGAAAAAGAAGAAGAACCGTTTTTCGGTTACAAAGCAAAAAGTGGGTTGTTTAAAAAAAGAAAAAGAAAAAGAACTGTTTTTTGGTACTCCCCACGTCCTCTCTCTCTCTCTCTCTCTCTCTCTCTCTCTCTCTCTCTCTCTGCTGTGAACAAGCTTCCATGGCGACTTCATGTCTGTGTGTGTCTTGTGATGATTAATGGTAAGGCTTACCCTCTATAGCAGAATCTCTCTCTCTCTCTCTCTCTCTCTCTCTCTCTCTCTCTTTGCCGTGAACAACCTTCGATGGTGACTTCATATGTGTTTGTGTGTGTCTTGTGATTGCTGGTGGTATGCCTTCCCCTCTATAGAAGAATCTCTCTCTCTCTCTCTCTCTCTCTCTCTCTCTCTCTTTGCTTTAAACAATCCTCCACGGTGACTTCACGTCTTTGTGTGTTTTTGCATTGCAGGTTTCCTGGATTTCTTAACTGAGGGCCCAACAAGGCACCAGCCAAGCTAGGGCGGCCCAAGCCACCAGTCGCAGCCCGCCAGATCGAAAAAATAGACAATGTTACAAGCAACCCTTCTCAGAAATTAGAAGCATTACAGTAGCTGCATATGGGGCTTGTGGACAGCTACCTTCATCTCATCTTACAGTATCTTCGAAGTTTTGATGGACAGGTTTGACTCTCTTAAGAGCCTCATGCTATCCACAAAGTGAGAACATTCAACTTGTTGAACTGATCAAAAGGAGTGTTTTCAACATGGAAATAGTTCCAATTGCACAAGCAAAAGATGTTCAAAGTAGCTTATGTACATATGCTGGCTCCTTCAAGTGTGCACCATGCAAATCAAAATTAATCAGGGAGTACGAAACAGGTCAGAAGCGTGCTTATCGTGAGAAGTTAAAGTCAAGGAAGTCACCAGTGAAACAAGTCAGGCTCAACATCACAAAACAGAAGGTGATTACTTCAAAAGTGATTAAGTGTTTCACGGATTACACACAGGGTCTTGACAATAAAGTAAAGGGTGAGATCGTCACAAGTATACTCACTTTAAGAGATGTACAATTTAATTGTGCGTCTCTTAATTGTGACAAAGCTCAGGAATCCACACAGGATCATAAGTTCTTGCTCCATGGATTACACAATATCCTCAAGGCTGTCAAAAGACCAAAAAGCTCTAGGGAATTGTTTGTTAAACGGGCAAGTATCATGATGGTCATGAATTCCACAAGTAGAAAATCAAATATAGCAGCTGCATCAAGGCTACTTGGAGTTCATCATTGGAGTTCATCGAAGGAATTTTTATGCAGCTAGATCTCAAATGAAGCAACATGACTCACAACTGCCATTGCATTTGTGTGAGTGACAACGACAACATAGAAGTATAATCACAGAGGAAGTGAAAGATTTATTCATTGCATATTGGACAAACAATACATGTGTGTCGACGAACAAAAAGGATGTATGTCGAAAGCGTGTTGGACGAAAGATGTATGAGAAGCATCGGGTGCATCTGCTTGAACAACCTCAGGTTTGTCTTCCTTGTTATGCCTAAATTTTTAAATGTCCCTAATTACCTCTTGGTTGTACATTGGTCGGTAGTGCAGGGCTGAAGTTAGGCACCAGCTTCATAGTGTGTAATACTAGTCTACCATGGCAATCCTTGTAGATAAATAGCTACCACTTTCAATTACAGTTTCATCCTCGTAAAGGTGGCTAGCAAAGGAAGCCACCAAGGTGGTGGTAGGCTCATAGATTGGTAGCAAAGGTTTTGCTCAAGCTGATATGTTATTAGGCCAGCACCTAGAAGCATCAGGTTACGATTTCTGTCATACCAATGAACTCCAAGCCTGGGAGCTGATAAGAGTGGTATCTTCATGGTAGGTACTATGCTAAGAGTGGTGGCTCCTAGGCTTGGAGCTCAATTACCAAGCTTGGAGCTCATAGGCATTAGGCTGGGAGTGATTGAGGTGGTATCTTGATGATAGGTACTATGCTAAGAGTGGTGGTAGCCACCATTGTTTACATTGCAGCTATTGTTCCAAAGCTGGTAGTTACCTTTCTATCCCTAAAAGCCACCATTGTCAACCTGGTAGCTTCCACTCTTAAGATGGTTGCTACCTTACCTACCTACTAGCTTTCACTCTATACAGGTAGCTACCATTGTTAACATGGCAGCTACTGTTCCAAACCTGGTAGTTACCTTTCTGCCTTTAAAAGCCACCATTGTCAACCTGGTAGCTTCCACTCTTAACATGGTTGCTACGTTACCTAACTGGTGGCTCTCACTCTATACAGGTAGCTACCACTGTTAACATGGCAGCTACTGTTCCAAAGCTGGTAGTTACCTTTTCTATCTTTAAAAGCCACTATTGTCAACCTAGTAGCTTCCACTCTTAACATGATTGCTACCTTACCTACCTAGTGGCTTTCACTCTTAATAGGTAGCTACCACTGTTAACATGGCAGCTACTGTTCCAAAGCTGGTAGTTACCTTTCTGTCCCTAAAAGCCACCATTGTTCACCTAGTAGCTTCCACTCTTAACATGGCTGCTACCTTATCTACCTGGTGGCGTCCACTCTAACCAAATAGCTACCACTCTTAACACGGCAGCTATTGTTCCAAACCTTTAACCTAAAAGCTATTGTTTATTTCTGGCATGAAAAATTTCTAAATTACCAAGTTAGTTCTAATTCTTTGACTTCTATAAGCTATATATGTTGTTCATAGGCTGATTTATTGTAGGTAGAATTCTTTCTTGCTTTCAAACAGAGTCATCCAGGGGTACAGATTCACCAAAGAGCATTTGAAAAGTTGAAGCCTTATTTTGTACACAAGCTTCGAGATCGGTACAGTTGTTGTTGCATCACACATGTCCAGATGTTATTCTTACGAGATGCTATCAACCATTTACGCCAAGCTGGTACAGGTATATGGAAAAGAGTGTATATGTCAATGTAACATTTGTGGTGTTGGAGAAAAAAGCACAGCTCACACACAAACTTACTCAAGCCTTACAAATTTGTGGGAATCAGTATTGTGTTTGAAGCCTAGCAATTCATACTTCTTTGCTTTGAAGTGTTTGATGGGAGAGTGCCCATCTTGTGGACCCTCAAAGAAGCTTTCGATATGTCCTATGGAGAAATCAAGTAGCGTACGCACAATAAAGGTGAAGATTTTTGAAGACATTCAAGTTGGTGAAACAGATTCTGGCAAGAAAAAGAAAAGAAAAGTTCTCTCCCACAAGGAGATGCAACCTGGGGAACTATTTGACCTCTTTAGGGATCACTTACAAAAGTTCATAAAGCACAACTTTATCTACAGATGGCAAGCTAAGCAATTTAAAGAGTGTCTACGTGTATTTCTTGACGATGTGGTTGTTTCAGATGTAGACTTTGCTGAAAATTATACATTCAAAGAACAAAATGAGATTCAATCAATGCATTGGTTTTCTTGCCAAGTTACAATATTTGTCCATATCACATGTGTGCAGATTGCAGGAAGTCTTCAAAAGTATTATCATTTTTACATTTCTAATAAAACTCATGATACTCTTTGTGTTCAACATTGCTTCATGCTCCATCATGGATGGTTGAAAGAGCTAGGCTTATCCCTCAAGGAGCATGGGTGTGGTCAGATGGGGTAGCCTCGCAGTTTAAGGCAAAGAGGCCTTTCTACTTTGTTGCCCGGTATGGGACTCTCACAGGGTTAAAGATGACACATCATTTCTCGGGATCTGGTCATGGGAAGGGTGAACATGATGGTGCAGGTGCTGTTATCAAAAAACATTTGACTCAAGAGCAGCTTAAGCCAGACTGTAGAAAATTGCAATGTGCAGAGGATGTGGTTGGCTTTTTAAGACAAACCATGTGTGATGGGTGCCACATATGCATTCAAAGTAAGACCAGTTACCAGGGTGTTTTGGGAAGTTAAGGAAGGCGACGTGGATAGAAGCAAGAAGTGGAACTGCAAATCTATGGATGGCGCTCGTGGGATACATTATGTCTCAGGTTACTCTTTAACAAATGGAAAAGCTCTCAGATGCAGGCAGCTATCATGCTTTTGCAATTCTTGTATGCAAGGCCTTTGGAGGAGGTGCTCTAGGAAGTCACATGTCAAGAAGTGGGAGTATGTTACCCTTGAACCTTCAGAAGATGTCAGAGATGCTAATGAAGTTGAAGAGTTTGCATACGAAGGACACCATGATGCTTTGAGTGATGCACTTTGCATTGGTGATAATTTTGCTATCATAGCTCCTCATGACAATGAGGAGCTTGCAGATTTTTATGCCTTGAAATGCACAGCTCAGAAGCAAAAATCTGATACTAAGCTAACAGATGGCTGGGGGAATGTTTGCCTTGCTGGTTCATTTGTTGTCAAGGGAATATGGTACAAACAAGCGAAAGGAAATCCCAATGAGTATAAGCTATTATGGTGCAAGCGTGAAGCTATTTTGCCATCCCACCTTGTAAGATCCATCAAGTTCCCAATGGAAAAGGTTCAAGGACGTGGGATGAGATTTTTGATTTCCCCAGAAGCATATGAGGCTATTTACAATACCACTCCCTTTGATGTATAGCTTGCTGAAAATAATTCAAGCTATTTCTTTTGGACATACTTGTTTTTTTTGGATCCTCGTCTACTCATGCTGATCTCTTGCAGGCAAGGGTCACCAAGAGCCACACCAGGCTTGTGGGTGTCTGTGAATGATAATTAAACTTGCTTGATCTTTCTTAGGGATGCTCAAATTGTGGTACATAGTAAATCTTACTAGGCACATTCCATACATGTCAAGGTATTCTTTTACACTATGGGTCTTATGATGTGGCATGACCATATTGCTCAAGATGCACAATTAATGAGCTTCTAAAGTATACCACTATACAAGTACCTAGCAGGAGGACCTTGGTAGTAGCACTTGGTAGTAGGCTACAAGCATCTAGGTAGCACCAAGATAGCAGAAGATAGTGATATGGTATCAAGCAGGTAGTAGTATGGTAGCACCTGCATACTAGCCTGGCAGCACATGGGAATAAACCAAGCATCTGCATACTAACCTAGCAGCACCAGTACCTAGCAGGAACTTGGTAGCACTTGGTAGTAGCCTGCAAAAGCACCTAGGTAGCACCAAGGTAGCAGTCTACAGATTATACTAGTGTTTCAAATTTAGTAGTGCAAAAACATTATAGCAGAAATTGAAAAACTTTACATTATACTAGTGTTTCAAATTTAGACTAAATGATACCTGTAATCAAGACAATAACTTATATATCCACTCTGCAGCTTTGCAAGATTGCAAAAATGGCCATCGCATTATGTCAGTTAGAACACTTCTACAACATATACAAGGTTCCAAAGTGGACTCCATAATAAAAATTTACATTTAGTTTGTTGGGAACATAATGGGCTGATCACAAGTCTCGCTATACTACAGTTTGTTCATATGTTCGTCCATCCACCTCCTTCGCACAGCTATGCTATCATCATCTTTCATGATTGGTAGCGGCATATCTATAGTATAGGTGACGCGATCCTTGACACCAAGCCATGTATCAAGCCAGCCTCTGGCTGAGGACTTCGTAAGATAATCCTGCATTTTCCTAGGGTCTTGATCTTCCATTTTCTTTACTATACATGCGGTTCCTTGAGGATTCCATAAATTTTTGTACTCGCTATCATCCACCATGATAGTGTTTGTTGGTGAATACTGAGGATAAGCCTCCCAAAACACGGTCAACTTCTTATAAAACACTGGTTTCTTGGTAATTCTCTGGAACTTAGTCTCCTTTGTGCAGAACTCTTGCGTAAGCACGCCTTTGAACCAGTGGATGTGAAAAGGCATAAAGCACCTCAAAATTTTGTTTGCATTGACCTTGTTAGCACAAGTCCATATAAAGACATCATACATCTTTGCATTAGGATGTCTCACACTACCTGCTGCTGCAATCCATTTGATATCATCTCTCAGTTCAGTTCTCTGATTACTCTCATGCTTTTCAAACAACTCTAATGCTTTCTGATCAACAGCAATATGGGCACTTACATCACCCTCCACTGAAGCTGTGTCTTATGCCTCATAATGCTCCTTGAACACATAGTTCTTTGCTGGGTCATTTCCTGAGCTCTGAGAGCTGTCCTTTTCAGTCCCACATTCACCTTTTACCTCACTTTTTCCCTGAAATGCATCATAAAAACTAATAGCCTGTGCTTTAATCTGTCTTAACATGTCAGCAGCATTGTTCACAGGAACACCACAATCCCGTGTTTTCCTTGCATTCTATACTATGGCTGCAAGGCATGATGTCTGGACAAAACACCAAAAACCCGCCTTTTCCCAGACATCATTATCCTCCTCTGTGACTTTATTACCATCCTGAACTGTATCAACATCCTGCACTTTTTCACCATCCTGCACTTTATCACCACCATCCTACACTTTTTCACCCCATCATCCTGCACTTTATCACCACCATCCTGCTTTTTATCACCATCCGGCACTTTATCACCACCATCCTGCACTTTTTCACCATCATCCTGCACTTTATCACCACCATCCTGCTTTTTATCACCATCCTGCACTTTATTTACACCATCATGCACTTTATCACTATCTTGCAGTGTATCACCATTCTGGCTTGTGAGGACATTGCTAGATATTTCAGCTATACACTGACAGTGTCTGTTATTATTATAAAATTCATACATTGGAAAAGAACTAAATGAAATACATAACAATGAGAGATATATAAGAAACAAAATAGTCAGACTCTTTTCATTCATTAAATAAAAAATGTCAACAATTTGGTTACAGAGCCAGAATGGCTATTGATGGGACAAACCCAAAAAAGGGGGTTGACATGCATTCATGGGGAGAACTAGCAGAATTTAGGGTTGCAATCTTTTTCTGACTTTGGCAGTAGCACCTTTTCGTCCCGATCCTTCAGAGATATTGGTAGGTTCCTCCTTGTCTGGTTGATCATCTGTTATATTGGAAGCTTTATCTAGGTCCTTATTGCTTGAAGTTGGAGGATACTGGCTAGAAGATCCTCGTGCATGGAAAAAAATCATTAGCAAGTGAAAACATATTAGTCTACATTCAATTATAAAAGTGAACACAACCTTTCATTCTCCTCTTTCTTCCCCTTTTCAACATTTTAAAGGCTTGTAGCAGTGAAGGACTCTCTTCTTGATGATTCTCCTTGTCCATGTCACTATCGACAGGACTTTCTACACCCAAGTCCACAAGTTCTCTCTCCTTGATAGTGTCATCCTTTGGATCAGGTTCCTTGTTTTTTCCACGAAAATTTGCCACGGTCTCAAGTTTCGTGTCCAACTATAAATTTTCTACATTACAACCTGGTGTTGAAAAAACTTCATCCATTGGCTGAATGTTTTTGACATCCTCATTATGTGCAATAAATTCAATCATTAGAAAATATTTTCCCACCTTAGTAGACAGTAAACTATACCAAATTGAAAGTAAACCCTCACAACTTAACACAAGCTCTACCGATTCTAGCTACAAAAGTTACATACTAGAAGCTATCATACTTACCTTCAAACCTCCGAGGCCTTGGTGTGGTAGCTTTCAGCATGCCTTAACATCTTGGTATCCCTTGGTAGCTTTCAGCATGCCTTAACATCTTGGTATCCCTTGGTATATCTTGGTAGCTTTTAGGCATCCCTTGGTAGCTACCAAGCTTCCAAGGGTAGCTGTTAAGCTTCCTAAGGTAGCTACCAAGCTTCAAAGGGTAGCTATCAGGCTTTTAAGGATAGTTGAGAGGCTTCAAGGATAGTTACAACAGGTACCTACCAGGCTTCCATGGGGAAGCTCTCAGGCTTTTAAGGGTAGCTGAAAAGCTGGAAGGTAGCTACCAGGTAACTACCACGATTCCAAATGTAACTTTTAGGATATTAAGGGTAGCTGACAGGCTTTGAAGGTAGCTACCAAGCTTTCAAGGGTTAACACAAGTCTTCAAAGAGTAGCTACCAGGCTTGAAAGGGTAGCTATCAGGATTTTAAGGGTAGCTGACAGCCTTTCCAGGTAGCTTTCCAGCCTTTCCAGGTAGCTACCAGGAATCTAAGTAGCTCTCCCAAGCAGCATAAGATAGCTACCTTACTACCAGAATCAGCTCTACCATGCTACAGATGACAACTCTAGGTGGTACCATTTATCCACATGCATCTTACCCTCACCCATCTTACAAAAAGGTACACAAAAAAAACCAATAATGAAGACAAGGGTTAGAGAGCATAACGGTATGCTACGTAGCGTGGGAAAAGCATGATTTGGTAGTAGTGTTTGGAAGCATGGAGGGTACTGTGCTTCGTGACTCCCTTACATAACCGGGGGCATCAACGTGGCCAAGCATCAGCAAAGACCTTGTAGCAGGCGAGATCATTTGCATGCATCCCATAGCCATGCAAGAGCCCCACCTGTTTCAAGGATTCAGAACGATGAGTTCAGAAGTGAGAATAGGTGTTTTGGATACCAAGGTTTTAGTCTTCATTCGAGTACGGCCCAAAAGAAGTTCTTTATCTCTTGAGAAGTATAAGAAGTTATCCCCCAGATATTGTGGGCCATATCTGAATTCAAAGAAAGTAGGTGACTTAGCCTACGAGCTTCTTTTACCTCCTCATCTCAAAGTTCATAATGTATTTCATATAAGCCTTCTATAGAAATTTGTGCCAAACCCAAATCATGGAAAGACGAAAAAACTTCAGTGGCAAGATACCGTTGGCTTCTAGGTTACGCTAGTTCCTCCTTTTATAAGTCATAACTCTTACTTGTCGCTCGCAGTAATCTTACTTCCATCGATCTCCTTTCTTTCTTAATCTCTCTTATGGCTTGGCAGCAAGACTTGGTTTTATCCATGATGATTTCTCACCTTCAAGACGCAAGCGAGTCTGTGAAGAAGGATTTTATAAAACTGTATGAGCGCTCACTTTTCCCTCACTTGGGAACTTCTGTAGCTCAGACCAGATGGCGGACCTGTCAAGATATAACTAGGGTAACACCGTGGGGGTGACAACACTTTCGTAACAATGTCCGCTTGGCTATGGTTATTGAAGCTTTGGGTTTGGGTCCCCGATAATACTGCGTGATGAGATCAAGGCATGGTGGATTTTCTGAGCGGGTCTTCTTACTAGCGTGCTTTCTTCCTCACCAGAAGATATGCCTTTATCCCGTTTTCGGCTTGCCTCTTAGAGATCCTTTTGTTAGATCACCTCATACCACTGAGGTAGGTGCTCCAACAATAACCAGCCGAATTATTCCCATAGATGAGTTACCTTATACGTGTGCAGCTTGTGAGTGCTGCTTTTGTGACCATATGATGGACGGGCTTATGGAATTGTAAAAAGTTCTTCTATCTTGCTGTATATGTTCCAAGAGTGAATAAAGTTGAAATCTTTGTTCTTGTCTTGAGTCTTGCTCTCTTTGAGACTTTTCTTGGTGGTTAATCTTAGTTAAATTTTCTTTTAGTCTCATATTCGTGCATCTTGCGAAATTACCCCCAGTTTGCGAGATGAGAACATCTCGCATTTTTCAAGTGGGAGAGAATGTAAGATTCCTCCCCAGCCTCTCAAAATATCCAGCATCTTTCCCCTATAATCAATTCCCTCTTCAGAAATATAAGAGATCTCGTCTCTGCCTGTTTTGACATAGAGAGAGAAAATATTCTAGAGAGAGAATATTCAGATTATGAATATTTTTGGATAGAAAAATACTCATCTTATTAAAATAAGTTTCCCTAAAACAGAAATTTAAAAAGAACTTTCCAATGTGTAATTGGAATTAATTGAAAATGGGTATGAAGGACCTTAGCCTAAGGGTCTAGATTTTCAGAAATTTTTGGATTATGGTCCAATTAAGGTTCCTATGGACCAATAAGATCAATCCATGTGTGGGGAGGAGATAAATCCAATTTTGTAAAAGATGATACCCAAAAATGAGTAAATGCTCACATAAGATGAAGAGTTGAAAATGTACAAGGTTTATTAGTAAAAAACTATGAGCAATATTAAAAAACTGAGATATTTTGGGTATCCAAAAATGAGTAAATGCTCACATAAGATAAAGAGTTGAAAATATACAAGGTTTATTAGTAAAAAACTATTTTATGCATAAAAGAGAAATATTTTATTATAAAAGTGTTACTTTTAGCAAAATTGAATTTCATGCATAGAGGTATGCATAAATGAGGAATATTTTATTATAAAAGTGTTACTTTTAGCAAAATTGAATTTCATGCATAGAGGTATGCATAAAAGATGAATATTTTATTATAAAAGTGTTACTTTTAGCATAATTGAATTTCATGCATAGAGGTATGCATAAAAGATGAATATTTTATTATAAAAGTGTTACTTTTAGCATAATTGAATTTCATGCATAGAGGTATGCATAAAAGAGAAATATTTTATTATAAAAGTGTTACTTTTAGCATAATTGAATTTCGTGCATAGAGGTATGCATAAAAGAGAAATATTTTATTATAAAAGTGTTACTTTTAGCATAATTGAATTTCATGCATAGAGGTATGCATAATTTCGTGCATAGAGGTGAAAAAAATAAATAAATTATTATTTTATTATAAAAATATTACAGAAAAAAATGTTTTTTTATTGTAAAAGTGTTACTTTTATCACATTTGAAATTCTTGCATAGAGTTATGCATAAAAGATGATTATTATATTGTAAAAATGTTACTTTTATCATGATTGGATTTCATGCATAGAGGTATGCATAAAAGATATTTTTCTACTAAAAGTGTGATTCTCATCATAAATGGATTTTATGCATAAATTAGATGCATAAGAGAAATTCTTTTATTCTAAAAGTGTAATTCCTACTAAATTGAATTTATGCATAAGAAGATGCATAAAAGATTGATTTTAATTCAAAAGTGTCATTCTCATCTAAATTGAATTTATGCATAAGAAGATGCATAAAAGATTGAATTTTAATTCAAAGTGTCATTCTCATTTAAAATGAATTTATGCATAAGAAGATGCATAAAAGATTGATTTTTATTTCGAAAGTGTTAATCTCCTTAAATGGAATTTATGCATAATTAGATGCGTAAAGAAATCTTATATCAAATATAAGAATTTCCTTGTATTCTATAAATATAAGAATTCCCTTGTATTCTATAAATAGATATGTGAAGGGATAGGATGTGATAAGAGATGTATGAGATGTGATAAGATACGATAAGATGTATATGAGAAGAGTTAGGATGTGATAAGATGAGTTAGGATGTGATAAGAGGTGTATGAGATGTGATGAGATGTAATAAGATACTTATGGGATGAGTTAGGATGTGATAAGAGATGTATGAGATGTGATAAGATGTGATAAGATGTATATGAGAAGAGTTAGGATGTGATAAGATGAGTTAGGATGTGATATGAGGTGTATGAGATGTGATGAGATGTGATAAGATGTATATGAGATGAGTTAGGATGTGATATGAGGTGTATGAGATGTGATGAGATATGATAAGATGTATATGAGATGAGTTAGGATGTGATAAAATGAGTTAGGATGTGATAAGAGGTGTATGAGATGTGATAAGATGCATATGAGATGAGTTAGGATGTGATAAGATGAGTTAAGATGTGATAAGATGTGTATGGGATGAGATAAGAAGTGTATGTGATGGGATAAGATGTATATGGGTTGTGGTAGGGCGAGAATGGATGTGATGTAAAAGAATAGAGGTGAAGGCATATGGGGTTATATGAATGAGGATGTCTAGAGGTGAATGTGGATGTGGATGAATGGATGTAGATATGGATGTGGATGAATGGATGTAGATACGGATGTGGATGTATGAAGGTGGATGTGGATGTAGATGTGTGGATGTGAATGTGGATGTGTATGTATGAATGTGCATGTAGATGTGGATATAGGAATGAGGATGTATGAATGTGCATGTAGATGTGGAAGTATGAATGTGGATGTGTATGTATGAATGTGCATGTAGATGTGGATATAGGAATGAGGATCTATGAATGTGCATGTAGATGTGGAAGTATGAATGTGGATAAGTATGTCTGGATGTATGCATGTAGATGTGCATGTATGAATGTGGATGTGGATGTGGATGTATGGATGTGAATTTGAATGTGGATGTGGATGTGAATGTGGATGTGTATGTATGGATGTAAGCATATGGATGTGGATGTATGAATGAGGATGTGAAAATGGATGTATGCATGGATGTGTATAAAGAATAATGAATGTGAATGGGTACGGGAAATAATGCGTCGTCGATATGAGTAGATGGATGAGAATGAGTACATATGAATGGAATGTGGAATAAGTAATGTGGATTGAGGAGGGATAATGTGTGAAAAGACGAGAGTTTGATATAGAAACTGTATTTTATGACTGTTTGTAAATGACTGTTTTATGTCAAGAATGCTAGCGAAGCATTTTGACCGTCTTATGGATTAAGGTCATGGAGACCTAACTGATAAAGTTGCAACTGCTAGCGGAGAGTCAATGGAGGAGGACGTCTCGCGTAGCAAGGTCGGCGCCGAGGTCTTGACTAGCCTCAAATCGATTTAAATGGTGAGCTTCCGGTACGATGGATGAGGGACCAAAGAAGCGGCCTATGAGTGAAGCACTAGGTGACCTGCGAAGGATCCTAGAGGGTGCTGACCATACGGTGCTCGGGCTTTGGGTCGCCGAAGATACCCACACGTGGGTCGTGGAAGATATTGGAGCAAGGAATAAGAGTTGTTTTCTGAAACCGGGCATGGATCTGGTTGATTGACCTTGTTGGTCCTACGGATGAGTCCATGGCTCTTTTATATGGATCTGTGGGTTGATCTTGCTGATCTTCCACGGAGATTCCATTCTGCTATATGAATATATTGCCGGTTACTATGAGCTAGGAACTATGGAAAAGGCCCTTGAGTGAACAGGTGGTGAGCGTTCTGGTTGCCAATGATGCCATAAGTACACCGATGAATGAATAAATGGAAATAAGGATTCAACTAGAGACTTTGAGGATTGTCATCAGTGACATAATGGTTTCATTAAAGGATTGTTTTAAAGCTAGCTGATGCTGAGAAAAATGCAATTTCATATTGGGTGTGTAAGTGGTGTGACTAGTTTTATGTTTGCATGAACTTCCGGCTAGGGGGCCTTGGAACTCTTTTCCTTGGTACCCGGGACAAAACCTAACCAAATTCCTAGTTGGATCGCATCACTATAGTGGTTGGGCGGTTGGCTAACCCATGGGACTGGATGGGGTTAGGCTGGACTGATGGATCCGTAAACCGAGACTCAATTTCTGTTATTACGATAGATGAAGTAAATCTCGGATAGTAATTGTTCTATGGATAGAAATCAACGGCTGTGCCTCTTGATGGGGAAAAAAGCGTTGATCCCAATGATCCAAGTGCAAGAATTCTTCCTTGATCTGGCCGAGTGCCTTTATAGGTGTAGTCGGATCAGTTTGATCAATAATGGTCTTGACTACGTTAGAGTAAAAAGTTATCCTGGTGGAATCGTCTGTGCTTTTCGGATCAAGGAAGTTTTTCTGGGTTCGGTTTTGGAAAAACCGACAAATTAGTCTCTTGTCCGGATATCCATGGACGAGGCCCCGAGTGTGGGACCCTGGCCCGCGCTAGATGTGCTACTTCCACTGCTAGCACCCGAAATCTGTTGCGCGGTGGGGACGGGGATCTCAAAGTTGGTATCAGAGCGAATTGGCTAATAAAGATCAACTGAGAAGCCAAATATGTCAAAAATTTATCAAGAAGCACAAAAAGGTTGTAATTGTATGATATAATTCATACAAATTGTTATTAAAACTAAAAATTCATAAATTAGTAATTGGGTCTTCAAATGGAAGTACCGCAATTATATGGAATCCCGGACTTGCTTGAGGCCTAGACATGATGGTATTTACCTTATAGTTTCAAGTATCATGACTACCCGTATATACCGAGGGTATAATTGCAGCTCTTTACCGGCAGTATATACGAGTAAATCTAAGACTTAAAATTATAAGCATTAATGCTATCCAGATGATGAATTCGAATGTGGTTGATATGATTTGTAATTCTGTTCGAGAACTGATGAGTTGATTTGGATTCTGAATTGAAAAATGATGATTCTTGAAAATTGGTTGAAATGTAATAAGCTGAGCGAAACCTCAATGAGGATGAATGGGACGAGTCTCTGTGATGATATTCATAACTGGAATGATAATAATGATTTCAGCAAATCACTATGAGATTAGTGGATTGTACTGTCGAATTGCTATTGTTAACACTCGACACGGTAGATCAAGATAAGGAATGACAAATTAAGAACTTGCTTGACTGAAACTTCCGTGAGAAAATGTTCAGAAAGAAATTTTTCGGTCTAATGGACCATTATCGTGTTAGAGATATGAATGATATGATTTGAATGAATTGTTATTTAATGATGAGTTCTATATAAGGGATATTTATCCCCGTATTCTGTTGGGTTGACCAAAATATAAGGAACCCCAAAATAAATTGGATCTTAAGAAAAAGAGTTATCCTCTACTTTGCGAGATGAGGACATCTCGCACTTTTTAAGTGGGGTAGAATGTAAGATTCCTTCCCAGCCTTCGAGGTATGCAGGAGTAAGAACCTCCCTTTCTGATCTTATAATTATTCCCTCTCTAATATAAAAGAAAGATTCTATTTAAAAAAAGGAAGACCTTTTTCCCAGAATACTTCTCAAGAGCCCCACCTATTTCAAGGATTCAAAACGATGAGTTCAGAAGTGAGAATAGATGTTTTGGATACCAAGGTTTTAGTCTTCATTCGAGTACAGCCCAAAAGAAGTTCTTTATCTCTTGAGAAGTATAAGAAGTTATCCCCCAGATATTGTGGGCCATATCTGAATTCAAAGAAAGTAGGTGACTTAGCCTACGAGCTTCTTTGACCTCCTCATCTCAAAGTTCATAATGTATTTTATATAAGCCTTCTATAGAAATTTGTGCCAAACCCAAATCATGGAAAGACGGAAAAACTTCAGTGGCAATATACCGTTGGCTTCTAGGTTACGCTAGTTCCTCCTTTTATAAGTCGTAACTCTTACTTGTCGCTCGCAGTAATCTTACTTCCATCGATCTCCTTTCTTTCTTAATCTCTCTTATGGCTTGGCAGCAAGACTTGGTTTTATCCATGATGATTTCTCACCTTCAAGACGCAAGCGAGTCTGTGAAGAAGGATTTTATAGAACTGTATGAGCGCTCACTTTTCCCTCACTTGGGAACTTCTGTAGCTCAGACCAGATGGCGTACCTGTCCAGATATAACTAGGGTAACACCGTGGGGGTGACAACACTTTCGTAACAATGTCCGCTTGGCTATGGTTATTGAAGCTTTGGGTTTGGGTCCCCGATAATACTGCGTGATGAGATCAAGGCATGGTGGATTTTCTGAGCGGGTCTTCTTACTAGCGTGCTTTCTTCCTCACCGGAAGATATGCCTTTATCCCGTTTTCGGCTTGCCTCTTAGAGGTCCTTTTGTTAGATCACCTCATACCACTGAGGCAGGTGCTACAATAACCAGCCGAATTATTCCCATAGATGAGTTACCTTATACGTGTGCAGCTTGTGAGTGCTGCTTTTGTGACCATATGATGGACGGGCTTATGGAATTGTAAAAAGTTCTTCTATCTTGCTGTATATGTTCCAAGAGTGAATAAAGTTGAAATCTTTGTTCTTGTCTTGAGTCTTGCTCTCTTTGAGACTTTTCTTGATGGTTAATCTTAATTAAATTTTCTCTTAGTCTCATATTCATGCATCTTGCAAAATTACCCCCAGTTTGCGAGATGAGGACATCTCGCGTTTTTCAAGTGGGAGAGAATGTAAGATTCCTCCCCAGCCTCTCAAAATATCCAGCATCTTCCCCCTGTAATCAATTCCCTCTTCAGAAATATAAGAGATCTCGTCTCTGCCTGTTTTGACATAGAGAGAGAAAATATTCTAGAGAGAGAATATTCAGATTATGAATATTTTTGGATAGAAAAATAACTCATCTTATTAAAATAAGTTCCCCTGAACTAGAAATTCAAAAAGAACTTTCGAATGTACAATTGGAATTAATTGAAAATGGGTATGAAGGACCTTAGCCTAAGGGTCTAGATTTTCAGAAATTTTTGGATTATGGTCTTATTAAGGTTCTTATGGACCAATAAGATCAATCCATGTATGGGGAGGAGATAAAATCCAATTTTGTAAAAGATGATACCCAAAAATGAGTAAATGCTCACATAAGATGAAGAGTTGAAAATGTACAAGGTTTATTAGTAAAAAACTATGAGCAGTATAAAAAATATGAGATATTTTGGGTATCCAAAAATGAGTAAATGCTCACATAAGATGAAGAGTTGAAAATGTACAAGGTTTATTAGTAAAAAACTATGAGCAATATTAAAAATATGAGATATTTTGGGTATCCAAAAATGAGTAAATGCTCACATAAGATGAAGAGTTGAAAATGTACAAGGTTTATTAGTTAAAAACTATGAGCAATATTAAAAATATGAGATATTTTGGGTATCCAAAAATGAGTAAATGCTCACATAAGATGAAGAGTTGAAAATATACAAGGTTTATTATTAAAAAACTATGAGCAATATTAAAAATATGAGATATTTTGGGTATAATGATTCCATTTTGACACATATGTAAGGAAGGGGAGTCCATTAAAGGAGGTGCATATTTCACATGCTTGAATGAGTTTTAAACTCATAAATAATGTGATATTTCATCTCTCCTCTCTCCTAATTCAAGTGTAGTTGCAAAAAGTTAGCTCAATTGACCTAAAAATGGTCAAAAATTGACCAAATTGAGTTGAAAAATTCTAGAATCAGTTTGTTTGGTTAGGAGCTCACTTTTTCCTATAAATAGAGGCCTTCCCCTTTGTTGAAACTCAACAATGCTTAATGCATTGTTATTCTACTCCACCCAAGCCAAGAACTATGAATTTATTAATAATTCATTAGTTTTCGACATTTCCCTCTTCCAAAGATTAGTTGGCCACTCTTGTTCAAGAGTTGAACCCTCAAACCATCAAGCCAAAGGAAAGCTTTCAAAGTCATTAGTAAGTTGGTGTTGCCATATACATAGGCAGTGATGTGTGTGAACACACTTAGGACCGCCGGGGCACTTTTTCCCTCTTTAGGAGGTTTTTTCCCCCGACTTGTATATACGCCCATCATTCTAGGGCTAACTTATCTTTTGTACATTGACACAATCTAATACACTTTGCGTTGTGTGCATTTTTGCTTCTTCTTCTCCGTGCTTTCCTGCAACCCTAATTCCAACAATTGGTATCAGAGCAGGCATCGGCTCTCAGGGCTACGCCGCCAGCACCCTCCGACTCACGTTCTCCGATTGAGGTGAGCTTTCACGAGCACTTGTAGGTCCCTATACTCTGCAAATAAGCCCATAGGGCTTGGCATTCTCAAAAATCACATCTGAGAATGTTTCGGGCTCCGTTTTTGCATTTCAAGTTTTGCACAGGTATTTTCGTCATTTTTTGCAGAAATTTTAACAATGCAGTTTTCTGCAAAACAGGCATACGTACTCTATTGTGGACCGTGCTACATAGCACGAGTTGTTTTGTGTTCAGTATTTGCTTCATTACAGGTAGCTTTTGCATCAGTTTCAGTCAGTGGCCATGGCTGATAATAGCAATGATGTATTTCGCATGTTATCTGCTGATGACAAATTGGATGGAGACAGCAACTACCCACTTTGGGCATACATGATGCAGCGTGTTTTGGTTGCAAAAGGAGTGTGGAGCATTGTGCAGGGTATGGATGTACGTCCAGGTTCTGTGGATGTAGGATCTGTTGAGGATATTGCAGGTTCTAGCAGCTCTACTGTTGCTGTGCTGTTTTACCCACTGCTGAACAAGCTCGTTGGGATGGTAAAGATGCGCACGCTCATGCCTTGATTGCACTTTCTGTCAAACGTAACATCACCCCACATATTCGTTCAGCTAAAACAGCAAAACAGGCTTGGGATATTCTGGTTTGTATGCAAGTCGTAACGAGGCAAAAATCGCTTACCTGCGTAAAGAGCTAGAATTGAAGATTATGCAGGAAGATGATGACATGAATGTTTTTCTTGCTGAGATTAAAGATCTCAAAGAGCAGTTGATTTCTGCAAGTGAGATTATTCCTGATCATTCTCTTGTGTAGACTGTTCTTGATGCTTTACCTGAGACATATCAGACTTTTGCTTCCATGTGGAGACTTCTTACTGAGGACAGACGATGCTGTCAAGTATGATACTTTAGTCAACAAGCTCTTGCAAGAAGCGCAGTCCAGGCAAAACAGGGCCAAGCAGCGTGCAGTTGATCAAGCATTTATTGCTACCCACAGAGAAGAAGTGGTAAGGCAGCCCCTTCCACTGTTTTTTCTCCTATTAGTAGGTCTGCAACTTCTTCTCCTTCCACAGGTAGCAACAATAAGTCTGAGAAGGCTCTTGATAAAGGCAAGAAAAAGACTCAGTGCAACTATTGTAAGGAAAATGATCATGTCATTAACGATTGCCCTAAGCTAAAGGCTAAAGAGGCAAAGAAGAAGGAGTCAAACGTAGCCACAATAGCGGATGCTTCTACAAATGCAGATTCTGCAAATGTTGTGCAGGATACAGAATGGGCGTTTAGCGTGTATTGCCAGTATGACCCATCTGTACATGATGCATGTTTGGCAGTTTCTGTTGACTCTAATGTATGGTATTTTGACAGTGGTGCTACAAAGCACATTACCTCGCATCGTGATATGTTCACTTGTCTTGAGGCTGTCTCTAATGGGAATACTGTCACATGTGCCAATAATGCTTCTTACCCAGTGAAGGGCGTTGGTAAAATTATGCTTACTACTGCAAATGGCAGCGCTTTCACACTTTCAGATGCTTTGTATGTGCCGGGGATAAAGAAGAATCTATTGTCTGTCTCTACGCTTGCTAGACTTGGATTTGTAGTCAAATTTGTGGATGATAGATGTACTGTTCATGATTTGACTTCTGGTGATATGATTATTGCATCTGGCACCTTGTTTCGTGGGCTGTATAGGCTCAATTCTTATGACAAGTGTGTGGAAGATTCACTACAAGAGGTTGAGGACATACCGACGCCAAAATACCGACGCAAATGTCGAACGTCGGTATGTCCGTCGTCATGTTGGAGGAGACAAGTATGGCGGGGTTTTTTTAAATTTTCATTTCCCGTCACGTATACCGACGCCTATACCGACGCTTATTCCGACGCCGATACCGACGCATATTCCGTAGCATATACCGACGAATATTCCGACACATATTCCGTCGCATATACCGGCGCTCGTAAGTTTTTCACAGCCGAGAGCCTATTTTCTGGTTTTTCGCAGAGGGTGCGCTAGTAATCAAGCGGAAGAGGTAATTTCTTTCCCTCTTCTCTCTCCCTCTCTCTCCTCTTTTTTCCTCTCTCCTCTTTTCTCCTTCATTCTTCTTTTCTCCTCTTCTCCTTCTCCTAACATGTTATTGCAATTGCTTTTAGTTTTTAATTGAAAAATTAAGACATTTAGGGTTTTGTGTTTTTTTTGGCTCTCTATGCATGTTGAGATCTAGAGCTCTCTATGTATGCATAGATCTCCTAATGCATGCATAGAGATTTTAGGGTTTTGTATTAGTTCTTTTTTTTGTGTTTAATTTACTAATTAGTTTGTTTAATATTTTGTTTTGCAGCTCTTTCACCTCACCAATCTTTCACCAATCCTCGAGCTCTCCTTCAGCTTTGCGAAAAAGAGGTAGATCCTCTTTTGATTTTTCTTGTTTATGCTATTTCATATGAATTTTTGCATCCTTGTTTTATGGTTTAGGGTTAGTTTTGGGTTCTTGTAAGCTTACAACACAAAGGATTAATTTAATATCTATGCATAAAACCTATAATAAGCTTGCAATCTTTATTATCCATGTACGGAAAACAAGATCATGTTTATTACACCATTGGGTGATGGGATTAAGGGTTAGCATAGTGCATAAGGCATATAGCATAGAGCTTATGCATAGAGCTTATGCATAAGTCTTGCATAGAGCGTATGCAAGAGACTTATGCATAGAGCGTATGCATAAGACTTATGCATATGACTTATGCATAGAGTTTATGCATATGGCTTATGCATAGAGCGTACGCATAAGACTTATGCATATGGCTTATGCATAGAGCTTATGCATAAGGCTTATGCATAGAGCGTGTGCATAAGGCTTATGCATAGAGCGTAATTGCATAGAGCGTGTGCATAAGGCTTATGTTTAAGGGATTAAGGGTTAGCATAATAGTGCATAAGGCATATAGCATAGAGCTTATGCATAGAGCTTATGCATAAGTCTTGCATAGAGCGTATGCATAAGACTTATGCATAGAGCGTATGCATAAGACTTATGCATATGACTTATGCATATGGCTTATGCATAGAGCGTACGCAGGTAGACTTATGCATATGGCTTATGCATAGAGCTTATGCATAAGACTTATGCATATGACTTATGCATATGGCTTATGCATAGAGCGTACGCAGGTAGACTTATGCATATGGCTTATGCATAGAGCTTATGCATAAGGCTTATGCATAGAGCGTGTGCATAAGGCTTATGCATAGAGCGTGTGCATAAGGCTTATGTGAAAGGGATTAAGGGTTAGCATAATAGTGCATAAGGCATATAGCATAGAGCTTATGCATAGAGCGTATGCATAAGGCTTATGCATAGAGCGTGTGCATAAGGCTTATGTGAAAGGGATTAAGGGTTAGCATAATAGTGCATAAGGCATATAGCATAGAGCTTATGCATAGAGCGTATGCATAAGACTTATGCATAGAGCGTATGCATAAGGCTTATGCATATGACTTATGCATATGGCTTATGCATAGAGCGTACGCAGGTAGACTTATGCATATGGCTTATATGAAAGGGATTGTTAAAATGCAATTGCAAATGCCTTGATTGTGGTTAACAAATGCTTATGCAAATGCCATGGTGAGGGCATTGTGAATTGTTAATTTCCAATGGAGCTTTTGGATGATGGATTGAGGCATGAGTCCATGCTTTATTGCTGAGTTCTAAATTGTAAAAGGGCATGAGTCATGCTCAATGCTTGTAAGCCAACAAACTTGTTCTATCATTTGATATTATCCACATCATTTTGTACCTACACTCACCATTGCAACCACTTCAAGTTTCTATAGAATCTAGCAATGTGTAAGGGTACCTTGGCATTGGTTGGAGAGGCCAAGGGGAGAATGGCTTGAACTCTTTGTGCCGTGATTGCTTGGTAAAGCGGTACGAAGGGGGATTAGGTACACCGGTGTGAAGAAATGGCCTCAACCTTCACCTTGGAGGAAAACTCGGTGAAGGGGTGAGAAGAGCTTGGCCGGGAGATCGGCAAGCTTCAACGCGCGTCCTCAACAATCCTCACCATCGACTTTGTGGATGCATTTGGGCAATGGGACCCCTTTTCTGTCATATTGTGTGGATATTGCAAATGCATATGATCTTTCATGACATTGTGGGATGCAAAGAGTATTGCGTACAAGTTTTAAGAAGTTGCATTTTCAATTGAGATTTGGTTTCAATTACAAAGGAGACTCTGGCGGAATTTACAAAACCGTAATTCAATCCTAGGGTTTACGCATAAGACTTATGCATAGAGCGTGTGCATAAGACTTATGCATATGGCTTATGCATAGAGCTTATGCATAAGACTTATGCATAAGGCTTATGCATAGAGCTTATGCATAAGTCTTGCAGCCTTATTATGCAAGCTTATACTTATAATATGCATTTAGATTATTGCATAAGGTCTTTATATATAAACAGCTATTTATGAATAGAGATAGCTTCTCTCTCCATCCTTGTGCAAATTCTATTTACTTTTGTATGGAGAGGAGATAAGCTGATTTGTGTTTAACGAGCTGCATATACATGTTATCTTGCTAGATGGAGCCTCTCAATCTTGAAGAGAGAATAGCGTGTCCATGCATGCGATGTAAGTACCAAATCTTTCGAAAACGAAGGATTTGCAACGAGCATGTTCATGATGCTGGAATATTTCCAATGGAGCGCTTGCAAAATTTACGGTTTCAATCGTACAACCAAGCAAGTGTGCAGCCGCATCTTGATAACATTGCGCCTGTGAATTCTCGTCCCCAACAAAGGATGAGGATATCGCAGGAGGGAGTGACAGAGGGAGCTCAATTAACAGCACCCGAGGGAATGGAAGAAGGTCCAATGGAAGAAATGTTGGATGCCTTCATTGAGCAACAAGAAGCTCTCTTCGAGGAGCATGAACATGAAGATCATCAACCACGACATTCTCAACGGTCAAATTATGAACCAGAGGAAGAGGCCATGCGTAAACTTGCACGCCTTCCATTATACAATGGTGCCAACATATCTGTATTGCGTGCATCTCTTACGATGCTAAATTTGCAGTCAGTTTTTGGATGGTCTAATACAAGTGTCACTGAACTATTCAAGTAAGGTCTTTTTTTGGAGATTACACCTACTGTTGAAATGTTAAATTATCAACTTGTACTTGAGAAAATCTTAATAGTAACGATCAGATATTGCCATACTTGCAGGCTTTTGAAAGATCAAATATTGCCCCCTGGCAACGAGATGCCTCCATCTCGTGCAGATGCGAAGAAGTTATTGAAATCCATAGGCATGGATTACAATAATATTCATGCTTGTCGCAATGATTGTTGCCTCTTCCGCCATGAATATGAGCATTTGCAAGAATGTCCCCATTGTGGCTCTAACAGATATAGAGAAGATGTTCAGGGGGAAGCTGTCCCGGTAAAGGTTCTCAGGCACTTTCCAATCATTCCAAGGATAAAAAGCATGTTCAGGTGCAAATCAATAGCAAGGTTGATGACATGGCATGCCACAACTCGATCCACAGATGAAGTGATGCGTGTGCCTGCAGACTCACCCGCATGGAGACACATTGAAGAGAAATGGCCGGCTTTTAAGGAAGAACCTAGAAACCTCCGTCTTGGCCTAGCAATGGATGGTGTAAACCCTTTTGGTTTAAGGAGCTCTTCATGGAGCACATGGCCTGTTTGCCTTGTGAATTATAATCTTCCGCCATGGTTAGCAATAAAGAAAGGTCATCTGTTGCTCTCATTAATAGTTCCAGGAAAGTACAAGGTGAAGAACATGGATGTATATTTGGCACCACTTATTGATGAGTTACGCACCTTGTGGAACGGAATTGAAGTGAAGGACATGTCAAAGCAGCAGAGTGGCCAAAGACTTACAACTGTGCAAGGTATTCTCATGTGGACAATGCATGATTGGCCTGGCTATGGAGAATGCTCAGGTTTGGCTATATCGGGTTACAATGCATGTCCTGTATGTGGTCCTCGACTTGATTCAAGATACTCAAAAGCATTACGAAAGAATGTCTACCAAGGACATGTTAGGTATCTGCCAGAAAATCATGAATTGCGGGATGGTAATCTAGGAAGACCTCCTCCAAGTACATTGAAGGCAAGCGATTGGAAGATCAAATGGGAGGAATGTGGCAACTTGGCATGTCCTGGGATGAAGAGGCTCTCTATCTTTCACCAACTCCCCTATTGGGGTGATCTCCTTATAAACCATTTGCTTGACCCGATGCATATTTTCAAGAATGTAGCTGACATTCTGTGGAAGACCATGACAAGAAAAAAGGATACTAAAGGCCAAAGGGATGACTTGGAAGAGATTGGTTGTATGCAAGAGTTGTGGGCTCGCACTAGACCCAATGGAAAGGTGCTACTTCCAAGAGCCCCATGGGTTTTTAGCAAGATGGAGGAACAACAAGTCAAGAGGACAATTTCAAAGTTTCGGACTCCGACAGGTTGTATGCATTGCTTGAAAAGTGCATTTACAAAGGATGATGATCTTAGTGGTCTCAAGAGTCATGATTGGCACAAGTTTCTACAATTTGTGCTACCCATAGCAATAAAAGATTGCCTCACTGAAGACATTAGAGCTACTATCTATAAGATTGGCACATTGGTGCGCTGGATTTCTTCAAAAGAGATAAAGAGAGACACTTTGGAGACAGCGCGTTTAAAGACATAGATGATGAAGACATCCTTCATCAAGGAACTTTTAATGATGAGGATGCTGAAATGTGCATAGACATAGATCTCTTTGGGGCTACTGATCTTAATGAGGATGATAGAATAGATAATGATTTATAAAATGATGTATCTTAATGATTATGCAAATAGTTATGACATATTTGTAATGGTTTTATGACATTGAAGGTCCATTCATTGTTTACCATTGTTAATGTTTACCATCATAATCACTACTGTAGGAGCAAGTTGATATAGTTTTACCAATGTTGTTTATCAATGTTAATGTTTATCTTATGGTTCTTTCATTCATTGTTTACCGTGTAATTTTCATTCCGTACAAGTTTGTCATATGGTTTTTTGTCCAACAGGCCATGGGTGACTCACCGCCCTACGACTACAGTCCAGATTTCTCATTTAATCCTACACCGCAGGGCATGAGTCCCCAGCAGTTATATGGTTTTCTTTCGTCCATGACTCCAGAGCAGAGAGCCATGGCTCAGAGTTTTTGGGGTTCTGGAGCAGGGACATCTGCCTCACCATCTGGATTCCCGACGCCAGTTCCCACACCCGTGGGTACGACAGCAGCTCCCACACCTCGTACCACACAGCCTTCCACTCCTGTTACAGCTCGATCTACCACGTCTTCACATAGACGGCGCTCACGTAGTAGGTCTTCAGGTGGAGGTTGTTGTGGTGGTAGTGCCACAGATGCTGTGACACCACCACCACGTGAGCGTCGTCCTTCGCTCTCATCTGTTGATAGCACACCCATAGGGTCACCTTCCACTCCCTGGGGTGCACATGACCATGACAACAGCAAGATTTACACAATTAGGGATGGGGCACCAATAATGGATAGTGCAGGGAAGGCAATGAAGACACGCATTCGACAATTGTGCACTATACAGTTTCATGACTCTGTCATGACTAAATGGGATCAGCAAGACAAGGGAAAGAAAAATTATATAAACACAAAGATAAAGCAAGAGTTCCAGCCATCTGACCCTATGAATGTCGTCTCTAATGAGTGGATACAGTATACAGCTCGCATTTTGATGGGGCATCGTAGGTCAGAGGCGAGGGACGCATTCAGAGAGGGGAAGGAGAAACCTGTTTGGCTAGATGACAGGGAGTGGGCAGCCATTGCTCAGGAGCTCACCGAGACACCAGACAGGTTTCAACAACAAAGAGAGGCGGCAAGGGCAAGACTGCAAACAATAGGGGCTTCTCATCTCGGGAGTGGTGGTTACGAAACCATGCGCCATGAATTCGTAAGTGTTTGTAGCAATTTTATTTATTTGAATGTATGTATGTGGGCTAAATGTTGATTTTTTAAAAGTTATAATTGTTAATCGTGTGTGCAGGAGTTGGCCATGAATCGCCCACCAAGCAGGCGAGAGGAGAAGTACGCTCACAAACATGGCCTTGTGGCCTTGATGAGATGCTTGAAGAAGAAGGAGAGACCGTCAATTGGGAGGTATTACCATGATGTAAGATGACCTTCAAACTAATGAAATATGATCAAAACATTCTTGAGTATTAATGTTTAATTTAATTTCTTGTTTGTCGATATCAGGAAAATATGCAAACGAGCACGGTTGTTTTTGTGCTCTATTGTAGACAGAATGGTGCTGTCTGTCTGCTGTTGTTGATCCTGCTCATTGCAGGCAGCTAGGCAACAGCCAGGCAGCACTATTCTGCCCAAAAAAAAATTTCTGCTACAGCGTCGGTATTTGCCCTGGTATCAGCGTCGGTATAGGGGCCGGTTTATCCGTCGGTATACAAGTCGGTATAAAGGCCGGTTTAAGCGCCGGTATTACCCCCGGTTAGCGTCGGTATAGGCGCCGTTATCTGCGCCGGTATTACCCCCCGACAGATATACCGACGCTACGATACCGGCGCTTATACCGGCGCTTATACCGATGACGAGGCTTTTTTAGACCCCGTTAAATAGCGCCGGTACAAGCCCCGGTATTAGGCTAATATGTAGTAGTGATTCAGCAAATGCAGTTTCTGATGAAAATGCAGTTTTAGATGCAAAACTATGGCATGCTCGTTTTGGTCATCTAAACTTTGCTAGTTTGCTACGTTTGCAGAAATTTGATATGGTTGCTTCATTGCCCCCTCTTGAGGCACCATTGAAACATGTTTGTGAAGGCTGTATTTTGGACAAAATGCAGCGTTCTGCATTTCCAAAGGATGGTTCTGTGCGGGCCACTCCCAAATTGCAACTTGTACATAGTGATGTATGTGGGCCTATGCAAACTCCGTCATTTGGTAAACACTTGTACTTCGTGACTTTCATTGATGATTACTTAAGGTATGCATGGGTATATCCACTGAAGGCAAAGTCGAAAGTGTTTTTGTGCTTCAAACAGTTTTTTCTTATGGTTGAAAATGTATCCAATTGTACTGTGGGCACCCTCCGTTCTGATCGAGGGGGGGATACTTGTCTAAAGAGTTTGATGCATTTCTGGCTAGTCGTGGGATAAAACACCAATGTACAGTGCCATATACCCCTCAGCAAAATGGTGTTGTTGAGAGGAAAAACATGTCACTTATGGAGATGGCACGATGTATGGTCAAGAGCCAAGCTTTGCCACATGTGTTTTGGCTTGAGGTTGTCATGTGTACTGCATATGTACTCAAGGCCTTGTAGTCTATTACTCCATACGAAGCTTGGCATGGCAGGAGGCCTTCTATTGGTCACTTGTGTGTCTTTGTTTGCTTGGCCTTGTAGTCTATTACTCCATACGAAGCCTTCTATTGGTCACTTGCGTGTCTTTGGTTGCTTGGCCTATGCTTTAGTGCCTGTGCAACAACGTAGAAAATTGGATGATAAGGCTGTCAAATGCATTTTTGTTGGTTACAGTGCTGAGAGCAAGGGTTACAGATTGTATCATCCGCAGTCAAAGCGTATCTTGATTAGTCAAGATGTTGTTTTTGTGGAAGATGCTGTGCAGCCTTTGTTATCATGTACCAAACAAAGAGACAGGTGTGAGCTCACGGGATGTATTTGTTGCCTCTGTTTACAGGTGGGAATTAAAATGTAAGTCCTAATGAGGCAAATATTCAGCCTATACAGATTTCAAATGTAAGTCCTAATGTAAGTCCTAAAATGAGGCAAATATTCAGCCTATACAGATTTCAAACGACATCATAGATCAGCCTACTTCTGATGCAGATTTACAGGATGTAATTTCTGAGGATAGGGCTGAAAATGAGCAGGCTAGAAATATGCCTAAATGGCTGGTGCAAACCTTGCGTGATAGTAAAATTGATGCACCTATATCTAGTCGTACTCGTTCAGGTTTTTAGCATGCCTCTTATGCATTAGATTGTTATGCTTTGGCTGTGTCTAGTATGTGTGAAGAGGAAGAACCTCTTTCATTTGATGAGGCACAAAAATCAAAAAATTGGTTGGCTGCAATGCAAAGTGAATATGATGCTATAATGAAGAATGGTACATGGTCTTTATGTGATTTGCCTATTGGTAAAAAGACCATTGGATGTAAGTGGGTTTTTAAGTTGAAACGAAAGCCAGATGGCAGTGTTGATCGCTATAAGGCTAGACTTGTTGCAAAGGGTTATGCTCAAGAAAAGGGCATTGATTTTGATGAGACCTTTGCTCCTACTTGTCGTATGACTACCATTCGTAGCATTTGTGCATTGGCAGCTCATAATGGTTGGAATGTACATCAGTTGGACATAAAGACTGTGTTCTTGAATGGAGATTTGCATGAGGAGGTGTATGTATCGCAGCCTCGTGGTTTTGTTCAAAAAGGGCAGGAAAACAAAGTGTGCAAGTTGAAAAAGGCTTTATATGGTTTAAAGCAAGCTCCACGAGCTTGGTATGAAAAGATACATGCATATTTGACTGCACATGGTTTTCAGAATAGTCCAACAGAAAGCACTTTATATGTTAAATGTGTGGATGATGTACATCTAATCATTGCTCTCTATGTCGATGTGACATGCTGCTCACAGGACCAAATGAAAGTCATATTGCTGATTTTAAGGCTGATTTGAATGCCTCTTTTGAGATGTCAGGTTTGGGGCATTTGCATCATTATTTGGGGATACAATTTAAGCAGTGTGATGGAGGTATTGCTTTGTGTCAGACAAAGTATATTGAGACATTGTTGCGGAGATTTAGCCTTGAAGACTGCAAGCCTATTGCTACTCCAATGGAGACAGGTTTGAAGTTGAGTCTTCATGATGCTGGAGATCACTTTGATGTCACACTCTATCAGACAGCTGTTGGTTGCCTCATTTATGTATGCATTACGAGGCCGGACATTCAATTTGCAGTCTCACAGGTGAGCAGGTTTATGCATAGCCGAGGGTCTCAGCATTGGAAGGCAGTTAAACGCATCTTTCGCTACTTGAGTGGCACCATACATCTTGGGTTGTTTTATCCCAAGGGGGGATCATTGCCGCCAGATTTACATGCCTTTTCGGACTCAGATTGAGCTGGTTGCTATGACACAAGAGTGTCCACAACAAGTGGTTTTTGTTTCATGCTCGGTAGCTCATGCATATCTTGGTTGAGCAAGAAGCAACCTACTGTGGCCACTTCTAGTTGTGAAGCTGAGTACAGGGCAGCTTTCACAACTACGGTTGAGTGTGTGTGGCTCAGACGGCTTATGGCTGATTTGGGTGTTGGACAGGAGTCTGCCACCTCTATCTACACTGACAGTCAGAGCGCATTGGCAGTTGCGAGAAACTCAGTTTTTCATGCTCGCACAAAGCACATTGAGGTGCATTATCACTATGTCAAGGAGAGACTCTCAGCAGGAGAGATCAGCTTGGCCTATGTGCCAACACAGGACAACCTCGTCGATCTTTTCACAAAGGTGCTTCCTCATGAGAAGTTCGAAGCTTTTCGCAAAGCTTTGGGCTTGCTCCTCTTTGTGGATTGATCTACTTCGAGCATGGCACTCCCCTATACATGAGTGCCAGCTCTCGTTCACACCATCACTCCCAGGGGGATTTGTTGCCATATACATAGGTAGTGATGTTGGTGAACACACTTAGGACCACCGGGGCACTTTTTCCCTCTTTAGGAGGTTTTTTCCCCCGGCTTGTATATACGCCCATCATTCTAGGACTAACTTATCTTTTGTACATTGACACAATCTAATACACTTTGTGTTGTGTGCATCCTTGCTTCTTCTTCTCCAAGCTTTGTGTGCTTTCCTGCAACCCTAATTCCAACAGTTGGTGATTCTTCTTTTCACTTATTTTATGGTTTTTATGGCTTTAATGGTTCTTATGTTTTATGTCTTCTCTAAAAATGTTATACCTCATTACAAAAAGGTATTTCCCTCTCTTTTCTAACAAAACCAACCATTCTCTATCCTAGGTGAATGGTTAATTGATTAATGTCAAGTTTTTATAATAATTATTTTATTATAAACGTGTTACTTTTAGCATAATTGAATTTCATGCATAGAGGTATGCATAAAAGAGGAATATTTTATTATAAAAGTGTTACTTTTAGCATAATTGAATTTCATGCATAGAGGTATGCATAAAAGATGAATATTTTATTATAAAAGTGTTACTTTTAGCATAATTGAATTTCATGCATAGAGGTATGCATAAAAGAGAAATATTTTATTATAAAAGTGTTACTTTTAGCATAATTGAATTTCATGCATAGGGGTATGCATAAAAGATGAATATTTTATTATAAAAGTGTTACTTTTAGCATAATTGAATTTCATGCATAGAGGTATGCATAAAACATGAATATTTTATTATAAAAGTGTTACTTTTAGCATAATTGAATTTCATGCATAGAGGTATGCATAAAAGAGGAATATTTTATTATAAAAGTGTTACTTTTAGCATAATTGAATTTCATGCATAAAGGTATGCATAAAAGATGAATATTTTATTATAAAAGTGTTACTTTTAGCATATTGAATTTCATGCATAGAGGTATGAAAAAAAATGATTATTTTATTGTAAAATTGTAAAGAAAAAAAATGATTATTTTATTATAAAAATGTTACTTTTATCATATTGAATTTCATGCATAGAGGTATGCATAAAAGATGAATATTTTATTTTAAAAGAGTTACTTTTAGCATAATTGAATTTCATGCATAGAGGTATGCATAAAAGATGAATATTTTATTATAAAAGTGTTACTTTTAGCATAATTGAATTTCATGCATAGAGGTATGCATAAAAGATGAATATTTTATTATAAAAGTGTTACTTTTAGCATAATTAAATTTCATGCATAGAGGTATGCATAAAAGAGGAATATTTTATTATAAAAGTGTTACTTTTAGCATAATTGAATTTCATGCATAGAGGTATGCATAAAAGATGAATATTTTATTATAAAAGTGTTACTTTTAGCATAATTGAATTTCATGCATAGAGGTATGCATAAAAGATGAATATTTTATTATAAAAGTGTTACTTTTAGCATAATTAAATTTCATGCATAGAGGTATGCATAAAAGAGGAATATTTTATTATAAAAGTGTTACTTTTAGCATAATTGAATTTCATGCATAGAGGTATGCATAAAAGATGAATATTTTATTATAAAAGTGTTACTTTTAGCATAATTGAATTTCATGCATAGAGATATGAAAAAAATGATTATTTTATTGTAAAACTTTTAAGAAAAAAATGATTATTTTATTATAGTTACTTTTATCATATTGAATTTCATGCACAGAGGTGAAAAAATTAAATAAAATATTATTATTTTATTGTAAAAATATTATAAAAAAATTATTATTTTATTGTGAAAGTGTTACTTTTATCACATTTGAAATTCTTGCATAGAGTTATGCATAAACGATGATTATTATATTGTAAAAATGTTACTTTTATCATGATTGGATTTCATGCATAGAGGTATGCATAAAAGATATTTTTATACTCAAAGTGTGATTTTCATCATAAATGGATTTTATGCATAAATTAGATGCATAAGAGAAATTCTTTTATTCTAAAAGTGTAATTCCTACTAAATTGAATTTATGCATAAGAAGATGCATAAAAGATTGATTTTAATTCAAAAGTGTCATTCTCATCTAAATTGAATTTATGCATAAGAAGATGCATAAAAGATTGAATTTTAATTCAAAGTGTCATTCTCATTTAAAATGAATTTATGCATAGGAAGATGCATAAAAGATTGATTTTTATTTCGAAAGTGTTAATCTCCTTAAATGAAATTTATGCATAATTAGATGCGTAAAGAAATCTTATATCAAATATAAGAATTCCCTTGTATTCTATAAATAGATATGTGAAGGGATAGAATGTGATAAGAGATGTATTAGATGTGATAAGATGCGATAAGATGTATATGAGAAGAGTTAGGATGTGATAAGATGAGTTAGGATGTGATAAGAGGTGTATGAGATGTGATGAGATGTGATAAGATACTTATGGGATGAGTTAGGATGTGATAAGAGATGTATGAGATGTGATAAGATGTATATGAGAAGAGTTAGGATGTGATAAGATGAGTTAAGATGTGATATGAGGTGTATGCAATGTGATGAGATATGATAAGATGTATATGAGATATGTTAGGATGTGATAAGATGAGTTAGGATGTGATATGAGGTGTATGAGATGTGATTAGATGTGATAAGATGTATATGAGATGAGTTAGGATGTGATAAGATGAGTTAGGATGTGATAAGAGGTGTATGAGATGTGATGAGATGTGATAAGATGCATATGAGATGAGTTAGGATGTGATAAGATGAGTTAAGATTTGATAAGATGTGTATGGGATGAGATAAGAAGTGTATGTGATGGGATGTGATGTATATGGGCTGTGGTAGGGCGAGAATGGATGTGATGTAAAAGAATAGAGGTGAAGGCGTATGGGGTTGTATGAATGAGGATGTGTAGAGGTGAATGTGGATGTGGATGAATGGATGTAGATATGGATGTGGATGAATGGATGTAGATACGGATGTGGATGTATGAAGGTGGATGTGGATGTAGATGTGTGGATGTGAATGTGGATGTGTATGTATGAATGTGCATGTAGATGTGGATATAGGAATGAGGATGTATGAATGTGTATGTAGATGTGGAAGTATGAATGTGGATGTGTATGTATGAATGTGCATGTAGATGTGGATATAGGAATGAGGATGTATGAATGTGCATGTAGATGTGGAAGTATGAATGTGGATAAGTATGTATGGATGTATGCATGTAGATGTGGATGTATGAATGTGGATGTGGATGTATGGATGTGAATGTGGATGTATGGATGTGAATGTGGATGTGTATGTATGGATGTAAGCATATGGATATGAATGTGGATGTGTATGTATGGATGTAAGCATATGGATGTGGATGTATGAATGAGGATGTGAAAATGGATGTATGCATGGATGTGTATAAAGAATAATGAATCTGAATGGGTATTGGAAATAATGTGTCGTCGATATGAGTAGATGGATGAGAATGAGTACATATGAATGGAATGTGGAATAAGTAATGTAGATTGAGGAGGGATAATGTGTGGAAAGACGAGAGTTTGATATAGAAACTGTATTTTGTGACTGTTTGTAAATGACTGTTTTATGTCAAGAATGCTGGGGAAGCATTTTGACCGTCTTATGGATTAAGGTCATGGAGACCTAACTAATAAAGTTGCAACTGCTGACGGAGAGTCAATGGAGGACGTCTCGCGTAGCAAGGTCGGCCGAGGTCTTGACCAGCCTCAGTTCGATTTAAATGGTGATCTTCCGGTACGATGGATGAGGGACCAAAGAAGCGGCCTATGAGTAAAGCGCTAGGTGACCTGCAAAAGATCCTAGAGGGTGCTAACCATACGGTGCTGGGGCTCTGGGTCGCCGAAGATACCCACACGTGCGTCGTGGAAGATATTGGAGCAAGGAATAAGAGTTGTTCTCTGAAACCGGGCATGGATCTGGTTGATTGATCTTGCTGGTCCTCAACGGATGAGTCCATGGCTCTTTTATATGGATCTGTGGGTTGATCTTGCTGATCTTCCACGGAGATTCCATTCTGCTATATGAATATATTGCCAGTTACTATGAGCTAGGAACTATGGAAAAGGCCCCTGAACAGGTGGTGAGCGTTCTGGTTGTCAATGATGCCATAAGTACACCGATGAATGAATAACTGGAAATAAGGATTCAACCAGAGACTTTGAGGATTGTCATCAGTGACATAATGGTTTCATTAAAGGATTGTTTTAAAGCTAGCTGATGTTGAGAAAAAGGCAATTTCATATTGGGTGTGTAAGTGGTGTGACTAGTTTTATGTTTGCATGAACTTCTGGCTAGAGGGCCTTGGAACTCTTTTCCTTGGTACCGGGGACAAAACATAACCAAATTCCTAGTTGGATCGCATCACTACAGTGGTTGGGCGGTTGGCTAACCCATGGGACTGGATGGGGTTAGGCTGGACTGATGGATCCGTAAACCGAGACTCAATTTCTGTTATTACGATAGATGAAGTAAATCCCGGATAGTAATTGTTCTATGGATAGGAATCAACAGCTGTGCCTTTTGATGGGAAAAAAAGCGTTGATCCCAATGATCCAAGTGCAAGAATTCTTCCTTGATCTAACCGAGTACCTTTATAGGTGTAGTCGGATCAGTTTGATCAGTAATGGTCTTGACTACATTAGAGTAAAAAGTTATCCTGGTGGAATCGTCTGTGCGTTCCGGATAAAGGAAGTTTTTTCAGGTTCGGTTTTGGAAAAATTGACGGATTAGTCTCTTGTCGGGATATCCGTGGACGAGGCCTCGAGTGTGGGACCCTGGCCCGCGCTAGATGTGCTACTTCCGTTGCTAGCACCCGAAAACTGACTTCATGTGCTTGGGCTTTTGTCATACAAAAAACTGACTTTCTTTCAAACTGGACATATGGAGGGTACCAACGCGATTTGCCCTGCAACATTCCATAGCACAACTAGAATTAGTCCAACACATTTTGCTAACATATTTTCATGTATGACCTGCTTGCTTTGGACATGCACCTTCCATATATATGCATGAGGCTACAAGTATGCTTATGTTAACAATGCTTGTGCGCATGTATAGAAAGTGTGGGAGTATCAAAGGTGTAGAAAATGTATTCTCCAGTGTGCTGTCAGCATGCAATATGCAATGTAGTGTCACTAAAACTCAATAAAGCACTATTGCCCACAACTTGAATTTTTCTAGGGATGTTTTGGTAATGCAACACACTTATTACAATACACGACAAGTGAGGAGTCATCATTGAAGCAAAAAATTTGTTTTGTAATAGGGACATTATTTCATGGATGACATTGTGAGCACACTCACTCCATTACCCCCTGGAACAGCATGGTAATACCCTAGCATGCATGTGCAACACACCTCTAGAAAAATTCACACAAGCCAGTCACCTGAACAAAAATTGGCTGCACAACATGTGTAAAGATGCTCACCTCTCTGCTTGGAGTGGCATCTGAGCCCAGCTGTATATTGAACTTCTTGCTTGGTGTAGTAGGTGATTTGGGTGAAAGAGGATAATGCCCCTTTCTTATAGCTCCTTTGGCCTTTGCTACAGCTAAGAAGGAGAGGAGGAAGCTAGCACCCTACGAGATTTCCTGGCTGGGGATGGCTCTGGAGAAGATTCAAAGCCTGAGGAAGAAGGAGAAGAAGTGGGAGAGGAAGTTCTGCTTGCAGCATTTCCCCTGTGTCCTGGTGTCTGACCTCCCTCTCGGCTGCTTTGTTGTTGCTCTCAAGCTTCTAGCATTTCCACGCTGGCAAGCTTCCCCCCTAGATGAGGGCCCCTACTACTGCAACCGACGGGCACTCCTCAAATTTCCACGCTGGCAGGCTTCCCCCCAGACGAGGGCCCCTGCTGTGCTGCAACCAACGGGCACTCCTCATGATGGTTGCGAGACATGCAAAGGTAGTGCCCCCACTCCTTTGCACCCAGAATTGAATAAAATAAAAAACTTATTGAAGTCTTTTAAAATTCCCAACACTCCTATGGCTACCAACAACTGAGCTACCTCCCAGCTATTCATGCATATACCCGATAAGGTTCACCTTATCTTGGTATGTGTTTGCGCTGCCACATCTGTGATTCTGTTAGGACCTCGTTATGGCGGCTATGACTGTTGTTGTGTAACTCGCAGCTCTTGCATCTCTCCTTGTCGCCAAGCTTGACAAGGGAAACCATGGCTTGCACTCCTCAACACAACTGTGCATAGCAGGTAACACAGCTACAGCGGCCATGGCTTTGGCACAGATGACGAGTTAATTCCAATTCATGCTCTTACAGTGGCTAGCCAAACTCCCGTGTATGCTATTGCAGTGTTGTTCGCTTTATTGATGCTGTTCTAAGCAATGGCCTGCTGCCACCTCATGATTTCTCTCACAAAAGCTTCTCATGGCCATCTCAATACACCTCTAGTTTGCTACATGTGTAGAGGCGCACTATCTAGAGCTCCCACGCAGATTACTGGCCATTCGCTGCTTACATGTGCTTCTCTGCACACCGGATCTTTGATCGACCTTCTCTTTGTCCTCTTTGCCTTGTGTTCTGCGACCGTTCACCCAACTGCTCTGCGACCATTCACCTAGCTTAGCCTCTTTGCCATAGCCACAAGCTTGCATTTATCTGCCTGCATCTTTTCTTACGCAACTCTTTCTTTCTTCGCTGCTACCCTTGTTTTTCAAGGTTCCAATAGCCATCATTATGGCCTTATCAAGCTCCCACTTGAGCTCCAAGTTCTCAGCTCCACTTAGCTACAATGCTTTACCTCCTTGACCTCTTGCATGAGGTCTTGGCCATCTACATGGCCTTTGAAAGTGCATGCTCTTCCATTTGCATGCATTAAGGGTGCTTCCATCATGTTTCTCCCAATGAGAATCCCTCTTAGGTGAAAATGTGAGAGACTCCAATGGCCTTCACCAATGATGCTCATCATCCTTGAGCAATATTCACGAGTGCATCCTCTACTTGATGCACATACATGGACTTCCAAATGAGCCGAAACTTGCTTGCCCATAGCAAAGCAACCATGCACCTTCTCCCCTCTTTACCCGCAAGCAAAGAACCGTGGGATTCACCATCCCATCACATAGCAACCCTTTCATAGAGCATTCTTCCATGCTCAAACACCAAAATATTGAGGCAATATAATACACAAACCAACCTTCAATGTTGTAATTGCAATTTGCACCTTCCTTGATGATGAGACAGCTTCCAAGACTTTATCTTTGCTGAAATCTCCATTTTCAGTGCTTTGGGCACATCACCATAAACTCCAAATCTCCATGGGCATAATCTCTCTCCAAATGCAATACTAATGACAATGAGTGTGCTAATTTTTTTCATAATAAACTAAAAATAATGCTTAATCAAAGAACTCATAACCAAGAATAACTATACATAAATAATCACCATGACCAAGAGCCCACCAAAGCTCTGATACCATGTTAACAATCCTAAAATGGGATTGATCATGGTGATAGACATAGATTAAGCAACATAATGAAGGTGGATTATACCACACTAAGAACTCCATAAGAGAGAGAGAGATATTGCACACTCAACACTCAATTCTATTGTCTTATTGCATTCACAATGAACTATACAATGATATAGGCTTTCTAGCCTTATCCCACTTTACATGTCATCATCCATGTGGCAACTCCTTTTCCACTCCTTTTGGTCAACACTCACACACCATTCAATATTACATGTGGCATTCTTATTTTTCCACAATATCTTGCACCTCTACGATGCTTTCCCACATACACACAACACCGCGATTACATCTCTCAACATAGTTCATCATCGAGTTCATTGTGTTCAAGACTCTTGTAAAAAAGACATTCTCTCCATCCCCCCAAAGTCTGCCTAGATCGCTATCAAAGCTCCTTACCCAAGGCACAGAAACCATCAATTTGTTATCAAGTTTTTACAAGTAATATTGTTTATTCTCCCCTTCCTTCTGCAATTCAGTGCTTTATATTATGTTGATCCATTATGTGTTCTTTTAGAAAGTGCATCCAATATGCAAGAGAGAAATAGGAGTGGTAATAATAAATATCAACTTGTCACTCACAAATGGAGAAGTTTGGCTTGATGAGTTGGGGATTAGGTGAGAAGGATCGTTTTCGGAAGGACCGTTTTGTAAGTTTTTGGAAGGACCGTTTTGTAAGTTCTTAAATCCTTCACATGATATAAGTTATTGCTTCTCATGTTTATGTTTATTCTTATGAATGATCCATTTATTGAGCACTTCTCTTTCTTTGTAGGAAATTATTCTTGTTCATCTATTTATAGGGATAGATATGGATTACCAATGCTACCATCTAGATAATGAGACTTGGCAATGGTTGCATGTGGGTGGAGTCATCAATGAGGAGCAACTTAATTAAGCTATCACTGGTTTTCTCAAGAGGATGAGGTACGTCTTGGCATTGATGATGAGAAAGGTGGAGATGATGATGACAAACATCCCTTTCGTGGTGATGAGAACCTCAATATAGCTTCAACTCCCTAGGCTATTATTTTGTTATCGTTTTCTTCGCCTATGATAAGGCATTACTAAATTTTGCCCCATTCGGGTTGTACTTCTTTAGGGATTAAGTAATGAAAACTATATTTGGCCTTAGTGTTGTGTAAAATTTGTTGTCTTTTATCTTTAAATGTTTAAATGTGAATATGGTTGTCTTCATGTTCACTTGCACATGCACAAGCAAGAAAACAGTAGACTCCCCTTGCATGCACTTTAAAAACTATAGGATGTTGTTGTTTCTGGAGTGCATTTAAGGGAAGCCCCATGTTTTTTTTGTTGTAGGCCTAGCCAGGCTGCTAACCTAGCTACTAGACTAGCTCAAGGATGGCTGCTCTCATGGCTATTACCTGACTATACTGACCTGGCTACTAGCTCAGCTGTTGGCCCGGTAGTAGCAAGGTGAGTTTTGTGTGGCAATTTTTGGTCCACGCCCCCACAAACGGTCGGCTCAAGGCTTCTTTAGGAATTAATTGTGTTCTAGTGATAGTGGAGTCTCACAAGTGTTAAAAAAATCCCTCACCCATGTAAGAAATAACACTACAGCTTTTAGATCTCAATCGTAAGTCACTCACTAATTCTAGGTGGAACTCTTCCATAACTTTTGCAATTGTGTATCCACCTTGCCTTTTAAATAAGATAGAGAGAATGACTCCTTCGATTCACTAGATTTTGGTGATCATAAATTGAGGACATAGTAAAGATAATTAAATATCACTACCAAAGGTAATAAGGTCTATCGACTAGCAACTTCTAATTTTCAATGGTTTTTGGACAGTAGCTCTAGAACAATAAGCATAGTTGACTTGCCAAACTTGACTTTTTCATTTTTATGATAATGAATGATAAATTAAATTAGGTGGTTCATCTATTTTATATTATCCAAGTGTTTTCCTTGTTGCCACACGTGGAGAAAGGAGAGGGAGAATTTTTGAAAAGGAGAAAGGAGAAGAGAAGATATTCTTTGGGGGTTTCTTTCCAACATGCATAGATGCCTTGGGGCTCACAATTAATTGTCACCATCAAGTCAGTTGCTCATTGAATGAGTTATACACACACACACACACACACACACACACACATTAGAAAGTAAACTGCTCACCCCTCCACATGCACACATATATATCTTTTAATATTATATTATCTGTATATGTAAGAGAGAGAATATACATACATACACATACACATACACATATATATATTATGTATGTATATATCTATAGGTATATGCAAGCATGTATATATGAATAGATCATATATATATATATATATATATATATATATATATATATATATATATAATACATATAATACATTAGAAAGAAATCCCCCTCCTCATCCTCCACACACACACACACACATACATATATATCTTCTAATATTATATTATGTCCATGTGTAAGAGAGAGGATATAGATACCTATACATACATACACTATGTATCTATAGGTATGTAAGCATGTATATATAAATAGATCTATATACACTCACACCACACAGACACACGCACATGATATGCATACACACACATATAAACACACACTTGCACACATGGACACACATGCACACACATAGTGATATGCACACTTATACGGACACACACAGATGCAAGCTTGCACATACACATTATACATGTGTATACATGCACACAAGTACATACATATACACACATACATAACGCACAAGTACATGCATGCACACTCTCACACACACACATTTTCGGTGCACACACATACACAGAGATGTACACATGGACATATTCACACGGTATCACACACGTACATGAACACACTCGCACATGGATACACACAAACCCAAACATACACACCACATACACACAATCACACCATACACACACTAGCATATACACACAATTAAGACACTTGCATGATGCATGCATGCATGAAGTCGACATTACACAATCACATATGCATGCAAGTGTGTGTGTGTGTACGTGTGTGCATGTATGTGTGTGTGTGTGTGTGTGTGTGTGTGAGAGAGAGAGAGAGAGAGAGAGAGAGAGCGTGAGAGAGAGTGTGTGTTTCTAGGCATGTGTGAGGGGGTGTGAGAAGAGAGAGTGCATGTACATGTATATCCATGAGAGAGAGAGAGAGAGAGGTGTGTCTATGTGAGAGAGAGAGAGAGAGGGTATATTACATGTGTATGTGCATGCATATGAGAAGAGAGAGGATGTTTATGTGCATGTGTGGGAGAGAGAGAGGGTATATTACATGTGTATGTGCGTGCATATGAGAACAGAGAGGATGTTTATGTGCATGTGTGGGAGATTTTCTCAGAGAGAGAGAGAGACACACACACACATATATGCATATATGCACACACCTGCACACATGAACGCACATGTATACATACACACACATGAAGACACACACACACACACAAGCTTGCACACACATATATGCATATGCATGCACATAAGCACATACATATACATACATATACACACATACACACACTCACATACATAAGTACACGTGTACACACATGGACATGCACACCCACACATGCACACATGTATACATAGATGCACATGCATACACATTTGCACGTATACTTGCACACACATAGACACAAATATGCACACACAGACACAGTTGCATGATTGCACACACATACACACACACACACACTCGCACATGGACACACACACTCACACCATACACACACAAACATGTGCACATATACACACTGGCACATGCGCACGATCAAGACACTTGCACGATGCATGAAAGCATGACGTCGATATTACACGATCATAGATATGTATATGTACACACAGCCACACAGATAAGCATGAAAGTGTGTGTGTGTGTGTAGAGAGAGAGAGAGAGAGTTTCTATGTGTGTATGAGGGGGTGTGAGAAGAGAGAGTGCATGTGCATGTGTATGCGTGAGTGTGTGTGTGTGTGTGTGTGTGTGAGAGAGAGAGAGAGAGAGAGAGAGAGAAGGGGTTATAGGTGCCTATGATGACTCCTCTTGAGAGACCTTCTTCGAGAAAACTCAGGTTCCCCTAGACCTATGACCTCTATCTCTTCCTGTTGAGACACTTTTGCAGAGGAGGAGGCCAGAGTGAGCAAAGATTCTGTCCAATCCTGTACTCCTATTTCTTTGGAGAGCTGTTCTTCTTGGGACAGCTCTTGAATAGGGTCTAGGTCCACAACTCTACTATGTCCATGTTGCACTGGAATCCCTCATAGGAATTTAACCAATTCCATAGAGGTCTTGTCGCCTTCTCACTCTAAACACCGAATGGATCCCATGCCTCATCCACTGGTAAGCCTTGCCATTCCTCCTATTCCTCCTTGTCATTGGGTCCTTCCTCATTCCCGAATGGGAATCATGTCATGTAGGGCAGTGCCTTGAGCACTCTGATCGGGGCCTTTTTCCAAGGTCAAGGTCATTGTCCATTCTGGGTTAGGGATATGCAAGTTGTCCTGACCCCAATCATGGATCACTTGAGCTGCCCTCAACCAAGGCCTTCCAATGAGTAAGCTGTAGGCCCCTCGAGTTGGTGGGAGGTCTAACACCACAAAAGTCATTTCACATACTAATCCTTCAAAACTGATCGGAACTTGCCTGACTAGTCCCATAGGCATCACTTCTCTTTGGTCTGCCACTCGGATGGCGAAGGGAACTGGCTCAGTAATTCGGAGACCCAAGACTTTCCTAGTAGCTTCGGGCATGATGTTGACACCAGAACCACCATCCACACTGGCTCCTGTAATTTGAGTTCCTCCCACAAAGAATGTCACCCTTGGGCTTCGGTGATCGGCCACTCCTGGGACAGTGAGGCATACCCTTGCTTGCTGCCTCCTCGGCCATTGCCCACTACTACTAGATGTAGCTTCACCCCTAGTTGCCTTCAGATCCATCCAATGCTGGACCAAGCTTAACAGTTGCTCTCCTATTTCCTGGCTCAAACCACATAACTGAGGAAGGGTGTTTTCCACCTTTACTCCTGCCAACTTTTCCTCCCAACTTAAATTACTAACCTTGGGTTGGGTAGACTCCTCATCCACCTTTGAAGTGTGGTGGTTGGGCGAATGAACAAGGTAGCACTGCTTCCTTCTCCATGGTGGGTGGTGTTTGAATGAACTCCTCCATGGCCTCCTTATAAGCTTGGTCCACAATGGATGGGTAGATTTCACCATTAGGGAGAGGAGTTGGTGTGGGAGTGGTCAGAGCATTCCGAGGGCACTAGCGGCGGTCGGAGTGGTTGGAGTAGTCTCGGTGGTGACGGTGATCGGAGCGGTCGGAGTGGTTGGAGCAGTCGGAGGGCACCGGCGGTGGTCAGAGTGGTCGAAGCACACCGGTGGTGACGGTGGTCGAAGTGGTCGGAGGGCACTAGCAGTCGGAGTGGTTGGAGATGTTGGAGGTAATGGTGGCAACTCTTGGTGGAGTGTGGATGACCTAGCTTCTCGTCCAGACCTACCATGTGTTATAGATTTCACTAAAGTATCCCAAAGTATAAACTAATATATTGGGTCAATTAGTCTCAGAGTGGCCCAATCATTGTTCTATTCCATTAATTGGATAACCTCTAGGCTTATAATGTAGTCTTCCAAAAGAAATGCATGATAACTATAAAAGTGGATTTTCACATGAGTCTTCATTCCAATGACCAAATCACCTATGTAGGTCATTAGTAATGTAGATATATATCATAAGGCATCCTATCGATGAAACAATCACAACCCATAGTAGTAAGTAACCTATAAGGTTCATTCTATAAAGTGCCAATACACCCAAATCAGTAATGGGCTATAGTCCCAAATATTCATTCAGACAATATAAGGTAATGGGAACAAATATATACATACCCTAAGTAAGCCACTATGGACCATAGCAAAAATCCAGTCATATCAAGCCACATAAAATGAGTCGAGAATATTAATTTTGTCAAAAAACAACAAAACCAAGAGATAATATTTTTTTAAACCAGTGAACGTTAATCATAGCATACAAAACCAAAGGGAACAACATCTACTATCAAAACAGAACAAATCCATATATCTGCAAAGAGAAAAAATTTGGTATAAAAAATCTAAATGGATTATCTAAATCCACATCTCGATTTAGTACACCGTTATAATACACGCATTCTTTGATTTTTTAAAAAAAATACTAATGCTTAAAAATTTATCGAAAGGTGCACATAGATAAAAAATGGTTATAGTTACAGAAATAGTAATTAGTCAGTAATGTGATCATCAAAAATATCCAGATAACAAGCAAAACCTATTCAGAATGTAGGTAAAGATAAAAATCACAAGCATGCATGTGAAGCATTTACAATCAAAATTAAAATGATAATAGAAGGTAGTGCATGCAGGTTTTTTTAGTGTATGAACAATTTAAGAAGCGCACCATGCATCAAAGATAGTAGATGATTCAAATACCATTATCAAGCATATGCCCTAGCCACAAAACCATCAGCAGATGATTTTCACAGAAGTCATTAACACAGAGTGTAGGTAATAAATCCATGACATTAGGGCAAGTAGCCACAAACTCCCGCTACAAATACCTTAGAAGAAGACGAACTTCTCGCAGAAGCCAGAAAACAAGTGACATGGCAGAAGAACCATGTAGAACATACATAGGCTAAGTGGGAAAACTCATAGGTACAGCCGTTTTATATCCATCAAGTGTTGAAGCAGCCAACTCACATTGCCTTGGGGTGTCAATGCGAATCCGTTAGAGTATAATCTACAGAGCACCATACCATAGTCAAAATTAGAGAAACGTGATCATCATGCTAGGCCTACGTGGTTTAAAGACCCAAAACATTGATATCCAATCTACTATGGTTATTTTAAATAAGGTTTGAATAAAATGTGTATATGAATTTATGCATCTATAGTGTGGGTGTAAAAGAGAGAGAGGGAGAGAGAGCTTTTATGTGTGGGAGAGTGTGAGAAGAGAGAGGGCCCGATGTGTGCATGTGCACTTGTGTGTGTGTGTGTGTGTGTGTGTGAGAGAGAGAGAGAGAGAGGGTGTGTGTAGTGTGTATGTGTGTGTGTGTGTGTGCGTGTGTGTGCGTGTGTGAGAGAGAGAGAGAGAAACAGAGAGAGTTTCAACATTTGAGAGTGTGTGTGTGCACGCATGTGTGTGTGAGAGAATGTTTTAAAAAAAATTCTTGTGGAGGCAGTTTTGTGATCGGTGCAGTGGGTGAAGCGCTATTCTTTTTTTAGAGCTCTTAGGCTACATGTCCACTAAATTTTGAGTACTATGCCAAACTTGTTAAAATGGATTTGAATTATCATATGTTATGGTCATATTTCATTCGTAAGGTAGTGCCACTACATAGGTGATATTTTATAATGCTGATGTCTCCAAAATTGGCATGTCTTTCTCCTTTCTTTTTTTAAAGGAAAATATTTATAATATTAAAGCTGAAAGCCAAGTTATACAACACTCTTTTGACTTACAAGAGTTTAACAAAAAGAACAAGCCTAATCCAACTCATACCTCTTACAATTAAGTAGTTTGCAAAGCAAATCCCATCTTTCATGTCTTTCTTCTTTCTTATGTGCTCATCCTGATTTATTCTCTCTTGATTTACTCTCTCTCTCTCTCTCTCTCTCTCTCTCTCTCTCTCTCTCTTATGAGGAGTTAATCATGGAATGCTATATTCCCACATTCTTCCTTATTTATTGATCAATTCTCTAGACAAGTTTAGTTTAGGACCCCTTTTGAAATCCTGACGATCATAGCTTACTTTACGTTTACACGAGTGATTTCGTACATGTGTGAGAGTATGGGTTACATCGTCTCAATGTTATGAACTTCATATGGTTGTTTGTATTTTTAATCAATTAATTTATTAATTGATTGGCATAGTTGATGTAAGTGCAAATCCTTGGATTAGATAATGGAAGTGAGCTAGTGGTGATCAAGAAGATTTTGAGATACTTGATTTAGGGTGTCGGCGGCGGCAGAATACTATTTGATTTTGTGACAACACATGCGGTTATTTCATTTTGGGCAACATGCATATTTATTGTTGATGTTTATATTTATTGGGACATGTGAAAGCTCCTTTGTGCGTATTTGATTTTATAAGAGATGTACGCATTTATATGGTTCAAGATACACACCTATTTTTAAGTAGTTTGTCTTGCATGTCCAATAAAGCAAGCTATTTTTGTAGAAGTCGACATATTTGTGAAAGTGGACACTATTTTGAGCCCATAAGTTATTTCAAGCAATAGGATTAAAATACAGCGAGAAGAAGCGTGGACTCACTCAAAGCCAAGATTAAATAGGATTAAAATACACCGAGAAGAAGCGTGGACTCACTCAAAGCCAAGATTAAATGTAAAGTTTGGAGCTAGTGAAGAACTAGTAGATAAAGAAGATTTGGAATTCAAGAGGAGGCAATTCTTCAATTACAAACTGCGAGGAAAGGCTAAGGTTCAAAAGAAAGCTTGTTTTTACCCATTGGATAACCAAAACCCATAATTCTTTTATCCACAAGCCAACCAAACGTGGAAAACCATTTTTCAAAACCACCCAAAATTCGAAAGTGGTTTTTTCCAAATGTCTCCCTCTTGTAAATTGACCCCACCACAAATCTATTTCCCTTCATCTACCACAAGCTCCAAAGCCATTATTATTACAAATTTTAGCCAATTTCATCTTCCTTCCTCTTTCAAAGGCACATGCCGATCCCTTTTCACTGAGTTAATTTTTCATTTTTTTGGGATGTGCGCTATTGTTGACTTTATCCATGGTATAAGATTTAAACTCTTACACATTAAAAGCACTTTAATGTTTAAAGCTTAAAGCTTATTACTAAGCTTTATAATTTTTCCCTTATTATAAGCTCTTTATAAAAGCTACCAAGTCTCATATTTAAAAAGAAAATTGGCCCACAACTCACCACAGGTTTTGCAAATTATTTTCTCCCATGCGAGCAATTTCCAAAAAATTACATAGTGCTTTTGGTCTCCAAATTCATTTTTTATACCCAACATAGCCATTTTTAAGCCCACAAGTGTCCTAAAAATTACCAAAAAATGTGAATTTTTTCTTGAGCTTTTGCAAGTAACTAGGCAAGTTATGAACCAGTTACTCAAGTTTTGAACCAGTTACTCATGTCAATTTTAATCAAACCACTAACATGTAAATTATTTATTATCTCTCTTTAATACACTTGAAAGTTTATTTTTGTCAGAATAACCTGTACACATCACAATGACTTAGATATCCCCACATAACCCTCATCAACCAACCAAACTCTTACAATTTATAACTTAGTGTCTCTGACTTGCTTTTATATCGGAATGTAATTCACATTTAATTGAGACATTGAATAAAATAAACGACTCAGATATCCCCACATAATCCTCATCAACCAACCAAACTCTTACGACTTATGGTGGCTGAGTGTGTCTAAATCAATTCTATATTGCAATGTAATTCAACCAATGATGAATGGTGGAAGATCTAGGCGCACAATCTAGGCACACGATGAATGGGATCATCTTTGATTTTGTATCCTCATGATTCCTATTGACAACACTCATGTTTTTCCTTTGAACATTCTATTTTGTTAACTCATAGAACAACACAAAATTATTTAAGGATACAGAATGGAAGATGATCCCACACCTACTAGTGAAGACTTTCTTAGTCATTTAAATTATTTTAAATCTTACCTTCTGTTAAAACCCTAAGATCTCTCTAGATAATTGTTATGCATAAATGAGGCATAAACTCAACCACCCAACCACCCCCGAGCCCAAGGGATGCACACATGAATCATAAGCATTTGAATAATGCGATATGATTTATGTACTATTGTACATTTGTAACAAGTATATATGATGTTGGTGGGATGTAAATTTGCCTGCACACACACACACACACACACACACATGCACACCAAGAATTAAGTTTGTTCATATCATATAGCCTCTAGTTGACCATCAAACACAAAAACTTTAACAAAGAAAGGATATTCAATGTAACTTTAAGTTGTAAGAAAGACTAGGTGATAGAATTAAAAAGATCACCATCTGTATTGAATCAAAATTCTTGAACAATGGGTGAACCATAAATCTAAATTCTTAAGAAAGCCTTATAATCTGAATAATGATTGAACTATGAGTTTGGTAGCTTCATACAACATTGCTAAAAGATTACGAAGCTAGTTGCCCATGTGCTAACAAATCATTCTTGCTCAACTGCACTGACGTGTGATGGTGCCTCACTTTCATGTTGATTCAATTGATTCTGTTTGGCCTTGAGTATTATAGCCTTTGAAATCTTGATTTTCTCTGGAAGTCGTCCACCCTTGGGCTTCCATGCCCAAATGATACAGCTAGTGTCTTCCCAGCGCTGAGGATCATTTATGTTCTCTCGCCAATACTTGTTCCAACAATCCTTAATAAGCCTCCACATCACTTGCATTCTTCTTCTTTGAAATTGGTGCCCAATATTGTATCTGAACTTGTAGGTAGTTTATCGAGTTGTTGTTTTGATCAACATCACTTGTTGTCACTCCCAACCATATTGGGTAGTTTACATCACAAGGTTGTACAAGCACAAAATCTCCTTTAGACACATCAAGAGTCGGGTTGAACTCTTTAGCAGGTCTGTTGCGCATTGGACCACAATAATCCTCATTTACATCAAGCCTTTTATCTACATCATCCTCCACTTGAAGGTTAAGAGGCTCAGCTTTTTCGCATACACTCCTTGGCCAAAAGTCATGAAATCCAATGTCTTCCCTTGCACTAGGGGTTTGCATGTTTAGCATAAGATTCTCCCAATAGGCAAGGACCGGATTGATCCTTTTAGCATAATCACTTTGGTCTCCTTTCTCTTGCAAGTGCTCTTTCCACCAATTGACATGTTTTTTTAAGCCCTCCACAACCTTCTCATTTTCCTTAACATACTCAAAGGGTGGCAATACTTTTGGAAAACCTTCAGGAAGCTTGGGTCCTCCCTGGTCATTTCTCTTCCATAACTCTATACTGCTTTCTGGTAACCAATCAACATTTTTGGGGTGTACTTTGTATTGCATCAAAGGTATTCCATCACTCATAAAACCTGAATGGCAATGGCTTTGAATGTCCAATCAAGCTATCGGCTCCATCATGTAAGCATCCCTTGACAAAGCCTTTGAAGTCTGCCACCTTTTGTAGGAGGAAGGGTGCTGGATGCGTGCTAACACACTCATTAAAGATCTTCATTAAATGTGGAAATGTGAAAATGATTTGTTTCCTCAACTTCTCAGAGAAGCGACTAAACAATGCATCAATATCTTCATGAGTATGACCAACCATTAGAAAACCAAGTTGCACCATGTCAAACACTCCTCGTGCAACCAATAGGGATAGATAGGCAAATACATAACGATTCTTATTTTCAGAACCACAATTGTCAAGTTGCAACAACAACGTCCTTGGCAATCTCTTGAAAAATGTCCTTGAATTTGATGGCATTAAACTTGAGGCATTGACATTGCCCCTATCTTGCACATGTGTGTTAGTATGAAAGACTGACTGCATATGTGAAGAATAATTTCCCTCTGTATCCACATTTGTTTCTACATGTGTCTCTACATCTGCATCCTCAATGCTCTACTTGCAATATGCGTTTCTCTCCTTTAGCACTTCCATATGAAAGATTGACTGCATATGTGAAGAACAATTTCCCTCTGTATCCACATTTGTTTCTACATGTGTCTCTGCATCTGTATCCTCAATGCTCTGCTTGCAATATGTGTTTCTCTCCTTTAGCACTTCCATATGCTAATACAGGGCCATAGTAGACAAAACACAATAAAAAATATCTGTTCGTAGTTCTGCATCTGAATTTTGTGAGCTCAAGTCACCATACATGTGTTGCTCTCCTCTTTCTAAGTTTCTTAAACATTTTGAGAGAGATGAAATTGTGAAGTTGGGATCACTTGGCCGTAACCCCAAGGCAAAGTGACCATAAGCTATTTGTCCATGTCCATGAGTGAGCATTCCTGTTAAGGATACTGGAAGCCTCTCAACCCCATTGAGAGATTTAGGAATTGGTTTAATTTGTGGTATGGCAGTCTTGCTCCGGTCCATCTTATCATGTATAATACACAAATACCTATTTGGGTTCATTTCGGAAGAGCTCCTCCAAGCATAGTATAGATTTCTACAACTGATTTGCTGCAACATGTGTGCCCTTCTTTGTGCCATGTATCTAGCACGCTCCTCTTGATTTTTTTGTTGATTCCAACTTGACCTTGATTGCCGTACAAATGTCGCATTTTGAGAAGGTGCTGGTTTTTGATAAACTAACTGTCTTGAACTCTGTGTTCCACAATCTTGAGAATGATGGTTGTGACAGTGGCCGGTATTCGAATGAGACAAGTGTGTCATTCACTTCATGCAATATGTCCACCTGTTTGTACATTGCTGGTAGAACACGTTGGGTCTCGTGGGCTCCATGCATAGTTGTCCTTGACCTATGTGGCATTTGATTGGCATTATTATCTATGAAGCCCTGTATGATTGATTTTGCCATCTCAACATGTGTCATGCCCTTCCGTATTATCCCACTGTTGCCATGACTGACATTACATGCACCATTCAAGAACTTCTTTTTGAGCCTATAGAATGTTGACTTACCAATGCCATACATTACATACCATGCTTTACTACAAACTTTCTTCCCATCAAATGTGAACTCAAAGCACTCATCATCTTAACCTTGTCTATAGGCCATGCCCATGCAATCCAGTACAATCTAGTACAATCTAGTACAAATGTGTATCGTGTACTATAGCTCTGTCCCCAAAAGTGTACCCTAGCTTGCATGATTTTGGATCTATCTCCAAATTGACAACATCGCTTCTCGCAACAATCAATGGTTGCGACATTGTGAATGTTTGCAACATCACATTTTTTGCTAGCTCCATGGGTTTTATCATAATTTTTCATTACCCTTACCCTATAGACATAGCTCCTTTTCTTATTTGTCCCTTCAATGATATCATAGTCAGTGATCATGGCATCATGGTGTCTGTCATCATCAGAACTATCGCCATCATTGCCCTCTACATCATCATCCTCTTTTTCATCACTTGAATTGTTTAGGCTGTCAATATTTTTTTGCATGAAGTGATCTTGAATACCCTCATCAATAGAAGAAGATTCTGTGTCCTTCACTAATGGTTCACCATTCTCAAATGTGAGTTGCCTGATCGGCCAACTAACCAAATTTACACAAGTTGAACTTGGATGCAAAGATCCTTCTATAATGACACCCAAGCTACTCTCCCCTAGTTCTCTACAATTTATAGCCTCGTATGGGTGGACCAGCAATACTACTCCATTGCCAAGTTTTGTAGATCTGTTGTCATCCCAAAGGATGACACTTTTCTCTTTCTAGCTCTCCCTATCTATAAAGTGATCTTCTTGATCAACAAGAAGTTCCGCAAAATTATCCTCTTTGGTATTAGTAATGTCTTTGTCCATAACAAGGTTGACCAATGGCCATTTGATGATGCTTCCAATTGCTTGAGACATTGTTCTTGCATCCATTGTGGCAAATGGAATGAGAAATGTGTCATCAAAGCTTTGTTGAACATGTATTGCTGCACATGTCTCACCAATGAATTGAAAACCACATGTTTTGAGATGCATCAATGGAATGAATAACCCCGCGTGCCAGACAATGAGAAACATTGAAGCACCTTGTTTTAGACCCTCCAATCCCTGAGAAAATCAAGATCTCAATAAGAAAGATTGAAGCGATGTTTTTACGGTAGTACACAAAACTATAAATGTAATTCAATCTCAACATGAGTTCAGGCTCCAACCAAAGTTTGAATCTCACCTATCAATGCAAGTTTGCTAGGAGGCTAGGCTCCATCTAAAGCTTGAGCCTTGCCTGCATATGCTAGCTTGTTAGTAGGAGGCTTCATGAGCCTCACCATCATATGTTAGTTTGTTAGGAGGCTCCAATTAAAGTTATCATCCTCACTTGCATAATATATTAGTTTGCATATGTTAGCTAGAAGGGTAGGCTCCTCCAACAAAAGTTTGAGCCTCACCCGCAAATGCTAGTTCGCTTCTAGGAAGCTGAAAGTAAAGTTGTAGAAAGCTGAAAGTATATTTGGGTGTATAGGGAAAGAGGGAAGAAAAGAAGAAATCTCAAGCTCAAGCTCAAGGCTCAAACTTGAGTTTGAGCCTTGTCTATTACACAAGCAAGTAGGAATAGAGAGGGAAGCTAGAATAATCCCAGAGTGGGGTGTGGGTGAAGAAGGGTATAATTTCTTTCTGCATGACGGCGCCTGCGCTCTATATCAATTGACACCGCCCCCCCTCTCTTCTCTCTCACATCCCGCCATATCAATTGACACCGCCCCCCCTCTCTTCTCTCTCACACCCCGCCATATCAATTGACACCACCCTACCCTCAATTGATTGTCAATTGTCTCTATTGACATCGCCCCACTCTCAATTGATTGTCTCTATTGACACCGCCCCGCTCTCAATTGATTGTCAATTGTCTCTATTGACACTGCCTCGCCCTCGATTGATTGTCTCTATTGACACCGCCCTGCCCTCAATTGATTGTCTCTATCAATTAGCACCACCCCTCTCCTCTCTCTCACACCTCGCCATCGCCCCCTCTCCTCTCTCTCTATTGACACCGCCCCACCCTCAATTGATTGTCTCTATCAATTGACACCGCCCTGCCCCCCCTCTCCTCTCTCTCACACCCCGCCATCACCCCTCTCTTCTCTCTCACACCCCGCCATCACCCCTCTCTTCTCTCTCTCGCAGAGTCGCTCGCACCCCGCCATCGCCCCCTCTCCTCTCTCTCTCGCAGCGCCAGCCCATCCCCCCTCTCTTCTCTCTCTCGCAGAGTCGCTCGCACCCCGCCATCACCCCTCTCTTCTCTCTCTCGCAGAGCCGCTCGCACCCCGCCATCACCCCTCTCTTCTCTCTCTCCTCGCAGAGCCGCTCGTACCCCGCCACCATCGCCCCCTCTCCTCTCTCTCTCTCGCAACGCCAGCCCATCCCCCCTCTCCTCTCCTTTCTCTCGCAGCACCAGCGCCAGCCCCAGCCCCCTCGCACCCCACCCCGCGAGCCCCCTCTCCTCTCTCTCGCACCCCCCCTCTCCTCTCCTCTCTCTCCCACCCCGCCCTGAGTCAGCTACTGGATTGATTAGGGAGGCTGGGAGGGTATTGAAATATCCCATTGGGGCAGTTGAGGACCAATGAATAGTGGCTAGGTGTTCTAACGCCTTCTATTGTTATTTTTGTTGGGCTATGGTGCTTGTGATAGACTCCTCTCATGGTGGTGTGCTTTAGACAGAGATACATAGGTACTATCTCTTGAAGCCATCATTCTTTTGGTGCCTCCACAGAGGAGGGATTTCAAGGCACCTTTCAGACTGTTGGTAGAAGCTAAGAAGTGTTAGTTGTGGAGATGGTTGCGGCGATGATGTCTTATCATGTGTTTCATGAGCATACTAATGAAGGGTCCATATGAATTTTTGGTCAGGATGGAGCTGACAGCTTTCATTTAGAAAGGACAAAGATGAGGACAAATTGGCCCTATTGTCCATGTTATTGAAAGGGGATGCAAAAAGGTGGTTCCATACTTGGAGGAGTCAGCCACATTAGGGGCATACATACGAGGATGTTAAAGGAGCTCTAGTGCAACATTTCAAGAAAGGTGAATATTCAGATGCTATTTGGAAAGATATACAGAAGCTGAAGGAAAGTTTGTCGGATGTATTTGATCAATTTGTAGATCATTTTAAGGATTTGTGGGGCAAATGGGATATTGGCTGTAGAGCACCAACCCATACTTCTTAAAAAGTATATGCTCATTCAATCTCTTCATTCTGATTTGAAGGAGAAGTTTGAGTTGATAAGCCCAAGTACCTTTGATGAAGCTTTAAGGATTGTAAGAGATAAGGAGTGGAAGCTTCAAAGGATGGCTCAAAAGCACAAAGAGATTCACGTTGAGAGTAGATCTGCTATGATTGTACAGAGGAGCACAGAGGAAAGGACAGAGGAAGGGAGGACTGCTCCAGTTCTACTAGAGTAGTGGCTGCTGACCAACTAATTAAGCAAGGTATTAATCAGTTAACTGAACAAATGGAAAATTAAAATTTGAGTTTGTTTCAAAAGGAGGCATAAATTTCCCTAAGGCAGGAGAAAGGGAAGGTATAAGAGTCAGATGTAGAGGAGAAAGGGAAGGTATGAGAGCCAGATGCAGAGGAGGTCCTAACTTGAATATCCAATGCTTTATTTGTATGGAAACGAGTCATATCTCCCCTCACATATCTCCCCTCAATGTCCCTACCCCAAGAGAATGGGAGGAGATGTATATCCTCTAGCACCTAGAATGGAGGAAAGGCCATATGTCAGAAGGGAAGAGGAGATTCCACACCCACCAAGACCTCAGGTTTAGCCACAGCCAGCAAATGGGCCTAGACTAGGAAGGGATGAGGAAGCAGATATGTTAGCCAACAAAAGAACCAGGGGTGCAGAAGGTGAAGATCAAGTAGGACCATCCAGAAGGAAGAAGGGGAAGCAGGTAGAGGACCATTTGAAAGAGGATAAGAAAAAGAGCAGACCCAGGAGGCGTATAGGAATGAAAGATTTTCTTATAGGGTTCAAGTGAAAGAATATGATTTGAAGAAGGATCTCCAGTAGAAGGATCTCTAATAGAAGGGTCCTACTTTGTCTTGGTCCCAACTGATACATATGTGCCCCAAACTCAGGAGAACCTAGTGCAAACTGGTTAGTTGAAGGATTTCCAAGAAGGATAAGGAGAAGAAAGTAGGACAGCTGAATATAGTATGAGTCAAAGGATACAAGGATTATCTACCTATCATGGATGCTAGGATAAACAAGTTTAAGGTTCCATGGTGGTGCCCAGGTTTGTGTAATGACCCAACCAACTATGGAAGCCTTACTTAAATTGAGTGCACCTTCACAAATTAAGAGTTAGAATGGCCAATAACTCGAAGGTTAGATGTTTGGGAGTAGTGAAGAGGCTACAAGTTACTATTCTTGGGTTGGAAGATGAGATGGATGTTCATGTCATGCTTGCAAGGATAGAAGCTTACCGTTTGATTTTGGGGAGACCGTGGTTGACAACAATGAGATTAGAGAAAGATTGGTGGAGAGAGCACCTCATTTTGGTTCTAGATCAGCCTGCTAGGAAGCAAGTCAGATATGACATCACCAAGGGGAGAGAATTAATCCCAGAGAATACTTCAAAGGATGAAGATGAGGCTGCAGAAACCAGTTCCTTAGAGGATTATGAAAGAGAGGACTCTGAGAAAGAAGAGGATAGCTCAAAGGATGATGAGGGGGGAATTCCAACTGGGTGGATTTGGTTGTACCTCATGTGGCACCATGCGGTACCCTAGGTATGCTCCTCGAGGTGAGTATTGTTGATATACAGGTGGCCTAGGCTCATATGATGGGGTCGGGTATGCCCTTTCTCTCTAATACAATGTTTCATGTACTTGGGGAGTTGGGTCTGGCCCTAGGTTTAGTATGGGTCTCTAGGTCCGGAATGAACCAGCCACCCCTAGCATGGCCCTTCCAGACTGGTGGTGGTGGATGAGTCTTGGTTTGCTGGCTCTCACTTTGCCCTATTTTCTTTATAGGATCTAGAGATGGCTTGGGCTCTCTTTCCTGTTAGTTTTCCATATCTCTCATCCTGGGATGTGTCTCTTCTAACTATGTGTTTCCCAAAATAAAGTTATGGAGCATCGAAGAAAGGCTTGTCTATGAATGTGTAGGAGAGGTAGGGTCTTTCTCCTGAGCCTCAAGTTCTCCTATTTCGAGGTCAAGAGTATCTCATCCCATGCTAGGATGATCGTCACTCACTCGTGCTAGCATCATTTGCCTCCAAGATGTATTGACCAATGGGTCTGATCTTATGAGAGCAAGGGAGCTTCAAGAGAGTTTATATTATTAAAAAGTGGGTTGTTTCACACCAATTTTCCTAACATAGGTGCATGAATGTGTGGAATTACTATGTTCGACCCCCTGTGAAGAGTCTATTTTGTTTTGGGAATGGTATGGCCATACGCTTTAAGATGGTACTGGTGTATGCTTTGTTGAGGACACAGGTGTACGCTTCTGAGAAATAATATGACACGGGCATACGTTTCCTACAAGACACGGGTGTGGCTTCGGAACAAAATGGACGTGCGCTTTTGAATGACGATGGTACAGGCATGGCAAGCAGATGGTACGGGCATGGCAAGGCTGCCACCACAGGCATACGCTTTAGAAGGGAGAGATGGTACGAGCGTGGAAAATATGGCACGGACGTACACTTGCTATAGTTAGCGAGGCAAAAGAAATGGAACAGGCATGGAGTGTTTAAGGGAACAACTGTGGAACGTTGGAACATGCGTACGCTTTAGAAGGGAACGACTATGTACTTAAAATGGTACCGGTGTACGCTGTAAATGGTACGAGCATTCACTTCAAGTTTTTAGAGATTTTTAATGGTGTAGGTCTGATTGCAATTTATGCTTAATCAATGCAATCATGGAATAATCAATGTAATTCTTCTCTTTTTAATGTCCACTATCAAATTAATGGTTGGAGATCTCACAAGATATGTCGAGGAGAAATAGAATGGGCGTGACAATGGGAGTTCATTTCTTAGAGGTTCATCTAGAATGCAATTTTTGCTTACTTCCCTCCTCTAATTTTTGTAGATTCAGGTGTCTCCTTGCTATGTTTTTGAATTTTTATTTTTATGGGGCTATAGTGCTAGTCTTTAGCTACTTATTAATACTACCTAGAATGCATAAAGAAACCTAATAAATTAATATTAATTCGATGAATAAACTATTGTGCAAACTTCACACAAAAGTTGAGCAAAAATTTAGAAATTGTATGAATGTGAAGAGCAAAAAGTAAACACCTACTTGTGTCTCTCGCATTTGGTCAAGACTTAGATGCTCCAATGCTCTGTTGACCTCCATAGCTCCATTGAACACAATCAATCAAACAAGAAACAAGCTCAGACAGCATGCAATCAACCGGTGGATTTGCACTTAAACTAGGCAAAATTAAGAGTGTAGCACATGAAATGTGTGGAGGACCCTAAGCTAAGTGCTCTCCCCTGTTGGAGATGGAGGCGATAGCATGAGAGAGAAGCACATGAGACACAATATTGAATCCCCAAAGTGTGTGGAATACACACAATAGATGAGTATATATAGAGGAGATCCTAGGGCTATATATATAGACATTCTATATATAGCCACAGCAGAGCGGTGCCAAAGATGTTAAGCTAAATATACAACATTGCACACAAGAGAGGGATAGAAGAAGAGAAACAACATGCAAGGGTTGATTCGAAGATTAAAACTTATCCAACCCTAATGATGGTTAACTCCCCTATGTGAGGCCACTAGGGGCTCACTCCACCACCACTTGTGTCACCCAAGTGGAGATTCACAAGCTAGGTTAAGAGCAAAGAAGTAGGGAGTTATGGAAATATCTACCTTCACTTCATGCCAACATGCATGCAAGGGGGATCTTGGTAGAGAGACAAGAGAGGGGAGAGGAGAAGCTAGATCATTACCATCCCAACATGCACACACAACAACAATTAAGAATGCAAGCATATACAACACAAGCAAGCAACCACAAGCTCAAGAGAGTGAGAGAGAGAGAGAAAAAAAACTCAATTGAGACTAATGGGATTGTCCCTTTCATATTCCATGAAATGTCTTATATACAAGAGCTCACTTTTTGCTACCTGTGCAGATGTACAGCTGCATTTTCTGCACACTGCAGCTGCATTTTCTACACATGAAGCTGCATTTTCTACACATGAAGCTCTCTAGTTTAAGGTTTTACTTGTACACATAGACAAATCAAGATCAGAAAAGATATCAACATAAAAACTTAAATTAAAGATAGATATGCACAAAAAGATTTGTGAACACACTTCGAATATTGATTAAAGAAGATGAGAAATTCCATTTTATATCCAAAAATTTGTCCATACATGATCGTAGCCACATAAGGCTTGAATAAAAACATAGATACATAAAAAAGATAAAAATTTTCGTCTTATATCCAACCAATAAGTTGTCCATACATGATGGTAGCCACATGAGGCTTGAAAAAGAAACATAGTTGCATAAACCAAAACTATACATGAAGAAAAACTAGCGGTACTCGGAGGAGTCATCACTCCGAGTCATCGTGTCCTTCTTCTTGTCCACCTTGTGCCTACACAAAGTGAAGATATATATAAATAAAAATAGAAAGTATTATAAAGGTTAAAACATGTTTTGTAAATGAAAATTAAAAGTATTACCTACATTGGTTTCTCCTTGCTCGATTGTGTTGTTTGTCGGAGATGATCCCTTCATCGTGAAAATAATCCCATGTGTCTCCTCTACTTGGCGACGATGGTAGCTAGTCTCTGATCTGGGGTAGGATCTCTACCCGCAATGTCATGCTACATCACAAGACAAACATTATAACACAACTCAAATAGAGAGAACAAAAAGAAAAGATATGAAGTTACACTATACATACAAACTCGGCCTCCCATGATGCACGACCTTGACATCCGCCGAAGTGCAACGATCCATATCACTCCATTTGTATTCGCCACACTTCTCTTTGTTGCTGGTTCACTACTCCTAATATCTCCTTCTTGGCTTTCTTCCACTCGCCCTTATGAGCAGTAGATGGCTTACCGTGTCTATTTTGACCGGCATCTATTCGAGCTTTCTCCTCCTTTGCATGTCTCCTTTTACTAGAGACCTCCTTGATTTTGTGTCGCGCCCATCTACTGTGATGAAAAATAGGTAGAGGGAGAGGAGACACACACACAGGAGAAAACACTAATATATTAATCAAACCCTAACCATAGAGGGAAGCCATGTCCCTTCTCACACAATGCATAAAGCCATAATCCATAATCTACAACACACTACTTCTGTTGTATCCAAAGATAGCTAACCCTAGCTAATGTCCACACACTATGACCAGCTAGACGCAGTCATTTATGTCTCACACATGTTACTACCTAACATGCCAGCACATAGTGCAACTGGCACAAGCTGACATCGCACTTGAATCTCAACAGCCCCTCTCAAGCTCATGATGTACTACCATAGATGAAGATGTAGATGAGCTTGGGCTATCAAAGCTCTCAACACTCCCCCCCTCAAGCTCATCCAATATTCAAACTTCTCCCTGCTAAGTGGATTTGTAGAGATGTCGGCCACCTACTCTTCAATCTTCACATATTGCAAATCCAACACTTTCTCTCTGACAAAATGATAGTGGACCTCTATATGTTTGGTCCACGCATGAAAAACTGGATTCTTGGCCAAGTGTATGCTCCTCATGTCATGAATAGGCTCACCCAAATTAGCCAAGAGACTCTTTAACCATACTCCTTCACATGTAGCAATGGCTGCACCCTTGTATTCAACCCCTGTACTAGATAAAGCAACAGTAGGTTGCTTCTTGCTACTCCAACTCACCACTGCACTTCCAAATGTAAAGGCATAACCACTAGTAGACCTCCTATCATACGAGCTACCTGCCCAATTTGTGTCTATGTAGCCATGTATATCCAAGCCTTTACCATGCTCATAAGGAAGACCATAATGTACAGTGGTCTTTACATAGCACATAATGCATCTCATTGCATCCAAATGAGGTTTTTTGGGGCTTTGTATAAATGGGCTTGCTAGCCCCACAACATAACTGAAATCCGGTTGTCATGTAAATAAGACTGCCAACCATCTTTCTATACATAGATGGATCATCCAACTCCACCAAAATCAGCCCCCCATAGCTTCACATTCTACTCCAAAGGTGTACTCATTGGCTTACACCCTATCATCCCATATTTTGCCAACATATCCAATGCTGCGTATTGGCATTGCACTAACCATGTCCCTCCATGGTAGTCACATGAGGCTTGAAAAAGAAACATAGTTGCATAAACCAAAACTATACATGAAGAAAAACTAGCGGGTGACTACTCGGAGGAGTCACCACTCCCAATCATAAGCATTATACATAAGGCCTTATGCATGAGGCCTTAAGCATAAAGCTATGCATGAGGCTTTATTCATAAAGAACTATGCATAAGGCCTTAAACATGAGGCCTTAAGCATAAAACTATGCATGAGGCCTTAAGCATAAAACTATGCATGAGGCCTTATGCATAAATCATGCATGAGCATTATTCATAAAGCATTATGCGCAAACCTACAAAACAAATCCCCAGCGCCCAAGGGTGCAATAATAATAGAGGAAAGAGAGATATGAAAGCACTTACCTCTTTTTCGTGATGTTGAAAGAGAGGATTAGAGGACCTACAAACCAACAAAAGGGTGAGGAAAATATTAGTAATTCATACATACAAAAGCTTGTGCATGAAAGATGCCTTCCCCATCCGCGCAGCGAATTCCAGGGGTGCTAGCAATGGAAGTACTTAGCACTTCTTGTGCAGGGTAGAACCTCTCACATGGGGCCTCGTCCACGGATATCTGGACAAGAGACTAATCCCTCGGCTTCGAACCCGGAAAAACTTTCCTCGCCCCAGCAGACAAAGGCGATTCCTCCAGGATTCATGGGATTTACTAAAATCAATTCTACCCATATTTTCCAATAAAATTAATAATGCTCAAAATTCCACTTTTGATAATTACTCATAATTTGAGTTATGCCAAAAATTCCTCTTTTACCATTTCATTTCTTGGATCTTAATTATCATGGGAATTCCTCTTTTTGCGTAAAATAAATTTACCAAAAATTTCTCTTTTTCCATTTAATTACTTGGATCTCAAATATCATAGAAATTCATCTTTTTGCATAAAAATAAATTTACAAAAAATTCCTCTTTTACCATTTAAATACTTGATTCTCAAATATCATGGAAATTCCTCTTTTTGCATAAAAATAAATTTACCAAAAATTCCAATATCATGGGAATTCCTCTTTTTGCATAAAAATAAATTTACCAAAAATTCCTCTTTTATCATTTAAATACTTAATTCTCAAATATCATGGAAATTCCTCTTTTTGCATAAAAATAAAATATATATTATTTTTTAAAATTTTTTCCATAGCTTCGCTGCTATTATTGATAATTTTTAAATTTTTCTTAAAAGAATAAAACATTGTAATGCAAATATGATAGAAGATCTTTTCTTAAGCTTAAATCTAAACTATGAATTTAAATCATAATTATAAACTTAATTATGATTATTCTACTAGATTAAGCTATTTCCATTGTTGTTCTAACATGAGACCTATACATATGGCTACTGCATAAGATTTATGCACTAGCTTCATGCATGAGGCTAAGGCATATGGCCACCTCTTGAGAGAAGCACAACTCTCAAAAGGATATCCATAGGTGGGAGAAAAAATAACAAACCTTAATATTAAAAAACCTAAAACTTACAAGCCTTATAATGTGTAAAAGCATAATAGAGAAAAAATAAAAGAGAGAGATCTCTAATCTTATGAGACTTGTATGTCTAAATAACCAATAAAATCAAACCAAATAGATAGAAAAAAGTATTCGTAACTCTAATCCTAGCCCTAATGGAAAGTATGTAAAAAATCCTAATCTTAATAGAAATCTTAATGAATGCTTTTGTATAACATAGAAAACTTATTGAATCTTTTTTTTCCCTTCTCATTGAATCTTAACCCTAACCCTAGGTTCTACATAAAAACCCTAATAGAGAGATTTGATAGAGAGCCCTCCATCAGAGAGCCCTCTATCAGAGCTCTCTATTAGGGCTTCTATGTAGAATCTAGGTTAGGTTTAGCTTTAATGAGAAGGAAAGAAGAAGAAAAGGAAGACTTAAAAGAGAGAAAAAAGAAAGAAAATTGTCACGTAGGCTGTAACGCCTGTGGGACCGACGACGGACAGACCGGATGGCCAGACGGGGATTTAGCATCAGCACCTCGGCCGGAGTGCCGAGGACGTGGCCATCGGGGTTTCAGTGGGTGAGGACGCCCATGCGGAGTCATGGGCGACTAGGCTAGTGTGGGCGGCAGGCCACACACTATATAACCTGTGGGGGATGAGGGGCAATCCTCATTCTTCCTCCTCTATGGCTGGGTGGTGACGTCCCCTCCTGTGGTAGCACCCGTAGTGGTGCTACGTTGATCTAACATTGGTATCAGAGCTTGGCATCAGGATCGCGAGTGGCGTGCGAAGCGGGCCCAGCCGTTTAATGATTGGCTCTCAATCAAAATTGAGGGGATAACCTTATCCCAAGGGTCTTCATCATCTTCTACAGCAAGAAGTTGGCTATAGCTGCAAGGAAGGTTTTCCTCTATTTTCTCTCTCTCTCTCCCTTGCACACACTCAAGCTCTCCATTGCAGGTAAGCAATTTGTGTGTTTTAGCTTTAGAGCTTGTCAATTTTGTGTTTAATTCTGTGTGGGAGAAGAGGTCGACTGTGTAATAGCCCACTGTGTGTGGGGGGGAAGATAACTAGCCAGGGGGAAGACGGAGCTCTCTAGCTAGAGAATAGTCACAGCCGGCGGCTTGCCTAGCGGGCGGCCTACTTGGTGCTGCCGACAGCCAGCCCATAGCCAGGGGAAAGATGGAGCTCTCTAGATGGAGAATAGTCGTAGAGGCAACGGCCTGCCCAGCGCCGCGAGCAGACTGCCTGGTGTGCTGTCGGCGGCGGGCGGCCCAGAGGTGGCCAGCCAGGCCAGCGCCGATGGCGGCCAGCTAGGCCAGCACAGTCGCGAGGCCAGCCACGACCACCGCAGTCGAGCGGCCTGCCTGGCGCTGCTGGCGGCGGTCGGCCAGCCCACAGGGGGCTAGCCAGGCTAGCGCCGGCGGTCAGCCCCAGTAGACGGATGTAGGATTTTTTTAAAAAAAAATCAATCTTGGATGTGCAGTCCATAGCATCTCATTGGCCAAACACCTTCAACCTCATGCTTTGAACTTGGTAGAAGACGCTTATTAGGAAGTAAAGAGCTATGGATGCAATACGCCAGCCCCTACTTAGCTTGCCCTCCCCCACGGCTAATGCAGACTGGAATGTGAATGTAGATTCATCTTCAGGCACCTTTCTCTCAGATCGGAGCATCTCGGAGTAGCCACGCTTGAAGAGGCTCGCCAGCGCAACACAAATCGACAGTCTCGCGGCGACGACAGTCTCGCAAGCGACTGTAAGGGGAGTGACTATTCTCTCTCCATTGCTCATTTTATTAGCATTTTTTTTGTAATTTTTGAGTTCTTGCATTTTTATTTGTGCAAGAATTAAAATATGTCTGCTAGGCGTAGTGTGTCCCCACCGCTGTGTCCCCACCGCCTTCTACTTCTCTAGGGTTTTCAGGTCTCTTGTCCTCGGTTGCGAGTTTGACCCCGATCAAATTGCCAAGCTGTATACGCTCGACTGTTGTCTGGTCCAGAGTACGCTCGTCGATCACGCATGATCTACCAGCGCCCTCCTCCTCGTCTATTGACCTCGCCTTAGGACCCAGCGAGCCCGCAGAGCAGAGCGGCTGCAGTAGCAAATGACCCCTTTCTGGGACGATGAGCCAAATGACATGAACACCGACGTTGCCGAGGGGACCAAGGAGGACCTCTTGGAATATGACAACGATGATTATGACCTATCTCCTGACGTCCTAACAGAGAGACGGAGCTCTCTAGTGGACTTTTTAAATATCTTAATGCAAAACTGAACAATATGGGTAAAGTCCAGGCTGACTTAGTCACGATGCTACATAGCATCTCCATATACGGTTAGACGCACTGACAGCCGCCTCGGCTAGTACTCTGACTCCTCATGATAGACGAGCTCCTGCGGCGGCACGGGTGAGTGTAGCCTCACCAGTGGTTTTGCAAGAGTACAGGCCATGCGCTTGCGGGGCCGTCCGAAGCCGCCTAATTTTGGTGGTGAGGAGAAGGAGAAAAACAAGGACTCAGTCAACATGTTTCTAGAGAAATGGTCAGACTTGCATGCGCTGCGACAACAGCCTAACCGGGTGCAGCCCGTAGGCTAGGCTCTCATTAATCGGCAAAGCATACAAGTGGTGGATGAGTTTGAGAACTCATCCTGCCACTTGGACGGAGTTTGAAACAATGTTTCGAAAAGATTTTTTGCCTCTTAATGAGGTGGAGAGAAGCAGGGAGTTATGGGTTAAGTGCTCGATGGAGAACAAATCCCTGACTCAGTACATCTCAAACTATAGGGAGATAGTACTCAAGCTAAAGGGATCGATGAACTCCAGACATTACGAGGCTTTAAAAGAGGCCTCAAAGATGATTACCTTGAGTATGTAGAGCCCTTACAGCCTAAAGACTTAGCAGAGGCAATTAAGTATGCGTAGATATTCGATGACATCAAGCGCCGTAGTGCGCGTGGTGGTTCGAGTAGGGCCGAGGGTAGTGAGAAGAGGAGGTCAAGCCTTAAAAGAAAAGGGTTTCGCAGTGATAAGCAGAAGGATAGGATGGACCAGGGAGGACAGGGTGGTCATTGGTCTAAAAAACCGCGACCATCCAGGAAGAAAAGAGAGCGAAGTCCAAAAAAAAGAGGAGTATATTAAAGCGCAAAAGGAAAATCGCTGCTTTAATTGCAACGATGTAGGAAACATGAAGGCTGTGTCCAAAGCTTAAAGCCAGCATAAGCGGCAACGAGCCCAAAAGAGATGGTAAATCCTCTAGGAGGCAGTTCAATACAGTGCAGAGACTCCCCCTCTCAATTCTGCAGAGTTTAGAGAGGTGACAGTGTGTCATTGTGAGATGAGCATCACGCTAAATCGATGAGTGATAGTGTGATTATGATGAGCATCACACTTGTTCGGTGACACCAGCAATGTGGTAGCCTACTGTAGGTCTGCATGACATGGTGCGCATGTATGGTGCGCATGTATGGCACCATAGGTGACCGTAGAGTCACAGTTTTTATTGATGATGGAGCTAGCCACAACTTCTTGAACTACTCGTTAGTCAAGAAATTGGGGTTGACTGATGCCTAGAGCGATCATGAGTATACTAGCCAATGTGTATGACAAAACGGTATGGAATACCATAGTATTGGGGGTCCCATTATCTATGCAAGACTACGAGGCTCCGCTTGACTTTCAGGTCATGCACTTAGCCAGAGCAGACGTATACTAGGCAGGGAGTGGCTGTATGGCTTGGGCCCTAGTCTAGCTTGGAGTTACCTACATAATACGCTACGTTTTGAGCATGGAGGTAGAGTCATTACCCTGCAGGGCAACCGTACTGTCCCCCCCACACCACTTATTTTCTCCATGGAGCTGTGTAGCACATCGGTCCATAGAGACCAAATAGCAGAGGTATATGCTTGTTACCCTCTTTTAAATTCTGTTTTCGTAGATGAAACTGTAGATGATGTTTGTGTAGACAAACAAGGAAAACAAAATAGCCTTGGACGAGACCCACTGTTTGAAAACCTTAATTGGCATGCATGCGATTCAAACAAGAAAAAATCCAAGGTGAAAGAGACATTAAAGAAAAATTACATAGATACTTTAATGAATTTATTAGAGGAATTTCAAGATGTTTTTCCTGATGATTTGCCAGATGGCTTACCACCATCTAGAGAAGTAGACCATGGCATTGAAGTTATGCCAGAATCAAAACCTATAAGCAAACCTGCTTATAGATTAAGCCACTCCGAGACACAGGAGGTGGAAAAACATTTGATGGAATATTTGAACAAAGGCTTCATTCGGCCTAGTTCAAGTTCGTGGGTATCGCCTATTCTTCTGGTAAAGACTGGTAAAGAAGAAAGACGGATCTATGCGGATGTGCATGGACTATAGGGCTCTATAACGATTAAGAACAAGTATCCGATGCCATGCATGGATGAGTTGTTTGATCAACTCTATGGATCGAGATACTTTACAAAAGTAGACCTGAGATCAGGGTATCATCAGGTTAGGATTAAAGCAGAAGATGTTGGGAAGACAGCATTTAGGACCCGTTTCAGGCATTTTGAGTTTTTGGTTGTGCCTTTTGGGCTAACCAATGCTCCAGCGACATTTATGATGCTGATGAAGGGCATTTTACGTCTATATCTGGGAAAATTCGTAGTAGTTTTCCTAGATGATATTCTTGTGTACAGTAAGACACACAAAGAACACATAGAGCATTTGCGTCTAGTGTTCGAGTTGTTGCGAGAACACAAACTATTTGCGAAGAAAAGCAAATGTGAATTTTTTGAAACAAAAATTCACTACCTTGGCTATATTATATCCGCCGATGGTACACGGATGGAGCCAAAAAAAGTAGAGGCTATTCTTAAAAGGCCTGTGCTTAAGAATCTCGACGAACTGTAGATTTTTCTTGGCATGTCGGGGTTCTAGCGACAGTATGTGAAGGACTACACAAAGATCGCAGTCCCGTTGACCAGCTATGGTCAAAAACTAAAAACATTAGTTAGGGGGAAGCCCAACAGAAGAGCTTTGATAAGCTCAAGGTGACCGTAGCAGCTGCACCTGTTTTGACTATTGTCGATCCAAATGAGCTGTTTGTCTTGGAAATAGACCCTAGTAATGAGGCCATTGGGACCGTACTTATGCAAAGGGGACACCCAATTGCATTTGAGAGTAAAAAGTTAGATCGTGCACAGCATAACTACTCGACTTACGAGTGAGAGTTACTAGCAATAGTTCATGCACTGAAAAAGTGGAGACACTATTTATATGGTGCTCCTTTTGAGGTCTGGATGGACCATGAAAGTCTGAAATGGCTTTCAAGTCAAAGTAAACTGAAAGGTAGAAAAGCTCGATGGGCGGAGATTCTACAAGAGTTTGACCTTCAGATACGTTACCAGAAAGGTAATATAACATGGTGGCAAATGCACTTAGTTGCATGCCACATATTAATGAACTTAGTTTCACAATCTTCAAGAATGATTTCTTTGAGTCACTAGGTGGTTTATGTGAGCACGATCCATCTTTTATAGAGGTTTGGCGTGCTGTACGCATATGCACTTCTTCATAGACGCGACAACCTCCCTCGTTGGCACGGATTGCTAGTCCGGAGAGACTAGCCGAAGGTGCAACGGGAAGGGAAGCGAGAGTTAGTCCGGAGAGACTAGCCGTCTTCTGGGTATAGTGTTCCACGGGAACACTCATGGGAACACGGATTATGGAAGGAGGCCGGAAGCAATTAACGCGAGAGAGCGGGATTGTAGCCATGAGAACATAAAGACGCACATAATTTTTTCATATTTTTGTGCCAAAGTGCAATGTAAATCGTTTTAGGCCAATGTGGGTTCTAAATGAGAGTTCTAAAGTGTATTAAGCAAGGCTCACTTATGGGGTTGTCCGCCCATATGTGAAAGAGGCCTAGGGTTAGGGTTAGTGGCATCTCTACAAAAGAGATGTTAGCTAAAGAAAGTGGACGTTTTTGCCATTCCCATAAGCTATTGAGTGAAGCTCTTGAGCTCTCAAGCTATGGCAGCTCTCTAACTCTCTCTCTATTGTACTCTAATGAGCACAAATGCTTCTTTCTTTCTCTTGTGTATGCTGCATGCTTGTAGTGTGTGTGTGTAGTCTCCATTGATGCAAGCTCTTGCCCACTTCTTTGGCAATGAGTTATTCATGGATAGACTCTCTCTATGAGCTTGTGGGTTTGTGAATGTTACATTCTCTGCTTGCTTAAGCTTTTGGGTTAGTAGATGCACGCTTATCGATTTGCAGGCATTAGGAAAAGCTAAGATTTAATCAATGTTTGAATGGGATTAAGAGATTGCTATGCATTGCTTGTTGTCTTGATTAGTGTAGTGGATTCAAGGGATTGAGAGATTGATTGAGGTGTTGAATGGTTGAATCGTCAAGTGGTGGTTTGCGTATGTGAACTCTCCCTCTCATGGGATAAGCCTTCATGCACTAATCGGGTCGAGTCCTCGGATTGACATTGTGTTTCTTAACACATTTGTTGATCGATAGTACTCTATGAGCACTATATTGCACGGTAGAGAGAACTACTCTACAATGGCGCCGCTGCCGGGGAGCGAGTGCCTACATTAGTTGAGCACCGTACACACACTACCACTCCTTGCAAAACTGTTGGATAGGAGAGCAGGCTTTGGGACTAATTTTGGTACTTATTTAAGACTAATCTGCTGTTAAATTCTCTTTATTTGTCTTGCAATTTGAGTGCGATTGGCTGGCTACACTTCTCCCTCGAGGTCACGACAAGGATTCAACACACGGGAAGGATTGGAGGTAGGCGCTAAACCTGTAAATTTCAATTTGTGTGCGAAAGAGAGAGGCCTGTTTTTGCATTTCTATCATTCTGTTTGAGGAAAATTTTTACAGTTTCAGTTTTTTGCATGTTCGTTTTATTTTTCGTTCTTAGCTTAGTTTAGTTTTCTGCATCTTTAATTTTGTGCATTTTAGTTCTCTGTTAAACCTGCATTTTAGTTCTCTGTTAAACCTGCACCTGTAGAGAAACTGAAATCTGTACACACACATGAAGATTGAACATTTCGAATGTGCTGCATACGCATTTAGGTCACTGCACACGCATTGAATTCGCTGCAAATCTCATAGCTGTACACGCATTTAGTTCACTGCACACGCACTTTAAAAAAAAGAAAAAAATAATAATAATAAAAGAAGGTCGTTGTGTGTGAACAGCACACCGCGTGGAGAGACCCACACACCGTACCATAAAGACTGCCACCGCACACCGGACAAGGGGGTGCCAAAAAAAAAAGAATCTGAAAATTTTTTCGTTTTCTGTCGCAAAAATTTGGGAGGTTATCTAACTTTTCGAGAGGAGTTAGATGACACCCATCGTCGAAATTTGGGTCCCGGACTCATTTTTCCATAGTGACTCAGTATGGGAAACTGGTAAATTTTAGGCAATTTTCGATCCGAAAAAACACGCAATTTTTTTGGCCTAATGTGTTCGAGGGGGTTCAAAATGGGTTCTGGCAAAGTTTGAGCCAACTTGAAAATTTTTGGATTTTTTTTGGGAAAAAAAATATTTAAAAAAAACCTTAAAATTTGACCTTATGCACTTGCGTTCGAGACGTCATATAGACACTACCATAGGCCTAGGGCACCTTCTAGAGTACCTACGCAGGAAAGTGGGACCCAATCGGTAGAAAATTTGGCAAATATTGCTGAAACCTTTTCCGAATCCCAATCTGATACCCTTTCCAGGACAACTAGCTCATTGTCTATGGACAATCTAGGGCTGTCAAATAGTCATCCCTTAGCCCCAAATAGGACACCCACAAGATCTTTTAATCCATTTGAAGCCGACACCATGGGGTTACCACTCAATGTGAGACTTCAATATGTCTACAACACGAATCATGCTCAAGGAGCTGAGATTTTTAGGGATCCACAACAACGGTATCTCGTTAAGATCGTAGACTTTTTCTCAGAGCTTGATAGAGCACCTCTAGTCAATGACCAGGGTAACATGTACATGGGTGGAGATGGTGTTCGCTACGAAGTCACCTATCATCCAGAGAATGTGGACAAATTAGGGGAGCTCTCTAAAAGTTAGTTCTTAGACTTATCAAAGCCTTCCAGAGCAAGGGAGTCTAGAGATGATTGGCTCATTGAGCCGGACATGCCTGGACCACCCAATGCCTAGTCCTCAAAGCCATCCATAGATGATTTAATTTGTGTAGATCTAAATTTGGAAAGGGACAGGAAAGGCAAGAGCAAAATGGATCAGGGAGCTGAGAACCAATGGGAGTTTGTACGACAAATTCCAGTGACAAAGGTCTTTCAGGATGACCCACTTCAAGAGGTCTATAAGGACTCTTTAGAAGGATATTATGCCACAACTAGATTGCTAGAGCTAGATCTTCCTCTAGCACTTGTGGTGGTAGTCGAGAAGCTTACAGGATACAAGAACCGAATTGATAAATGGGCCAATGAATACTGAACCTTAGATTGGAAGGAAATTCGTGAGCTCACGTGGAGAGAACAACCATTATTCATGGAAGTGTTCTCAACTAATACAGCTAAACCAAGAGAGACAGCCTTTCTTGGAGAAACTCTTGCTCCTCCCCTAAGAGAGTTCACTAGAGAGGGACCCTCAACATCAAAGTGGACCACTGCAAGTAGCCCAACTCTAGCACCAAGATATTATCCTACACCAAGAGTGCAACCACAGATCACACCACAACAACGTTTCTCTCACTATGACAATCGGAGGGTAGGGGAGCCAACTCGGTCTCCCATAAATGCAGCTTCTGAAATGCGGGTAACAAGATCTTTGGAGGGGGTTGGTGAGGCAGGTAATAGGGGACCCACACCAATTTGGGATGCATGTGGACCATCTTACCAAAGAGAGGAACAGTTCCCACTGAGAGTGAGAGGCCATAGGCCCTATGATGAGTATTCAAGACAAGTAAGGCCATCAACTCTTCAGAAACTGGTAAAGAAGTACGAAGGGTCGGGAGATCCATATGACCATGTAGCAGCATTTAGGCAAGCAGTTCGAGCTGAGCAAGAAAAGCATACGCAAATTGAAGGATTTGGGCTCACTCTTGAGAGAAAGGCCCTTGCTTGGTTTCAGGCACTAGAAGCTTCAGATAAATCTTCTTTACGAGTTTTGGAAGAGAGATTTATTGCTACTTTTTCCTTGATGGGGATTCAGCATGACACAGTAGCAAACATCTACTCTTTCAAGTAAGGCGAGATTGAGAGTGTTAGAGACTGTGTAAATAGGATGAAACAGTACATTAATCGTTGCCCAGAAGAGGAGAAGCCCACCCAGAGTCGATTAATTTCTCTCTTCTTAAAAGGACTCAAAAATTCAACACTGCATACACATCTCTATGTAAAGAAGCATACAAATTTCAATGAGTGTTGCCATGATGCTATGGATTTCGCAGATAACTTCAAATTCCAAGATGGTTCTGGCCCTTAGGTGCAACCTAGGGATCAGTGGGGTGATGACCAAAGTTCAGGGTCTAGCGTACTAGTAAATCCAGACCACATAGCTACCTAGTACTAAGGATATTGGGACAAACCTATCGCGCCCACCCGTGTAGCCACAACAATAGCAGCAGCGAATGAGGAGTGTACTACCTACAGGTCCTCATCTTTGTGGAGCATGTGGCGGTAACCATAAAACCGAAGAATGTAATACCTTTTCTCCTCTAGTCACAAACCAACCCACAAAGAAGTGGTGCCAGGCCTGTGCTTCGAACTTTACCCACACCACACAGGAATGTACTCGCATTGCAAGAATGAGACAGGAGCGTGAGCAGCAAAGGGGTGGAGTGGCTCCACAAATGCATCAACAATATACTAATTTTGAACGTAAGCCACCGATGGCACAAGAGCAAGCACGACCTGTACTTGGAGCTCAACCTCCTGCTCCTGGGACTGCTCCTGTGAGGGTTGTTGACTACGACAATTCAAATATGTGTAGAGACTTGGTAAACCCAAGCTATGTGGAGGAGGAATATGCATCATATTCATCCAAGGAAAATCTCTTTGAAAGTCCCGCATATCCAAGCCAAGCACTCGAGGCTCAACCAGGGGAACAAAATTCTTTGATGTTGCTAGGCGGCTACCAACCTAGGACTCCAGGCCCCTCAGGTCAATGGCAGCAGCAAAGAAAGTAGAAGCCAAACTAATGGGTCCCTGTTATGAGTGCGGAGAACCCCATTGGGCTCGTGATTGTCGACATCGCCCAAGGCAAGCAGCTCGATCCAATACAACAGTACCACAGTTTCCACCAATTGAAAGATATTGTCTAGGGTGTTGTGTAGAACACTTTCCAAAGGATTGTTTGCTGAAATCACATGAGGAAGGCACCTCTCAACCAAAGGTTTCACTCAACTTCGTAGAAGCAGTTCCATCGCCACCTTCATCAAAGAATGAGGATGTCGTGCCACTTAGAGTCATGACTAGATCACAGACATGAAATGCCGAAATGCAGAGACTGATGAGACACCTCGAACTAGGGATGCAAAGGCAAATATAGTGGCCAAGACCCTACGTTCCAATAGAAAAAGGACCACTAGGAGGAAAAAGAACCGCAACAAGCAAACTAAGAGTGCATCCAGTAGTTCTCAAGAAGTCTCTAAACAAAACATGAGGGATCAAGCTTTTACATCCCCAGAAGTGCATGAGGAGCATCAACCTCAACCAGGGCCTAGTGCTAAACAAGATGAGGCTAGTACAACCGCGGATAGTTCTGGGGGTTCTGTTTTTGTGGATAAGGTGAACGAGACTCTAGATGCCATCATTGATGCTCATAGAAGTCGCATTGCAGCTCTATCTGAGCTACCCAAGAAGCTCCAAGAATACCCAAACCCTCGTGAGGAGAAGATCAATCTAGCTGTACATCAGCAACTCATTAGGGAAGCTCAATCAATACTTGAGGGTCCACCTCCCTATCCCTCGGGGTCCAACAACCTCTCTTAAGCCAACATTAGAAACCATACCAGAAGTGTCATCAAGTTGGGAAATGAAAAGTGAGCTGATCTCACAAGCTCATAGCGAAAAGTCTGCACCAATTGACACCCCATTGAAAGAAGGCATTCTGCCGCCACCTAGTCTTGCCTTCCCATGCAATGATGAAGTTATTGATGCTAACAAGGACATGGCAAATGAGATGTGGGCAGCAGTTCATGAGAAAGTTAATGAGAATATGTCCTCTATTATCTCACCTCCATTCTCTGAGGTAGATTTTACCAGGGGCACAGAAAACAACTTTAGACGCCCAAGCATCCAAGAGGAAGTTCAAACAATTGTTTCTCCTAGAAGTAAGCATACAATGAAAACCTTACCATCTTATTTGGGAGAATATGAGAACTGTTCTCAAACCTTGAGGATACCCTCCGTGCATAGAAGGTTGACAAAGGAGATGGATATGGGTATCGTGCAAGCTATTTTGTCAGCACCAGTGGCTTGTACATTACCTTTGCTTGATTTGATAAAGCTTCGACCAAAGTTGTGGAATGATATTGCCACATGTTTGTCAGAGCAGGTTTTGCTACAAAAGAGTCACCATCATTGTACTATACACCCTGAGACAAGGCATGTTATGCCAGTTCCTATCAACAAAGTAGGAAAATTTTGTGAGGACGATTAGGGAAATGCTACCCTCCCATTAGAAGTGCAAAAAGTAGCTTCAACTACAATACTTGACAGTGGTGCAGGAGTGGGCATTGTGACAAGGTCCATTTGGGAAAAGTGGGGCAAACCAGCTATTAGGAGTACCAGGATGCGCTTGTAGCTAGCAGATGGAAGCTTAGAACATCCCATTGGGCTGCTATAGAGAACATATTGGTCACCACATGTGGGATTGAATATGAGCACACATTTGCAGTAGTGGATTTTGGAAAGCATCCAAACTATGAAGTGATATTGGGTAGACCATTCATGCGACAATTTCAAATGATTCAAGATTGGCGATACAATTATTTGTACCTCTGACATGATTCTGTCATCACAAGGGTCAACCTAAAGAATCACTCATATTGTGATGTAACAAGGTCTCCAATAGATGAGTTTGATTCTGCTTCATCTAAGGGCTCAAGAGTTACATTGTCAGATGGGCGAGAAGATCTGTGGATGTGTGGAGCCTCATGTAGGGATTTCAACACTGAGAGACTTAAGAGTAATCGAAGTGTATCAGATGAGGCATACATTCCACAACCCTTCCCTGAGCACTTAATTGATCCCCTAGAATGGAGTCATGTCCTTGCAACATTATCGACATGTGCTTTACCTAAGCCAATTCAATTTTGTGACTCAGATGGATATGACATTATTCCTATACGAATGGTACAACCACGTGACCTTCTAGATGATTTGTACTATGGGGATGCATCCACAACAGCACTGCATGTAGAGGAAGTCTCAGTGGAGGATTTAACACTCGAATCTGCTAATGATGCTGATAAGGAAGATGGATGGGACTCTGATTTTGAAGATGATGTGATAATCCCCGAGGAAGAGTTAGGAAAGGCACGCCTACTCTTGAGAGGAAGGGAGGTTCAAATAGAGATCCCTCGAAAGCTGACCTAAACGTAAATGCTGTAAGAGCTATAAGAGAATCCGTAAACAAGATGAGAGGGAACAATGTGAGAGAAAACAAAAAGAAGACGAGGAGTTTAAGAATGAACACTCTCGACCACCACCTCACTTCTCAGGAAAGAATGGATATCTATACTATGTCCAAGCACAAGATAGTATCAAAGACCAAGTAAAACAATCAGATGGACTCCAACCAGGAGAAAAGCTAAAAACTGTTAGCAAAAATTGTAAAAAAATGAAGAAACCAAAACCAAAACTCAAGTCTCAAACCGATTCAAAAGAGAGTGTTGGAAGTGCAAAGATAACGGTTGAACAAAAAAATCTAATGCAAGATGGCAAAAGAGAGCTCAAAACCACATGGTCTTCAATTAGTAATTGATGACTCAAGTGGACAAGAACAAGGTCTCAATGTTCCCTCCAACTTCACACAGTACACTCTTCAAGATCGGAAGATTGTTCTTCAACAGCCCATGCGACAAAAGCCAAGCGTGCCAGGGGTTTCATATGATGGTCCAGAAGATGCAAAAAAAATTGATATCACTAAGCCAGGAGAGGAGCCTCGCTATGTGTGGATTGCCACAGACTTGTCCTTAGACGAGGAGAAGTTATTAATTCAAACAATAAAGGAGTATCGCGATGTTTTTGCTTGGAGTTATAAAGACCTCAAAGGAGTTAATCCAAGCATATGTCAGCATACAATTCCATTGCGAGAGGATGCAAAGCCTTCCAAGCAACGTCCTTATACTTACAATGAGAATTTTGCACGAAAGACAAAAGAAGAAATAGACAAGCTCTTAGAGGCAGAATTTATCTATGAGATTGAACACACTGAATGGGTCTCCCCTATTGTAGTGGTGCCCAAGAAAAATGGAAAACTTCGAGTATGTGTAAACCTCAAGAAGGTAAATGCAGCTACTGTACATGATCATTACCCACTTCCAATCACGGATCATGTTTTGGAACAAGTTGCAGGGAAAAAGGCATATAGTTTCTTGGATGGATTCTCCGGTTACAATCAAGTGTCAATTGATCCAAAGGATCAACACAAGACAGCCTTTGCTACTGAAGATGGCATCTTTGCCTATCGTGTTATGCCATTTGGTCTAACAAATGCACCAGCAACCTTTCAGCGGTTAATGAGTCATATATTCAAGGAGTACCTTAGGCAATTTCTTGAGATCTTCATGGATGATTTATGTGTTCACTCACAAGAGCGTGATGATCATATAGAACACCTCAGACTTGTGTTTCAAAAGTGTCAAGTTTATCGTATATGCTTGAATCCTGACAAGTGCAAATTCATGGTAAGACAAGGGAAACTTTTAAGCGATATTGCTTCTCGCAATGTGATTTCAACAGATATGGATAAAATTGATGTCATTGTCTCCTTACCTCGGCCTATCAACCCTAAAGGGGTACAAATATTCATGGGACATTGTGGCTATTATCGTCGATTCATCTACATGTACGCTGTCCTAGCCAGACCATTATATGCTCTTCTTGTAAAGTTTAATTGGACTGATGAGTGTAAGGAATCCTTTGAAAAGTTGAAGCAAGCATTAGGGCACCAGATTGGAACCAAATCTTTCATGTCCATATTGATGCTTAAAACTTTGCAATTGGATGTATTTTGGCTCAATCGGGAGAACATAATAAGGATTTCCCAATCTCATATGCTAGTCGACAGTTGAACGATGCTGAGAAGAATTATACCACAACAAAAAGAGAAGGTTTGTCCATGATATATGCAGTGAAAAAGTTTCGCCATTACCTTTTGGCACAAATTTATATTTTTTGTGGACCATCAAGCACTGCTATATTTGGTGAATAAGCCTTGTGCAACTGGAAGGATTGTGAGGTGGTTTGTCATCCTTCTTGAGTTTGATTTTGAAGTGGCAGTCCGAAAAGGAACAACTCATCTTAGGGCAGATCATTTGTCTCGAATCACCTCTGGTGAAGCTCCTGTGGGTGTGGATGATGATATGTTAGATTCAACACTTTTCCTTGCAGAGACAGCTCCTAAATGGTCTGAACCCATCTTAGAAATTTTGACAAGTGGGCAGATACAACTAGCAAGTCCTAATGTGCACCTATGGTGACCATTCAAGTTAATCTCAGGGAGATTATATCGTCAAGGTAATGATGGAGTGTTGCGGCTTATACCTAACCCTGACCAATATGAGGAGATCTTGGAACGGGCACACGAGGGTAATGGTGGAATCCATGCATCAGCTACTACTTGTGTGCGACGTATAACTCACGATGGGCAATGGTGGCCTACCATGCATGCGGATGCTGAAAAATTTGTTCGTAACTGTGCTACTTGTCAGATTCAACAACCAATTCATAATGTCACATTATTCCAAATTTCAACTACACCAATTTGGAGTAAGTATATTGTGGACTATCTTCAGCATGGTCATACTGATCGAAAAATTCCTAAACTTCGAAAGCATGCTATTGAAGTTGAAGCGGCAAACTATATGCTGATAGAGGGCCAACTCTACAAGAGGGGCAAGGATGGCAACTTATGCATGTGTGTATGTGAAGCTGACTACTTGAAAATCTTGACTCATGCACATGCAGGTGTTGGGGGTGGACACTTTTCGGGCAATACCACAGCTAGGTTGACTAGGTGGTCTGGGCTTTAGTGGCCAACCTTACAAATGGATGCCGAAGAATATGTGAAACGTTGTGACGATTGTCAAAGGACCAAACCTCCCATCACAAAGGACAATATGCCATTGCGGCCTATGTTAAGCACACGTGCGTTTGCCAAATGGGGTATTGATTTTGTCGGTCCCATTAAACCTCTAGCTCGTCACACGCATGCCGAATATATTATAGTCGCAACTGACTATTTGACCAAATGGTAGAGGCAAAGGCTACAGTCAAAAATGATGCCAGAACCACAGCCAAGTTCTTGTATGTGTACGTGTTTACACGCTATGGCTTACCTATTGAAATCGTTAGTGATCAAGGTGTGCACTTTGTGAATGAGGTCATAGAGTTTTTACTTCAAGAATTTATGGTAATTCACAAGCGTTCTGCACCCTATCATCCCCAGACCAATGGTCAAGCTGAGAGTACTAATAAGATTCTCTGCACAGCACTCACAAATATTATTGAGGGACATTGGACTGATTGGGAGCAAAAGTTGCACTCAGTTCTTTGGACATATAGGACAGCCTATAAAACATCTGTGGGCATTTGAGCTTGCTTTTGGGCTAGATGCAATTCTTCCCATTGAATTTCTTGTACCTACTCTACAAGTCGCTAAACAATTGGACTGGACTGGTCATGAGCTCTCTCAACGCATTGATGAGTTGGAAAAGCTTGATGAGACCCGCTTATTTGCGGTAATGGGGATGTATGCCGAGAAGAGGAGACAAAAGTAATGGTATGATAGAAATGTGACAACTGGCCGATTCAAAAAAGGGGACCTTGTGCTCTTGTACACACTTAAGAAGCATAAGAGAAAACTCAAGAAATGTGGCCTAGGACCATTTGTGATTAATGAGCTTACTCCAAGTGGTGCAGTGCATTTAGAGACACTAGAAGGTGAGCAAATGCCTAACTTCATTAATGGAAGTCGTCTCAAGAAATACAATGAACCATTAACTGAAGCCATGCTTCAACAAATGCATACTGCCCACACACGGAAAGAAGCACATGACCTACTTAAACGTCAGGCTCAAGAAGAGGCTAAAGCTAGAGTTGCAAAAGCCAAGGAGCGTCGCAAGGCTTCTATGTTGGCCTTACAGTTGGCTACTACTGTATGTCAATCCTTTCAATATTCAAGTGTTTCTTTATCTTCATGAGACTACCTACTTTGTCTCTGCCTTAATTGACTCTGGTGCGAATTATAATGTTCTCTCGTTTGACACATGGATAGCCTTGGGACAACCTACACTTGTGCACATTCCTATTGACTTACGAAGCTTCTCAGGTGAAGATAACCCTATAGAGGAAAAATGTGTCATTCTGATGTCCATTCAGGATCACCAAATGTCAGTTCCCTTTTATGTGGCTAGTAAGTCCAAGGCAGTGGTAGAGGCTGTTCTCGGTCGATCATGGTTAAGTGCTACCAATTGTTCATTAGATTGGAAGAATAGACAATACAAATTGCAAATTGATTCTGATTGCATCTTGGGATCTGCTACTCCATGAGCTTTATCATGTCAAAAGGGTGGTATTTCTACCTTACACAACCCACTTTCAAAATCTGCTCTTGAAGCTCCAACACAAATGATGTGGATAATCGATGAGTCCTCAAGTGCGGGCCATGGCTGGCATGTTCCAACTACTCTAGTCACTGCTCAAAGAAGGCCAGGTAAGAAGGAATTATCAATTTGGCTACCCAAAGATGCGTACAAACTTGTACCATCTAGCCTAGTTGCTAAACCTCCTAAAAAGCACATCTTTACCAAGCCTAAACCTCAAATTGTTACTCATTGGGTCCCAAAGCATGTTCTTAAAGCACAAGGCTATTATGAGGGTGCAACAGCACTTTGGCTTCCCAAATGTCATGGTTTGCTAGAGATTTCAAAAGCCACCCTTGGTTTTCCATATCAATGGGTGCAAAGGAAATCAACACAACCTCTTCAAGATATAGGATAGGTGGTCGTGATAGCACCTACAAATCTCCTTGTGTTGACCTTCCCAAAACATGTATTGAATCACCAGTTGTCCCAATTTCTCCTTGTTACACAATTCGACCATCAACTTGTGTACCTAAGACAAATCCAACTTTACATGAGTCTCCTTTGAGCATAGATTCTAGCACTTCACGGCCTAAATCCTCTTATCTTGCTCAAATTCCTCGACAATTGCTAACCTTTCCACCTCTTAAGAAGGACATACCCAAAACCAAAGGTAAGGCATTAACACTACAATTGAAGCTCTTTGGTAGATCAGTGTTTGAATAGTCTCACATTTACTAATGTGGTTCCTTCTGCCATTACAGGATTGTGTTCTTTTTGAGATGATCTTATCTACATTGTTTTTGATAGGGATTGTAATGATGGATATGAGTGTATAAAGTTTGAAGTTTCTAAATTTCATTGTTCTATGCCCAGATACCTCCTGATGAATACTTGGCGAGATACATGTCCACCATGCATTGACCCTGATAGTACTCAACCTGAACATCACGAGGGTTATAGTGCTCCTCCTTTTCAAACTCATTCTAAGTACTTTTATGCTCCCTTAGGTGAAAATTGCTGTGGGCATCACTTTGTCACTTTATTCTATCAACAGCATCACCCATTTCCACATTGTCAAGAGTGTGCATGACTCGTATTAGGAGAAGCTTCACGCATTTGTTGGCTATGCCGCTCTTACTTTCGACGATATGGCACGAGCTTAATGAAACAAGTTGTGGGAATTACACCCCAACGCCATAACCTTCTTGACGTGAGAGTACCAGACCGAGGACCAAATCAACGTAGATTACTTGAGGAGGTTCAAGCACAACAATGGAGGGATACATGCATAAATGACTTGCAACAACCTATCTTGCAAGCCCTCCTTCCCCCAGCCTCAACATGTCAATTTTGGATCACTATGAGTACCTATATTGAGCAGTTCCAAAATCGAAATTGTCTGCTTAACCTTCCCATAGAACCAATGCCATATTTTAGCGAGGAAGCACTCCTTCCTTTACCACCTTCTCCAGAGGCCAGTTTTTGTATAGGGTTGTCCTTGCATCTTGAAGTGATTGATACCATCTTTCCAGCAGAAGTGGACACGGATCCACCACCAGTGCAAGGGTAAGCTTATCAACTCCACAATAAGATCAACAAGCCAGGGCACTTTTCTCCCACTGAGTTTTTCCCCTCGGCTATATTCGGTGATTGGCACCAATAACAAATTTTATTCTTTTCTTTTCTTTTCTTGTTTGTTAATAAACATTTTGCAGAGATCTCAGCTAAACAAGAGCATACAAACACGCCCCAATAGTCCACCTACCGTGCACACAAATTAGGAAGGGGGGAGACATGCAATGCCTACAAAGAGCAAAGAGAAGCAATTTGCACAACATCAGCAATGCATCAATGCAAACGCACAACATCAACGAGCACTACAAACAGGTGTATTCAAATCATAATCTTTTATTCTTTATGTGCTTTTCACTTTTGCATATATTGTTTGCATGTTCACACACAGTTGACTGGTTTAAGTTTTAAATTAGTTGTTAAAATGTGGTGAGTGATTTCTAGATTCTTAGAGGACTTAGTAGAAGGTATTTCTATTTGAAGACGGTGTAGGATATATGCCAACGGAGTATGCCAAGTTCTTATGCTCTCAAAGTATATTAGTTATCCCTAGTGGTAGCTACCTCTTAGGTATGGGCTAGGTGCTAGGATTAATAATAAAATTTATGAAAATCATGCCCTAAAAAATATATACAAGTGAATCGAGACATGACGTGTCTACAGCCATGTGAAATGCTTGGTAGGACCTTGGGTTGTGTTAGCACCTTGGGGCCGATGCCTTCGTTTCCATGGGGTGAACACTGACGTCTAAAAGATTCAGAAGAAGACCTTCAAGGACTCCATCGCCTTGATAGATGTTGGTAGGACTCTGGGGTACATTATGGGCCCTCAAGACCGATGCCCTCATCTTCATGGGGTACTCCTTATGTCAAAAAGAAAGAAAAGGGTCTGTCGCCCTTGAGATACTTAGCGGCCTTTAGATTCTCTTGGCGGAGGTCTCTTGGCCATTGCTTGGATCTCATTGGGATGGAACCTTCCTCTTTATCATCTTTTACACACACACACAACAACCAAAAAAAAAGAGAGAGAAAAAAGAAAGAAGAAAAAAAGGTCCAATCACCATTGCTCATATTTAGGAGGAGTCGGGTTGCCACTTAGGAATAACTTAAACACTTGTAGGACATTGAGACTGTGGTCATAACCTGTGGTGTACAAGCACACTTGCCTTTGCATAGCACTATCTACCACTTAGTCTCACTTTGACTAGTCTTTACTCACCTCTTTTAGCACTCTTTAAAACTCTAATTGGCCTTTCACTTGTATGCTCACATGTGAGATTGTCATTGCTGGTTTTTTTTTCAATAAAAGGCTTTACTTGTCTTCCATTGTTTTTTGCAGCTTTTGTTTCTACCGCGCCCGAGGACGTGCGTGATTTAGGAAGGGGGGAATGTTCCACGGGAACACTCACGGGAACACGGATTATGGAAGGAGGCCGGCAGTAATTAACGCGAGAGAGCGGGATTGTAGCCATGAGAACATAAAGACGCACATAATTTTTTCATATTTTTGTGCCAAAGTGCAATGTAAATCGTTTTAGGCCAATGTGGGTTCTAAATAAGAGTTCTAAAGTGTATTAAGCAAGGCTCACTTATGGGGTTGTCCGCCCATATGTGAAAGAGGCCTAGGGTTAGGGTTAGTGGCATCTCTACAAAAGAGATGTTAGCTAAAGAAAGTGGACGTTTTTTCCATTCCCATAAGCTATTGAGTGAAGCTCTTGAGCTCTCAAGCTATGGTAGCTCTCTAACTCTCTCTCTATTGTACTCTAATGAGCATGAAGCTCCAATGATTATAGCTCCACTTCATTCTCTTAATATGTTTTAGCATCATTGAAGTAGATTAATCTATGATTAGTTGAATGCTTCTTTCTTTCTCTTGTGTATGCTGCATGCTTGTAGTGTGTGTGTGTAGTCTCCATTGATGCAAGCTCTTGCCCACTTCTTTGGCAATGAGTTATTCATGGATAGACTCTCTCTATGAGCTTGTGGGTTTGTGAATGTTACATTCTCTTCTTGCTTAAGCTTGTGGGTTAGTAGATGCACGCTTATGGATTTGCAGGCATTAGGGAAAGCTAAGATTTAATCAATGTTTGAATGGGATTAAGAGATTGCTATGCATTTCTTGTTGTCTTGATTAGTGTAGGATTTAAGGGATTGAGAGATTGATTGAGGTGTTGAATGGTTGAATCGTCAAGTGGTGATTTGCGTATGTGAACTCTCCCTCATGGGATAAGCCTTCATGCACTAATCGGGTCGAGTCCTCGGATTGACATTGTATTTCTTAACACATTTGTTGATCGGTAGTACTCTATGAGCACTATATTGCACGGTAGAGAGAACCGCTCTACATATAGCTTGGAGCCGAAGAGCTCTGACTTAGGCCCTTCATCACCTTTGACTGCCACGGCTTCAAAAGGGGGGTGATAAACTTCGTCGGGGGGAGAAATATGCTAATTACTCCATTGACGATGCGTACTTACTCTACAAGGGTAGAGTATGTGTACCAACTATTGGTGACTTTTCGGCCCCAAATTCTTAAAGAAAGTCATGATAGTCCAAGTGCGGGTCATCCCGAGATTCAGAAGACCTATGCACTAGTAAAAAGACAGTTTTATTGGCCTAGTTTGTTTAAGGACGTCCAGACTTATGTGCTGAATTGCAATAAGTGCCAGGTCAATAAACACGAGCGTCTTAAGGTTGGAGGACTACTCCATCCACTGGAGACTCCTCAGGGGAAATGGGAAAGCATTTCCATGGATTTCATTACTGGTTTACCCAAGACCAGTCGAGGGAATGACTCGGTGTGGGTGGTAGTGGATAGGTTAACTAAAATGGCAAAAGTTTATCGCCATGAAGAAAACTGTTAAAATGCCAAAGTTGGCAAAACTCTTTATTGAACATCTCTACAAGCTATATGGCCTGCCCATAGATATAATGTTGGATAGAGATAGAAAGTTCAACAGTCATTTTTGGAGGAAAGTCTTCAAAAAGTTGGATACTACTCTGAGTATGAGTACGGCAGATCATCCGGAGTCTGATGGTCGAATTGAAAGAGTTAACCAAATTCTGGAGGATATGTTGCGTTCTTATGTTAGTAAGAAGCAATCTAATTGGGAAGAGTACTTGCCCTTATTGGAGTTTGCCTAGAAAAGGAGAAGATTCACTCTGTCAAGGATTTCCCTGAATGATATGCTCAGAGCCACACGTGAGAGCATTCGTAGCGCTCAGGATCGCACTAAAACTTATGCGGATAAAGAACGTAGAAAGGTGGCCTTTGCAAAAGGTGACTTTGTATTCCTCAAGGTTCCTGCGAGGTCAGAAACCATGAAAACAGGAAAGTGTGATAAACTTTCTCCGAGATATTGTGGTCCTTTTAAAATCCTTAATAATATATTGGGGACGTAGCATATAAACTTGAGTTACCAGAGAGTTCTCAAGTTCATCCTGTCTTCCATGTCAGTAAACTGAAGAAATCAGTTCACGGGTTAGAGAACACAGTTTTTCCAGATTTTGGTGGACTTGATAGAGCCACCAAAGATACCACCACATGAACCTGAAAAGATTCTAGGGTATTGTGACAAACATAGCAGGTTTGGAACAGTAGCTGCCATGTTAACAATGGTAGCTACCTGTATAGAGTGAAAGCCAGTAGGTAGGTAAGGTAGCAACCATCTTAAGAGTGGAAGCTACCAGGTTGACAATGGTGGCTTTTAGGGATAGAAAGGTAACTACCAGCTTTGGAAGAGTAGCTACAATGTAAACAGTAATGTAAACAGTGGTGGCTACCACCACTCTTAGCATAGTACCTATCATCAAGATACCACCACTCTTAGCATAGTACCTATCATCAAGATACCACCTGAATCACTCCCAGCCTCATGCCTATGAGATCCAAGCTTGGTAACTGAGCTCCAAGCCTGGGAGCCACTACTTTTAGCATAGTACCTACCATGAAGATACCACTCTTATAAGCTCCCAGGCTTGGAGTTCATTGGTATGACAAAAATCCTAACCTGATGTTTCTAGCTGTGCTGGCCTAATAACATATCAGCTTGAGCAAAACCTTTGCTACAAATCTGTGAGCCTACCACCACCTTGGTGGCTTCCTTTGCTAGCCACCTTTATGAGGATGAAACTGTAATTGAAAGTGGTAGCTATTTATCTACAAGGGTTACCATGGTAGACTAGTATTACAAACTATGAAGCTGGTGCCTAACTTCAGCCCTGCACTACCGACCAATGTACAACCAAGAGGTAATTAGGGACATTTAAAAATTATGACATAACAAGGAAGACAAACCTGAGGTTGTTCAATCAGATGCACCGGATGCTTCTCATACAGCTTTCGTCCAACACGCTTTCGACATACATCCTTTTTGTTCGGCGACACACGTGTATTGTTTGTCCAATATGCAATGACTAAATCTTTCACTTCCTTTGTGATTATACTTCTATGTTGTCGTCGCTCACACAAATGCAATGGCAGCTGTGAGTCATGTTGCTTCATTTGAGATCTAGCTGCATAAAAATTCCTTCGATGAACTCCAAGTAGCCTTGATGCAGTTGCTATATTTGGTTTTCTACTTGTGGAATTCATGACCATCATGATACTTGCCCGTTTAACAAACAATTCCCTAGAGCTTTTTGGTCTTTTGATAGCCTTGAGGGTATTGTGTAATCCATGGAGCAAGAACTTATAATCCTGTGTGGATTCCTCAGCTTTGTGACAATTGAGAGATGCACAATTAAATTGTACATCTCTTAAAGCTCGATGGTTGAGTATACTTGTGACGATATCACCCTTTGCTTTATTGTCAAGACCCTGTGTGTAATCTGTGAAACACTTAATCACTTTTGAAGTAATCACCTTTTGTTTTGTGATGCTGAGCCTGACTTGTTTCACTGGTGACTTCCTTGACTTTAACTTCTCACGATAAGCACGCTTCCGGCCTGTTTCGTACTCCCTAATTAATTTTGATTTTCATGGTGCACACTTGAAGGAGCCAGCACATGTACATAAGCTGCTTTGAACATCTTCTGCTTGTGCAATTGGAACTATTTCCATGTTGAAAAAACTCCTTTTGATCAGTTCAACAAGTCGAATGTGCTCACTTTGTGGATAGCATGAGGCTCTTAAGAGAGTCAGACCTGTCCATCAAAACTTCAAAGACACTGTAAGATGAGATGAAGGTAGCTATCCACAAGCCCCGTACGACGCAGCTACTGCAATGCTTCTAATTTTTGAGAAGGGCTGCTTGTAACATTGTCTATTTTTTTGATCTGGTGGCCGGGCTGCGAACTGGTGGCTTGGGCCGCCCTGGCTTGGCTGGTGCCTTGGCCGAGCCTTGGATTGTTGGGCCCTCAGTTAAGAAATCCAGGAAACCTGCAATGCAAAAACACACACAGACGTGAAGTCGCCGTGGAGGCTTGTTTAAAGCAAAGAGAGAGAGAGAGAGAGAGAGAGAGAGAGAGAGAGAGAGAGAGATTACCACCAGCAATCACAAGACACACACACATATGAAGTCGCCATCGAAGGTTGTTCACGGCAAAGAGAGAGAGAGAGAGAGAGAGAGAGAGAGAGAGAGAGAGAGAGAGAGAGAGAGAGAGAGAGAGAGAGAGAGAGAGAGAGAGAGATTCTGCTATAGAGGGTAAGCCTTACCATCAATCACAAGACACACACAGACATGAAGTTGCCATGGAAGCTTGTTCACAGCAGAGAGACAAAGAGAGAGAGAGAGAGAGAGAGAGAGAGAGAGAGGACGTGGGGAGTACCAAAAAATGGTTCTTTTTCTTTTTCTTTTTTTAAACAACCCACTTTTTGCTTTGTAACCGAAAAACGGTTCTTCTTCTTTTTCTTTTTTTAAACAACCCACTTTTTGCTTTGTACTATCAGTGTACTAGCTGTGTCCCGGACATAGGTATTAAGTCCACCTATTTATGCATACACCCTATCGTGTGTGGTATAAAGAGCTTTAGGTAAAGGAAGGTTCATGTGGAGGAGATCTACACCATCATAAATGGTTATTTGGTGATCGATTTGGGTCGCAAAGTGGTGTTCTCATGGCAAGATATGAGAAGTGCAATGTGGTCATTCAATCCACAAATTGATGAGCTCAAATTTTAGAGGCACAAAAGGATGGATTTAGTCCTATTGAGATACATGGTGACTTTGGGAGCCATGTTTATATTTGTACAAGGGTCCGTTGCCTGGCTTCGGCCAAAAGGCATTGTATTTATTTCACCCGTGTATATGAGGGCAATCGTGCCTAAGCCTGCATGCTCAAAACGAGATTGTAAGATTCCTCCCCAGCCTCTCAAAATGTCCAGCATCTTCCCCTGTAATCAATCCCTCTTCAGAAATATAAAAGACTTGTTTCTAACTGTTTTAACCTAGAGAGAGAAAATATTCTAGAGAGAGAATATTTAAATTTTTAATATTTTTGGATAGAAAATTATCTCATCTTATTAAAATAAGTTCCCCTGAAACAGAAATTCAAAAAGAACTTTCCAATGTGCAATTGGAATTAATTGGAAATGGGTATAAAGGACCTTAGCCTAAGGGTCTAGATTTTCAGAAATTTTTGGATTATGGTCCAATTAAGGTTCCTATGGGCAATAGCATCAATCCATGTGTAGGGAGGAGATAAATCCAATTTGTAAAAGAAGATACCCAAAAATGAGTAAATGCTCACATAAGATGAAGAGTTGAAAATGTACAAGGTTTATTAGTAAAAAACTATGAGCAATATTAAAATGATTCCATTATGACACATATGTAAGGAAGGGGAGTTCTTTAAAGGAGGTGCATATTTCACATAAGATGAAGAGTTGAAAATGTACAAGGTTTATTAGTAAAAAACTACGAGCAATATTAAAATGATTCCATTATGACACATATGTAAGGAAGGGGAGTTCTTTAAAGGAGGTGCATATTTCACATAAGATGAAGAGTTGAAAATGTACAAGGTTTATTAGTAAAAAACTATGAGCAATATTAAAATGATTCCATTATGACACATATGTAAGGAAGGGGAGTTCTTTAAAGGAGGTGCATATTTCACATAAGATGAAGAGTTGAAAATGTACAAGGTTTATTAGTAAAAAACTATGAGCAATATTAAAAATATGAGATATTTTGGGTATAATGATTCCATTATGACACATATGTAAGGAAGGGGAGTTCTTTAAAGGAGGTGCATATTTCACATGCTTGAATGAGTTTTAAACTCATAAAAATTGAGATATTTCATCTCTCCTCTCTCCTCATTCAAGTCTAGTTCCAAAAAGTTAGCTTAACTGACCTAAAAATGGTCAAATATTGACCAAACTGATTTAGAAAATTCTAGAATCAGTTTGTTTGGTTAGGAGCTCAATTTTTCCTATAAATAGAAGCCTCCCCCTTGTTGAAAAATATATAGTGTTTATGCATCGTTACTCTACTCCACCTAAGCCAAGAACTATGAATTCATTAATAATTCACTAGTTTTTGGAGCTTCCCTCTTTCTTCAATCCCCATTGGTGGCTCCATCAACATACTTAACCAATTGATTGGTTGGGGGCCTCTACCGTGAACAAAGAATCAAGCAATTTGTAAGAAATGGTCATACTCGTGACCCATTCTCAATCCAAATCAAGCTTTTCATAAAGCTTTTCCTTAACCCAAGATTAAGCTATGCTTGAGGCCAAATTAATGGCTTTTTTCTATGCTTTTAGTTTATGTATATTGATGATTCAATCCATTATGGATTAATGATCCAATTAGAGATCATTTTAATTATTTCCTTAATGATAAGCTTTATCCCTTAGAAAAATTGAGATTTATCAGTCATAGCAGCGGAGCTATGGCAAAATTTTTATAAAAATTATGCATAAAATAATTTCATTCAAAGCATAAAAAGAGGACTTCCTACCATATTCTAGGAATTATCATCCTAGATTAATTGAAAGAATTTCATTATAATCATGGAGAAATTGAATTTTAATATCACGCATAAATGATAAGTTTTTATATCAAAAGTGTTATTTTTACCATTTTTATTTCATGCATAGAAGTATGCATAATGGATAAATTTTTATATCAAAAGTGTTACTTTTACCATTTTTATTTTCATGCATAGAAGTATGCATAATGGATAAATTTTTATATCAAAAGTGTTACTTTTATTATTTTTATTTTCATGCATAGAAGTATGCATAATGGAAAAATTTTTATATCAAAAGTGTTACTTTTACCATTTTTTTTTTCATGCATAGAAGTATGCATAATGGATAAATTTTTATATCAAAAGTGTTACTTTTACTATTTTTATTTTCATGCATAGAAGTATGCATAATGGATAAATTTTTATATCAAAAGTGTTATTTTTATCAATTTTTATTTTCATGCATAGAAGTATGCATAAAGGATAAATTTTTATATCAAAAGTGTTATTTTTATCATTTTTATTTTCATGCATAGAAGTATGCATAAAGGATAAATTTTTATATCAAAAGTGTTTCTTTTATCATTTTTAATTCATGCATAGAAGTATACATAATGGATAAATTTTTATATCAAAAGTGTTACTTTTATCATATTTGAATTTCATGCATAAAGGTATGCATAAAAGTTGATTATTTTATTATAAAAGTGTGTCTTTTATTATATTGAATTTCATGCATAGAGGTATGCATAAAGGTTGATTATTTTATTATAAAAGTGTGACTTTTATCATAATTGAATTTCATGCTTAGAGGTATGCATAAAAGTTGATTATTTTATTGTAAGAGTGTTATTTTTATCATATTGGATTTCATGCATAGAGGTATGCATAAAAGATATTCTTTTTATACTAAAAGTGTGATTTTCCTCATAAATGGATTTTATGCATAACTTAGATGCATAAGAGAAATTCTTTTATTCTAAAAGTGTAATTCCTACCAAATTGAATTTATGCATAAGAAGATGCATAAACGATTGACTTTAATTTTGAAAGCGTTAGTCTCCTTAAATGGAATTTATGCATAAATAAATGTGTAGAGAAATCTTATATCAAATATAAGAATTCTCTTAAAAAAAGATATGAAATGTGATAAGAGGTGTATGAGATGTGATAAGATTTGATAAGATGCGTATGGAAAGTGATAGGATGTGATAAGAGGTGTATGAGATGTAAAAAGATGTGATAAGATGTGTATGAGATGTGATAGAATGTGTTAAGATGAGTTAGGATGTGTTAAGATGTATATGGGATGTGTTAGGACGAGAATGGATGTAATATGGTTGTATGAATGTGATGTGGATGTATACATGTAGATGTATATGTATGAATGTGAATGTTGATGTGGATGTGGATGTATGGATGTAGATACGGATGTGTATGTATGTATGTGGATGTGTATGTATGAATGAGGATGTGAAAATGGATGTATGTATGTAGATGTGGATGTATGGATGTATGTATGTAGATGTGGATGTATGTATGTAGATGTGGATGTATGGATGTGAATGTGAATGAAGAGGTGGATGTGGATGTATGGATGTAGATACGGATGTGGATGTATGTATGTGAATGTGGATGTATGAATGAGGATGTGAAAATGGATGTATGCATGTGAATGTGGATGTATGAATATGAATGTGGATGTGTGGATGTGGAAATGGAGGTATGGATGTAAAACTTGATTATCTGTACATTCTGACAAGACTGTGTGACACATAACAGACTTTGGGAGTCGCGATTGAGCAAATGAATGAAAACCACAACAGAGCAAGAGAGCTCTCACACAGATGACAATGACAAAAACCACATATATGTTCTCAACTTCAACAAAATCATCAATAACAACTATATAAACTGCTCCCACATCTTGTAGGCTTCAACTGGCAAATATAAATGCGAGATGCTTGAGCAATCCTTAATCTAGCCCAACAACTATATAAACTGCTCCCACAGCTTGTAGGCTTCAACTGGCAAATATAAATGCAAGATGCTTGAGCAATCCTTAATCTAGCCCAAGTTCCAACAGTGGTGCACTCTTAGAGGTTCTGGGACACACTCTCCCAAACATAACCCTTAATCACTCTGGCAATCTCCTGCTCTGGACAGATATAAATCTTCTCAACAATTCCCCGTCGCCCTCTCAGTAGAACAAATCCACAGAAAGCTAACCCACTTCACAGCTATCTTCACAACCATATACTAGCTCTCTTAGCAAAACTCTTCTTCCAAAAACCAAAGCTCTCACACAAGGCTCTCTACACGACAAAAGCTCACTTCCCCCCCCTCCCCCCCAAAAAAAAACCCGCTTTTACACACCCTCTCCTTAATGCGCAACTATGCTCTATCTCCATGCATATTCTTACCTACCCTACCCAATTATGTCGGCTAGCCACCATGCAATAGTCCTAACATCAACAGCTTATTACAAACGAGTTACCAATGCGCAGCTACCCATGCAAGATCCTATGTTTCCTAATGTTTTTGATCATACCCAGTGTATTATTTTCTTTTTCTTGGGGTTGGGTTGAGCATCTTCATGGAGCATATCCCCTTGGCCACAAAAAAAAAACCTATCACCCGGATTTTCTGTTTAAACCGAGAAAAATACACTATGAACCGGTTTTTCGAACACATGTGATACATCATGTGAAAGATATGTGATGTGCATAGAAATGCATGCCCCAAACATTGCAATACCGGCTCAACAAGAGGCTTATGCACGTTACGTTGAAGCTAAACAAAGTGTGAAACCTTTGAAGCGAGGAGGGTCGAGCTCCTACATCACCCTCTCTCTCTCTCTCTCTCTCTCTCTCTCTCTCTGTCTCTCTCTCTCTCTCTCTCACCCAGCCACTATTCATTGGTCCTCAACTGCCCCAATGGGATATTTCAATACCCTCCCAGCCTCCCTAATCAATCCAGTAGCTAACTCAGGTTATTCTCTAAGGTCATATCCTATTTCCAATAACTTTGATCTACTACCTAATAGCCTCTCCTGACCATAGCTGACATCGAGCTGACTAAACTCATCTCCAGCTAATACAGAAGTGCTCAAATTTTGCCTCCGAAGTCCTCTCTTTGTATCCGATTAGAAATATTCTCTCCAGAGTCCAAAGTATCTTCCGTCATCTACTAGCCTCAAATCTTTGTCCTAAAGCCTCTCAGAACTAAGGAGTTGACCTCTATCTGACCATAAACTCTGCTGGCTACCACATACAAGTCATATTTTTTCTGTCTTGTCCTTTTGAAATTGGATGGCTTACTCCAGTCCAAAATTGATCCTCCAGTATCCGCCTCGATCCTCCAGTGTCCGCGGACTTATAGACACACTCCCTAGACCTTCTTGATTGTCTTGTTGAACCTCCTCTGACCTTTTCTTCACCTTCCTCCTCCAGAGTTCTGCCTCTGAATTCTGCCACACAGAGTTGTGTACTTCTAAAGTCTACAGTTAATTTGAAACATCCCAAAATGTCCTCTACAGAGCTGACCCTCAGATGTCACTTATCTTAACAAGATATCAACTCCTAATCTCTCTGTTGACTATTACAAGTTCTTCAGTTATCGCCTAGTCTTTTAAAGAGCTCCACCCATGCAACACAAAATTGAACCAAAACCAAAGAAAAACTCTTTAATTCACAAAACTTGATTATCTGTACATTCTGACAAGACGGTGTAACACATAACAGAGTTTGGGAGTTGGGATTGAGCAAATGAATGAAAACCACAACAGAGCAAGAGAGCTCTCACACAGATGACAATGACAAAAACCACATATATGTTCTCAACTTTAACAAAATCATCAACAACAACTATATAAACTACTCCCACAGCTTGTAGGCTTCAACTGGCAAATATAAATGCGAGATGCTTGAGTAATCCTTAATGTAGCCCAACAACTATATAAACTGCTCCCACAGCTTGTAGGCTTCAACTGGCAAATATAAATGCGAGATGCTTGAGCAATCCTTAATCTAGCCCAAGTTCCAACAATGCTGCACTCTTAGAGGTTCTGGGACACAATCTCCCAAACATAACCCTTAATCACTCTGGCAATCTTCTGCTCTGGCAATCTCCTGCTCTGGACAGATATAAATCTTCTCAACAATTCCCCGTCGCCCTCTCAGTAGAACAAATCCACAGAAAGCTAACCCACTTCACAGCTATCTTCACAGCCATATACCAGCTCTCTTAGCAAAACTCTTCTTCCAAAAACCAAAGCTCTCAGACAAGGCTCTCTACACAACAAAAACTCACTTCCCCCCCCTCCCCCCCCCCAAAAAAACCGCTTTTACACACCCTCTCCTTAATGCGCAACTATGCTCTATCTCCATGCATATTCTTACCTACCCTACCCAATTATGTCGGCTAGCCACCATGCAACAGTCCTAACATCAACAGCTTATTACAAACGAGTTACCAATGTGCAGCTACCCATGCAAGATCCTATGTTTCCTAATGTTTTTGATCATACCCAGTGTATTATTTTCTTTTTCTTGGGGTTGGGGTGAGCATCTTCATGGAGCATATCCCTTTGGCCAAAAAAAAAAACCTATCACCGGGATTTTCTATTTAAACCGAGAAAAATACACTATGAACCGGTTTTTCGAACACATGTGATACATCATGTGAAAGATATGTGATGTGCATAGAAATGCATGCCCCAAACATTGCAACACCGGCTCAACAAGAGGCTTACACATGTTACGTTGAAGCTAAACAAAGTGTGAAACCTTTGAAGTGAGGAGGATCGAGGCGAGGAGCTCCTACAATACCCTCTCTCTCTCTCTCTCTCCCTCTCCCTCTCCCTCTCTCACACACACAAAAGGAGCGTCGCGACAAGATGTGCGTCCGATGATGTACGCAGATGGCACTGTCCACCCACTCCAGATTCCACATGGCAGGCACGCTCATCATTCTCTTCGCCTTTTAACCCTCCAATGCTCGAAGTACTCTCCGTCGTCGTAATTTTTGTATATTTCACAAAACCTCTAGAAAAGACCAATTCTTAAACCCTTCAAACTCAAATTTTGAAAGCGTTATGAAACATTTAAAATAAGAATTGAAGCTCCGATTACAAATTTGAAGTTCCAATTACAATGTAATGGAGTTTGTTTCTGGCATTGACCCCCTCCTCTCTCAAGTATGCCTCCTTTTGTTTCACAATCTACATATAAGGACAAGCGACCATTACCACTTACTTGAAAAAGTGACTGGTAGAACGGTTGGGTCCCATTATGGGACTCGGGTTTGATGCCACCACTGAGCTACGCGATGGGGCTTGGTTGTGAGCCGATCGAGAATTCCAGCTTCCCACCAACCAAAAAAGTGATTAAAGATAGGTTCGCTTAAAATGTAGGCATGATGCTTTTAAAAAAGTGCTAAAAAATGTTTTATTGAGCCAATCAAAATAAAAGCTGATGTTGAAAGAGAGAGATGATTGTGAAAATCAAATGTTGATTTGTTAATTGTATAAAATATAGAAAGGTCAACATCCTTCAATAGCTACATAAAAAAAGGTCAACATCCTTCAATAGCTACATAAAAAGACAAATGTCCTCAAATGTTGATTTGTTAATTGTATAAAATATAGAAAGGTCAACATCCTTCAATAGCTACATAAAAAGACAAATGTCCTTAGCAGCTTTCCATTGGTCTTCCATTGGTCTTTTTGTGAGGTGCTAGAGAGAGAGAGAGAGAGAGAGAGAGAGAGAGAGAGAGAGATGATTGTGTCTCCTTAGAAAAGCCACATGTTGATTTCTTAGGTTAACATCCTTGAATAGCCACCCAGTCTTTTTGTGTGGTGCACAGAGAGAAATGACTTTGTCTCCTTACAAAAGTCACATGTTGATTTCTTAATGGTAGAAGACATAGAAAGGTCAACATCCTTCAAAAGTTTTCCATCGGTCTTTTTGTGTGGTGCACAGAGAGAAATGACTTTGTCTCCTTACAAAAGTCACATGTTGATTTCTTAATGGTAGAAGACATAGAAAGGTCAACATCCTTCAAAAGCTACATAACAAGACACCACATGTCCTTGGCAGTTTTCCATTGGTCTTTTTGTGAGGTGCTAGAGAGAGAGAGAGATGACTGTGTCTCCTTAGAAAAGTCACTTGTTGATTTCTTAATAGTAGAGGACACAGAAAGATTGACATTAACCCTTTAATAATGTTTATTTCTTGATTATAGAGGACATAAAAAAGTCACATGTTGATTTCTTAATCATAGGGGACATAGAAAGATCAACATTATCCCTTCAATAAGTATATAAAAAATATCAATTTCTTATATGGAAGAGGACATAGAAAGATCCCTTGATAGCATTCCTGCTATAAAAATATCAATTTCTTATAAAAATATCAATAAGTATATAAAAATATCAATTTCTTATATGGAAGAGGACATAGAAAGATTGGTGTTATCCCTTGATAGCATTCCTGCGGGAAACCCGTTAAGAAATGAATTTACAATGCCTTTTTTTAACCATGAAATGCTCTTAAAATTTTCTAAATAAATAGAAAAGTTTTCTAAAAATTGTAGAAATTTAGGGAATCCTTTCTACCAAAAAATACCCACAATAGCATGTGCAGTATTTTGGTTAAAAAAATTCATAAAATGCTTATTTTAGCCAAAAAAATAGATAAAAATAGCATTTCCACTCATAGAATCTCCCCGCTACATCGATACATCCATCCAAGCCAAGAAGCACTGCATTTCGACCGCCATACTGACATTCCCAATGCATAGACCACCAAAACAAACCAAAAAACAATATCTTTTTCTTAGTAAATGTTAAAATTTACTTAAAAATGTAAAATTTTTGGAATAATGAGAGAAAACTTAGAGGAGAAAAACATCAAAAATTAACTAGAGACCGCTTTGATACCACTGTTAAAACCTAAAGATTTCTCTAGATAATAACTATGCATAAGCATCCATAAACCAGGCATATACCCATCTACCTGACCACCCCCAAGCCCAAGGGTGCACACATAAACATAATGAAGTACCACATATCTTACCTTAGTGTCCCATACCACCAAGTGATATGACTTCCTCGGGGGGGTCACTCACAAAAAATGTGAATATCACGTGCGTTCAACAGAAGCATAATTTTAATTTATGAAACTTACAGAAATTTTTCCCTTTTTTTGGTGATTTCTGATCGTGGTGAGAGGAGTGTTGTGCATGCCCCCGAAGACTAGAGCTTTTGGAGGTGATTCAACCCTTCATTCTCCTCTTCAAACTAGTCATAGGGTTCTTCCATGTTCCCTTACTCTTCCCTTAGCATCTTCCTCTTCTAACCCTATTGGCAGCTCCTTGGCCAGAGCCATTGGCTACTGTCCTTAACCACGTGCAAGTTAAGCTACCAACCTTCAAGGTACCATCACTGAAGATGCGGAAGACCATGTGGAGTGATTCCTCACTATGTGTGACTCAAGAGGTCTCAACAGAGATGATGCACGCTTGGTCTCGTTCCCAAAAATGCTGAAAGAAAGTGTCGACCAGTGGTATAGTCAATTTCCCATCAAGCACTTCCCAGATTGGGCCACCCTCAGGCTACAATTATTGGCTACCTTTCGGCCAGGGAACTACTTTGACCTCATCACTCAACAGCTCAACCAACTCTCCATGAAGGTGGGGGAGTCAGTGACCCAACTTGTCACAAGAGCTAAAGTTTTGGTCGCTCGGCTACCCCAAGATCTTGGAAACTACATGCTACAATAGTGGGTGCTTCAAGCACTCCCTACTCAAATGGCAATGAAGATGAGAGAGACTTTTCCACCCCAAGGCACCCTGCAAGACTTCCAGGGTGTATGCATAAATAGGTGGACTTAATACCTATGTCCGGGACACAGCTAGTACACTGATAGTAACCATCTAATACAAAGCAAAAAGTGGGTTGTTTAAAAAAAGAAAAAGAAAAAGAACCGTTTTTCGATTATGGTCAACCACTCCCCACGTCCTCTCTCTCTCTCTCTCTCTCTCTCTCTCTCTCTCTCTCTCTCTCTCTCTTTGCTTTGAACAAGCCTCCACACGGCGACTTCACGTCTGTGTGTGTTTTTGCATTACAGGTTTCTTGGATTTCTTAACATTATATTAGCATCTGAGGGACCAATAAGCCAAGGCTCGGCCAAGGCACCAGCCAAGCTAGGGCGGCCCAAGCCACCAGTTGTCGTTCGCAGCCCGCCAAATCGAAAAAATAGACAATGTTACAAGCAGCCCTTCTCAGAAATTAGAAGCATTGTAGTAGCTGCGTACGGGGAATGTGGATAGCTACCTTCATCTCATCTTACAGTGTCTTCGAAGTTTTGATGGACAGGTGTGGGTCTATTTGACTCTCTTAAGAGCCTTATGCTATCCACAAAGTGAGCACATTCGACTTGTTGAACTGATCAAAAGGAGTTTTTTCAACATGGAAATAGTTCCAATTGCACAAGCAGAAGATGTTCAAAGTAGCTTATGTACATGTGTGCTGGCTCCTTCAAGTGTGCACCATGCAAATCAAAATTAATCAGGGAGTACGAAACAGGCCGGAAGCGTGCTTATCATGAGAAGTTAAAGTCAAGGAAGTCACCAGTGAAACAAGTCAGGCTCAGCATCACAAAACAAAAGATGATTACTTCAAAAGTGATTAAGTGTTTCATGGAATACACACAGGGTCTTGACAATAAAGCAAAGGGTGAGATCGTCACAAGTATACTCAACCATCGAGCTTTAAGAGATGTACAATTTAATTGTGCATCTCTTAATTGTCACAAAGCTGAGGAATCCACACAGGATCATAAGTTCTTGCTCCATGGATTACACAATACCCTCAAGGCTATCAAAAGACCAAAAAGCTCTAGGGAATTGTTTGTTAAACGGGCAAGTATGATGATGGTCATGAATTCCACAAGTAGAAAACCAAATATAGCAGCTGCATCAAGGCTACTTGGAGTTCATCGAAGAAATTTTTATGCAGCTAGATCTCAAATGAAGCAACATGACTCACAGCTGCCATTGCATTTGTGTGAGCGAAAACGACAACATAGAAGTATAATCACAGAGGAAGTGAAAGATTTAGTCATTGCATATTGGACAAACAATACACGTGTGTCGCCGAACAAAAAGGATGTATGTCGAAAGCGTGTTGGACGAAAGTTGTATGAGAAGCATCCACCAGTGCATCTGCTTGAACAACCTCAAGTTTGTCTTTCTTGTTATGCCATACTTTTTAAATGTCCCTAATTACCTCTTGGTTGTACATTGGTCGGTAGTGCAGGGCTGAAGTTAGGCACCAGCTTCATAGTGTGTAATACTAGTCTACCATGGTAACCCTTGTAGATAAATAGCTACCACTTTCAATTACAGTTTCATCTTGGTAAAGGTGGCTAGCAAAGGAAGCCACCAAGGTGGTGGTAGGCTCACAGATTGGTAGCAAAGGTTTTGCTCAAGCTGATATGTTATTAGGCCAGCTAGAAGCATCAGGTTAGGATTTCTGTCATACCAATGAACTCCAAGCCTGGGAGCTAATAAGAGTGGTATCTTCATGGTAGGTACTATGCTAAGAGTGGTGGCTCCCAGGCTTGGAGCTCTCAGTTACCAAGCTTTGAGCTCATTGGCATGAAGCTGGGAGTGATTCAGGTGGTATCTTGATGATAGGTCTTGATGGTATCTTCATGGTAGGTACTATGCTAAGAGTGGTGGCTCCCAGGCTTGGAGCTCAGTTACCAAGCTTGGAGCTTATTGGCATGAAGCTGGGAGTGATTCAGGTGGTATCTTGATAATAGGTACTATGCTAAGAGTGGTGGTAGCCACCACTGTTAACATTGTAGCTACTGTTCCAAAGCTGGTAGTTACCTTTCTATCCCTAAAATCCACCATTGTCAACCTGGTAGCTTCCACTCTTAAGATGGTTGCTACCTTACCTACCTACTGGCTTTCACTCTATACAGGTAGCTACCATTGTTAACATGGCAGCTACTGTTCCAAACCTGGTAGTTACCTTTCTGCCTTTAAAAGCCACCATTGTCAACCTGGTAGTTTCCACTCTTAACATGGTTGCTACCTTACCTAGCTGGTGGCTCTCACTCTATACAGGTAGCTACCACTGTTAACATGGCAGCTACTATTCCAAAGCTGGTAGTTACCTTTCTGTCTTTAAAAGCCACTATTGTCAACCTGGTAGCTTCCACTCTTAACATGATTGCTACCTTACCTACCTGGTGGCTTTCACTCTTAATAGGTAGCTACCACTGTTAACATGGCAGCTATACTGTTCCAAAGCTGGTAGTTACCTTTCTGTCCCTAAAAGCCACCATTGTTCACCTAGTAGCTTCCACTCTTAACATGGTTACTACCTTATCTACCTGGTGGCACCCACTCTAACCAAATAGCTACCACTCTTAACATGGCAGCTATTGTTCCAAACCTTTAACCTAAAAGCTATTGTTTATTTCTGGCATGAAAAATTTCTAAATTACCAAGTTAGTTCTAATTCTTGACTTCTGTAAGCTATATATGTTGTTCATAGGCTGATTTATTGTCCTGATTTATTGCAGGTAGAATTCTTTCTTGCTTTCAAACAGAGTCATCTAGAGGTATAGATTCACCAAAGAGCATTTGAAAAGCTGAAGCCTTATTTTGTACGCAAGCTTCGAGATCGGTACACTTGTTGTTGCATCACACATGTCCAGATGTCATTCTTACGAGATGCTATCAACCATTTACGCCAAGCTAGTCAAGGTGTGCATGGAAAAGAGTGTATATGTCTGTAACATTTGTGGTGTTGGAGAAAAATGCACAGCTCACACACAAACTTACTCAAGGCTTACAAATTTGTGGGAATCAGTATTGTGTTTGAAGCCTAGCAATTCAGACTTCTTTGCTTTGAAGTGTTTGATGCGAGAGTGCCCATCTTGTGGACCCTCAAAGAAGCTATCGATGTGTCCTATGGAGGAATCAAGTAGCGTATGCACAATAAAGGTGAAGATTTTACACTATGGGTCTTATGATGTGGCATGACCATATTGCTCAAGATGCACAATTAATGAGCTTCTAAAGTATACCACTATACCAGTACCTAGCAGGAGGACCTTGGTAGCACTTGGTAGTAGGCTACAAGCACCTAGGTAGCACCAAGATAGCAGAAGATAGTGATATGGTATCAAGCAGGTAGTAGTATGGTAGCACCTGCATACTAGCCTGGCAGCACCTGGGAAAAAACCAAGCATCTGCATACTAACCTAGCAGCATCTGGAAATAAATCTATCACCCACCAGTATACCAGTACCTAGCAGCAGGAACTTGGTAGCACTTGGTAGTAGCCTGCAAGCACCTAGGTAGCACCTGGGTAGCACCAAGGTAGCAGTCTACAGATTATACAAGTGTTTCAAATTTAGTAGTGCAAAAACATTATAGCAGAAATTGAAAAACTTTACATTATACCAATGTTTCAAATTTAGACTAAATGATGCCTGTAATCAAGACAATAACTTATATATCCACTCTACAACTTTGTAAGAGTGCAAAAACGGCCATCGCATTATGTCAGTTAGAACACTTCTACACCATATACAAGGTTCCAAAGTGGACTCCATAATAAAAATTACATTTAGTTTGTTGGGAACATAATGGGCTGATCACAAGTCTCGCTATACTACAATTCGTTCATATGTTTGTACATCCACCTCCTTCGCACAGCTATGCTGTCATCATCATCTTTCATGATTGGTAGCGGCGTATCTATAGTATAGGTGAGGCGATCCTCCACACCAAGCCATGTATCAAGCCAGCCTCTGAGGACTGTCGTAAGATAAGCCTGCATTTCCCCAGGGTCTTGATCTTCCATTTTCTTTACTATACATGCGGTTCCTTGAGGATTCCATAAAGTTTTGTACTCGCTATCATCCACCATTATAGTGTTTGTTGGTGAATACTGAGGATAAGCCTCCCAAAACACGGTCAACTTCTTATAAAACACTGGTTTCTTGGTAATTCTCTGAAACTTAGTCTCCTCTGTGCAAAACTCTTGCATAAGCACGGCAGTGGACGTGAAAAGGCATAAAGCACCTCAAAATTCTGTTTGCATTGACCTTGTTAGCACAAGTCCATATAAAGACATCGAAGTGTTCCAAGCACCATTGCACAAACCTCTCAGCATCATGCTTTTGCCCTAACAGCTTCCTGCCACCCATATCTGTCACTTCAAGCATATTCCAATAGGGGGGTTTGTGCATATCTGCAGTCAACCGTTGTGAGTAGCACTCCATTGAGATCCAAAATTAAAGCTGGCCGTAATTGAAATGAAGGGCTAGTTGGATCCTCCCAGACACTATACATCTTTGCATTAGGATGTCTCACACTACCACCACAAATCGATTCGATAACATCCCTCAGTTCAGTTCTCTGATTACTCTCATGCTTTTCAAACAACTCTGATGCTTTCTGATCAACAGCAATATGGGCACTTACATCACCCTCCACTGAAGCTGTGTCTTGTGCCTCATAATGCTCCCTGAACACATAGTTCTCTACAACATTTTCTGAGCTCTGAGAGCTGTTCTCTTCAGCCCCACATTCACCTTTTACCTCAATTTTCCCCTCAAATGCATCATAAAAACTAACAACATGTGCTTTAATCTGTCTTAGCATGTCAGCAGCATTGTCTATAGGAACACCACAGTCCTGTGTTTTCCTTGCATTCTGTAATATGGCTGCAAGGCATGATGTCTAGACAAAACACCAAAAACCCGCCTTTTCCCAGACATCATTATCCTCCTCTGTGACTTTATTACCATCCTGCATTGTATCAACATCCTGCAATTTTTCACCATCTTGCACTTTATCACCACCATCCTGCACTTTTTCACCATCATCCTGCATTTTTTCACCACCATCCTGCTTTTTATCATCATCCTGCTTTTTATCACCATTCTGGCTTGTGAGGACATTGCCAGATATTTCAGCTAGTCCATCCACACTGACAGTGTCTGCAATGATAAATTTCATACATTGGAAAAGAAATGAATGAAATACATAACAATGAGAGATATATAAGAAACAAAATAGTCGGACTCTTTTCATTCATTAAATAGAAAATGTCAACAATTTGGTTACAGAGCTAGAATGGCTATTGATGGGACAAACCCAAAAAAGGGGGTAGACATGCATTCATGGGGAGAACTAGCAGAATTTAGGGTTGCAATCTTTTTCTGACTTTGGCAGTAGCACCTTTTCTTCCCGATCCTTCAGAGATATTGGCAGGTTCCTCCTTGTCCGGTTGATCATCTATTATATTGGAAGCTTTATCTAGGTCCTTATTATTCGAAGTTGGAGAATGCTGGCTAGAAGATCCTCCTGCATGGAAAACAATCATTAGCAAGTGAAAACATATTAGTCTACATTCAATTATAAAAGTGAACACAACCTTTCATTTTCCTCTTTCTTCCCCTTTTCAACATTTTAAAGGCTTGTAGTAGTGAAGGACTCTCTTCTTGATGATTCTCCTTGTCCATGTCACTATCTACAGGACTTTCTACACCCAAGTCCACAAGTTCTCTCTCCTTGATAGTGTCATCCTTTGGATCATGTTCCTTGTTTTTCCAAGGAAATCTGCCATGGTCTCAAGTTCCGTGTCCAATTGTAAATTTTCTACATTACAACCTGGTGTTGAAAAACTTCATCCATTGGCTTAATGTTTTTGGCATCCTCATTATCTGCAATAAATTCAATCATTAGAAAATATTTTCCCACCTTAGTAGACAGTAAACCACACCAAATTGAAAGTAAACCCTCACAACTTAACACAATCTCTACCGATTCCAGCTACAAAAGTTACATACTAGAAACTATCATACTTACCTTCAAACCTCCCAGCTTGCCTTGGAGGCCTTGGTAGCTTTCAGCATGCCTTAACATCTTGGTATCCCTTGGTAGCTTTTAGCATGGAAGACTCAAGCATATCTTGGTAGCTTTTAGGCAGCCCTTGGTAGCTACCAAGCTTCCAAGGGTAGCTGTTAGGCTTCCAAAGGTAGCTACCAGGCTTCAAAGGGTAGCTATCAGGCTTTTAAGGATAGTTGAGAGGCTTCAAGGATAGTTACCAGGTACCTACCAGGCTTCCATGGGGAAGCTCTTAGGCTTTTAAGGGTAGCTGAAAAGCTGGAAGGTAGCTACCAGGTAACTACCACAATTCCAAATGTAACTTTTAGGCTATTAAGGGTAGCTGACAGGCTTTGAAGGTAGCTACCAAGCTTTCAAGGGTTAACACAAGTCTTCAAAGAGTAGCTATCAGGCTTCAAAGGGTAGCTATCATCAAAGGGTACCTACCTATTAGGCATCAAAGGGTAAATTCCTAACTAACTACACTGCTAGCTAACCAGGACTATAGTGGTGGCTACCATGACTCTATAAGCAGCTACTAGATTCCCTTGGTAGCTTCCATGCTATCCTTGAAAGCTTTCAGGCTTGCCTTGTTACTTTTAGGCTTGCCTTGGTAGCTTCCAGGCCTTACTTGGTCGTTTCCATTCTTTCATTCAACGTTTTCAAGCTCGTCTTGGTATTCAATGTCTTGGTAGTTACAAGGTCCATAGGCAGCTACTAGGTTTCCAAGGGTAGCTGTCAGGCTTTTAAGGGTTGATACTACCAGGTAGCCACCAGGCTTCAATGGAGTAGCTCTCAAGATTTTATAGGTAGCTACCAAGTAACTACCAGGATTTCAAGCTTATAAGGGTAGCTGATAGGCTTACCAGATAGCCACAAGGCTTCCAAGGGTTAATAGCAATCTTTAAAGTGTAGCTACTAGGCATGAAAGGGTAATTTCCATGACTACATTGGGAGCTACCAGGACTCTATTGGTGGCTACCAGGACTCTATTGGTGGCTACCATGACTATTGGCAGCTACCAAGATTCCCTTGGTAGCTTCCATACTATACTTGAAAGCTTTCAGGCTTGCCTTGGTAGCTTCTAGGCTCTACTTGGTAGTTTCCATGCTTTCATTCAAAGCTTGTAGCCTTGCCTTAGTAGCTCGCAGCAAAGTCTTGGTAGTTACCAGGATTTAAAGGGTAGATACCGGGTACCTACCAAGCTTCAATGGGGTAGCTCTCAGGCTATTAAGGATAGCTGACAAGCTTCAAGGGTAGGTAGCAAGAAAATACCAAGCTTCCCAGGGTAGCTATTAGGCTCTTAAAGGTGGCTGACAGGCTTCAAAACTAGCTAACAAGTAGCTATCAGGTTTCCAAGGGTTAATACCAGTCTTCAAAGTAAAAGCTACCACTCATTCACACTGGTATCTACCAGTCCAGGTAGGCACTCACAACTACCAAATAAGCAATTACAGTCACCAAAGGAATAGACCTATACATGTACTCTTATTTGTGGTAGCTTCTAGGCTCACAATCTAGCTACTAGCCCATCAATGTAGCTCCCAAGCAGCATAAGATAGCTACCTTGCTACCAGAATCAGCTCTGCCATGCTACAGATGACAACTCTAGGTGTGGTACCATTTATCCACATGCATCTTACACTCGCCCACCTTACAAAAAGGTACACAAAAAAAACCAGTAATGAAGACAAGGGTTAGAGAGCATAACGGTATGGTACGTACCGTGGGAAAATCACGATTTGGCAATAGTGTTTGGAAGCATGGAGGGTACTGTGCTTCGTGACTCCCTTGCATAACCGGGGGCATCAATGTGGCCAAGCATCACCAAAGACCTTGTAGCAGGCGAGATCATTTGCGTGCATCCCATAGCCATGCAAATCTCTTTGCTTGTAGCAAGGTGAGAAAAACAATCAATATGATAAGCATGACCACAAGGAAGTATAAACATGCAAAGACCATATGCATCATACATGACCAATCGACAAGCAAAACAAATATTGTGCGCATCCCGATAAGCCCAGATCTGCATGTGGTAATTTAGGTGTTGGCAAGGATAGGAACACTTTGGTCCTTCTTGCCTGCATGTCTTTCACAAAATCCACCTGAGCACGCACATGCATCTCTATTTGTTTTGCATTTTCTAGAAACTCTTGACTTTCATAGCCCGCACTAGCAGGAACAGTACCCACCAAAACAACTCCATCCACAGTTTGGATGGTCAGCGACAATCTGTCCACTTTCATCCTCAGCTCCTGTAACTTCCCAGCATATGCTGGGTCTGTGGCATTTTCAACCTTTTGCAACTCAGATTGTGCATCTTCCAACTGTCTTTTCAAACTACTAACCAGGAGCTGTGCCCCTTCATCTCGATGCATATCTGCTTTGTACTTGTCAACTTTTCTTGTAGCTTCGTTGAGATTTGACAGGGCATGAGCATATTTCCTTTCAAGCACCTCAATTATTCCGTCCAACACAGCAATTGCCTTTGAGTCCACATGCATATTTTGTACTGTCTCCGATTGCTCTCGAGGCTTCACCTGTTCAAACCTAGAGATATGCGGTGCAGAGGAAGCATGGAAAATAGACCATCGGTGCTTCTTTGCTTGTAGCTTCTTTGCATCCATAGCCACTATCATGCTCTTAGAAAATAAAGCCCAATCGACTGGCCCTTTTGTACACTCATGCAGAAAACCTCTTGCAAATGCCTTGGTCACCTCCATCCCATAATTGCTGGGAGGTTCCTGATATACCAAAGTAAAAAGGGTGTAGAACCTGGGTCACAACTCTAGCTTCAAAGTCCTGCATTTTACTTTACTGCCCCTTCTTGGCACCTCATCAAAACATGATAGCCAATCTGCATCTGTAAAATTAGCCTCACACCCAATGTTCGCGCATCCACTCCAGAATTTGAAAGACTGTAGATTTTATGTGCTTGGGCTTTGGTCATATAGAAAACTGACTTTCTTTCAAACTGGACATATGGAGGGTAACAACGCGATTTGCCCTGCAACATTCCATAGCACAACTAGAATCACTCCAACACATTTATACTAACATATTTTCATGTATGATCTGCTTGCTTTGGACATGCACCTTTCATATATATGCATGAGGCTACAAGTATGCTTATGTTAACAATGCTTGTGTGCATGTATAGGAAGTGTGGGAGTATCAAAGGTGTAGAAAATGTGTTCTCCAGTGTGTTGTCAGCATGCAATATGCAATGTAGTGTCACTAAAACTCAATAAAGCACTATTGCCCACAACTTGAATTTTTCAAGGGATGTTTTGGTATGCAACACACTTATTACAATACACGACAAGTGAGGAGTCATCATTGAAGCAAAAAATTTGTTTTGTAAGGTATTCAATAGGGACATTGTTTTATGGATGACATTGTGAGCACACTCACTCCATTAACCCCTGGAACAGCATGGTAATACATGCATGTGCAACACACCTCAAACACAAGGCTATAGTATGAAATGCTACGCTTGGGGCATATGTTGATAAAGGCCTAGCAAGCAAGGCAATGCAATCGTTTAGGCAAATGCATAGAGAAGAAGCAACGTTAGACCATCTAATGTTTGTATTTTCTCCTCAAGCATGTGGTGTTCTTGCTAATGAAGGAGGAGAAGAATCAACCAAGTCAACATCTCTAGAAATTGGAAGCTCTTTGCATGCCACAACTTAACTAGCAGGCTTTTGCTTAGGGGCCCTTATGTTAACAATGCTTGTGCGAATGTATAGAAAGTGTAGGAGTATCAAAGGTGTAGAAAATATGTTCTCCAGTGTGTTGTCAGCATGCAATATGCAATGTAGTGTCACTAAAACTCAATAAAGCACTATTGCCCACAACTTGAATTTTTCAAGGGATGTTTTGGTATGCAACACACTTATTACAATACACGACAAGTGAGGAGTCATCATTGAAGCAAAAAAATTATTTTGTAAGGTATTCAATAGGGACATTGTTTCATGGATGACATTGTGAGCACACTCACTCCATTACCCCCCCCTGGAACAGCATGGTAATACCATAGCATGCATGTGCAACACACCTCTAGAAAAATTCACACAAGCCAGGCACCTGAACAAAAATTGGCTGCACAACATGTGTAAAGATGCTCACCTCTGTGCTTGGAGTGGCATCTGAGCCCAGCTGCATGTTGAACTTCTTGCTTGGTGTAGTAGGTGATTTGGGTGTAAGAGGATAATGCCCCTTTCTTATAGCTCCTTTGACCTTTGCTGCAGCTGAGGAAGGAGAGGAAGCTAGCACCCTGCGAGATTTCCTGGCTGGGGATGGCTCTGGAGAAGATTCAAAGCCTGAGGGAGCAGGAGAAGAAGTGGGAGAGGAAGTTCTGCCTGCTATTCATGCATATACCCTCCAAGACAGAGCTACACAACTGGAGAATGCTCTCCTCATGGTGGCAGAGCGCAGTACCTCTTGGTCCCCACTTATCCCCGGCATGTCTTTCGCTCCTCCAATCGTTTCTCTATCCCCGACGATAGCTTTTACATCCACTTACATGGATGAGCTAGGCAAGCTCAAGAAGAAGCTTGAAGATTATAAAAGGTCACAACAAGAGGACGCGGCCAGTGCTGCTCAGGAAGGAGATCGAGCAGCTCAAGGTCAAAGATCCCAAGACGAGTCCATGGTGCCCAGTATGTAGCTCACAAGGCCATCTTCCAAATGATTGTCCCTCCAAGAAATATTTCTCATTTTGCTCAAAGGCAGGCCATAAGGACAAGGAGTGTTACTACGTCAAGGGACTTCGCCTTATGCAACAACAAATTAAGCAAGGTGCCTCCTTGATTAATCCCTTTGCCGAAGACTACATGGTGACCCCAACCAGTAGTGCTTCAACTTCTTTCCAGGCTCCTAAATAACCACCATCCAAACCCAACACCCTTCTTGAACCCTCAATCAGTCCCCCAATCCCAAGCTTATATTAACCATGCCCCCACTGGTCCCTCCTACTTAGCTACCCCACATACACTTCCTTCCCCCATGGCTACTTTTGTACAAACCCCTCCACCGCCCCAGGCCACTTCATCTCAGCAACAGGGAGCTCAAGTAAACACGGTAGCATACACCAATACTCCTCATTCTAGAGCAACCCTAACATACAACCCCTTGCCTATGCAAATTCCATATCAAGCAAGCACTCTCCCAACTATCAGCAATACCTCCCACCCATGCCGGTCCCACAAACACCTCAAGTCTATCAAAACCCACCTCCAGTGGTCTATGTGGTAGCCCCTCCAGTACCTTCGGCCGCTAACAACACGTATGGGGCTCGGCCTAACCAAAGGTTCCCCAATCGCCGTCCTCCCAACAACCCCACCCAACCTCTTATATGCTACCGTTGTGGAGGGAGCAGCCACATGCAAGCTCAATGCACTGTACCAGGGGGCTTACCCCCATGCCTCCATTGCCCGTAGAGCCGAGACCACTACACCCAAGATTATCCTAGAACCCCACTGGGAGCAGCCACATGCAAGCTCAATGCACTGTACCAGAGGGCTTACCCCCATGCCTCCATTGCCCGTAGAGCCGAGACCACTACACCCAAGATTATCCTAGAACCCCACTGGTTAACATGGTGGAATATGTGGTGCCATCTCCCAAGGTTGACACTCCAATAGTGGAAGTGGTGCCACCTCCCACTGCTGGCATGGCGACCATCACCCAGTCCTCCCAAGGAGCCCAAAGACACCAACTTCTCTCTCGGATGGTGAAATCTCCCCATCCATTGTGGACCAAGCTTATAAGGAGTCCATGGAGGAATTCATTCAAACACCACCCACAGCATGGAGAAGGAAGCAGTGCCTACCTTGGTCATTCCCCCAACCACCACACTTCAAAGGCGGATGAGGAGTCTACCCAACCCAAGGTTAGTAATTTAAGTTGGGAGGAAAAGTTGGTAGGAGTAAAGGAATTCACCCTTCCTCGGTTATGTGGTTTGAGCCAGGAAATAGGAGCGCAACTGTTAGGCTTGGTCCAGCATTGGATGGATCCGAAGGCAACTAGGGGTGAAGCTACATCTAGTAGTAATGGGCAACGGCCCAAGAGGCAACAAGCAAGGGTATGCCTCACTGTCCTAGGAGTGGCCGCACTAAAGCCCACACTGAAGCCCAAGGGTGATAGTCTCCATATGTGGGAGGAACTCAAATTACAGGAGCCATTGTAGATGGTGGTTCTAGTGTTAACATCATGCCCGAAGCTACTAGGAAAGTCTTGGGTCTCCGAATTACTGAGCCAGCTCCCTTTGCCATCCGAGTAGCAGACCAAAGAGAAGTGATGCCCGTGGGACTAGTCAGGCAAGTTCCGATCAGTTTTGAAGGATTAGTATGTGAAATGACTTTTGTGGTGTTAGACCTCCCACCAACTCGAGGGGCCTACAGCTTACTCAAAGGCCTTAGTTGGGCAGCTCAAGTGATCCATGATTGGGGTCGGGACAACTTGCATATCCCTAACCTAGAGGGGACAATGACCTTGCCCTTGGAAAAAGGCCCCGATGAGAGTGCTCGAGGCACTGCCCTACATGACATGATTCCCATTCGGGAGAGGAAGGACCCAATGACAAGGAGGAATAGGAGGAATGGCAAGGAGGAATAGGAGGAATAGGAGGAATGGCAAGGCTTACCAGTGGATGAGGCCTGGGATCCATTCGGTTTAGAGGGGGAAAGGCGACAGAACCTCTATGGAATTGGTTAAATTCCTATGAGGGATTCCAGTGCAACATGGACATGGTAGAGTTGGCGGACCCAGACCCTATTCAAGAGCTGTCCCAAGAAGAAGAGCTCTCAAAAGCAGTAGGAGTACAGGATTGGACAAAATCTTTGCTCACTCTGGCCTCCTCCTCTGCAAAATAGTGTCTCAACAGATAGAGGTCATAGGTCTAGTAGGGGAACCTGAGTTTTCTCGACAACCTCACAAGAAGGTCTCTCAAGAGGAGTCATCATAGGCACTTATAACCCCTCCTAGACGCACCCACAAGGAGAGGTGTGTAGAGCACCTCAAGGCTTGGGAAGAAGCCTTACACCAGTAGAAGAGATACCCCCCACCAGAGAAATGCATTGGTGATTTCCCTCTGGACAACACCCCAGCCCATGACCCCTCCATCAAGCAGCACTCCGCACTCTTCCACCCACCACTTACCCACCACGAGGAGGTGAGAGAACTGAATCTGGGCACATCAAAGGAGCCACGCCCCATCTTAGTGGCAGCAAGGGTCTGGGAGGACCCTTCCACTCTTCATAGAATCACCGACTTTTTCAAAGAACACCAAGAGACATTTGCATGGACTTACAAGGATCTTCCAGGGATAGACCCAGCCATTTGCACTCACAAAATTTCACAAAAAGAAGGCAGTTGGCCAGTCAGGAAGGGCATCTACCGCATGAATCTAAAATATTCCGAAGTGCGGGAAGAAAGAGCTAGACAAGATGGAAGAGGCAGGTATCATCGTTTTCCCATTGAGCACTCCGAGTGGTTGTCACCTATAGTGGTGATTCCAAAAAAGAAGACCAAGAAGATCAGAATCTGTGTAGACTTCAAATCCCTCAATCAAGGCACTTCGGAAGATGTGGCCAGCCAAGGGTGGTGGTTCAAGTGAAACTCCTGTCTCAACTCACTCTGGTGTTCGTGAAGTGCCAGGTATCGGGTCTCCGTCTCCAAATAAAAAATAAAAAAAACCCCTCTTTGGTTTCTTTTTTCCTTCTTCTTTTACAGGAGACGCAAAAAAAAAACTCTCTCACCCAACCTCCTCACACGGACCAATCTCTCACTCGTCACCCACCCTTTTCCTCTCTCTTCTCCTCTTCCCTCTCTCTTCTCCCCTCAATTCTCCTCACCAACCAACCCAACCTTCCCTTCTCCCCGATTAAGCAAAATTAAAAAAAATCCCCCCTTGTATTTTTTTTCTTTCCCAAAAAAAACCCTCCCTTAATATTTATTTTTCCAAAAAAATCATTTTTTTCCCAAAAAAAATTCGACTCCCCCATCTTAGTTTTCTTTTTTCTATTAAAAGACAAAACAAAACCCCCCCCAAAAAAAAACAAAAACGAAAACACCTGCCACCTCTCTCTTTCTCTTTCTCTCTTTTCCCCCTTACCTCACCCACCGACCACTCCCCTCTCACTCATCCCACCAACCACTCCCCTCTCATAACTCATCGACCAACCGACCAACCACTCCCCTCACACAACTCACCGACCAACCGACCAACCACTCCTCTCTTTCTCCCCCTCACCGACCAACCGACCAACCACTCCCCTCTCACAACTCACCGACCAACTGACCAACCACTCCTCTCTCTTTCTCTTTCTCTCTTTCCCCCTTACCTCACCCACCGACCACTCCCCTCTCACTCATCCCACCAACCACCCCCCTCACACAACTCACCGACCAACCGACCAACCACTCCTCTCTTTCTCCCCCTCACCGACCACCTCCTCTCTCCCTCTCTCTCTCTCTCTCTCCCTCCCTCACCCCACCGACCACCACCTCCCTTCACTCACCGACCACACACTCCTCACCCCCCTCACCTACTCCTCACCTGACCGACCACTCCCCAACCCCCTCACCTCACCGACCACACACTCCCCCAATCCCTCACTCCTCTCCCACCGACTAACCGTCCTACCTCCCCTTGCTTCTCTCCCCCCACAGCTCTCTCCCCCTCATGTCATTCCGCACCGACCAACCCTCCTTGCTCACTCACCCATGCCCCCTCTCTCATCGACCACCCTCTCTCTCTTAATCGACCCCACCTCCCGCAACCCCCACCTCACCGAACCTTAATTGCCCCCCCTTATCTATCACTCACCGTCACCCCCAGCGCTCACTAACCCTCTCTTTCCCCCCTCACCGACCAACCCGACCACCCCCCTCTCCCTCTCTCTCTCTCTCTCTTTCCCCCCTCACCGACCACCCCAGACTCCCTCTCTCGCCTCACCCCCCTCTCCCTCTCTCCTCTCCCACACCGACCAGCCCGCCCCCTCTAACTCATCACCCCGCCTCATCGGCCCCCCTATGCTTAGCCATCTCCTTCGCCAACTTATCGGCCCCCTCACCGTCCTCTGTCTCATGTGTGCAACCCCCCACCCCCTTCGTTGCACTCACCACCCCCCACTCCCCCATCTCCTTCTCTGCCTCACCCACCCCTCTCTCGTGCACCGACCCCCCACCCCTCCAGCGCCCCCTCCCCTGCGCAACAATCACCCCCCCTTCGTCCTCTCTTTCGCAAACTGTGCACCATTGCTCGAGCTCGTTGGTGTTACAAGACATCGCAATAGTGCTAACGGGCTATCCTCAACCTTCCGCCCCTGACGATCATCATGGTTCTCTCTAATGACATTGACTTACTGCACCCTCCAGCAGAGGTGGAAAAAAAACACAAATTGAAACCTCTTGTGCAGTCTCCAAATTCTTTCTTCATGGATGGGAAATGTCATGATTTCTCAGCCTCACCATGGTGTTTAGTCACTCCGAGAGTGTTGTGTTATGTGGAAGCCGTTCTACCATCTTATGCCAGCCAACAGGAGGCTGTGCCCGACTTACTAAGGGTAGTTCATTTAGAAAGAAAGGAGATTGATCAATTTTAGCACATTGTCAAGCTGAGTTCTTTGACTAGCCTCTTGGATTTGTACTATGGGCAAACCTTCCTGTGACGCCTCGCCACACCATTCCCCCCCCTTTAAAAAAAAACAAATATGATAATAATAGTTATTAAAAAAAAACAAACCAAAAGGTTGCTCCCCCTCTTACCTCACTCCTCATCAACCATGCCTTTTCCCCCACCCCACCCCACCCACCCCACCCCATAGACCAACCACCCCACTTTCCCCCACCCCCCTGACCAGCCTCCCCTCTCTCACCTTACTCGTCTCGTCAACTTACCTGATCCCCTCCCCCTCTCTCACTTCCCTCCGTGTGCGGTCACCGTCCCCCTCCCGTCACTCCCCATCAGCATCCTCTCTCATAACCGCCACCTCACCTTTGCATTATGATGCCTCACATGGCCAATCTGAGGTACTTTTGCTGCTGTTGGAGAAGGGTGTGTGGTTGAATGCAATGAATTATCATAGACAGATGCCTCTCATGCTTGCTTACAAAAATGGAAGGGTATTTTGCATTGAGTGGCTTGTGGCATGGGGAGATGATATCCTCATGTTTGCCGCTCCCACCAATGGGAGGACATGTCTCCATTATGCAGTAAAGAGCGGCCACTTTAATTGTGTCCAACAAGTTTTGGATGTTGTCCGAATGCCCATAGTGGCACAAACATGTGGAGCTACACCTCTACACTTGGTAGCCTGATCCAGCCATTCTATAGTAGTTTGCTTGCTTTTAAGTAAGGCATCTCTCATGTGTGCAATGCCTACAAGATCTAGTGGAAGTGGCTGTGGTTTTGGAAGCACATCATTGCATTTTGCAGCACATATAGAGGATCATATAAATGTGTTAAAGAGCTCTTGGCATGGGGTGCAGCTAGGTTGCAGAGAAACTCTCAAGGGCACACCCCTTCATCGCTCTGCAATACCATAACACAGCATGTACATGTGCAGTTTTCCCCTTTGGCTACAGAGCCCTTGGTATGGCCATCTCTGTCAGTTTATGAGCAATCTTGTCCGTCACTTCATCCAGCAAGCTATCACTAACTTGATTCATTTTTATTTATTTTGTATCTCTCTAGAAGGTTTTCCTGGAAGGATCATTGTATGAGGTATGCCTGGGAGCCTGCCTACCGGGGCGGATGTTTTACCCGGAGGCTAGCTTGCCAGAGAACTACCTGTGTTTTTTCTATGGCATTCACCGAGACAGTGAATTAAGTAGTAGTGGGTGACCTATGGATGGAAAGCCAGGTCCTCCACACTCCACCAAGAGTTGCCACCATCACCTCCGACATCTTCGACCCCTCCGACCACTCCGACCACCGTCATCGCCGGTGTGCTCCAACCACTCCGATCATCGGTGCCCTCCGACTGCTCCAACCACTCTGACTGTTGTTCACTGTCGGTGTGCTCTGACCACTCCAATTGGCCAGTGCCCTCCGACTGCTCCAACCACTCCGACCCCCGGTGATGACTCCAACCACCGTCACTGCCAGTTCCCTCCGACCGCCCTGACTGCCAATGCTCTTTGACCCCTCTGCCGTTGGTCCCCTTCGACATCTCATACGTGCATGGCCAGCTCCGATGGCACTCATGGAGGGAACACCCCTCTCCCTTTCCCAAGGTAGGGAGAGATCCTCTTTGAGATCCTGAGCACCATCTTCCTTTCCCCTCTCCCTTTCCCAAGGCAGGGAGAGATCCTCTTATGAGCACCGCCCGAGGAGGAGGACACAGGAGTTAAGGGGAGCACTCTCTCGGAAGCATACACAAAGTCTAGGACACACTCTCATAGAAGAGGACACTCTCTCTGCCTTGGAAAAGGGAGAGGGGAAAGTAATATGGTGCTCAGGATCTCTCCCTGCCTTGGGAAAGGGAGAGGGTGTTGCCTCCATGAGTGCCATCGGAGTTGGCCATGCACGCATGAGATGTCGAAGGGGACCAGCAATCAGAGGGGTCGAAGAGCATTGGCGGTCGGAGGGCAAGGGTCGTGACGGTGGTTGGAGTTATTGGAGGGCACGGCAGCAGTCGGAGCCATCAGAGGGGGGTCGGAGTGGTCGGAGCACACCGGCGGTGGGAGTGGTCGGAGGGCACCGGTGGGTTGGAGCACACCGGTGGTGACGGCGGTCAAAGCGGTCAGAGTGGTCGGAGTAGTCAAAGAGCACACCAGTGTTGATGGCGATCGAAGCGGTCAGAGTGGTCGGAGCAGTCAGAGGGCACGACGGTCGGAGTGGTCAGATCACATCGGCGGTGATGGTGGTCGAAGCGGTCGAAGGGCACTGGCGGTCGGAGCGGTCGGAGATGTTGGAGGTGATGGTGGCAACTCTTGGTGGAGTTTGGAGGACCTAGCTTCCCATCCACAGTATGGCCTAAGACACCTGTAAGACACACAGAGAGGCTAACTATTTGTTTATTGTCGGTGTGGGATGGATGCAGGTAATAGGTTCTACCCTCTCAAATATCTCACAATCTAAGCTTTTGGACACATGGTGTACTACCTGAGAGATTGTCTCATAATTCTGATAACATGATTATTGTAATGATACTCTTGTTTTATAATCATGTTAAACATTTTACTATCGTGGTTCCCGAAATCTTTGGGTTTGGCTGTAGATATGTTATATATTTTAAAAACATACACACACACACTCTCTCTCTCTCTCTCTCTCTCTCTCACACACACACACACACACACACACACACACACACAAACACACACATACACACATGTAAATATTAGTATATACAATATTATGTTTTAGTTACATATACCTATAAATAGAAACATATACTTATACACATATATACGTGTATTTAAAAATATAAATACACACACATACATCATTTTAATTAAATTTGATTAAATTTTAATGTAGTCAGAGATGCATGGTAAGGTGTGCTCAATTTTAATTATATAGATGGATATATTATACACACATACATATATGTATGTATGTATGCATGTATGTATGTATGTATGCATATATAAATGTAAATAAAAACACACACATATACATATAAATTTTTATTTTTATTTATAATATATTAAAAGCTATTTTTTATTCTCTATCTCTCTCTCACTCTCTCTTTTCACCATCTCCCTCTGTACACCTATCTCTCTCTCTCTCTCTCTCTCTCTCTCTCTCTCTCTCTCTCTCGGCCTACCCCATCTCACTCTCTCTCAAGCACAACACATAGATGCAGATGTATGCACATGAATGCTCTCTCTCTCTCTCTCTCTCTCTCTCTCTCTCTCTCTCTCTCTCTCTCTCTCTCTTACACATGCATGCACACACATACATACACACACAAACTCTCTCTCTCTCTCTCTCACACACACATGTACGCACGCACGCACATGCACACCCTCTCTCTCTCTCTCTCTCTCTCTCTCTCATACAAATGCACATACTCTCAAATGTTGAAGCTCACACACACACACACACACACACACACACATGTACACACCTGCACATGCACTAATGCAAGCACGCACTCTTTTTCCCCCCCTTCTCTTCGATATAGACGTGTGTGCATATGTACGTGCATATGCGTGTAAGAGTGTGTGCATGTACATGTGAAAATTTGTATGTGTGCTATGTATACATATGTGTGCTCTATATGTGAGTGTGTGTATGTGTATATATGTTTGTGCTTATGTGTGCAGATATGCATCTATGTTTATGTGCAAGCTTGAGTGTATGTGTGTGTGTAAGTGTACATATCTCTGTTTGTGCACGTGTGTCCATGCATGTGTGTGTGTGTGTTTATGTAGGTGAGGTTTGTGTACGTGTATCCATGCATGCATGTGTGTGTGTGTTTGTGTAGGTGAGTGGACACATATGTATATGCATATACATACGTGAAACTATGTGCATATGTTTATGTAGATGTGTATGTGTGTACATGTGAGCAAGTGTGTGTACGGTTAAGTGTGTGTGCATGTACTATGTGGTGTGCATGCCATGTGTATGCACATGTGTTTATATGTGCAAGTATTTATGTGTGTGTGTTCATGTGTGTGCATGTATGCATGTGCATTCATGTGTATGCATGTATGTGTGCATGTGTACATGTGTGTGTGTGTGTATCTCACAGAGACACACAATCTCCCATGCATGTGTGTGGATGACTCCGCGGATCCTTGCTAGGGAACTTGAAGACAACCGACACAAACACTATGGTTGGGGGAGAAGGGAGCGTGGATCCTCTCAAGGAAGTATACCCACCAAGGATGAGTCAACCTCACTCGCTAGACACGCAAGACCTATGCTCTACACTATCTACCGTGCTCTCTGACCACCACGTATAGCACCGCAGTACCCCTATAGGCCTCACTCACACCACACACACCACTCACACCTCACTCACCTTGCTCACACAAAGAGATAGATAAAACACCAACTGAGCACAACACTACAATCACAATACCCAAAAAGGGATGATACAAGGGAGACTCCGCTCTCTGATAGAAGGACTGTGCTAGAACTCAAGGTGATACACGAGAGTGTCCTCTTCTATGAGAGTGTGTCCGAAACTGTGTGTATGATGTTGAGAGAGTGCTCCCCTTAACTCCTCCTTGTGGGTTCGAGTCCCATCGTGATCGCTAAATTTTATCTAAGCTCTGGATAACTCCACCGGTCCTCGCTAGGGAACTCCAGGACAACCAACACAAACGCTATGGTTGGGGGAGAAGGAAGCGTGGGTCCTCTGAGGGAAGTATACCCGCCAAGGATGAGTCGACCTCACTTGCTAGGCATGAAAGACCTATGCTCTACACTGTCTACCGTGCTCTCCCACCACCACCTAGCACCGCAGTACCCCTATAGGCCTCACTCACACCACACACACCACTCACACCTCACTCACCTCGCTCACACAAAGAGATAGAAAAAACACCAACAAAGTGCAACACTACAATCACAATACCCAAAAGGGATGATACAAGGGAGACTCCACTTTGATAGAAGAACTGTGCTAGAACTCAAGGTGATACAGGAGAGAGTGTCCCAGACTATGTGTAGGCTACCGAGAGAGTGTTGCCCTTAACTCCTCCTTGGGTGTCCTCCTCCTCGAGTGGTGCTCAAGAGGATCTCTCCCCTGCTGCCTTGGGAAAGGGAGAGTGGTGTTGCCTCCATGCACGTATGAGATGTCGAAGGGGACTAGCGGTCAGAGGGGTCGAAGAGCACTGGCGGTCAGAGAGGGGTCGAAGAGCACTGGCGGTCAGAGGGGTCGAAGAGCACTGGCGGTGATGGTGGTTGGAGTCATCGAGGGCACCGGGGGTTGGAGTGGTTAGAGCAAACCGGCGGTTGGAGTGGTTGGAGTCATCGGAGGGCACCGGTGGTCGGAGTGGTTGGAGCACACCGGGGTGACGACGATCAGAGCGGTCAGAGTGATCGGAGAAATTCGTCGAGGGCACCGGCAGTCGAAGTGGTCAGAGCACTCTGGCGTTGATGGTGGTCGGGAGCGGTCGGAGGGCCGCATTAGGGGAAGGTTGAGGTCTATAGGGGGGCCCTTTAAGATGCCATGTGATTAAAAGGTTATTAAGGAAAAGGGCCAATCATGTGAATCTGCCATGTATACAAAAATGTTGGGTGATTAAAGGTGGTCAAAAGATTCTCTAGAAGATGCCTTTTTGTACTTTTCATTCCCAAAAAGTGGAGGGGAAAGTTTTTGAAATTTCGGACATCCATAACTTCTTCATATGAGCTCAAAATTTGTCAGAGATTAGAGATCCAGAATCTACTCGTCATTGAGCTCTTTCCATAGATATGTCACATGATATGGTTTTGCCCACTCAATTTTAAATTCAATTTTGGCGGGAAACTTTGAAATTCAAACTTCTAGCCATTTGAAGAATAAGAAGGTATCTAAAGTCAAAGAAACTTTACATTTTAACAAAAAGTCATTAAAATCATAATATGGCAGCTTAAAGGGCCCCTATAGACCTCAACCTTCCCCTAATGACTAGCGGTCGGAGTGGTCGAAGTGGTCCGAGGTGATGGTGGCAACTCTTGGTGGAGTGTGGAGGACCTGGCTTCCCATCCGCAACGTGCATACAAATAGTTTCACATACACACATATACATGCATATACACCCGCCCTCTCTCTCTCTCTCTCTCACACACACACCTCTCTCTCTCTCTCTCTCTCTCTCTCTCTCTCTCTCTCACTCACGCATACACATGCACATGCACTCTCTCTTCCAACACCCCCTCATACACAAATAGAAACTCTCCCTCTCTCTCTCTCTCGCTACACACACACACACGACACACACACTTTCACGCTTATCTATGTGACTGTGTGTGTACATACACATATCTATGATCGTGTAATATCAACATCATGCTTGCATGCATCGTGCAAGTGTCTTGATCGTGCGCATGTGCCAGTGTGTATATGTGCACATGTTTGTGTGTATGGTGTGAATGTGTGTATGTCTTTATGTGTCCATGTGCGAGTGTGTGTGTGTGTGTGTGTATGTATGTGCAATCATGCAAATGTATCCATGTGTGCATCTTTGTGTCTATGTGTGTGCAAGTATACATGCAAATGTGTATGCATGTGCATCTATGTATACATGTGTGCATGTGTGGGTGTGCATGTCCATGTGTGTACACGTGTACTTATGTATGTGAGTGTGTGTATGTGTGTATATGTATGTGCTTATATGCATGCATGTGCATATATGTGTGTGAAAGCTTGGGTGTGTGTGTGTGTGTCTTCATGTGTGTGCATGTATACATGTACGTTCATGTCTGCATGTGTGTGCATGTATGCATATATGTGTGTGTGTGTCTCTCTCTCTCTCTCTCAGACAATCTCCCACACATGCACACAAACATCCTCTCTCTTCTCACATGCACGCACATACACATGTAATATACCCTCTCTCTCTCTCGCATAGAAACACACCTCTCTGTCTCTCTCATGGATACACATGTACATGCACTCTCTCTTCTCACACCCCCTCACACATGCCTAGAAACACACATCCTCTCTCACGCTCTCTCTCTCTCACACATACACACACACAGACACACACACAGACACATATACATGCACACACGTACACACACACACACACACACTTGCATGCATACGTGATTGTGTAATGCCAACTTCATGCATGCATGCATCGTGCAAGTGTCTTAATTGTGTGTATGTTCTAGTGTGTGTGTATGGTGTGATTGTATGTACGTGGCGTGTACGTTTGGGTTTGTGTGTATCCGTGTGCAAGTGTGTTCATGTACGTGTGTGTGACCATGTGAATATGTCCATGTGTACATCTTTGTGTATGTGTGCGCACGTGCATGTGTGTGTGTGTGTGTGCATGCATGTACTTGTGTGTTATGTATGTACTTGTGTGTATGGATACACATGTATATTGTGTATGTGCAAGCTTGCGTGTGTGCATGTATACACATGTATATTGTGTATTGTGTATGTGCAAGCTTGCGTGTGTGTGTGTGTGTCCGTATAAGTGTGCATATCACTATGTGTGCATGTGTCCATGTGTGTAAGTGTGTGTTTGTGTATGTGTGTATGCATATCATGTGCGTGTGTCTGTGTGGTGTATGTGTATAGATCTATTTATGTATACATGCTTACATACCTATATATACATAGTATATGTATGTATAGGTATCTATATCCTCTCTCTTACACATGGACATAATATAATATTAGAAGATATGTGTGTGTGTGTGTGTGTGTGTGTGTGTGTGTGTGGAGGATGAGGAGGGGGAATTCTTTCTAATGTATATATATATATATATATATATATATATATATATATGATGTATTTATATATACATGCTTGCATACCTATAGATACATACATACATAATATATATATGTATATGTGTATATATATATATGATCTATTTATATATACATGCTTGCATACCTATAGATACATACATACATAATATATATATGTGTATGTATGTATATTCTCTCTCTTACATATACAGATAATATAATATTAAAAGATATATGTGTGTGTATGTGGAGGGGTGAGCAATTTGCTTTCTAATGTGTGTGTGTGTGTGTGTGTGTGTGTGTGTGTATATATAACTCATTCAATGAGCAACTGACTTGATGGTGACAATTAATTGTGAGCCCCAAGGCATCTAGGCATGTGGGAAAGAAACCCCCAAAGGCTATCTTCTCTTCTCTTTTCTCCTTTCTCCTTTTCAAAAATTCTCCCTCTACTTTCTCCACGTGGCAAAGCAAGGAAAACACATAGATAATATGTAATAGATGAACCACCTAATTTAATTTATCATTCGTTACCGTAATGAAAAAGTTTTGGCAAGTCAACTATGCCTATTGTTCTAGCTACTGTCCAAAAACCATTGGAAATTAGAAGTTGCTAGTCGATAGACCTTATTACCTTTGGTAGTGATATTTAATTATCTTTACTTTGTCCTCAATTTTATGATCGCAAAAGCTATTGAATCGAAGGAGTCATTCTCTTTATCTTATTTAAAAGGCAAGGTGGATACTCAATTGCAAAAGTTATGGAAGAGTTCCACCTAGACTTGAATTGATGTTAGTGACTTGCGATTGAGATCTAAAAGCTGCAGTGTTATTTCTTACATGGGTGAGGGGTTTTTTTCACACTTGTCAGACTCGACTATCACTAGAACACAATGAATGCCTAAAGAAGCCTCCAGTCGACCATTTGTGGCATGGACCAAAAATTGCCACACGAAACGCGCCTACTACTGGGCCAACAGCTGAGCTAGTAGCCGTGTCAATAGTTAGGTGATAGCCACATGAGAGCAGCCAGTCTTGAGCTATTCTAGTAGCTGGGCCAATAGCCTGGCTAGGCCTACAACAAAGAAAACATGGGGCTTCCCTTCAATGCACTCCAGAAACAACAACAACTGATAGTTTTTAAAGTGCATGCAAGGGGAGTCTACTATTTTCTTGCTTGTGCATGTGCAAGTGAACCTGAAGACAACCATATTCACATTTAAACATTTAAAGACAGCAAATTTTAAAGTGCATGCAAGGGGAGTCTACTATTTTCTTGCTTGTGCATGTGCAAGTGAACATGAAGACAACCATATTCACATTTAAACATTTAAAGATAAAAGACAACAAATTTTACACAACACTAAGGCCAAATATAGTTTTCATTACTTAATCCCTGAAGAAGTACAACCCGAATGGGGCAAAAATTAGTAATGCCTTATCATAGGCGAAAGAAAACGATAACAAAATAATAGCCTAGGGAGTTGGAGCTATATTGAGGTTCTCATCACAAAAGGGATGTTTGTCGTCATCATCTCCACCTTTCTCATCAATCATCAATGCCAAGATGTACCTCAATCCTCTTGAGAAAACCAATGATAGCTTAATTAAGTTGCTCCTCGTTGATGACTCCACCCACATGCAACCATTGCCAAGTCTCATTATCTAGATGGTAGCGTTGGTAATCCATATCTACCCCTCATCTATCCCTATAAATAGATGAACAAGAATCATTTCCTACAAAGAAAGAGAAGTGGTCAATAAATTGAACATTCATTTAGAATAAACATAAACATGCGAAGCAATAACTTATATGATGTGAAGGATTCAAGAACTTACAAAATGGTCCTTCCAAAAACGATCCTTCTCACCCAATCCCCAACTCATCAAGCCAAACTTCTCCATTTGTGAGTGACAGGTTGAATTTTTATTATTACCACTCCTATTTATCTCTTGCATATTAGATGCACTTTCTAAAAGAACACATAATGGATCAACATAATATAAAGCACTGGATTGCAAAAGGAAGGGGAGAATAAACAATATTACTTGTAACAACTTGATAACAAACTGATGGTGTCTGTGCCTTGTGGGTAAGGAGCTTTGATAGTGATCTAGGCAGACTTTGGGGGATGGAGAGAATGCCTTTTTTACAAGAGTCTTGAACACAATGAACTCGATGATGAACTAAGGCTACCAAACTAGTCTATATATAGTACCTAGGGTCGATATGGATGTAGGTTGGCTACATTGGCCTAGTCCCAAATTACTAAAACTAACCACATCATCTGACTAGGAGAGCAGTTTCCATAGCCATCTAAGAACATCCACTAAGCATGCATAACACTGCACACGAACACTTCATCTATCAAGTGTAACACAAGATGTAATTGACTAGTGAGGATAGTTCTTGGGAGATTCTCCTCTATCATGCACACTGCCTCTACTGCCATTACTAAGGCTACATCAATAGTGGATGGCTGGATCTCCTTAGAAATTATGTACCTAAGATGGATTTGAGTCCATTTAATTAGCATGACATGTCTCACAAACTAGCACAACATGCTAGAAATTTAGTTTTTCATACCTCACCACCGCCTCCATTTTGTAGATGGCGTGCCGTACTTTTTGATCTCCACAACAATACTATCATCTTGACTAGTGAGAATAGTTCTTGGGAGGTTCTCCTCTATCATGGACACTGTCTCTACTGCCATTACTAAGGCTACATCAATAGTGGATGGATGGATCTCCTTAGAAATTATGTACCTAAGATGGAGTTGAGTCCATTTAATTAGCATGACATGTCTTACAAACTAGCACAACATGCTAGAAATTTAGTTTTTCATACCTCACCACCACCTCCATTTTGTAGATGCCTCCCGTACTTTTTGATCTTCACACCCGCTAATGCATATGGGAAGAATGAACTATATAACAAAAAACATTGCAATCAATGTTATATAATTACAATAAAAGACCATCATGCCACTTATATAAGTAAATTGAACATACCTGAAACATCTTGTGACAATTATGCATTTTTGAACCATATAATTGAGTTACGCTTTTCTTCTTTGTTTTTGTGTGAATACCCCCTTTAAAGAATGCATGACACCTGTAGGGGCACAAAAGAAGGCAATTCAATCCTTCAGTCTATTCTCCTCATTATTTATCAAGATCCAACGTGATTTAGGTAAACTTGCACTCATGTTCTCTTGAACTATTGTCCAAGTGTTGGGAAGACGTTCAATCAATCTCAAGTCCTCTCCAAACTGCTAAAGAATCTCTCTTGCCAATTATGTGGTCCCAAATATTCAATGTTATATTTTTTATGATGTGCATCAGATCTAGATAATGATTGATTCTTAACTTTGTCCAATATGGAAGACGAAAGAAGTTTGAGTACCTTGTCATTCTCGACAGTGGTGTATGGGATGATCCTCTCCACAATACTTCCCAATCTCTTACTATTAGAGAATGTGGTGTACTACTTTGTAGGTGGAACAAACTTCTCATGATCAAATGAAAAAAATCCATGATGGTCTTCATACATGATCTTCTTGAGATACATAGGCTATGATGTAACAAGCGATGGCATTGTGACCGGATGTTGTGAGTCCTAATTATGCACAATGCACAAATAAAATATATTCAGAGCCATCTAATATTAGATAATTCAAATCAAATGGAAGGTGAATGAGAATATAAAACATATCAGACATCCATACCCAATATAATTTGTAAGTGAAGTGGCTCGTCCTTGAATTCCAACCACTCCTCTTCTATGTGTTACCATGCCAGTGGATCCACAGGGACCCTCTTCATGCCATCGGCGGTGGAATGATTATGTGCATGCCATGTCATGAGTTTGGCAAAAGACTAGTATCAGAACATGTGTTGAATCCAAGGTATGATAGGAAAATGCCTCAACACCTTTTGAGGAATTATCGTACCTTGGAAATCACTTCGATAACAAGAGACTCCACATTTCGGACATTGAGTTGCACCCTGAAATAGCACACAATCATTAACACATGCATCTATACATTTGTAATCCATGCCAAGTGCCATCAATACTCCCCTAGAATGTGGCCTTATTCTTGGCATCTTGTTGTCTGAAGGAAGCATATTCTTCATGATCCTACAAAGAGTTTGAGAGAATTTTAAATATTATTTATAAAAGGTATGTTATATCAAAATTGTAAATTGCTAACCACAAGAGTTAAGGACTCACTAAAAGAGGTTTGTAACACTAGCATTGCTCCAACCATACATGGTTTGCAAGTTTAGGAACTCCAAGGTCGCACGAAGGGTGGAGTATGCATACCCCTCATAGAGTGGAGTGCAAATGGCTTGTCATAAATAATTGATCTTCCTCAATTGAGGCTTAGGGCTCCTCCTCTCCTTCTTTCTCAAAAAGTCATCCATTATCTCGTTCAAGCCCAAATCTTCATCACCTTATGTCGAGCACGTGGGATCACCCCAATTGAATCATGGAGGTCTTTAAAGCCTTTACATAACCATCCACTAAACGTAGAGTAATGAGGCAAAGACTCCTTCATTCTACGACATACCTCCTCGTCCTCGTCCTCATCCTAAAAAACATGTACTTTATGAATAACTAAATCATGTGCATAAGAACTTATGTACACTCACCAAACTAGCCGTGTGTCGTACATATTCGAATTGGCTATAATCTTACATATTCGAATATCGTGATTCGACGTAAACGCACAATTTCTCCCTTGCATCTCTTGCATGGACATGGAATATTCTTCTGATGTAACCACTCATGCCGACTTCACATGGGTGCCTCATCATCATTGAAAGAGGAATGTGTCGATGATCGTCTATGCATGGTGGGGACCTAAAAAGAAACTCACAAAATACAAGTGTGAAAACTCTATTCCACTTCATCAAACAAAAATTTAGCTCTCCGGATGTGTGCATTCAAACTTGGTGACATCCAAATTTTAAATCTATCTTACTAAATAGAGATGCACCACGAAGTTTATCTAATAAATCATCAAAACGAGAAATGCGATATCGATTTTTAATAGTGATCTTATTCAAAGCTCTATAGTCAATGCACATATGATAGATTTGGTTCTTTTTCTGTACTAAAAGTACTGGAGAACCGAAAGGAGAACTGCTAGGCCTTATGAGTCCTCGATCTAAAAGTTATTCTATTTGTCGTTGAATCTCTTTTTGTTGATTTTGTTTTTTTCTATAAGGATCTTTATGTGGTGGTCGATTACCAAGGGATGATCTCAATTGTGTTGTCTTCTAGAGGAGATGTAGGTAGACCTGGGGGCAGATCATCAGCACAAAAGAGTCTTTGAACTTATCTAGAAAGAGCTGTTGACTAGGTGATAAAGTGTGGTTAGTTCCTTCTATTTCGCTTACATATATCATGTAGGCCTTATCTCATTCACGTTGATGCTTTGGGAAAAGCCTCCCTCTATAGCTCCGTCCCAAAACACCCTAGGACCACAACACCAGCAAAACCACAACCAAGAAATAACACCACCTCTACATCATCATTCATGAGCAAATGTAAACACTAACAAGCTGAACCATCAAATACATTATTATATTAGAGATTACCCAGCTTCTAAAGACAAAGGAAAAAAACCATGCAAACATGCACATGCTATAGATTTACATGATGAGTGATGCATGTCTCATTAATCCTCATCATCTACATCAAGCTTGAAAATCCAACAATCTAGATGATAATCATGATAAAATGCGGGGGACAAGAAAGTACTCTCTTGAGCCACTCTGTATAATACAATCCAAAAGTTGGGAGTGCTAAATACCTTTTAAATTTGGAGAGATGGGTACAAGCTTGCCACGACAACACGACAACAACATATGGCCTCATCACTGCCAAGGTAGTGTACACAAGCCACCAAAACACAACACCTATGGTATTCAAGCCTCTCTTTCAAGATCAAAACTAGTTTCTAGGGCTCCTAATCTGCCTGACAACTAGTTTTAATTCATTTGGAAAGCACCACAACAGATTCAGACCACTCACAGCTTACACCCATTATGGCCAAGACGGCTCCCAGCTGCATATATCTCCTTTTTCCTTAGGTTGCGACAGCTTCGTCCCCCCATGATCACACCAAGGTATTCAATGGATGTAGAAATCTCTTCATAGACACAAGCTCACCACTCTTAGGATGAATGGCTTCCAGCAGCGTATATCCTCAAAGGGAAGATTCTAAAAGAATTTCCCCTTCCCACTCAGGTGCAACAGCCCCTATATGCCTGACAACAAACCTCTCAAACTCACCTTGGAAATGTTTTCTACATTACAATAGCTACAAATTGCTCTCGCCTTTGCAAGGAAACGAATCTGAATAGCCACCAAAACAACAGAATATTGTCACATTACCCTCATCAATGTCCAAGAGGCCTTTGCTGTAATGTCCTCCTCATGCCTTGGTTTCTCCACTCAACTAATGAGTAATTAACGATAGCGTGAGTTTATACCCTTATGCATAGCCAAGATTTCAACACCCATAATCTTGATTCTAGGGTTTCCGTACCATACCTCAAAGGCTTCAAAAAAACATCCAAGACTACTAGGATTGCTCCATCTCCGTTGCCATTGCTCAAGGGGTGTTCTTCAGCCATGAGAAGAGAAGGGATTGTTTTGTTGTTATCATCTCCCTTGCCTTTCTTGCAACACCGAAACACATAAAGCATGCATGCCACTCCTCGTTGTTTTGACTGCATCTAGCATGTGACCACACCATGATGTCTTCTACCATGATCGGAAAAAACCTATCATATTTTGCAAAGCCCCCCCTTGGTTGGAGCATTTATGCTCAACCACTTATTCACTCCTTAAACTCTACACCTATCTCAACTCTTACTTGTTGATTTGTACCATCACAACAGTAGAATCCTCCACCTAGATCAAACGGGTACAACACCCCCCTAGTCTTCGAATTTAATTGATCCACCCACCGGGATTAAACACCTACACACTGTCTTGGAACAACCTCAAATTTTTGCCCTTAGCAACTGGCTAAAACATACTAGAAAGCTTATCATCCAGCCTACGCCCTGCCTCTCCACATCGTTAAAGATCTGTTCATCCAGACCATTATGAGAGACCTTGGGCATAGAAAAAGTACTACAAACATCCATGTAAGCATGATGCTTTTCCGCCAGCATATAAGCCTTCTCAAACCAAACACATTCCGTAGGCACACAATTAGTTACTCTTCACAACATTCCAGTCATCCAAGTCTTGGGTGGCTTTCAAACTCTCTATATCATACAAATCATAGCTTTCTATTACATCATAACCATTTGTCTGGGTATCTTCATCTGCCGTCTCCAAAGGCTTAGCATCAACTCCAAAGGCTTAGCATCAACTGCTGCAAATATGTGCACAAATGTTGTTTTGGGCTCGTATTATTTAATTAACAAATATGATGCGACATCGATTCCATTTTTTACCCTTAATTGAAAATTCAAGGAGTGCATGATGCTGACACGTGCGAGTAGCATGTGCTCTTTACACGTGTTAGCATCATCTTTTGCATGCTTTTCATGAGTCTCCAGGATTCGTGTTCTTGATATAGGGTGGAGTTCTCTGGATGCTCTTCATGCTTCGCCAGGATTCTCCTTCTCGATGGAACTTCTACTTCGCAGGTGTGGATGCTCTTCACACCTCACCGGGATTCATGTTCTCGATGCAGGTTCTTATCTGGAGTTTTCTAGATGCACGAACCAGGGGTGCACGCCCTTCACACCTCACCGGGATTCGCCTTCTCGATGCAGGTTGGAGTTCTCTGCATGCGCTACATTGCCCTTACATTGGCATCATGTTGCTATGTTTGGTGCCTTTCGGTAAGCTATATCTACTGCTTCTGGGCAAACTGTGTCCATGGCGTTTGGGCTATGTCCACGTGCTCTACTGTCATGGGTTAGTCCAAGCGTGTGCGTAAAAAAGGGAAGTCTTCTCCTGCATGTATGGTCCTCTCTGCAGTACCCCCACCTTTCGTGCTTGCTGGCGTTTTTGCGCCCTCCATGCCTCCGACTGTCAACCCTGTTCCTTGTAAAGCCACGTTATGTGAGGCCAACAAAGAAAATATTCCTCCTCGCATCCTCACACTGCCCGAATCAAGAGTGTCAAACGGAGAGCCAGTTCTTCAGGTGCTGTTGTGTTGTGTTGTTTAGTTTTACATGTATAATATATATTCTGTATATTCTACGTTCAATCTTCGACTGTATGTATATGTGGATCACAGGCAGCAACAACACATTGTGTGCCACGACAAAGAGAAAGAAGGTGGAGGACTTATCAGTTTTGTGAACTAGTCGTTCGACCAATGCTCCTCCCTGTCCGAAGTTCCCGACTTGTGGCAATCTGAAGATGCTCGAGGTGTTTATGACCATTGGCATCGGCAACACCGATGTCAACACTTCTTTCTGGGTAAACCTCGTCGAGTTTTCTCGGCAACAGTGCACACAAGCACTTCTCCCTCAAAAGAGGTGAAACGCTTCACCATTTGCACTTTTAGATGGTGGCTCGCATCCTGTCTACTTCTATCATTGCTGTTGGTAAGTGTGTCAAGCAGCACGTCATGTGGAATGTGAGCAAGCCCGTCGGAGCGATTATCATGTGCCGGGCGCTTCGCCAGATTAAAATGCACACGTTCCAGTGAATGGTGGGTTACTATCTCAAGGATCTGCACTAACCTCATTTTCATTTTCATGCTCATAATGTGCCTGTAGATGAGATGTCAAGAGGAAGGACACTGTATGTGGAGTTCGGTCAGGGAGATCTCAAAAACCAGGTATGCTTGACACTGATAAATGTGTTTGAGCGAGCTTTCATCTACATGGAAAAATATATTCTCAATAAGTGGTTTATCACTCTTGAAGATGATAAGTGGTAAATACTTCCCTAGTGCACAATGGATAATTCCTAAGAGTAGCACAAGACCTAATACTTTATGAGCATCTTCCAAAGCATCAGGCATAACATCAAAAACATTTATCAACTCTTTGCTCATCATAACGTCTCGATACTTTCGTGGCACTACATCATCTACTAGATTATATTTTCCCTCCAAACTGTCATGCCCCTCTACCTTGTTTTCCAAGTCCTTAGCCCACTTGCGTAAACTAAAAGGCTCCTTGTCCTTCATACCAAGACCCATGGATGCCTGAGATGCTGAGAAAAATATTTTATTAATGCCTCCACATACTGTCTAGGTATCTTCCAACTGTATGTCCAATTCCCCAGCTACATTTTGGTCACCTCGAACAGTTACATCAGCAATCTCAACATCTGTGTACAAATCCATACACAGATCTTCAAGATACATATCTTCTTCAACTGTCTCATAACAAAATTTTGATGGTTATATGACTTTGAGGAGTCATAATGGACACACCACCATGGTTGCTGATATGCTTTTTAGCAAACGGGCTTGTGATACCACACCCCTCTCCTTCAAAACTCATATGTAGTCACTTACCAATTGGCTGTCACACAAATTCCTGACCAGAGCTTCAAAAAAACCATTCTCTTCATCAGAATCCTCAGTATCATGTTCATGGTTAGAAATTCCTATTCTAACCATGGACACACCTCCATGGTTGCAGATATCCTTTTTAGCAAACGGGCTTGTGATACCACGCACTTCTCCTTCAAAACTCGTATGTAGTCACTTACCAATTGGCTGTCACACAGAAATTCCTATCTAGGAAATCATCATTGACCAGAGCTTCAAAAAAACCTTTCTCTTCATCAGAATCTTCAGTATCATGTTCAGCTGACATGTCATTACTCCTTAGGGTGAATGACTCCCCTAAATCCATAGATCCAGAGCTTCCTTCTGTATCTTGTATATCCCGAGATGTCATATCAAAGATGGAGTCCATGCTACCCTCCTTGATGACTGCATCTTTTTCATCACTATTTCAGACATCCTTGACTGAATCAGCCAGCTCCCAAGAAAACTCTTTTTCTTCAACGATTTGCTCTCCCACCGAATTGCATAATATATGGCTTTTGCATAATTATCACATGTGTCTAACTACTCTCAGCTGCCATATTAGGCCCAAAGCCTCCACAAAACACATGAATATATCCATATTGTCAAAGAGATCAATGTATTCCAACCAAGCATCTTCATACCTGATTTGGAAATCAGCAATCAGCTCCCCTTCATACTGCCTGAGGTTTGTAAGGTGTGTTCGAGACTCCTTCCTGTCTCCCTCCAGTGAAAATCTATGAAGCAAAGCCTTTGACAACAGCTTCCAACTATCTCTTACATGATCTGGCAAAGAAGAGTACCAAAAAACTGCAGGTCCTGAAATCCTTTGTGGTGCAAGGAACATCCCTCGAGCCTTGTCATCCTTAATCCCTGCATGTCTACACTTCTTCTTTACTACAAGACGAACAAAATCATGCACATCCTCATAGCCAAGTCCATTGAAAACTTCTGGCTTCTCCATCAGCACCAACCTGCCTGATATGAACCAAGAGCAAACTGAAGGGTGCCTTGAAAGCCCTCCACAGGGGCACCAAAACAATGATGCTTTGGGGAAAGCCTGCTGCTATACTAGGACCATAACACCAACAAACAGAAACACCTCTACATCATCATGAGAAAATGTAAACACTTGACAAGTTGAACCATTAAAGACATGATTATATTTGAGATTACCCAGCTTTTAAAGACAAAAACTATGCAAACATGCACATGCTATAGATTTACATGATGAGTGATGCATGTCTCATTATGCTATAGATTTACATGATGAGTGATGCATGTCTCATTAATCCTCATCATCTACATCAAGCTTGACAATCACACTCTGCACAATACAATCCAAACGTTGGGAGTTCTAAACACCTTTCAATTTGGAGAGATGGGTACAAGCTTGCCAGGTCACCAACACATGGCCTCATCAATGCAATCATGTAGTATATCATTTTGGAAAAGAGTTTTGTGAAGACCAGAAACAAGGTAGTACACACGAGCCACCAAAACACAACACCTATGGTATTCAAGCCTCTCTTCGAAGATCAAAAGGATAGGGCACCCAATCTGCCTAGCAACCAGGTTTAATTCATTTGGAAAGCACCATTACCACCACAGCAGATTCAGCCCGCTCACAGCTTACACCCATTATGGCCAAGTCGCCTTTGATTTTGGTCTGCAGATCGATCTTAGACACGGCTCCCAGCAGCGTATCTCCTTTTTCCTCTAAGGTTGTCACAGCTTCTTCACCCCCACGATCACACCAAGGTCTTCAACGCATGAATGGCTCCAAGCAGCGTATCCTCAAGGAAAATTCTGATAGAGTTTCCCCTTCCTACTCAGTTGCAAACCACCGCAATAGCCCCTATATGCCTGACAACCACCTTGGAAATGTTTTCTACATAACAATAGCTACAGGCTGCTCGCAGCTTTCCAAGGAAACGAGAGTCTCAACAGCCTAATAACCATCAAACTAAAAGCTCAACAACAGAAAACTGTCACCTTACCCTCACTGTGGTTTGTAGTTTGATTTTTGAAACAATTTTAGAAGCATTTCCCCGTCATTCTCCTGCTGCAGCTGTCCGTAACAGTCCCCATATGCCTCATCTTCTTATAGTCGTTGGCTCTGTCGACTACACCCACGCCACAAGCTTCCAGTAGCAGCCCACACTGCATGATAGCCCTTACTGTCGTGTCCAAACATCCTCCTTCATCCAGGTCGATACCATCATCCATCTGGTTTCCAAAATCAGCGACAGCTGTTTGCCCTTTTCTCTCTAAGCTTCAAAGCCTAAAGCTTTGCAGTTTGATTCTTTGCCTAATGTCCTCATGCCTTTGGTTTCTCCACTTGGCTAATGCCTAATTAACGATAGCTTGAGTTTATACCACTTATTCATAGCCAAGGTTCCAACACCCATAATCTTGATTCTGGGGCTTCCATTACCATACCTCAAAGGCTTCAAGAAACATCCAAGACTACCAATATTTCTCCATCTTCATTGCCATTGCTCAAGGAGTGTTCTTCAGCCGCCGCCGCCACGAGAAGAGAAGGGACCGTGTTGTTGTTATCAGCTCCCTTGCCTTTCTTGCAACACGGAAAAACACAAAGCATGCATGCCACTCCTCCTTGCCGATTGCATCTAGCATGTGACCACACCATGACATCTTCTACCATGACCGGAAAAAACCTATCAACGTAAAACACATGTAGCTTGTGTGTGTGATAGAAGTGGAAAGAGTACATTTTTGGCATCATGTTGAATTGTTTTAATGTGTGACCCACATCGTGTGTGTATCATAATCAACTTGAGGATTAAATTGATGAAGGAAAGGCATACCCAAAAGTATGTCACTAATGTGCAATGGTGTAATTAAGAAATCCCTTTTCTCTTTATAAGGACCAATGATAGTTTCTAGTTGCCTAATTTCCTTGGTTCCATTGTAACGTGTACCTTGGAATGCATATAAAGTGATGGGTGTGTTTCTAATTGTAGCTTTTTAACAACACATTTTAAAATAAAATCATGCGTACTTCCACATCATGCAACACAATAATATCATGACCATTGCTTTTACCCTTCATCTCTTAAGCAAAGAATAGAATGAAATAGGGTTACATGGCATATCGCTTTTACATGACCATTGCTTTTACCCTTCATCTCTTAAGCAAAGAATAGAATGAAATAGGGTTACTTGGCATATCGCTTTGTTCGGGATTACCATCATCATATGTCTTCGGACCAATGTAGAGCGTAATCACCATCATCATTTGATGTTATGTAGTTGAGCACTTGTTGGTCTAAGATTCTTTCAACATCGAGTATTTGCAAAGTGGCCTGGTTGGTTGCATTTATAACATGTAGGGTGAGGTTTCTTTGCAATATTAGTGTTGTGACTAATAGGCTTTGGTTGAGATAAATTAATTGATTAAAAATAACATCCATATAAAATTTAATATCGACAAGACAATGCAACCAATACTTTCCACGCATCTACAGACTCACCTTCTTATGCGTAAAGTAAGCTACAATCATCCGGGTTTAGAAAGGCATCCCAATCCAAACCTATCTAGGAGAATTCATAACAGAAAAACCTGGGAATATAAATATTCTATGAATTCTTTTAAGAATCCATAATTTTCACAACATATATAAAATATTCCATGATTTCATCCTCATAACAATTTTATAAGGACCAATGATAGTTTCTAGTTGCCTAATTTCCTTGGTTCCATTGTAACGTGTACCTTGGAATGCATATAAAGTGATGGGTGTGTTTCTAATTGTAGCTTTTTAACAACACATTTTAAAATAAAATCATGCGTACTTCCATCATCATGCAACACAATAATATCATGACCATTGCTTTTACCCTTCATCTCTTAAGCAAAGAATAGAAGAAAATAGGGTTATATGGCATATTGTTGGATAGGTGTCATCTCCAGATGGTGTCACGCTAGTGGCACACTCTTCAGACTCTAGGCATTTTTGGGATTTATAGCATTCATTTCCATTTTTTCCTATTTACACACATTTTTGGGTGGAGGAAAGAGTGGAGGAACTTTCCTATATATATGAGGCATTGTAGTTCATTTCTAAAGAAGTTGGCTAGTGGTTCATTGATGAGTTCTTGAGTACATTGTCTCTTCTCTCATCTCGTCTTTCTCACATGGTATCAGAGCAAGGTGGTGGCGCACATAGAGCCTTCTTATCCTTCTTCCTCTCTACCTCTAGTCCTCTTCAACAACCCCGCTTTCAATTGCGTTTTTTCATTCTTGATTATCTGCTAAACTGATATGTTTTTTAGGATTATGCCCTCGCTACCTACTGGAATCATTGTGGTCTACAACTTTGCAGAAGAAAGTTTTCGCAAATTCTTCACCCTTTTTGAGTTATTCTTCGCAGACTGCCTGCATGCAGAATTTCTGCTTGCGTTTTTTGCAGAAGCCCTTACATTCTTGATTATTTGCTAAACGGATGCGTTTTTGAGGATTGTGCTTGAGCGACCTACTGGAATCATCGTGATCTACAACTTTGCAGAAGAAAGTTTTCGCAAATTCCTCACCGTTTTTGAGTTATTCTTCGCAGACTGTCTGCATGTAGAATTTCTGCTTGCGTTTTTTGTAGAAGTCCTTACATTCTTGATTATCTGCTAAACGGATGCGTTTTTTAGGATTGTGCCCGCATGACCTACTGGAGTCATCGTGGTCTACAACTTTGCAGAAGAAAGTTTTCGTAAATTTCTCACCGTTTTTGAGTTATTCTTCACAGACTGCCTGCATGCAGAATTTCTGCTTGCGTTTTTTGCAGAAGCCCTTACTCATCATCCTTGCACTCATTCAATGATGCAAGAGGCTTCAAACCAGCCCCTTACCATCCTCTACAAGTGTGTTTTTTAAAGCACTTCAATCCGAGTCCTACAACTCTACTTGCGGTGAAAACATTGCCAACAACTAGTTTTCCCTACATGCGGTAGCGTTTTTTTGGAGGCTTCTTGTGGAGAGATTTCTTGGCTCCGTTTTCATCAACTTCAGCCCTCTTCATGGTGTTTTGAGGTACATATTCATCCTCTTTTCTACACCTTTCTACCGATTGAAAATTCCACTTTGCTACACACTTTGTGTTTGCATTTTTGTGGACAATCAACTCCTCCATACTTCTTCTACCTAAGGCTACATTCTCAGCCCTCTTTTGGTGGTTTCTACAGAGTCTATTGGTTCATATATCGGCTGCGTTTTGTGGCTGTGTTTTTGCACTATCTTTGTGCATATTTTGGAGATACTTCCTTGGTGGACAGCCCATCTATTGGCTGCGTTTTTTGGAGGTACGACACTTCTTCCCTTGTGTTTTCCCACCCTCCTCTCCCTATGGGATCTCGGAAGTCCTCTACTCCAAAAAAAGACAAAGGCAAACTTGAAGATACTATGGATCCTACATCTCCTAGAACGGTTAGACGGGCAACTACTACAATGGAAGTTGGTGCAATTCCTTCTTCGGTAGGTGCTTCTACTTTCTCTTTTTCATCGTATCCGTTACCTTCTACGGATCCTTTCAATCTTTCTTCTTTGTCCTTTATGCCTTCCTATCCACATACTTCTATGCCCTCTATGGTATATCCCCCTACATCATCTATGCCTTTTATGGCAACTTCATCTACTATGATTCCTTCTTCTACTACTTCCACTACTACTCCTCTCCCCACTCAATCATATCAGCCCTTTAACCCATTCACTCAATCTTTGAGCCTTCCAAGTCTTTTCGCTTCACAAAAGCTTACCCCAAACAAGTACCACACTTGGTCCTTGTTTATGCAACTTCTTTTGGAAAGCGCATGGGTGTGGTCTATAATCACTTCTCCTCATATGGTGCCTTCTCAATATCAAACCTATATGGATGCACGGGCCAAAGATTTACTTGTGCATGGCATGTCTACATCGGTTGTGTCTCAATTTCTCTCTACAAGGAGCACGGCTCAACAATTATGGCACGCTATACAAATGCAATATGGAAGACTTTCAACGGTTAAGATGGCTAAGTTGAAAGAAGATTTGGATAAGCTTTCTATCTCCGAATCTGACAACATAGTGGAGAAGCTTGGAGAATTCAATCGAATCAAGCGACAACTTGACGAGTTTGATACATTGGTAAGCAATCCGGTCCACAAGCTACTTGGTAAATTGCCTTCTTCTTTTGAATCGTTTAAAGATAACATCTTTCTTTGAGTTCCTTTCCCTTCCTTTGAAGAGACTATGGGTCTTCTTCATGATAAGTGCCTTACTCGCAAGCAAAACAAAAAGGACTCGGCTTTTGTAAGCCAAGGCAAGGGCAAAGGCAAAGCTAAGGGAAATGATCAACGCAAAGGCTCTAATTCCAATGCTAAAGATTCTTCAACCAAAGGCGACAAGGACAAATCAAAGGATTCTTCCAAGGAGTGCACTTTTTGTGGTCGTAGTGGCCATATGGAGGATCGTTGTTTTGCTAAGAAGGCGGCATCCAAGAAGGTAAAAAATGAACTTGAATCCAAATGTAAGGGTTCTTCTACATCAACATCTTCTCATGACAAAAACAAAGACAAGACGGAAGACGGTAATGCCAAGATTGCATATGTTGCTATGTCTTCTACCTCTTCATGTGACACATCACTTGTGGTAATCAAAGATCTTGATACGCATACTGCGGATGAGTGGATTGCCGACAGTGGTGCTACCTCTTACATGACGAATAGTTCTTCCTTATTGAAAAACCATAAGTCTATCTCTTCATCAGTACACATTGGTGATGCTTCGTCTCTCCCTGTGATTGGTATTGGTGATGCTTCTTTTGGAGATGCTATCTTACATGATGTTTTGCATGTGCCTAAGATGTATGCCAAATTATTTTCTATCTCTAAGGCTACTTCTAAAGGTCTTGGGGTTTACTTTGATGATGAAGTGATTGAAATTGATATAGACAGTCACTTTCTTGTGTGGCACATGGTTATCAAAATGCTGGGCTTTATCATATAAGCTCTTTTACAGCACAGTTGCCACCACATGAGTCTCATCTTCATCAATTATTTGCTTCTCCTAAAGCACTTGTTTCTAATGAAGATAGTGATCTATGGCATTTCCGCTTTGGCCATGTTCTTCTTGCTACTTTGCAACATCTTGTCTCACATGACATGGTTACAGGTCTACCAAAGCTTCAGAAACCTCACCATCATATTTGTTCTTCTTGTGCTCAAGGAAAGCAACATCGGGCTTCTTTTCCAGAGGAGGCTACTCATAGGGCCACACGCATACTTGAGCTTATTCATGCTGATCTTGCAGGACCTATGGAAGTACAATTGCTTGGTGGATCCAAGCATTCTTGTGCTTTATGTGGATGATTTGACACTCACTGGCTCTAATTTGGATCTACTCAAATGGGTTCAAACTCAACTCACAACATCATTTGCCATGATTGATCTTGGACTACTTCACTATTTTCTTGGTTTAGAAGTGTGGCAATTTGCTTCTGGCATCTTTCTTTGTCAAAAGAAGTATACTTTAAGGTTGCTTGAGAAATATGGCATGCGTGATTATGCATCACTCACTTGTCCCATGGATCCTAATTCAAAATTATCCAAAGATGATGATTCTCCTGAGGTTGATTCTACAGAGTATCGCCAACTTATTGGTTATCTACTTTATTTGGTTAACACTCGACCAGATCTCTCCTATGCTATGAGTATTCTCAACCAATTCTCTTCACAGCCTTGTCGATCTCATTGGCAGGCAGCTTTGAGGGTTCTTCGATATCTTCATGGAACTCTTGAGTATGGCATTTCTTATGCAGGTGGAGATACACTTATTGGTTACTCAGATTCTGATGGGCAGGGTGTATTGATACTAGGCGTTCCATGTGAGGCTATTGTTTTATGCTTGGTAAAGGACTTGTTTCTTGGAAATGTCAAAAGCAGCGAATTACTTCTTCTTCATCGACCGAAGTAGAGTACAAGTCATATCTTGATGCCACTTCTGAAGCACTTTGGCTTCAGCAAATTCTGAATCACCTTAGATGTTCATCTACTCCAACACTCATTTACTTAGATTCACAGAGTGCTATTGCTTAAGCCAAAAATCCAGTTATTCGAGGACGATCCAAACACATTGATGTTCATTTTCATTTTGTTCGTGATTGGATTTCTGAAGGTCTCATTCAGCTTGAGTATTGTCCTACCAAAGATAATGTTGCTGATTTGTTTACTAAGCCTCTTCCTCGACCTACCTTGGATTATCTTCTTTAGCGCGTTGGCATTGGTCCTCCCATCTGGGCCTGAAGAGGAGGTGTTGGACAGGTGTCATCTCCAGATGGTGTCACGCTAGTGGCACACTCTTTAGCCTTTAGGCATTTTGGGGATCTATAGCATTCATTTCTATTTTTTCCTATTTACACACATTTTTGGGTGGAGGAAAGGGTGGAGGAACTTTCCTATATATATGAGGCATTGTAGTTCATTTCTAAAGAAGTTGGCTAGTGGTTCATTGATGAGTTCTTGAGTACATTCTTGAGTACATTGTCTCTTCTCTCATCTCTTCTTTCTCACACATATCGCTTTTACATGACCATTGCTTTTACCCTTCATCTCTTAAGCAAAGAATAGAATGAAATAGGGTTACTTGGCATATCGCTTTGTTCGGGATTACCATCATCATATGTCTTCGGACCAATGTAGAGCGTAATCACCATCATCATTGGGCACATTTTTGATGTTATGTAGTTTAGCACTTGTTAGTCTAAGATTCTTTCAACATCGAGTATTTGCAAAGTGGCCTGGTTGGTTGCATTTATAACATGTAGGGCGAGGCTTCTTTGCAGTATTAGTGTTGTGACTAATAGGCTTTGGTTGAGATACATTGCTTTGATCATTAATAGTCTATACATTTTGAGTGGGTTTTTGCATGTGTTGCTAGGTGCTACCCAAGGCTTTTCTATTTGCATTAAAATTGTTAAAAGAATGTGGCCCAAAGGGAGTATATTATTATGAAGCATTGGTTGTAAATTGTTATTGAAACGTTAGGGTTTCCAATCATTAGATAAAAAAGCATTGAATTGTCAAGGGGTTTTGTGCAATTCTCTTTTGCGTTCTGCATCATGGGTTAAAGAAATAGCTTCATCAAGTATAGAAGGTTTGAACATATTTACCTCATCTTGAATAGTCTCTTCAAGTCCTCATTCATAAACGACATTGAATTGTATCTTTAGGGACTTCTTCAAGCATATGAAGTTGAAGTAGAGTTTGCCAAAATTTCTCCATGTATTGTGATATTATCTCATGAGATCAGACATGGTCAAAGTATCCCATGCACAAAGTGCTTTGAGAGTACACTGAGGTGGCAAAAAGATGGACTTCACTTTACTTTGGAATTTACCCATGTATTTGGTTTATCACTACTTTTAGGAAGAACATTCCACCATAATGATGCACGGTCAACCATGTGGTTGGAAGCACATTTGATCTTATCTCTTTCTGAAAAGGTCTCCTTAGAGAAATAGTCATCCAATTGACTTAACCATAAAAGTACGAGATGAGCATCCTTTTTACCATAAAATTTGATAAAAGAAAAAGTATGATGGCTAATCTTATTGTCCTTTTTTTGTTGAGCGTCAAATGAAGCCTTGATGATTTTGGCAATGTGGGCATCTTTAATTTGTGAAGTAATAGCTTCATTAAATCGTTACCCAAGAGACGCTTTTGTTGTTTATCTTGAAGTAGTTGCTTGAGAAGTTGAATGCTATCTTCAAAAGTCGGTGGTGGAAGTGGTGAGTTTTAATTTTAATCCACCATCTCGGGTATTGGTATCTTCATTGGTAGGAGGGTGGTGCATGGGTTGGCTTGGGTTGGTTGAGATCAACTCTCGAATCCATGGGTTTGTGAAGGAAAGGCTTGAATTGATAGAGTTAGGTGGCCAAAACTTGACTTGAATGCTTGGGAAAACACTTATAGACTTTTTAGGAAATTTTCTATAATTTTGTGACTATTTTGGGATTTTTTGGCATGAAAAGGGGATTTTGGGTAAATAAAGGAATTATGGAGAAATAAAAAAGATTTTTCTGGGGTTCCAAAATTTTCTAAACTCTGGATGAATTAGAAAAAAAGAAAATTTAGGATGGGGTTCAGAGATTTTATGCGAAAGTCTTCAGAGGCTTTTTAAGAAAAAGCTAAGTTTGAATAGCTTTAAGAAGTAAAGCTTATGCAAAAGCTTTGAGACGTAATTGTGTAGTGCGCACGAGTTTTAATAAAGTAACTTAGGAAAGAAAAGGGCTGTTGTGCACCATTGGGAAGTAGAAGAACTGAATCAAGAAGGGGTGCTAAGGGTGGTTTTCGGATCTCCAAGATGAGAGAAATCCATCTATGGTGTCTGATTAGAAAGAGAGATTGAAAACAGAAAAACCATTTTCGGATTTGAAGTGGTTTTCAAAATGGACAAGTGGTTTTCCACCGTAAATGGACCATTGGGTAATAGAATTATGGGTTTTCGTTTCCTATTTGGCATAAATTAAGCTTGTTGAAAAACCTTAAGCTTTTGTATGCTTTGAATGAATGTTTTTACCTTAGGCTAAGTGTTTCTACCTCAATTCTACCTTAGGCTAAGTGTTTCTACCTCAATTCTTCAATAAGTTGCAATCAAATGGCTTTGATACCACCATTGTGGGAGGTTGACATGAACCCACAAAAATGATTTCCCACACAAGAGTGAGCCACGCTTCCCCTTGGTGTGCTTAAATATATTTTATGAACTGTAGCCTTTGGGAATCAAAAAAGGTATGCTTTTACAAAAATGTTGGCTTCCTCAAGAATAGTATTCTTCAAAAGTGGCTTGCTTCAAAAATAGGATTCTTGAGAGTGCAAGCTAGGATTCCTTTTAAAAATAGGTGTGACCCTTGAACCTTATAAAAGTGCACATGTTTTGAAAATTAAAATATGCACTAGGGAGCTTTCACATGTCTGAATTAACATATATACATTGCCAATAAATATGAATAGCATCCAAATAAATTAATGGTGATTGTCATCACAAAATCAAATATTATTTGTTGATATCCTTGAGAGAATAACCCACCATTCACTGGAATGTGTGCATTTTAATCTGGCGAAGTGCCCGGCACATGACAATCGCTCCAACGGGCTTGCTCACGTTCCACATGACGTTGTCAGGCAAAAATTTGAAAGGTGATTTGGGTCTGTGTACATATGGGATGCGTGGTGTGTGAATAAGCTTTGCCCTGTTGAATGCCCTGGCAAATGTATAGAGCGGGTGGTTTTGCAGTGAGCTGGTATATGCATGTCGTTTTTTTTGGGAGCAAATGCTGGAGATTTGGAAGTTTTTTATTGCAGCAGTATGGTGTGCGGGTGGTTGCTAAATGCAGGGCACCGACTGGAATGGTCATGTTTGGTAAGTTGATGCTGCTGACTATAAGCTGTGGGCAGATATTGCATCTGTTTTGGAAGGAAAGTATGGGCGCTGCACGTTAACTTGAAGCAAGGAGAAGCAAGGGGCCCTTGTAGCATTGTATGGCCATCTTTGAGGCTTTAACAAAAAAAAATATATATATGAATTAACGTGGCCAACTTGTGAAGGGTCCACGTTGGGGTTCAATTGGCTACCAGCACACCATCTAGAAGGTGGTGGCGAAGACGCAAAGGAGTGAGATGGCCGCATCGAAGAGGCAGCCGCCGGGTAGAAGGAGAGACACCTTGCTGAGGCGCTGCAAGGACAGTCGCATAAGAAGGTAGCCGCCGCGTAGGAGCAGGCCTGGTAAGTGAAGGCGGGTGAGTAGCAGGCGCCGAAGGGGAGGTTGCCACCTGGTGGTGAGAAGGGTCGCCTCAACAGTGATTGTGCAGAGGCTAGAGAGCTTGGTGAGTCGCTCTCGGGTAAGCGTGGAGGTAGCGCAGCTGCAGACACAAAGGAAAATTGGCCGCCTGGTGAGAAGGCTGGCAAGTATGAGGGTCGCCCTGGGTGATTCTGCAGAGAGCCGAAGGGAAGGCAGCCAGCTTGTGAAGAGCGAGAAGGAGCTGGGTGCGCAGCAGTAGCTGGCGGCGATTGGGGAGGCGCCAAGAGATGAACTGGGGTGTGGGGCGAGCTGAGAGCAGGTAGCCGCCTTGTGGGAGATACGTGGAGGCAGCTGCAGCGGTGGCTGGCGGGTGATCTACGAGGGCTGGTGTGGGCCGCGTGGGAGCCGCCTGTGTGAAGCGAAGGGTGCTGAAGAGATTGTGCAGAGGCTCTGAGGTTGGCGAAGCTGCTGGTCATGACACACAGAGAGTGAGAGCTGCTGAAGTTGAGGGTTAGCTGGTGGTGGGGCGCCCTCTGAAGAGAGAAGTGGCTGGTTTTGTGTGGGCGACGACTGCAGACAGAGAGTGGATGCTGACGAGAGAGAGATCCTAGAGCACAGTGCAGAGTTGGGAGCCGTCTCAAGTGTCACTGGCACGTAAAGCAGCTGCAGAGGTGGCTGGTAGTGCTGAACAGGTGAGAAGGGCCGGTACCATAAGGGTCGAGGGCTGGTGGCAGTGAAGCAGAGAAGAGGGGAAAGAGTGACACAGAGAGTGAGGGTTGCTGGTGGGGCGCCCTCTGAAGAGAAACAGAGACCGGGAGACAGAGGCTTGGTTGTCAGATGCAAGGGTGAATTCCCTTGGCAGTAAATCCTGGCCAAAGTCCTGGTTTTTGGTGTAATTGCTGAGTTTATACAGTGTGTATGGTGCTGTGTATGTTTTTTTGCTGAATGATCAACTGTCTATCGTGGTTTTGAGCTATCTTTCTGGTGTGGGTGGGTGGTGAATTGTGAGAAGTGTTCCAGTCGGTGGGCTGGTGGTGCCTCCGTTGTGTTAGTATTTTCCAAGTTTGGGAGGTGAAAGGCTATAGAGGCATGGTCTTTTTTTCTTTTTTTCACCTCACATGCTTCTGGCGCCCCCACTGAGGATAGCTCAGGTATTTCTCTTACGAGGGTGTATGCCCCAGAGTAAGAGATTGAAGGAAGGTGTTTTTGGTTTTTCTTGGGATTTGAAGTGAAGCTTGGGGATCAAAATGATGTCGTATCCTGAGTTTTTTGGTGGGCCTAATGAAGATGTGGCAGATTTTCTAGAAAGGATGGAGGTTGCATGCATAAGCAATCACATCAACGAGCCGGCACAGGTATTGTGACTGCTGAATATATGTTTGAAGGGAGATGCGAGAGCATGGTCCAGAACTTTTGAAGAAAAGGATGCTGAGCCACGCATTCCAATGACCGAGGATGGATTGAAGATGACTCTTTTGAACAGGTTCAAGAAGGTTGAGGATCCAGATAAAGTTTGGCATGAAGTGCAGGGGTTGACACAGGGTGAATTGGAGCCAATTGATGATTATGTGAAGAAATTTTCTTTGCTGTGGGAGACTTTGTGCAGGGATTTGGGGGAGAATCAAGTACCTCCGGACATGATGAAGAAGGATCGTTTTATTGCAGGATTGAAGGGAGGCATTCGCTGGAAGGTGGAATTAAAGAAGCCCAGATCTTATGAGGATGCGGTGGAGATAGCCAAATCAAAGGATTGGAAATTGCAACGGATGAACCAGCTGGGGATGGTTCCAGTGGTGGCAGTGAGGCCTGGAATGAGAAGGGTAGAAGCGGTACCGATGAGAACCGTGCTGGAAAGAGTGCAACCGACGGAAGTTCAGGTGAATAATGCCATACCACAGGGGACAAAGGTGGCACCTACAGCTGTTACAGCTTCTGATGAAAGGCTTCAACAAGACATGAGGCAAATGGTGGATTGTATGAAGAATCTGAGTTTGAAGATGATGGAGAACACAGGTGGTGGACGTGGCCGAGGCAGAGGTTATAATCAGGAAGGGGTTGAAGGTCAGACAACAGGTTATGGAAGTGGCCGTGGTTTTGGCAGGGGTCGACGGTTTATTCCTACATGCTGGAATTGTGGTGAACTTGGACATCTAAGTACAGATTGTGATAAGCCTCAGCGAATGGGAGGTGATATGTATCCCTTACCCTCTCAGATTCCAAACAGGGCAAATGATTATGGAATTGAAATTAAAGGTGAAGCAGGGACCAGTGGGTTGACAAATGAGGAGAAGGGTAAAACTAAGGTGATAGATGTGGTCACCCTTGAGAAGACAAAGGAGACAGAAGCTGATGTGATGCCTTTGGGGAAACGAATGCCACAGGAAAGGGAAAGCAGGGATGCTGCAGGGCCTAGCAAGAAGAAAGGTAAAGTGAAGGAAGGAAGAGATGCAAAGGTCGAGTAGAAGCGGAAGTCTCGTAGGAAATTTCAGGTGACTGATTTTCCACTAGGGGTTGGGCGGCAGGATAGCTACAATTTGCAGAAGGACATGGCTGGAAGAAAAGCTAATATTACTTTTGGGCAATTGATAGAGTTAGCTCCCAAATTGAAGCGTCAGTGGAAAGGACTTGTGAATCCGAGAGAGAAGGAACCTGCCAGAGGGATAGTGACTGTTCTATTTGTTCAGGAGTTGCCTGCTGATATATGTCCTGTGGTGAATGTATGGTACAAAGGAAAGAATCTGGGAGAGGCATACATAGATGGTGGTGCACAAATTTGTATGATCACATTAGCAGCTGTGGAGAGGCTTGGTCTTAATATTACTGAAGCGTCTGGTTTTCGTATTCGGTTGGCCAATCACCAGAAGGTCAAATGCTTAGGTATGATCAAGGAGTTAGAATTGCAGGCTTTTGATGTAAAGGCTCTTGTGGACTGTCATGTTATGCCGGCAGGAATGGGTGCATTCCCCATCATTCTGGGAAGACCATGGCTGAGAGCGGTGAAGGCTGTTCAGAATTGGAGGAAAGGGGTCATTACTCTGTATGACAGGAGAGGGGATAAAAAGCAATTTAATATGGATAATCAGAATCCTGTTCATGATGAAGAGGAAAGTGAAGCTGATTCGAGTGTTGATGATACGACTAGTAGCACCACTACTAGTGAGGGAACAGAGGATACTTCATCCAGTGAGGAGGATGCATTATTACTTATCAAGTGTATACATTATCGAACGAGAGAGAGAGAGAGAGGGGGAGAAAGAGAGAGAGGTGTGACAGATAGAGAGAGAGGGAACATTAGATGACATTTTTAATAGTTTTGTGAGTTCCTAAAGAGAGGAAAATAATGTTTTGTAATCCTAAAGTACTCCTCATCTACACACCTATCGTGATAGAGAGAGAGATGTGAAGTGTATTATGAGAGAGAGAGAGAGAGAGAGTTGTGAAGTGTATCATGAGAGAGAGAGAGAGAGAGAATTGTGAAGTGTATCATGAGAGAGAGAGAGAGAGAGGAGAGGAAGAGAGAGTTGTGACAAATAGAGAATTGTGAAGTGTATCATGAGAGAGAGAGAGAGAGAGAGAGGAGAGTTGTGACAGATAGAGAGAAGAAACATTAGATGACATTTTTAATGTTTTTGTGAGTTCCTAAAGAGGAAAATAATGTACTGTTTTAATTTTTAAGTAAATAGAGGGAGAAAAAAGAAATTATTAGGAATTATGTATATTTTAAGAGAAAAAAAAGAAATCCTTATCTACATATCTATCGTGTTGTGAAGTGTATCATGAGAGAGAGAGAGAGAAAGAGTTGTGAAGTGTATCATGAGAGAGAGAGAGGGGGTAGGAAGAGAGAGAGATATTCATTTTTTCGAGTTACGACTCACGATATTATAAAATAAAACGTTTAGACAATATGATGCAAACTTTGATCCATGAAATACTCATGCCGCGTTAGCAACCAAGTATCGCATGGATCAAACACAATAAAAACAATACAAGTCAAATCAAACAAATTTACGACATTTTTTCGACCACGTTAACGATCATATGCCGTAATATGCAAGCAAATTTACGACATTTTTTCGACCGCGTTAATGATCAAATGCCGCAATATGCAAAAAACAATTTATGCACTAGCGGATGACACCAACTTGCCGCGTTAACGACAAAATGCCACCCGATTCTATGGGAATACGAATAGGATACGAACATACACTGGCCGCGTTACCGACCATATGCCCGCATTTGACAAAGGGAAGGGAAGGGAAGGTGACATCGCCATAACGATACTATGCTTGCCACGTTACCGACTAGTACCGCTACGGCGTGCCATACTTACGATAGGACATAGACTAGCCGCGTTACCGACTAAGTGCCCCAGGGTAAGCACCATTCCGAAGAATGGCCTTACACACACACCTGTCGTGTGGCGGACCACCCACATCCTGCCACGCATTGCGACAATGGGCGGCTGCCCGCACGAACACACACCCACACACACATCCCTCGTGTGGCGGACCACCCACATCCTGCCGCGCATTGCGACAGTGGGCGGCTGCCCGCATGAACACACACCCACATACACACACACACACACACACACAAGTTTTATTACCTGTGTATGCTGTCAGCAATGAACTCCCAAAGGGCCCCCCGGGCCCATATATATAGGAAATTGTACCCGCCGGGCTGGATGACGACCCCGCCAGGACCCGCCGGGGTTTCCCTTTTCCCGGCAGGACCGCCGGGTATAGCAAAAGCCCGGCGGGATTTTATCCGGTTACCAGGTCGCTTGCCACCGGCTTTTTTGAGAACATGTTAACATGTTAACATGTTAATAACATGTTAACACATGTTATTAACAAAAAAAAAATTGTGATCACGTGAATATAAAATCATTGGATGGAGAGGTAGGGCGTACGCATTAGTTGCTAGTATTAGTTGAGGAGAAACCAAAGGCATGAGGAGGACATTAGGTAAAAAAATCAAACTGCAAAGCTTTAGGCTTTAAACCTTAGAGAGAAATGGCTTCATTGCATTGCCGACAGTTTGTCGCCAATTTTGGAAACCATATGGATGATGGTATCGACCCATATTAAAATTAGTTGTCAGGCAATTTGGGAGCCTTGGAAATAACATGATACTATATCATTTTGATCTTGAAAGAGAGGCTTGAATACCATAGGTGTTGTGTTTTGGTGGCTTGTGTGCACTATACCTTGCAGTGATGAGGCCATATGTTGTTGTCGTGGCAAGCTTGTACCCATCTCTCCAAATTTAAAAGGTATTTAGCACTCCCAACTTTTGGATTGTATTATCCAGAGTGGCTCAAGAGATTACTTTCTTGCCCCCCTCATTTTATCATGATTATCATCTAGATTGTTGGAGTTTCAAGCTTGATGTAGATGATGAGGATTAATGAGACATGCATCACTCATCATGTAAATCTATAGCATGTGCATGTTTGCATAGTCTTTTTCCTTTGTCTTTAGAAGCTGGGTAATCTCTGATATAATCATGTATTTGATGTTTCAACTTGTCAGTGTTTACATTTGCTCATGAATGATGATGTAGAGGTGGTGTTGTTTCTTGGTTGTGGTTTTGCTGGTGTTATGGTCCTAGTATATTGTTTTTTCTAATGTGGTGTTTTGGGACGGAGCTATAGAGGGAGGCTTTTCCCAAAGCATCAACGTGAACGAGATAAGGCCTACATGATATATGTAAGCGAAATAGAAGGAACTAACCACACTTTATCACCTAGTCAACAACTCTTTCTAGATCAGTTCAAAGACTCTTTTGTGCTGATGATCTGCCCCCAAGTCTACCTACATCTCCTCTAGAAGACAACACAATTAAGATAATCCCTTGGTAATTGACCACCACACTAAAATCCTTATAGAAAAAATCAAATTCAACAAAAAGAGATTCAAGGACAAATAGATGTAGAGGTAATTCTTTTTTTAGTTTGGGGCTATGGTGGACTCGTAAGTTTAACCCCCTCTGGCACTTCTGGACATCAACTTAGCTAAAAAGCTAAACAATAGGATTATGAGAAGATTGGCTAATTGTTGGGACTCGCCATTGGTGGGATGGAAAGAGCTAGACCAGATGGAAGGAGAGTTTAAATTACTTCCAAGAGAGAGGCAGTTGGTAGGACAAGTATTGGCAGAAGTGTAGATAGAATGGGTCTGTACAGCCTTTGATGAGGAACTCTTGGCTCATATGGTTGTTTCGGAGGGCCCACCAAGCAAGATGGATAGCAATTAGTAACAATGTGGTTCAAAGCCCAGAGCCGTGAGCCCTGGTGGATAAATGACTGGGTGTGGTCTGATGGAGCTAAGCTGGACAAAGGGGCAGCTAGGGTTATATATGTGTAACTAAGAAAGAGTGAGGTGAATGTAGAGCAATGTAATAGAATCTAGAAGGTAGGATGAAATGCTAGTATCTGGAGGAAGAGGTGGAAAGCTATATGGGAAGTACACATTCCAGTGAAAGCTTAAGTATTCTTGTGGAGGGTGTGTATGTGGGCCCTGCCTATACAAAGAAGCTTCACTTTTGGTTGTTTTCCTAGGTGAAAAACTATTCTCGAGGATGAGAGGCATGCCTTCTGGGAATTTCTAGCTACTAGAGGGGTATGGGGTAGAATTGGAAAATGGGTCTCAACAAGTAGCGTAGGGGTGCAAGGGTTTTGGGGGGATTGGGTTCTAGAGGCAGGCAGACTGGCAACCTGCTCTATGAGAGCTGTAGATTTAATATTTAACATAATTAGATTCTGTTACTTGTCAGAGATTTGGAATTCTAGAAACAATATATTTTTCAGAAAGAGATTAGTATTGGGGTAGATGTTCTAGAGCTAATGTATAAATGCATTCATATGTGTTGGTCAGTATATTATGCTAATAAATTGAATGATGTTGCTATGGTACATTTAATTCAGGCCCTTAAGGTTGGGATTAGATGATCTTCTTTACAGATTGGTAGACTATTATAATACTAGACCATCCTAAGTTGTTGGCATCATGTAGGGATATTCAGGGTGTGATCTGAAAGTAAAGCAACCTAAGTTTGGGACAAAGACAAGAAGGTGGTACGTGAAAGAGAAGAAGCATGTCTATACTTTTGTGGATTTTATTGAGAACCCCTTGGGAGCCATACCATTTTTGTTAAGATCTGGTCAAGTGGAGAGGTTTAGAGAAGCAATCTCCCAAGGGCTCTCCAAGGGCTTCACTTTTGAAGCCATGATGATTGCTTGTATACAGCTAGGGTATCACATCTCATGGGGGGACAACCTTCTTTTGTTTTGGGAAGATAAAAGGTGGGACCTCGTACGTAGCCAAGAAAAAATAAAAAAACTCAATCAAAATTGGGAAGAGCTTTTATTTTCAAGAGTTCAAATTTATGAAAATTATTAATCGTTTAAAAATTTACATAGTTTTTAATCCTAATTACTTTTGAGTAGCACCTTTATTATGATTGGTTGAAAAAAATAATAATCATAATTTCTTTTGAGCATTGTCCTTAGGTTGAAGCAACCTATCTTCTTTAGTGGTAAAAATTGCTCTTACTTGTGTATAAAATCTAGACAAAGGCAAGCACACTTAAGAGAGAGGAGGAAGCTAATGCTAGAAAGAAATCTAAGTACATTGCAATTAGACTTTCAAATTTCAAACAATATTGCTAGAGAGATGTTATGTGCATATACTAGGAGACTAACCCACCCTAGGCATGTGAACATGGGAGCATGGGAATATGCTCTAGTGGGGAAAGGGTTAGGTCTAACCTTGGGTTGAGCTTAGGGTTAGGCAACCAAGGGTCACACATGGAACTAGAGAGTCAAGAGTCACTTGAGGGCCCTCCTATATAATAGGGGCATGGGGCACTCTTAAGGGATGTTCTCTTGTGTAGAGTATTGTGTCTACTCTCTTGCCATTTCATGCTAGAGCTATGTGTTGCTGGAGTGAAGTCATATCACTTGGTGGTATGGGACACTAAGGTAAGATATGTGGTACTTCATTATGTTTATGTGTGCACCCTTGGGCTTGGGGGTGGTCGAGTAGATGGGTATATGCCTGGTTTATGGATGCTTATGCATAGTTATTATCTAGAGAAATCTTTAGGTTTTAACAGTGGTATCAAAGCGGTCTCTAGTAAATTTTTGATGTTTTTTCTCCTCTAAGTTTTCTCTCATTATTCTAAAAATTTTACATTTTAAAGTAAATTTTAACATTTACTAAGAAAAAGATATTGTTTTTTGGTTTGTTTTGGTGGTCTATGCATTGGGAACGTCAATATAGCAGTCAAAATGTGGTGCTTCTTGGCTTGGATGGACGTATCGATGTTGCGGGGAGATTCTATGAGTGGAAATGCTATTTTTATCTATTTTTATGGCTAAAATAAGCATTTTATGAAAATTTTTAACCAAAATACTGCATGCTATTGTGGGTATTTTTTGGTAGAAAGGATTCCCTAAATTTCTATAATTTTTATAAAACTTTTCCTGTTTATTTAGAAAATTTTAAGAGCATTTCATGGTTAAAAAAGGCATTTTAAATTCATTTTTTTGCGGGTTTCCCGCAGGAATGCTATCAAGGGATAACACCAATCTTTCTATGTCCTCTTCCATGTAAGAAATTGATATTTTTATATACTTATTGAAGGGATAATGTTGATCTTTCTATGTCCCCTATGATTAAGAAATCAACATGTGACTTTTTTATGTCCTCTATGATCAAGAAATAAACATTATTAAAGGGTTAATGTCGATCTTTCTGTGTCCTCTACTATTAAGAAATCAACAAGTGACTTTTATAAGAAGACACAGTCATCTCTCTCTCTCTGTAGCACCTCACAAAAAGACCAACGAAAAACTGCTAAGGACATGTGTCTTGTTATATAGCTTTTGAAGGATGTTGACCTTTCTATGTCTTCTACCATTAAGAAATCAACATGTGACTTTTGTAAGGAGACAAAGTAATTTCTCTCTGTGCACCACACAAAAAGACTGATGGAAAACTACTAAGGGAACCACTGGGTGGCTATTAATTGGGTGGCTATTAAGGATGTTAACCTAAGAAATCAACATGTGGCTTTTCTAAGTAGACACAATCATCTCTCTCTCTCTCTCTAGCACCTCACAAAAAGACCAATGGAAGACCAATGGAAAGCTGCTAAGGACATTTGTCTTTTTATGTAGCTATTGAAGGATGTTGACCTTTCTATATTTTATACAATTAACAAATCAACATTTGATTTTCACAATCATCTCTCTCTTTCAACATCAGCTTTTATTTTGATTGGCTCAATAAAACAAATTTTAGCACTTTTTTTAAAGCATCGTGCCTACGTTTTAAGCGAACCTATCTTTAATCACTTTTTTGGTTGGTGGGAAGGTGGAATTCTCCATCGGTTCACAACCAAGCCCCATCGCATAGCTCAGTGGTGGCATCGAACCACCCAACCGTTCTACCAGGTCACTTTTTCAAGTAAGTGGTAATGGTCGCTTGTCCTTATATGTAGATTGTGAAACAAAAGGAGGCATACTTGAGAGAGGAGGGGGCCAATGCCAGAAAGAAACTCCATTACAATTGTAATTGGAACTTCAAATTTGTAATCAGAGCTTTAACTCGTATTTTAAATGTTTCGTAATGCTTTCAAAATTTGAGTTTGAAGGTTTAAGAATTGGTCATTTCTAGAGGTTTTGTGAAATATACAAAAATTACCACACGTCTTTGAGAGAGACGACTTCGAGCATTGGAAGGTTAAAAGGTGAAAAGAATGATGAGCGTGCCTGCCATGTGGAATCTGGAGTGGATGGACAGTGCCATCTGCGTACATCGGACGCACATCTTGTTGCGGCGCTCCTTTTGTGTGTGTGTGTGTGTGAGAGAGAGAGAGAGAGGGTATTGTAGGAGCTACCCTCCTACAATACCCTCCTCGCCTCGCGCTTCAAAGGTTTCACACTTTGTTTAGCTTCAACGTAACGTGCGTAAGCCTCTTGTTGAGCCGGTATTGCAATGTTTGGGGCATGCATATCACATGTGTTCGAAAAACCGGTTCATAGTGTATTTTTCTCGGTTTAAATAGAAAATCCCAGTGATAGGTATTTTTTGTGGCCAAGGGGATATGCTCCATGAAGATGCTCACCCCAACCCCAAGAAAAAGAAAATAATACACTGGATATGATCAAAAACATTAGGAAATATAGGATCTTAATGCCGGTGGATCCACAGGGACCCTCATCATGCCATCGGTGGAATGATTATGTGCATGCCATGTCATCAGTTTGGAAAAAGACTAGTATTAGAACATGTGTTGAATGCAGGATATGATAGGAAAATGCCTCAACACCTGTAAGGTTCCCCCCTTCTAAAATAGGGGAAACACTTAGTCTTAACTTGGAGAAAATTTCCTATTTATCGACACCTTGACCATGTAGAGATTCAAGGATACGATTCATAGGTAAGACCTAGTCCTATCCCGTAGGGGGAGCATGATCTTCTAAAAATCAAATCACCCGTAATTGATCATAAATTGGGCAACTACTAGACTTGATTTCTAGAGACAACGCTTTTTTCCTCATCCATGCAAGGCACAGCCACTCGCCGAGTCTTCTAGAATAGAGTTGCCCAAGAACCTATTTATCTAGCGGAGGGCTTTCACTTAATCTATTGGTAAGCTACCTGACTAATCGGGTCCACCCGTCCCCGTAGGATGGTACCGTCGGGGCATTCCATCCTCCCTACTCACGTGTCAATTTATTTTCTAATTAATCCTACCACATTGTTTGACATAAATAAACATGTTCCTTAATTAAGGCCCTTTTCACAAGGTTTGTTAAAACAGTCTTTTTCCACAATACAATAATGCTAAAGACAAGATTTATAAAAAAGGTTTATACATGAATCAATTCCATATAAGCCAAACCGGCTCTCTTATTCTTTTCCTTTAAACTGCTGATGATCTAGAATTCGGCCTTCCAGGCTCTACATGCTAGGCACCTCATCGTCGGCCGTTGGCGAGGACTCAAGCCGGCCTGTTGCCCTCTCAGGCTCCATCGCTCGATCCTCCAGCCCCTCAAAGGGATATCTGCACACTAGGGTGGGCTTATTCACCGCACTAGCCTGGGCCCTTAGAACTAGGCAGCATCATAATCTCTCGCCTCAATCGGTGAACCTTATTCTCCCAATGGTACGAGGGATACCTTGGGCCATTCCCGGGCTTTGCTAATGACGCCGCCCAGCTACACAATCACGGAACGGAGTTAGCGTCGAAGCCAGGAAAAACTTGCACTCTTTAAAGATAACAATTTTAATGCAATTCATTGAATACAACATCACTTGATTCGTAACAATGCAATTCATTGAATACATCATCGCTCAATTCGTAACTTCATACAATTTTATGTCATTATTTTAAAAGGAAAAGATACACATTTATTAACACTAATATTTTTTTAAAAAAAACTCTTCTTTAAAAGATAACCAAGTTAACCTGGCCACCATTTCCTTGAGGAGCTTGTAAAGGGAGGGTTGGAGCCGCATCGGGAGCATCTTCTCTAATCTCGTTATTGCACGCTCCTCCCGAGGTAATATTCTGAAGTTTCCGAGAAGAGGCCATCTTGGACGTCGTCTTGTAGGGCTCGCTGTCGCGGTCGAAACACTCCAGTCAGATCTCAATTGTGAGATCGTTGGCTCACCGTATGAACAAAAGACCACAGCGCATGAACCCTCTCTTAAGGCTATAACCTCTTGCTAAAGTCCACACAAATGGGGGAAGGGGGGGGAGGGAGAAGAGTTAAGGACACTGCCTCCTAGCAAGAAAGCGATAGAGGAAAATTGCCTTATCTGAAAAGTGGCAAATGAGGGGATGTGGAGAGGGGTGGCTGTAAGGGACGGCTCTACTACAGCAAGTACACTGCAGAGGGACAGACGGCCGCACAGCAGAGCATAAGCTACGCAGAAAATGCGTGTTGCCCATGGAGCACCCCGAGGGTTTGTATAATTGTGGGGTACGGGTATGGTTGCTGCACAAAGCAAGGACGAAAGGACGGTGTACCAGCAAAGGCTGTAGATCAGTGGCTTGCATGGCTCAGGGGGAAAGGTACAGTGTCGGTTAACAGGGAAAGGAGTGGTATGCATGGCTCAGGGGAAAAGGTACGGTGTCGGTTAACAGGGAAAGGAGTGGTATGCATGGCTCAGGGGGAAAGGTACGGTGTCGGTTAACAGGGAAAGGAGTGGTATGCATGTACCTTATCTGGTCAGGGGTTGCATGGGTGCCCACGTTGCGATACATGTGTACCACACAGTGGGTGGCCATCTTTTGGTTCTTGTGCGGCCATCGTACGGGCACCCTGGTAAGTGTGTACAGCCCAAATTTTGGAGCGGGGTCCCCAAATTTGGGGCGTCAGCCTTGATTTGCATGCCAGACCGCCCCGAGGGTGAATTTTTTTTTGTCTGGGATGTTCTCTTGGTCGTTGGGGTGCAGACCGTTTGTCAATCGGACGCCCGGTCGTGCATTTATTAAGGTCGTCGCATTTTAACTAAAAATGACTGAAATTTGCGTATAAGCTGGATCCGGTGTCTGTTTTGGATGCTGTAAAATCCTATATTAGGATAAAATCGTGCGCAAATTCCAAATTTGGGCTCAAAATTTGAAGATTCTAAGTAGAAATGGCTCATTTAATAAAATCTTTGATTTTTATACCATAAAAACTCATAAATTTATCCATTACATGGACATTTCTTTATTAGTGAAGATGGGTATGTTACATCACCTTTTGAGAATTATCGTACCTTGGAAATCACTTCGGTAACCAGACTCCACATTTCGGACATTGAGTTGCACCCCGAAATAGCACACAATCATTGACACATGCATCTATACATTTGTAATCCATGCCAAGTGCCAAGTGCCATCAATACTCTCCTAGAATGTGGCCTTGTTCTTGGCATCTTGTTGTCCAAAGGAAGCATATTCTTCATGATCCTACAAAGGGTTTGAGAGAATTTTAAATATTATTTATAAAAGGTATGTTATATCAAAATTGTAAATTGCTAATAACCACATTGCAAGTTTAGGAACTCCAAGGTCGCATGAAGGGTGGAGTATGCATATCCCTCATAGAGTGGAGTGTAAACGGCTAGTCCTAATTGATCTTTGTCAATTGAGGCTTCGGGCTCCTCCTCTCCTTTCTCAAAAAGTCATCCATTATCTCGTTCAAGCCCAAATCTTCATCACCCCATGTCGAGCACGTGGGCTCACCCCAATTGAATCATGGAGGTCTTTAAAGCCTTTACATAGTCATCCACTAAACGTAGAGTAATGAGGCAAAGACTCCTTCATTCTACGACATACCTCCTCCTCCTCCTCGTCCTAAAAAACATGGACTACTTTATGAATAACTAAATCATGTGCATAAGAACTTATGTATGCTCACCAAACTAGCCGCGTGTCATACATATTCGAATTGGCCATAATCTTACATATTCGAATATCATGATTCGACGTAAACGCATGATTTCTCCCTTGCATCTCTCGCATAGACATAGAATCTTCAAATGTAACCACTCATGCTGACTTCACATGGGTGCCTCATCATCATTGAAAGAGGAATGTGTCGACGATCGTCTATGCATGGTGGGGACCTAAAAAGAAACTCACAAAATACTACAAGTGTGAAAACTCTATTCCACTTCATCAAACAAAAATTTACTTTCTGGATGTGTGCATTCAAACTTGGTGACATCCAAATTTTAAATGTATCTTACTAAATAGAGATGCACCACGAAGTTTATCTAATAAATCATCAAAACGAGAAATGGGATATCAATTTTTAATAGTGATCTTATTCAAAGCTCTATAGTCAATGCACATATGATAGATTTGGTTCTTTTTCTGTACTAAAAGTACTGGAGAACCAAAAGGAGAACTACTAGGCCTTATGAGTCCTCGATCTAAAAGTTCTTCTATTTGTCGTTGAATCTCTTTAAATGATGAATTTGATTTTTTCTATAAGGATCTTAGTGTGGTGGTCGATTACCAAGGGACGATCTCAATTGTGTTGTCTTCTAGAGGAGATGTAGGTAGACCTAGGGGCAGATCATCAGCACAAAAGAGTCTTTGAACTGATCTAGAAAGAGTTGTTGACTAGGTGATAAAGTGTGGTTAGTTCCTTCTATTTCGCTTACATATATCATGTAGGCCTTATCTCGTTCACGTTGATGCTTTGGGAAAAGCCTCCCTCTATAGCTCCGTCAATATACTAGGACCACAACACCAGCAAAACCAGAACCAAGAAACAACAACACGTCTACATCATCATTCATGAGCAAATGTAAACACTGACAAGTTGAACCATCAAATACATGATTATATTAGAGATTACCCAGCTTCTAAAGACAAAGGAAAAAAACTATGCAAACATGCACATGCTATAGATTTACATGATGAGTGATGCATGTCTCATTAATCCTCATCATCTACATCAAGCTTGAAAATCCAACAATCTAGATGATAATCATGATAAAATGAGGGGGGCAAGAAAGTACTCTCTTGAGCCACTCTGGATAATACAATCGAAAAGTTGGGAGTGCTAAATACCTTTTAAATTTGGAGATGTGTACAAGCTTGCCACGACAACAACATATGGCCTCATCACTACAAGGTAGTGCACACAAGCCAACCAAAACTAGCACCTATGGTATTCAAGCCTCTCTTTCAAGATCAAAACGATATAGTATCACGTTATTTCCAGGGCTCCCAATTTGCCTGTGACAACTAGTTTTAATATGGGTCGATACCATCATCCATATGGTTTCCAAAATTGGCGACAACTGTCGGCAATGCAATGAAGCCATTTCTCTCTAAGGTTCAAAGCCTAAAGCTTTGCAGTTTGATTTTTTTACCTGATGTCCTCCTCATGCCTTTGGTTTCTCCACTCAACTAATGCCTAATTAACGATAACGTGAGTTTATACCACTTATGTGCATAGCCAAGCTTTCAACACCCATAATTTTGATTCTAGGGCTTCCATACCATACCTCAAAGGCTTCAAAAAAACATCCAAGACTACTAGTATTGCTCCATCTCCGTTGCCATTGCTCAAGGGGTGTTCTTCAGCCCATGAGAAGAGAAGGGACTGTTTTGTTGTCATCATCTCCCTTGCCATTCTTGCAACACCGAAACACATAAAGCATGTATGCCACTCCTCCTTGTTTTGACTGCATCTAGCATGTGACCACACCATGATGTCTTCTACCATGATCGGAAAAAACCTATCATATTTTGCAAAGCCCCCCTTGGTTGGAGCATTTATTCACTCCTCAAACTCTACACCTATCTCAAACTCTTACTTGTTGATTTGTACCATCACAACAATAGAATCCTCCACCTAGATCAAACGGGTACAACACCCCTAGTCTTCAAATTTAATTGATCCACCCACCGGGATTGAACACCTACACACTATCTTGGAACAACCTCAGATTTTTGCCCTTAGCAACTAGCTGAAACATACTAGAAAGCTTATCATCCAGCCTATGCCCTGCCTCTCCATTGTTAAAGATCTGTTCATCCCAGACCATTACGAGAGACCTTGGGCATAGAAAAAGTATTACAAACATCCATGTAAGCATGATGCCTTTCCTCCAGCATATAAGCCTTCTCAAACCAAACAGATTCCGCATGCACACAATTAGTTACTCTTCACAACATTCTAGTCATCCAAGTCTTGGGTGGCTTTCAAACTCTCTATATCATACAAATCATAGCTTTCTATTACATCATAAACCATTTGTGTTGGGTGGCTTTCAAACTCTCTATATCATACAAATCATAGCTTTCTATTACATCATAACCATTTGTCTGGGTATCTTCATCTGCCGTCTCCAAAGGCTTAGCATCAACTGCTGCAAATATGTGCACAAATGTTGTTTTGGGCTCGTATTATTTAATTAACGAATATGATGCGACATCGATTCCATTTTTTACCCTTAATTGAAAATTCAAAGAGTGCATGATGCTGACACGTGCGAGTAGCATGTGCTCTTTACACGTGTCCGCATCATCTTTTGCATGCTTTTCATGAGTCTTCAGGATTCATGTTCTTGATATAGGGTGGAGTTTTCTGGATGCTCTTCATGCTTCGCCGGGATTCTCCTTCTCAATGGAACTTCTACTTCGTAGGCGTGCATGCTCTTCACACCTCACCGGGATTCGTGTTCTCGATGCAAGTTCTTCTTTGGAGTTTTCTAGATGCACGAACCAGGGGTGCACGCCCTTCACACCTCACCAGGATTCACCTTCTCGATGCAGGTTGGAGTTCTTTGGATGCGCTGCATTGCCCTTATATATTGGCATCATGTTGCTATGTTTGGTGGCTTTCGGTAAGCTATATCTAGTGCTTCTGGGCAGATTGTGTCCATGGCATTTGGGCTATGTCCACATGCTCTACTATCATGGGTCAGTCCAAGCGTGTGCGTAAAAAAGGGGTCTTCTCCTGCATGTATGGTCCTCTCTATGGTACCCCCACCTTTCGTGCCTGCTGGCATTTTTGCGCTCTCCATGCCTCCGACTATCAAAAACCGTGTTCCTTGTAAAGCCACATTACGTGAGGCCAATAAGGAAAATATTCCTCCTCGCATCCTCACACCGCCCGAAGGCTCGGCTGGTTTGTAGAATCTGAAGGGTGTCAAACAGAGAGCCCGTTCTTTAGGTGCTGTTGTGTTTGTGTTGTGTTGTTTAGTTTTACATGTATAATATATATTTTGTATATTGTGCATTCAATCTTCGATTGTATGTGTATGTGGATCGCAACAGCAATGACACATTGTGTGCCATGACAAAGAGAAAGAAGGTGGAGGACTTATCCGTTTCGTGAACTGGTCGTTCAACCAATGCTCCTCCCTGTCCGCGAAGTTCATGACTCATGGCAATCTGAAGATGCTCGAGGTGTCTATGACCATTGGCATCGGCAACACCAATGTCAGCACTTCTTTCTAGGATAACCTGGTCGAGTTTTCTCGGTAACAATGTACAAAAGAACTTTTCTCCCTCGAAAGAGGTGGAACGCTTCACCATGTGCACTTTTAGATGGTGGCTCACATCCTGTCTACTTCTATCATTGCTGTTGGTAAGTGTGTCAAGCAGCACGTTGTGAGGTGAAAAAAAGAAAAAAAGACCATGCCTCTATAGCCTTTCACCTCCCAAACTTGGAAAATACTAACACAACGGCAGCCACCGGCTGGAACACTTCTCACAATTCACCACCCACCCACACCAGAAAGATAGCTCAAAACCACGATAGACAGTTGATCATTCAGCAAAAAAACATACACAGCACCATACACACTGTATAAACTCAGCAATTACACTAAAAACCAGGACTCTGGCCAGGATTTACTGCCAAGGGAATTCACCCTTGCGTCTGACAACCAAGCCTCTGTCTCCCAGTCTCTGTTTCTCTTTAGAGGGCACCCCACCAGCAACTCTCACTCTCTGTGTCACTCTTTCCCCTCTTCTCTGCTTCACTGCCACCAGCCCTCGACCCTTATGGTACCGGCCCTTCTCACCTGTCTTCAGCACTACCAGCCACCTCTGTAGCTGCTTTACGTGCCAGTGACACTTGAGACGGCTCCCAACTCTGCACTGTGCTCTAGTCTCTCTCTCTCGTCAGCATCCACTCTCTGCCTGCAGTCGTCGCCCACACAAAACCAGCCACTTCTCTCTTCAGAGGGCGCCCCACCAGCTAACCCTCAACTTCAGCAGCTCTCACTCTCTGTGTGTCGTGTGACCAGCAGCTTCGCCAACCTCAGAGCCTCTGCACAATCTCTTCAGCACCCTTTGCTTCACACAGGCGGCTCCCACACGGCCCACACCAGCCCTCGTAGATCACCCGCCAGCCACTGCTGCACTTGCAGCAGCTACCTCCACGTATCTCCCACAAGGCGGCTACCTGCTCTCAACTCGCCCCACACCCTAGTTCGTCTCTTGGCGCCTCCCCAGTCGCCGCCAGCTAACTGCGCGCACCCAACTCCCTCTCGCTCTTCACAAGCTGGCTGCCTTCCCTTTGGCTCTCTGCGGAATCACCCAACCAGGGCGACCCTCATACTCGCCAGCCTTCTCACCAAGCGGCCAACTTTCCTTTGTTTCTGCAGCTGCGCTACTTGCACTGCATGATGTTGAGTTCAGTAATATTGTTTGGTATTCTGTTTTTGTTTGATCACTGATAAGTAATGATACACTTGTTGCTGTTCTCTCATGTTTGATGATGTATTGGATGATGTTGAGTTCATTAAAATTATTTGATATTCCGTTTTTGTTTGAACATTGATAAGTAATGATACACTTGTTGCTGTTCTCTCACGTTTGCTTGATGTTGATTTCAGTAATGTTTGATATTCTCTTTTTTTTTTGTTTAGTGATATTTGCTAGATTTACGAAGACGACCAACATGCTTTCCCCCGAAGAGCGTAAAATCGTTCTACAAGCAATTCGCATTGAAGCAGTCATCACAGTGTCACAATGTGCTGATGATGTCGTCAAAAAGATCAATGAGTCTGAGATACTCATGCGAGATCTAATAGACCAGATATGGGAAAATGCACAGCGTCGGCGGAGGCAACGCTGAGTTGCTTGATAGACAAAAGATAGCAGATTTCAACCATCAACATATAACACGAACCATTTTGGGGAGCATGCGTGTAGCATGCAGTGATCTTAGAGATGCTGCCCCGCCTGAAGCTAATATGCAACGTCTACAGTTATGGGACGTTGTATGGAGCGAGCAAAGAGCCAAGAGCAAGCACATGAAGGCGTTGGATGCAGAGTCCCTCCCCAAAAGAGTGCGCATTGCCCAGGACGTCGCTGCAACGTCCAGCCAGGCAGATGCAAGTAGTACAGGTGTCATTAATCGTACCATCTACAATTCTATGTGCACACACCTCATTGGCATCCCGCACGAGGCTCTGTTCGAAGGGCGAACAATAGACTCTGGTGTTTTTGGCACAGTAAAAGAGTATACAGTTAAAGGTATATCATTTTTGCCAGAGCACATTACTTTTTGCGGAAAGCACTACAAAAGGAGAAGGCAGCGCCAAGTTCGAGAGCTTCCAGGCAGAGCAGGGCATGCAGGTTCTACACCCATCGATTGTCAAGTGTATTGCCTTCACAAAAGAATCTCCTTGGATCACTATTTTCCCGTACTATAATGGTGGCTTGCTTGGTGATACTCTTCTGAAGGTTCCCTTCAGATTCAGTGAGTTCACCAGAGCAATTTTCCGTTTGGATCGAGGATGGAGAAAACCCCCGCCTGATAATATTCCTTTAAGTCATCTAGAACTTTCTAAAATAAAACAAATAGTAATAACCATGCCACATATTATGCATGCCCTGGTGGAAGGCCTAGGGGCAGCACATCTGGCAGGAATTGTACATACCGACCTACATCCATTCAATGTAGTGTTGGATTTTACAAAAGAGTTGAAGCCACGCATAGGTATTATCGATTGGGGGTTACTGCTGAGAGCGCCCAAAAAACGGGTGTCTCTCAATTTTGTATTTGAAGCAGACAAGAACCCTGAGAATGTAGCACAGGCGGTCTCCTACGCAGACAGAGAGCGAAATAAACGGCCGTGGATAGCCCCGGAGCTTTATGATCCGTTTTTGGCAGATGCATACACTCCTGCATCTGATGTTTTTGCCTTGGGATATTTATTACAAACTTTATATGACTTTTGGCAGAAAGTACAAGAGTTGTGGATGGATAATAGTTCCTATGACAAAGTGACCATGGATACTATTATTCATAGAGTCAAAAATTGGATGTTTCTGCCTAATCGCGATGAGCGAAAATCAATTTTGCAAGTAGTTGAATTTTTTAGATCACTAAATACTGACCCAACGAGGGCACAACGTCCTCTTGTAGAGCTATCGGTGTCATTCACCCCAATTTTGTAATGATACAGTATCAGGAGATTAAGTTTCAGGAATGGCATTTTGTTTCTCTCTTCAAAATTTGATGTGTCCATTGTTTGAAATATTATCTCATTGAGTCTTTGCAATATCTCTCTCCTCTTGTGGTGTTTAAGTTTATGTTTTCTCTTCAAAATTTGATGTGCGCGCATTGTTTGAAGTATTTTTGGAGTCAAGTGGATATTTCTCATTGAGTCTTTGCAATACATATCTCCTCTCGTGGTGTTAAACTTTAAGTTTTTGAGAGTAATGGTCAATTTATCTTACGTTGATCTTTACAGTTCATTAAAATCCTAAAGTCATTTATGTTCATGCAGATATGGCAGAGGCGCAAGCAAACGAGCATCAAGAGTTAGCCAAGAAGGCATATGAGCGAATGAAGGCCCTTGCACATGGCCTGACAGCCCGCGAAGCTACAAGAACAGCATGCAGGTTGTCGAAATGGACAAATCCTACTTATGCCCAATGGAAAGACATAAACAAACGCGTAACCACAGAGATGATAAAGGAAATATGGCCATGTCCAGATGGCGAGATTAAGAAGGGAAGATGGAAGATTTCACGTTGCACTCACAATGATATCAAAACTAATGCCGAGCGCATTTTCTTGGAGGTGTACGGTCGTCCTCTCCATAACGCCGACGCTCCACTCTATTTTGCTAAGATGCTATATGCTCAATTTATCCTAGAAACTCTAGTGGACTTTGCCTCCAGAGAGGCCACTGTCAACACCCACGACATACGTGAAGAGACAGTGACATTCACAAGGGAAGAACTTGCTCTCATGGTGGAGGGCGCTGGATTGGAGTTAAACAAGGTCAAAGAAAGCGTAGGGGCACAGCTAGCAGAGAAGGAGAAAGAAGCTGAGCGATTATCTCAAGCGTCAACTCCTCCCCCGGCCAATAGAGGGATTCAAGAGCAGCTCACAAAGATCAGCCAAGATGTACAGAGCATCTCTTCACGTATTGCTCTTGTGCGCCAAGGAAACCACAGCTCTCATTTTTTGATACATCCTGATCTTGTGGGAGTTTCTGCTGAGGCTACTAGTTCCTCCACCCCCCAATGTCCTGTATGTTACAAAGTATTCGATGGGTGGAGCGGCCAGTATATACTACCCTGTGGACACTACTACCACTTAATATGTTTAGTGAGGCAAATGCAAAATACTTCCACATGTGCATTGTGCACTGTCCCAATAAATCAAGGTATTTATACAGTGTTCGGCATGGCTAGCGAATATAAACCACCAGGACCTTTAGATGCAACTCCTAGTGCAATTCGTAATTTATTTCAAGATGAGCTAAGAAAGACAAATCCTACTTTTGTATTGATAATTTCTCCAAATACGATCATTTGTACAAGTACTTTTTATGAAATTAATGAAATGACTTCTTCCTCTATGTCAGTATCTTGCTCCAAAATTCTTTCAGCGTTTACTCTCTCGTCTGCTAAATTAAGCTCATCTAAGTCAATGTCTAAATTGTCTTCTATCTCAAGGGTGGTGCACAACGTGCGTCCAACATCAAAGTTCTCGTCAACTACATCATCACAATTGTACATCCATCTGGGCATATCTTCTTCATACTCTTCGCTTTCAATGTCTCGCAAGATCTTTTCATTGCAATACATGTAAACAAGTTTATCTGCTCGATCTGCAAGAAGTCGATTGCGAATAGTACTGTGAATATATTTGTACATGCTCCAGTTTCTTTCTGAGCCTGAGTTTGAAGAGCACTGACTCAGAACCTTCATCGCAAGGTTGCGCAATAAAGCATAACGCTCACCACCATTCATCATCCACCACTTCCATGCAGGTTGCTCTTTAGCCATTTGTTGAACAAGGGAGTTGGAAAATAAACCCTCTTTCAATCGAAATGAGGTCATCTCCTTTATGCACTTTACACGATCATCATCATTATTATAGAAAGTGTTTACCACTTTATAAAAATCTTGCACCACCTCAACGTTGGACATCAAATCCATATTCCAATATTCAGGATCTAACATGTAAGCAGCACTGTGTAGTGGTGAATGCGCTCCAATCCATCTAGCATGAAAGTACTTCAATAGAACTTTTCTTTGTCTACTGGAGAATGGTACACGCCATTGCTTTTCCACCACTGAATGCTCTAATTTCTCAGGACACTCCAAACTCCGCTGGACAGTCCACCATTGCATCCATGCTTTTCCGAGATTAGGCGCTCTTTGATCAAGACTTCGTACGGCATACATAACAGGCATCATTACATGGTATGCATCCATCACACTGTTCCACCAACTTCTTCTCGTAAGCGCTGCCTTCAAGACTTTGATTTTCTCTTTCACTTTTTCAAGTTGAGTGTTCTCCCAGTCATGAAATGCCATGCATGTAAATGTTTCGCAAACTGCATCTTTATTTCTAAGAAGAGACTCAAAAGTGTAAAAGTGAGTGCAAAACCTAGTCTCGCTGGAAGCTTTAACATAACTGACATGCGAGGTCGAAAAATATCTAACACTCTCTGTCTCTTGAGCATGAATCTCACAAGCTCGAGCAGTGTCGACAATTGAGGCAAACCATTTGGTATCATCAGATTTATACCAATCTTTTAATACAAGATTCAAACTATGAGTATTACAGCCTACCGGAAAAATATGTGGATATTGTCGCTGTAGGATTTTGGATGCATTTTTGCAATTTTTTGCATTGTCCATGACGACTTGGACTACATTTTTGGCACCCACTTCCTCTATCACAGAGCTAATGACTTGAGCAATGTAAGCCCCAGTTTTGATTGAACCAGCTGAATCCACGGCACGGATGAAAGTCTCACCTCTAGGTGAAATAACCATTATATTAATTAATGGTTTTCTTTGCACATTAGACCATCCATCACTTACTATACTACATCTAGAAAGCTCTATATTGCTAAGAATTATTCTTTGTACATGTTCTTTTACTTGCGCATAACATTTCTCTAATAGATCATTTCGCATAGCATGGTACGTAGGCGGTGAAAACCCTGGTCCAAACTCACCAATTTTCTTCCATGCTCTCTTCCTCACTGTCCACCATCATCATAGCACTCCCAGAAAAGTAAATCGCTTCAGCAAGGGCGAGTTGTGCATCATCGAGTCGACCTTGACGTAGGCTTTCTTGCAATGAAGTTTGATGCATGGGTATATTTCCTACGTCAAAGTTTTGCTTGCAGGAAGATGCACTGGGTAGATTACTTTTTGGTTGCACATTGCCGTTCGGGGTACAAGTAGGCGATGTAGCGGGAGTTTGATGATTAGAACAACAGTGTTCTTGCTGCCTTGATACATTAACGGTAGGAGTGTCATGTTTTCTTGAATCTTTCTTTTGAATTTCTTCTCTTATGCATTTGGCCACTATAGGTGCAGAGGGGTGGGTACATGACTTTTTCTTCGGTCCGCCTAAAAAGTGTTCTCTTAGTCGAGGCGCCCCACCTGATTTTACTGCATGGCATAGCTTACACTCCCAATCTATGAATCGATCACCAACGTTAATTACATATTTCCACTCTATCCCAGGTGCCTTTTTTTTCCTGCTATTTGAAATTTGGACTCTATTGGAGGTATCACTGGATCCAACATTGTCCTCCATCTCAACAAATAACCTATTCAACCAAGCATATAACAATGAATACACAAATGAAAAAACAACAAATCACTCACGTATTACAAAACATACATTAGCAGACAAAGTACTTCAAAACTATCTTGACAAATACAAAAGATCATCACATAACACAAAACTACTTCAAACTATCTTGCAAGGTCTTACTACAAAACTACTTCGAAACTATCATGCACATTGCACCCCCAATGAAGGATGCCTTTTGTACCCAATTAAGGATACTTTACACAATCAAAGATCTATGCTTGCCCAATACTCTAGTATAGGACAATAGACCTTCTCTAACATTCACAAAGAAAATCAAAGATCTATGCTTGCCCAATACTCTAGTATAGGACAATAGACCCTTGTCTACTCTAAACTATATCAAGTATCAAGAACCAATACAAGCCCCTAAGCAGGACTCTTGGCTCCATCAAACCATTCATAAAGCAGAATGAGGTAGATTACATACGTGGCTCAAATGCAAAGCTGAATGACTCCAAATTTGTCCCTAAATCTCCGCAAGTATTAGCTACGAACCACACCCTGCCCCCAGTTCAAAGAACTAAGGATGAGTGGCTCAATAGCCTTAGGAGTGCCTACAAGGAAAGACGACAGCCCCTAAGATAAGGACGTTCTTCCCAAGAGGACACTTCTAGCAACTCGAGAGCTCTACAAGTACTTTGAGGAGAGATATCACGTCCCCAAAACAAGGACTATCTCCCCAAAAGTTGTACGATGGGTGTCGGGCAGTGTTTATAAACAGAATAGTACCCCGCCGGTGTTCTTTTGTTTTCCCGACGGGCCCGCCGGGGTAAGCACTTTTCTCGGTGGGCCCACCGGGAAAATCAACAGAGGTGTTACGGGACTAGTGGGTTCTGGCAGGTCATTGCTCAGGTCATGTGAATATACAATGTGATCACAAGTTTTAATATGTTAACAATAGGTTTTGTTAACGTGATCACGAAATTGTGAAGACGTTAATGAAATCCCTGTCTCCATCGTTAAAGATCTGCTCATCCAGACCATTACGAGAGACCTTGGGCATAGAAAAAGTACTACAAACATCCATGTAAGCATGATGCTTTTCCTCGAGCATATAAGCCTTCTCAAACCAAACAGATTTCGCATGCACACAATTAGTTACTCTTCACAACATTCCAGTCATCCAAGTCTTGGGTGGCTTTCAAACTCTCTATATCATACAAATCATAGCTTTCTATTACATCATAACCATTTGTCTGGGTATCTTCATCTGCCGTCTCCAAAGGCTTAGCATCAACTCCAAAGGCTTAGCATCAACTGCTACAAATATGTGCACAAATGTTGTTTTGGGCTCGTATTATTTAATTAGCAAATATGATCCGACATCGATTCCATTTTTTACCCTTAATTGAAAATTCAAAGAGTGCAAGATGCTGACACGTGCGAGTAGCATGTGCTCTTTACATGTGTCAGCATCATCTTCTGCATGCTTTTCATGAGTCTCCAGGATTCGTGTTCTTGATATAGGGTGGAGTTCTCTGGATGCTCTTCATGCTTTGCCAGGATTCTCCTTCTCAATGGAACTTCTACTTCGCAGGCGTGCATGCTCTTCACACCTCATCGGGATTCGTGTTCTCGATGCAGATTCTTCAATGGAGTTTTCTAGATGCATGAACCAGGGGTGCATGCCCTTCACGCCTCACAGGGATTTGCCTTCTCGATGCAGGTTGGAGTTCTCTGGATGCGCTGCATTGCCCTTATATTGGCATCATGTTGCTATGTTTGGTACCTTTCGATAAGCTATCTCTACTTCTTTTGGGCAGACTGTGTCCATGGCATTTGGGCTATGTCCACATGCTCTACTGTCATGGGTCATTCCAAGCGTGTGCATAAAAAAGGGGAGTCTTCTCCTGCATGTATGGTCCTCTCTGTGGTGGTACCCCCACCTTTCGTGCCTCCTGCTGGCATTTTTGCGCCCTCCATGCCTCCGACTGTCAACCCTGTTTCTTGTAAAGCCACATTATGTGAGGCCAACAAGGAAAATATTCCTCCTCGCATCCTCACACCGCCCGAAGGCTCGGCTGGTTTGTAGAATCTGAAGGGTGTCAAACAGGAAGCCCGTTCTTTAGGTGCTGTTGTGTTGTGTTGTGTTGTTTAGTTTTACATGTATAATATATATTCTGTATATTATGCGTTCAATCTTCGATTGTATGTGTATGTGCAGCAGCGACACATTGTGTGCCACAACAAAGAGAAAGAAGGTGGAGAACTTATCCGTTTCGTGAATTGGTCGTTCAACCAATGCTCCTCCCTGTTCGAAGTTCCCGACTCGTGGCAATCTGAAGATGCCCGAGGTGTCTATGACCATCGGCATCGGCAACACCGATGTCAGCACTTGTTTCTGGGATAACCTGGTCAAGTTTTCTCGGTAACAGTGTACAAAAGCACTTTTCTCCCTTGAAAGAGGTGAAACGCTTCACCATTTGCACTTTTAGATGGTGGCTCGCATCCTGTCTACTTCTATCATTGCTGTTTGGTAAGTGTGTCAAGCAGCACGTCTTGTGGAATGTGAGCAAGCCCGTCTCAGAGCGATTGTCATGTGTTGGGCACTTCGCTAGATTAAAATGCACACTTCTCCAGATTGTCATGTGCCGGGAACTTCGCCAGATTAAAATGCACACATTCCAGTGAATGGTGGGTTATTGTCTCAAGGACCTGCACTAACCTCATTTTCGTTTTCATGCTCATAATGTGTCTATAGATGAGATGTCCAGAGGAAGGACATTGAATGTGGAGTTCATCAAGGAGACCTCAAAAACTAGGTATGCCTGACACTGATAAATGTGTTTGAGCGAGCTTTCATCTACATGGAAAAATATATTCTCAATAAGTGGTTTATCACTCTTGCCGTCACACTCTTGAAGATGATGAGAAGTGGTAAATATTTCCCTAGTGCACAATGGATAAGTCCTAAAATTGGGAACGGCATGGACTTTGCTAGACCTCGGGCTATTTGAAGCTGATATCTGAGATATGAGAAAGGTCTTCTTTTGTGATCACTACGTTGTGGGGGAAGCAGCCAGGTACTTTCTCAACAATGAGAATCAAGAAAAAGATGAGCTAACAGAGCATAGAGATGGCCAATTGGAGGAGCAGTTTGATAACCTCTCAAGCGACCAACTTGGTGGTCTGGCCAATCCTATCTTTGTCGAGGAAAGTCCAACAGATGTCGAACCCAACGATCCGTACATCAACTCCTCTGAGGAGAGGGCCACTGAATTCCTCAGAGATGTGAGCGAAGGGGAAGAATTTATACCCGTTCCCCCACGGCATGATCTCAATGGTGAGGCCTTTCTATAGTGTAGTCGTTTTGCCCCACTATGTTGTAAATAAATAATCTGTATGGTCTCTACAGGAGAGATGTTTTTTTCTCCATGTTATGAATAAAATGTCTAAGTCGTGAACTATGTGTGGGTTCCATGTCTTTTGCTATGAATAAAACGTCGGCCCTATGTCGTGGTCTGTGTGTGGGTCCCTTACAGATATATCGTGCAATATCATATGTCTTTTTTTGAAAAATGCAATATAATATGCAAGATGTCATCATATCAAAGCTAGAGTCCATGATACCCTCCTTCATGACTGCATCTTTTTCATCACTATTTCAGACATCCTTGACTGAATCAGCTAGCTCCCAAGAAAACTCTCTTTTCTTCAACGATTTGGTCTCCTGCCGAATTGCATTTAGTATATGCCTTTTGCATATCTCACATATGTGTCTAACCACTCTCACCTGCCATACTAAGTCCAAAGCCTCCAAAAAACACATGAATATATACATATTGTCAAAGAGATAAATGTATTCCAACCAAGCATCCTCATACCTGATTTGGAAATCAGCAAATCAGCTCCCCTTCATACTGCCTGAGGTTACCTAGCTTTTAAAGACAAAGGAAAAAAGCTATGCAAACATGCACATGCTATAGATTTACATGATGAGTGATGCATGTCTCATTAATCCTCATCATCTACATCAAGCTTGAGAATCCAACAATCTAGAAAATCATGATCAAATGAGGGGGGCAAGGAAGTACTCTCTTGAGCCACTCTGCATAATACAATCCAAAAGTTGGGAGTGCTAAATACCTTTTAAATTTGGAGAGATGGGTGAAAGCTTGCCACGGCACCAAACAAATGGCCTCATCAATGCAAGGTAGTGCACACAAGCCACCAAAACACAACACCTATGGTCCTCTCTTTCAAGATCAAAATGATAGTATCACGTTATTTCCAGGGCTCCCTATCAGCCTGACAACTAGTTTTAATTCATTTGGAAAGAACCATTACCACCACAACAGATTCAACCCACTCACAGCTTACACCCATTTATGGCCAAGACGGCTCCCGGTAGCATGTCTCCATTTTCCTCAGGTTGCGACAGCTTCGTCACTCTCATGATCACACCAAGGTATTCAATGGATGTAGAAATCTCTTCATAGACACGAGCTCACCACTAATAGGATGAATGGCTCCCAACAGCGTATCCTCAAGGAAGATTCTGATAGAATTTCCCCTTCCCACTCAGTTGCAAACCACCGCAACACCCCCTATATGCCTGACAGCAAACCTCAAACTCACCTTGGAAATGTTTTCTACATTACAATAGCTACAGTTTGCTCTTGCCTTCGCAAGGAAACGAATCTCAATAGCTAAATAACCACCAAAAAAAAACCACAGTACACCAACAACAAACTAAAAACTAAACAACAGAATATTGTCGCCTTACCCTCATCAATGGCCAAGAGGCCTTTGCTATCTCTCACTCTGGCCAGCAATTTGATTTCTGGAGCACTTTGAGCAGCATTTCCCCATCATTCTCTAGATGCAACTCTCCGTAGTAGCAGTCCCCATATGCCTCACCTTATAGTCGTTGGCGCTGTCGACTACACCCACGCCACAAGCTTCCAATAGCAGCCCACACTGCATGATAGCCACATGGACCTTTCTGCTATGACCTTTGCAAACACCTCCTCCATGTAGGTCGATACCATCATCCATATGGTTTCCAAAATTGGTGACAACTGTCGGCAATGCAATGAAGCCATTTCTCTCTAAGGTTCAAAGCCTAAAGCTTTGAAGTTTGATTTTTTGCCTAATGTCCTCATGCCTTTGGTTTCTCCACTCAACTAATGCCTAATTAACCATAGCTTGAGTTTATACCACTTATGCATAGCCAAGCTTTCAACACCCATATCTTGATTCTAGGGCTTTCCATTACCATTCCTCAAAGGCTTCAAAAACATCCAAGACTACCAGTATTGCTCCAGCTCCGTTGCCATTGCTCAAGGGGTGTTCCTCAGCCATGACAAGAGACGGGACTGTTTTGTTGTTATCATATCCCTTGCCTTTCTTGCAACACCGAAACATACAAAGCATGCATACCACTCCTCCTGGGTCACTGCATCTATCATGTGACCACACTATGATGTCTTTTACCATGATCGAAAAAAACCTATCATAGTTTGCAAAGCCCCCCTTGGTTAGAGCATTTATGCTCAACCACTTATTCACTCCTCAAACTCTACACCTATCTCAAACTCTTACTTGTTGATTTGTACCATCACAAAAATAGAATCCTCCACCTAGATCAAACGGGTACAACACCCCTAGTCTTCGAATTTAATTGACCACCCACTAGGATTAAACACCTACACACTGTCTTGGAACAACCTCAGATATTTGCCCATAGCAACTCGCTGAAACATATTGGAAAGCTTATCATCCAGCCTATGCCCTGCCTCTCCATCGTTAAAGATCTGTTCATCCAGATTCCAGACCATTAACGAGAGACCTTGGGCATATAAAAAGTACTACAAACATCCATGTAAGCATGATGATTTTGCTCCAGCATATAAGTCTTCTCAAACCAAAGAGAATCCGGATGCACACCATTATGGTTACTCTTCACAACATTCCAGTCATCCAAGTCTTGGGTGGCTTTCAAACTCTCTACATCACATAAATCACAGCTTTCTATCACATCATAACCATTTTTCTGCGTATCTTCATCTGTCATCTCCAAAGGCTTAGCATCAATTGCTGCAAATATGTGCACAAATGTTGTTTTGCGCTCATATTATTTAATTAACAAATATGATGCGGCATCGATTCCATTTCCTACCCTTAATTGAAAATTCAAAGAGTGCATGATGCTGACACGTGTGAGTAGCATGTGCTCTTTACACGTGTCCGCATCATCTTTTACATGCTTTTCATGAGTCTCCAAGATTCGTGTTCTTGATATAGGGTGGAGTTCTCTTGATGCTCTTCATGATTCGTCGGGATTCTCCTTCTCAATGGAACTTCTACTTCGCCAGGCATGCATGCTCTTCACACCTCACCGGGATTCGTGTTCTCGACGTAGGTTGTTCTTCTCTGGAGTTTTTTGGATGCGCGAAATAGGTGTGCACGCCCTTCACGCCTCGCCAAGATTTGCCTTCTCGGGCAAGTTGGAGATCTCTGCATGCGCTGCATTTCCCTCACATTGGCATCATGTTGCTATGTTTGGTGCCTTTCGGGTAAGCTATATCTACTGCTTCTGGGTAGACTCTGTGTCCATGGCATTTGCACTATGTCCACGTGCTCTACTGTCATGGGTCAATCCAAGAGTGTGCGTAAAAAAGGGGAGTCTTCTCCTACTTGTGTGGTCCTCTCTGCGGTACCCCCACCTTTCGTGTGCCTACTGGCATTTCTGTGCCCTCCATGCCTCCGACTGTCAACCCTGTTCCTTGTAAAGCCACGTTATGTGAGGCCAACAAGGAAAATATTCCTCCTCGCATCCTCACACTGTCCGAAGGCTCGGCTGGTTTGTAGAATCTCAAGGGTGTCAAACAGAGAGCCCGTTCTTCAGGTGCTGTTGTGTTGTGTTGTTTAGTTTTACATGTATAATATATATTCTGCGTTCAATCTTCGACTGTGGATCATAGATAGCAGCGACACATTGTGTGCCACGACAAAGAGAAAGAAGGTGGAGGACTTATCTGTTTCGTGAACTAGTTGTTCAACCAATGCTCCTCCCTGTCCGAAGTTCTCGACTCGTGGCAATCTGAAGATGCTCGAGGTGTCTATGACCATTGGCATCGGCAACACCGATGTCAACACTTCTTTCACGGATAACCTCGTCTTTTCTCAGCGACGACAGTGCACACAAGCACTTTTCTCCCTCAAAAGAGGTGGAACGCGTCACCATTTGCACTTTTAGATGGCGGCTCGCATCCTGTCTACTTCTATCATTGCTGCACCACGTCATGTGGAATGTGAGCAAGCCCGTCGGAGCGATTATCATGTGTCGGGTGCTTCGCTAGATTAAAATGCACACGTTCTAGTGAATGGTGGGTTACTGTCTCAAGGATATGCTCTAACCTCATTTTCATTTTCATGCTCATAATGTGCCTGTAGATGAGATGGCCACCATCTTTGGTACTCCCACTTGATGACTTTCAAACTCCATGCCAATCCAAATGTCATCATCATCAAGTGTTGACTCCCCTTCACACTCATCCGCATATGCATCTCTCAACTTCTCACATCCTTTTTGTAACTTCCCAATGCTTTTCCTACTGGAACATGAGTCATGACTTTCGCCTGTCTCCTTTATGATTAGCTAACCATTCATATGCACTCTCCAAGACATCCTCTAACCTTCCCAATGCATTCGTCATTTCCTCCCAAGCTGATGCTGTATGCACTTTATGGATAATTTTATGAAACTTTGTGCATAGGTCAACCATACACCATTTCCTACATGCATCTCCCTTTGAGCACTCATCAATTGCACACGGACAATCCTCTACCTCATGCTTCCGACTCATGCAAACCTCACATTTTTTCTTCTTCTTCTTACCCCCCATGACACACTCACATAATTAAAATACAACAATCATATTCAGCCCTCAAGAAAGATGCACCACACCAATCCGAGACCAATTAAATTTGCTAAATGGAGAGCCACGGATGCTGTACCGGGATCCGCAAAGTTCATTTAATCGGCTGCTTAAAATTGATTGAAATATTTTAAATTGATAATATTATGATTTCTCCTTGAAAAAATTGCCACCATAAAAAGTTACCTTCTGGCTGCAAAGCAGATTCAGTCTGCAAATCAAATGTCATCTGTAATTCCGATATTGTTTTTGAATTTTGACTGTAGAATTGACTACAAATTCTGACTTCTGTCTGCAAATCAAATTTGTTGACCCTCTGACTCCAATTTCATCACCTCGTTCTTGATTCCAATCATCTTCTGCTTCTACAAACCTTGCCGCCTCGCTGCCCACCTTGTGAAACATGAATGAAGAAATTGCTGCGAATTCTCAAGCCCGAACTACCGCCTAGCATTTGACTTCCAAGAAAACATAACCACCTCTACAACCATCACTTCTACTGCTGCTCTGCATCTTCTTAGCACCCGTCCTTCTAACAGAAGAAAGCAAACTCGACCATGAACACCCGTCATAAGCATCGTGATCGCCAGTGTTTATTGTTGCATGAGCAAAGCAGTTTTTCTCCATTCGTAGGTCTAACATTTCACAATGACACTCACTCTGACAAACCAACACAGTTTCATCTTACTCTAAATTTCACTACAACTCTACACACGTCTCACACAACACTGCTGCACTTGCACCACTCTCAATACACAGAATACAGAATGAAAATGACTAGAAGAGATGAAGCACAAAATCTGTCAACTGTATTGTCATTACTACAAAATCCGCCATAGCTACACATAAAATCCGCCAAGAACCATATTCATGTACCACTGAACAAAACGGCTCCAACTATATAGACTTCCCATGACTCTCTACCTTCCAAGATCCCAAAGCTAACCCACTTCCAAAAATACCAAAAATCCATACATATAACTTGAAAAAAAATCCGCCTAAGGTACCCCAAACAGTAGTCCATCATGATAGTCAACATCTCCATCTTTTAATCCACCTAGATCAAAGGGAAATTCACCATCCTTCTCTACATCCTCAACTTCATTGTTTGAATCTTCAAAGTACTCCTCATACTCATCCACATCCCCCCTAATGTCTTCATGGCAAGATTCGGTGAGAATCATGCTTAGGGTTATCTTCTTGGCCTTACAAACCTTCCAATGATCCTTGTTCCATTTGTCACCACACTTGAAGCACAAACCCTTGTCCTTCAAGTCATTAACATGATCTTCTCCCAAAACCCTTACCCTTGTTGGATGCTTTTGCATCAACTTGATTCCCATCACCATTTGGAGGTCAAGAAAAAGTGTTACCAAATCTGAAATTTCCTCTTCCATAGACGGTTGGGAAAATCTAGGAGGACCTGTGTGATAAGCAACTCCACTTGAAGATTTGCCCAAAGTTGAAGTGCCAATATCAGCCCTAAATCCATTCCTTGATCCACCAGCATGTGTATATTTTGCCTCATAGATCTCCGCAACAAGAAGCATGGCCTCCTTGATGGTGTCAGGCCTTTGAGCATCCACATCCACCTTGATGTTGTTTTGCAGCCCTTTGATAAACTTCCTCAATTCGTACTCCTCACTCAAACCTTCCATATGAAGTGAAAACTTCATAAACTTGTGCACATAGTCCTTGACATTGCCCGTTGAGTGATATCATCCCATTTCTCCACCATCCTTGATCTATTGAGGGCTGAAACAAAGATTCTCCTCATTTCAAGCTTGAAATCATCTCAAGTAATGATCAAATAACCATGAGCATTTAAGTTGCACCACCATCATGCATGGGCATAACCTTGTAGATGAAATTTAAGTTGAAAACAAAACCTTGGCCCTATCACTACGAGGAGTAAAGCTCCATCTTGTCAATCCATTCTTCAAATTCATCATTCAATGAATCCTCTCCTTTGAACTTAGTGAAGGTAATATTATCCTTAACACCCTTGAACTCCTCATCATCATCTCTATGATCACATGGTCTTGGATGAAAATCACCCATATCATTGAATTGAGGTGGCCTAATGTAATGAGGTCCCAAACCACTGAAATGATGACTTGTCCCCAAATCATTGATGAAACGGCCACCCAAGTCATTGGAATGATGATCTTGAAAACTTGGAGAAGAATTCCAATTGCCAAATGGAGGTGGTTCACCTAATGGAATACATTTTTCTCTTTCCAAACTTCTCCCTTACATATTGGAGATAACCCATGCTCCAATGTACTTGCCATATTAGCATTCCCTTGATGCATAGGCATATTTGGAGCATTATTTCCACTTGATTGCATAGACATCATAACCACTTTATTGCATCCCATAACCACCTTGTTGCATATAGGCATTCCAAATGTGCTTGTTCCACCTTGGTACATCTCAGGAGTCCCGTGGCTTGATTCAAGTTGATGAGGACTAGCTTGAGGTAGTTGTGTAGCATTTGCATTTGAAGTGCCCACGGTAGATCCAAGAGGTTGGGGTCCCAATGCTGGAGATCCCATTGGATCATTGAGAACCTCCTTTCCCTTGCCCAATTCTTGCCTTAAGCTAGTGAACCGTTCCTTGATCTCAACAAACCCATCATGCAAGGTGTGATTAACCTTTTTGAAATTTTGATCCATGGCTTCAAATATTTGATCCAAGAAGTTAAAGAATTTGTTCTTGCTTGCATCATCTTGAGATTTTTGGCCTAAGTTCTCCATAAGTTGTACCAATTTTCTCATAGTCCTTTGTTGCTCAAGGTTAGTCCTTTGTTGCTCAAGGTTAGTCCTTTGTTGCTCAAGGAACATCTTCTCCATCCATTGCATCATCCCTAGATTCTCAATGGAACCTTGTGGTAAGTTTGACCCTTGATGCAAGTCAACATTACCTTACACATGCTCTTAAACATCTTGCCTTGTATTCGGAACACCACTCTCATGCTCAACTACTTCCTTAATGAAAGTAGCCTTGGCCTTTGACTTGGATGCCATTGGAAAATGACCAATTTCATGTTAGATATGTTCTCAAACTCTGATTTATGATTTCTTTAGCTCTATGGAGAGGCAATGACGTGTAGAACACCCATGTATGATCACTTTGACCACGGTCAATGCATAAGTACTCTCTGTTTTTTTTACTTCTTTGAGAAGTCAATCGGTGAGTAATTTGCCACTTTGACCAAGCAAACAGGGTCCAAATCTTGAAGTTTTTAGCTTGCTAGAATGAGAGAAGAGCCTACTATCTAGCTATGATGTCAAGATAGGTTCAATCCAAAAATCCTAATTTCTGTAGAAAAAGGGTATCCAGTGGAAAAATGGATGTAGCGGACAGCTCTCCGGTGTCTGAATGGTGAGGTCTAGGCTAGATGGAAAGCTTAGGGTATGGGAAATCTAGCCCTATGCTCACTTTGCCAAAATGAAGTGCTGTTTTTAACTGGGCAATCTTCTTGTCTTGCGGGTAGACTTGCCAAGTGGAGAAGTAAACGGAGTACGAATCGAACACTTGAGGGCTCTAAACGTAGCCGTTTGAGAGTAGAATGAGACTAAGCAAACACCTTGAAAGAATCCCTAATCCTCTCAGACTAAATTAGAGTTTAGTGCCACAACAGAAAACTATCAAACTTCTCTCCAATTCAATCCGCACTTCCCTTTTGCATTGGAAATGTCTTGGACCTTATTTGAAGGCATGCATCTCATCAATTTGTAACTTGGCATCCACATGTAACCTCAAGTGGCTTGCATAAGTGCTTTTTGCAAAAAAATTGGTAGCATCTCCTTTTTTTTTGCAACCAAATCTCAATATCAAATCAATTGAAATCAATTGCAATACTAAATCTCATGCTTGCCAAATCCTTGCCCAATAAAATGCATCTACAATAGGCACTCGGAAGTCGATGTAGAGCATTGAAACTTACCGATCTCCCGGCCAAGCTCTTCCCACCCTCGTATACCTAGGCCGAAACTAGGCACAAATTGGGACCATTTCTTCACCATCGGTACCTAATCCTCCACCTTACTGCTTTTTTAAGGCACTCATTGGCAAGGCAGATTCATGACATACTCCCCTCGGCTTCTCCTCCAAATGCCGAGGTACCCTGACACATCACTTGCTTACTAGAAATTGAAATGTAAATACAAGTGTGTGTGATTTTTATAGCACGAACTTGAAAATGTATATGAATTTCACTTACAATTGGCATGTATAGTTGCATGCCCCATCATTACAATTCATAGGCATAAATCTCTCAATGTATCCGATACCAAATCCTTCATCAAAAGCTCAACGGAACACATGAAAGCCAACCCTATGAATCATAGTATATATCCATGCACCATTATGCATGTAATGTGCCATAACCAACTCCAATGTCACCACAATGCACTCAATCTTGACCATGTGAGACTAATATTGCCAAACAATTCATCAATATGAAGTAGACTCAAGTGTAAACCCCCAATGGCAATATAGGCATATATGTGGCCTCCATTATAATGATAAGAATACTCAAATCTCACTTAGGTTTCTTCTAATGCATCAATGGAGGATATATGGTTGCACATGGCCTTCATGGAGGCATCATATAGCTCTCCATACCCTTGAATAGCATGTAGGTTTGAGCAATGGCAAGAAATTAGGGCTATTATTAGAAATCCCTAATTACATCACTAGGAAGTTGGAGGGATTGAAGGAATCAGCAAATGCAGAGGTTTAACCATGATTATGGATGATTGAGAGCTTAGTAAGCAATTAATTAAGCCATCCCGTGCCATTATGGATGATTGAGAGCGTAATAAGCAATTAATTAAGCCATCCCGTGCCATAATATCCTCATGGAACCCCAAAGAAGCAAAACGCAACCCCCTTTTGTTACATAAATGATGTAATTTCCCCTTTCTTGCTTATGTAACAAGGCTCACAATAGCTTTGTTAAGCAACATGATGATTAATCTCAAAATTAACATGTTATCACAAGTCAAAAACGCACAGGCTGTGAGGAGAAAGAAACAGCCAAATCGGTGTTGAAGTCATCCATACAGCCTCACGGCAGCCCTAATAGCTCTACAGCCCATCCATACGGCATCACGCAACCACCCACAGCTCAATAGCTCGTCCCCACAACTTCGTGCAGCTTCCATGGCTTCACAGCTTACCCCACAAGCAATGATTGTTGGTTATTTTTGGTAGAGGGAGACTAAACCAAGCTTTTCCAAGCTCTAAACCATGTCATGGCTAAAGATTACACACAATTTGGCTCCAATGCAGTTCAGATTCCCGTAACTTGTTGGGAAGGAAATCTTTATGAAAATAGGTATCATTTGGCTTGGATTGATGCTATGATCTTGCTCAATCAAAACCCTAGGTCAATGCTAATCATCCCCAAGATTAAGCATGAAGAAGAGGAGGATTAAAAATGTTTTTAGATTAACTCACTAATCCCAATTAGTAAATTTTCCCCAAAAATATGGTGTATATGACCTATATACATGACCCCCATTTCACATTATCATACGTGTTATCCATGGGCATGGTCAATTGGCCTTGGGACCATTATTCATATGAGACCATTCCTCTTTGTTATAGATACCATTTTTTAAGAGCATGCACAATTGCAAATAGTTCTTTTTCATAAGTTAAATAGTTACTTTAAGCTTTGTCCAACTTTTTACTTTCAAATGCAAATTGCCTTCCCTTCTCCAGTGGCCATGGTTGATAACAGCAAAATGCATGTTGTCTGCTGAAGATAAACTGGATGGAGACGGCAACTACCCACTTTGGGCATACATGATGCAGCATGTTTTGGTTGCAAAAGGAGTGTGGAACATTGTGCAGGGTATGGATGTACGTCCAGGTTCTGTGGATGTAGGATCTGTTGAGGATGTTGCAAGTTCTAGCAGCTCTACTGTTGCTGCTGTTTTACCCACTACTGAACAAGCTCGTTGGGATGGTAAAGATGCGCAGGCTCATGCCTTGCAACCAACCAGGCCACTTTGCAAATACTCGATGTTGAAAGAATCTTAGACCAACAAGTGCTCAACTACATAACATCAAAAATGTGCCCAATGACGATGGTGATTACGCTCTACATTGGTCCGAAGACATATGATGATGGTAATCCCGAACAAAGCGATATGCCAAGTAACCCTATTTCATTCTATTCTTTGCTTAAGAGATGAAGGGTAAAAGCAATGGTCATGTAAAAGCGATATGCCATGTAACCCTATTTCATTCTATTCTTTGCTTAAGAGATGAAGGGTAAAAGCAATGGTCATGATATTATTGTGTTGCATGATGTGGAAGTACGCATGATTTTATTTTAAAATGTGTTGTTAAAAAGCTACAATTAGAAACACACCCATCACTTTATATGCATTCCAAGGTACACGTTACAATGGAACCAAGGAAATTAGGCAACTAGAAACTATCATTGGTCCTTATAAAGAGAAAAGGGATTTCTTAATTACACCATTGCACATTAGTGACATACTTTTGGGTATGCCTTTCCTTCATCAATTTAATCCTCAAGTTGATTATGATACACACACGATGTGGGTCACACATTAAAACAATTCAACATGATGCCAAAAATGTACTCTTTCCACTTCTATCACACACACAAGCTACATGTGTTTTACGTTGATAGGTTTTTTCCGGTCATGGTAGAAGATGTCATGGTGTGGTCACATGCTAGATGCAATCGGCAAGGAGGAGTGGCATGCATGCTTTGTGTTTTTCCGTGTTGCAAGAAAGGCAAGGGAGATGATAACAACAACACGGTCCCTTCTCTTCTCGTGGCGGCGGCGGCTGAAGAACACTCCTTGAGCAATGGCAATGAAGATGGAGAAATATTGGTAGTCTTGGATGTTTCTTGAAGCCTTTGAGGTATGGTAATGGAAGCCACAGAATCAAGATTATGGGTGTTGGAACCTTGGCTATGAATAAGTGGTATAAACTCAAGCTATCGTTAATTAGGCATTAGCCAAGTGGAGAAACCAAAGGCATGAGGACATTAGGCAAAGAATCAAACTGCAAAGCTTTAGGCTTTGAAGCTTAGAGAGAAAAGGGCAAACAGCTGTCGCTGATTTTGGAAACCAGATGGATGATGGTATCGACCTGGATGAAGGAGGATGTTTGGACACGACAGTAAGGGCTATCATGCAGTGTGGGCTGCTACTGGAAGCTTGTGGCGTGGGTGTAGTCGACAGAGCCAACGACTATAAGAAGATGAGGCATATGGGGACTGTTACGGACAGCTGCAGCAGGAGAATGACGGTCTAAAATTGTTTCAAAAATCAAACTACAAACCACAGTGAGGGTAAGGTGACAGTTTTCTGTTGTTGAGCTTTTAGTTTGATGGTTATTAGGCTGTTGAGACTCTCGTTTCCTTGGAAAGCTGCGAGCAGCCTGTAGCTATTGTTATGTAGAAAACATTTCCAAGGTGGTTGTCAGGCATATAGGGGCTATTGCGGTGGTTTGCAACTGAGTAGGAAGGGGAAACTCTATCAGAATTTTCCTTGAGGATACGCTGCTTGGAGCCATTCATGCGTTGAAGACCTTGGTGTGATCGTGGGGGTGAAGAAGCTGTGACAACCTTAGAGGAAAAAGGAGATACGCTGCTGGGAGCCGTGTCTAAGATCGATCTGCAAACCAAAATCAAAGGCGACTTGGCCATAATGGGTGTAAGCTGTGAGTGGGCTGAATCTGCTGTGGTGGTAATGGTGCTTTCCAAATGAATTAAACCTGGTTGCTAGGCAGATTGGGTGCCCTATCCTTTTGATCTTCGAAGAGAGGCTTGAATACCATAGGTGTTGTGTTTTGGTGGCTCGTGTGTACTACCTTGTTTCTGGTCTTCACAAAACTCTTTTCCAAAATGATATACTACATGATTGCATTGATGAGGCCATGTGTTGGTGACCTGGCAAGCTTGTACCCATCTCTCCAAATTGAAAGGTGTTTAGAACTCCCAACGTTTGGATTGTATTGTGCAGAGTGTGATTGTCAAGCTTGATGTAGATGATGAGGATTAATGAGACATGCATCACTCATCATGTAAATCTATAGCATAATGAGACATGCATCACTCATCATGTAAATCTATAGCATGTGCATGTTTGCATAGTTTTTGTCTTTAAAAGCTAGGTAATCTCAAATATAATCATGTCTTTAATGGTTCAACTTGTCAAGTGTTTACATTTTCTCATGATGATGTAGAGGTGTTTCTGTTTGTTGGTGTTATGGTCCTAGTATAGCAGCAGGCTTTCCCCAAAGCATCATTGTTTTGGTGCCCCTGTGGAGGGCTTTCAAGGCACCCTTCAGTTTGCTCTTGGTTCATATCAGGCAGGTTGGTGCTGATGGAGAAGCCAGAAGTTTTCAATGGACTTGGCTATGAGGATGTGCATGATTTTGTTCGTCTTGTAGTAAAGAAGAAGTGTAGACATGCAGGGATTAAGGATGACAAGGCTCGAGGGATGTTCCTTGCACCACAAAGGATTTCAGGACCTGCAGTTTTTTGGTACTCTTCTTTGCCAGATCATGTAAGAGATAGTTGGAAGCTGTTGTCAAAGGCTTTGCTTCATAGATTTTCACTGGAGGGAGACAGGAAGGAGTCTCGAACACACCTTACAAACCTCAGGCAGTATGAAGGGGAGCTGATTGCTGATTTCCAAATCAGGTATGAAGATGCTTTGGTTGGAATACATTGATCTCTTTGACAATATGGATATATTCATGTGTTTTGTGGAGGCTTTGGGCCTAGTATGGCAGCTGAGAGTAGTTAGACACATGTGATAATTATGCAAAAGCCATATATTATGCAATTCGGCGGGAGAGCAAATCGTTGAAGAAAAAGAGTTTTCTTGGGAGCTGGCTGATTCAGTCAAGGATGTCTGAAATAGTGATGAAAAAGATGCAGTCATCAAGGAGGGTAGCATGGACTCCCGCTTTGATATGACATCTCGGGATATACAAGATACAGAAGGAAGCTCTGGATCTATGGATTCAGGGGAAGGAAGCTCTGGATCTATGGATTTAGGGGAGTCATTCACCCTAAGGAGTAATGACATGTCAGCTGAACATGATATTGAAGATTCTCATGAAGAGAAAGGTTTTTTTGAAGCTCTAGTCAATGATGATTTCCTAGATAGGAATTTCTGTGTGACAGCCAATTGGTAAGTGACTACATACGAGTTTTGAAGGAGAAGTGCGTGGTATCACAAGTGTAAGATCCCTGTTCCCACCGAGCAACGGATTCAGGGTACTGGCAGCGGAAGTAGTGCTTCTCGCGCGGGACAGGGGTCCCACACTCGGGGCCTCGCCCACGGATATCCGGATAAGAGACTAATCCGTCGGTTGTTCCAAAACTGAACCCGGAAAAACTTCCTCTACTGGAAAGCACGGGCGATTCCACCAGGATAACTTTTTACTCTAACGTAGTCAAGATCATTTCTGATCGAGATGATCCGATTACATCTATAAGATACTTAGTCAGTTCAAGGAAGAAACTTGCACTTGGATCATTGGGATCAACGCTTTTTTCCCCATTCAAGAGGCACAGCCGTTGATTCCTATCCATAGAACAGTTTCTGTCCGGGATTTATTTATTTTTTTTCTATCGTAAACAAAAGTTTGAGTCTCGATTTACGGATCCATCAGTCCAGCCTAACCCCATCCAATCCAATGGGTTAGCCAACCGCCCAACCACTGTAGTGATGGGATCCAATTAAAAATTTGGTTAGGTTTTGTCCCGGGTACCAAGGAAAAGAGTTCCAAGGCCCCCTAGCCGGATGTTCATGCAAAATAAAACTAGTCACACCACTCACACACCCAATATGAAATTGCCTTTTTCAACCAGATTCAACCAGTTTAAAACAATCCTTTAATAAAACCATAGTATCATTGATCACCATCTTCCAATTTATCCAATTGATTCTTAATTTCCCATCATTCCTTCATCAGAGTATCTATGGCATCATTGGCAACTAGAACGCTCAGGAGCCGTTTCGATAGTTCCTAGCCCATAATACTTGGCAATATAATCACTTAACAAGATGGACTCTCGTTGAAGATCAGCAAGATCAACCAACAGATCCATATAAGGAGCCATGGACTCATCCATTGAAGACCAGCAAGGTCAATCAACCAGATCCATGCTCGATTTCAGAAAACAACTCCAACTCTGTTCCAATATCTTCCTCGACGCACGCGTGGGTATCCTAGGCGACCCAGAGCCCGAGCACCGTATGGTCAGCACCCTCTAGGATCCTTCGCAGGTAACCTAGCGCTTCACGCATAGGCCGCTTCCTTGGCCCCTCATCCACCGTACCGGAAGCTCACCATTTTAATCGCACCGAGGCTGGTCAAGACCTCGGCCGACCTTGCTACGCGAGACGTCCTTCATTGACTCCCCGTCAGCAGTTGCAACTTTCTCATCACGACCTTAATCACAAGACGGTCAAAATGCTCCCCCCAGCATTCTTGACATAAAACAATCATTTACAGACAGCATTTACAAACAGCATTTACAAACAGTTTACAATACAATTTCTATTTTAACTTTCATTTTTCCACATTATCCCTCTTCAATCTACATTACTTATTCCATATTCCATTTATATGTATACTCATCCCATCACATCATTTCCATCTCATCACTTCAGATTCCCTCACATCACAATCGTATATTCACATCCATACATCCACAACTATATGCGTACATTCACATCTACATGCATACATCTACATCCCTATGCATACATCCACATCCACATTCACATTCACCTCCATACATCTACATCTACATGCATACATCCACTCCACATTCACATCCACATCTATACATCTACATCTACATGCATACATCCACCTCTACATCCACATCTACGTCTATACACCTACATCTACATGCATACATCCACATCTCCATTCACATCTCCATTCACATCTACATCTCCATTCACATCCACATCTCCATTCACATCTACATCTATACATCTACATCTACATACATCCATCCACCTCCACATCCACATCTACATCTATACATCTACATCTACATGCATACATCCATATCTCCATTCCCATCTACATCTATACATCTACATCTACATGTATACATCCACATCTCCATTCACATCTACATCTATACATCTACATCTACATACATACATCCACCTCCACATCCATACCTCTAAATCTACATGCAAATATCCATATCTCCATGCATAATAATATTCTTTTAATTAATCTAGGATGATAGTTCCTAGAATATGGTAGGAAGTCCTCTTTTTATGCTTTGAATGAAATTATTTTATGCGTAATTTCTATAAAAATTTTGCCATAGCTCCGCTACTATGACTGATAAATCTCAATTTTTTTTCTAAGGGATAAAGCTCATTATTAAAGAAATAATTAGAATGATCTCTAATTGGATCATCAATCCATAATGATCTCTAATTGGATCATTAAGAAAACAATTAGAATGGTCTCTAATTGGATCATCAATCCATAATGATCTCTAATTGGATCATTAAGAAAACAATTAGAATGGTCTCTAATTGGATCATCAATCCATAATGGATTGAATCATCAATGTGCATAAACTAAAAGCATAGAAAAAAGCCATTAATTTGGCCTCAAGCATAGCTTAATTTTGGATTAAGGAAAAGCTTTATGAAAAGCTTTATGAAAAGCTTCATTTGGATTGAGAATGGGTCATGAGTATGGCTATTTCTTAAGTGAGAGAGAGTAATTACATAAAAACCATTAGAATTTAAACATAAATGGAAATTAACTTCAATAGCATTTATTAAATTATGTAACTCTTCACTACTTTTCACCAATTAACTTCAATAGCATTTAAAAAACCATACCAATTAAACTTGAGAAGAGAGAATCATTGAGAAATTATAGAAAAGATCAAAATTCAATATACTTACCTTATGATTTGCTTGATTCTTTATTCACGGTAGAGGCCCCCAACCAATCAATTGGTTTAGTATGTTGATGGAGCCACCAATGGGGATTGAAGAAAGAGAGGAGTATCAAAAACTAGTGAATTATTAAAGAATTCACAGTTCTTGGCTTAGGTAGAGTAGAGTAACAATGCCTAAGACACTCTATATTTTGGCTTAGGTGGAGTAGAGTAATAAAGCATAAGACACTTTTGGCTTAGGTGGAGTAGAGTAACAAGCATAAGACACTATATATTTTGGCTTAGGTGGAGTAGAGTAACAAGCATAAGACACTATATATTTTGGCTTAGGTGGAGTAGAGTAACAAAGCATAAGACACTATGTATTTTGGCTTAGGTGGAGTAGAGTAACAAAGCATAAGACACTATGTATTTTGGCTTAGGTGGAGTAGAGTAACAAAGCATAAGACACTATGTATTTTGGCTTAGGTGGAGTAGAGTAACAAAGCATAAGACACTATATATTTTGGCTTAGGTGGAGTAGAGTAACAAAGCATAAGACACTATGTTTTTTTCAACAAGGGGAGGCTTCTATTTATAGGAAAATTTGAGCTCCTAACCAAACAAACTGATTCTAGAATTTTCCAAGTCAGTTTGGTCACTTTTTGACCATTTTTAGGTCAATTAAGCTAACTTTTTGGAACTAGACTTGAATGAGGAGAGAGGAGAGATGAAATATCTTAATTTTTATGAGTTTAAAACTCATTCAAGCATGTGAAATATGCACCTCCTTTAAAGAATTCCCCTCCCTTACATATGTGTCATAATGGAATCGTTTTAATATTGCTCATAGTTTTTTACTAATAAGCCTTATACATTTTCAACTCTTCATCTTATGTGAGTATTTAAGGGACTCCCCTTCCTTACATATGTGTCATAATAAAATCATTATTCCCAAAATATCTCATATTTTTAATATTGCTCATAGTTTTTTATTAATAACCCTTGTACATTTTCAACTCTTCATCTTATGTGAAATATGCACCTCCTTTAAAGAACTCTCCTTCCTTACATATGTGTCATAATGGAATCATTTTAATATTGCTCATAGTTTTTTACTAATAAACCTTGTACATTTTCAACTCTTCATCTTATGTGAGCATTTAAGGGACTCCCCTTCCTTACATATGTGTCATAATAAAATCATTATTCCCAAAATATCTCATATTTTTAATATTGCTCATAGTTTTTTACTAATAAACCTTGTACATTTTCAACTCTTCACCTCATGTGAGCATTTACTCATTTTTGGGTATTTTCTTTTTACAATTTGGATTTATCTCCTCCCTACACATGGATTGATGCTATTGGCCCATAGAAACCTTAATTGGACCATAGTCTAAAGATTTCTGAAAATCTAGACCCTTAGGCTAAGGTTCTTTATACCTATTTCCAATTAATTCTAATTGCACATTGAAAAATTCTTTTTAGATTTCTGTTTCAGGGAAACTCATCTGAATTATAAGAGATATTTTTCTATCCAAAAATATTCAAAATCTGAATATTCTCTCTCTAGAATATTTTCTCTCTCTAGGTTAAAACAGCCACAAACAAGATCTCTTATATTTTAGAAAAGGAATTGATTACAGGGGAATATACTAGACATCAAAAAGGGGTTGGGGGAGGAATCTTACATTCTACCCCACTTAAAAAACGCGAGATGTCCTCATCTCGCAACTTGGAATAATTTCGCAAGATGCACGAATATGAGACTTAGAGAAAAATTTTAATCACGATTAACCACCAAGAAAAGTCTTAAAGAGAGCAAGATTCAAAATAAGAACAAGATTTAAACTTTATTCATTCACGGGACTTATACAGTAAAGATAGAAGAACTCTTTACACTTCCATAAGCCCGTCCATCATATGGTCACAAAAGCAGTCCTCACAAGCTGCACAAGTATAGGGTAACTCATCTATGGGAATGATTCTGCTGGTTATTGCCGCACCTATCTCAGTGGTATGAGGTGATCTAACAAAAGGACCTCTGAGAGGCAAGCCAAAAACGGGGTAAAGGCATATCTTCTCATGAGGAAGAAAACATGCCAGTAAGAAGACCCGCTCAGAAAACCCAAGATGCCTTGATCTCATGACACAGTAGTATCGGGGACCCAAACCCAAAGCTTCAATAACCATGGCCAAGCGGACATTGTTACGAAAGTGTTGCTGACCCCAGGGTGTTACCCTAGTTATGTTTTGATAGGTCCGCCATTTGGTCTGCGCTACAGAAGTTCCTAGGTGAGGAAAAAGTGAGCGCTCATACTGTTCTATAAAGTCTTTCTTCACAGACTCTCTTGCGTCTTGAAGGTGAGAAATCATCAGAGATAAAACTAATTCCTGTTGCCAAGCCATGAAGGAGATTAAGAAAGAAAGGAGATTGATGGGAGTAAGATTACTGTGAGTGACAAGTAAAAGTTACGACTTATATAAAGGAAGGAGCTAGCGTAACCTAGAAGCCAACTGTAACTTACCACTGAAGTTTTACCGTCTTTCCATGATTTGTGTTTGACACATTTTTCTATAGAAGGCATTAAGAATTTTGAGATGAGGAGATAAAAGAAACTTGTAGGCTAAGTCACCTACTTTCATTGAATTCAGATATAAGGATCACAATATCTGGGGGATAACTTCTTATACTCCCCAAGAGATAAAGAACTTCTTTTGGGCCATACTCGAATGAAAACCAAAACCTTGGTATCCAAAACACCGATTCTCACTTCTAAACTCATTGTTCTAAATCCTTAAAATAGGCGCGACTCCTGAGAAGTATTTTAGGAAAAGGGTATTCCTTTTTTAAACAGAAACTTTCTTTTATTTTAGAGAGGGAATAATTATAAGATCCGAAAGGGAGATCCTTACTCCTATATACCTCGAAGGTTGGGGAGGAATCTTACATCCTACCCCACTTAAAAAGTGCGAGATGTCCTCATCTCGCAAGGTAGAGGACAGCTCTTATTCTTAAGATCCAATTTTTATTCTGGGGTTGCTTATATTCTGGTCAACCCAACAGAACACTGGGATAAATATCCCTTATATAGAACTCATCATTAAATAACAATTCATTCAGATTATATCATTCATATCTTTAACATGATAATGGTCCATTAGACCGAAAAGTTTCCTTCGGAACAGTCCTCCACACGGAAATTTCAGTCAAGCAAGTTCTCAATTTGACATCCCTTATCTTGATCTACCGGTCAAGTATTAACAGTAGCAATCTGACAGCACAACCCACTAATCTCATGGTGATTTGCTGAATTCGTTATCATCATTCTAGTTATGAATATCATCACAGGGACTCGTCCCATTCCCCCTCATTGTGGTTTCATTATATTTCAACTAATTTTTAAAAATCAACATTTTTTTTTCAATCAGCATTTTCAATCAGAATCCAAATCAATTCATCAATTCTCAAACAGAATTAAAAATCATATCAATCACATTCGAAATCATCATCTGGATAGCATTAACGCTTATAATTTCAAGTCTTAGATTTACTCGTATATACTGTCAGTAAAGAGCTGCAGTATACTCTCGGTATATACGCGTAGTCACGGCCCTTGGAATTATAATGTAAATACTATCATGTCTAGGCCTCAAGCAAGTCAGGGATTCTATATAATTGCGGTACTTCATCTAAAGACCCAATTACCAAAATTACGAATATCAAATTATATGAATTATATCACACAATTATAACCTTTTTGTGTTTCTTGATAATTTTTTGACATATTTGTCTTCTCAGTTGATCTTTATTAACCTGGCTCTGATACCAACTGTAAGATCCCTGTTCCCACCGAGCAACGGATTCAGGGTACTGGCAGCGGAAGTAGTGCTTCTCGCGCGGGACAGGGGTCCCACACTCGGGGCCTCGCCCACGGATATCCGGATAAGAGACTAATCCGTCGGTTGTTCCAAAACTGAACCCGGAAAAACTTCCTCTACCGGAAAGCACGGGTGATTCCACCAGGATAACTTTTTACTCTAACGTAGTCAAGATCATTTCTGATCGAGATGATCCGATTACATCTATAAGATACTTAGTCAGTTCAAGGAAGAAACTTGCACTTGGATCATTGGGATCAACGCTTTTTTCCCCATTCAAGAGGCACAGCCGTTGATTCCTATCCATAGAACAGTTTCTGTCCGGGATTTATTTTTTTTTTTCCTATCGTAAACAAAAGTTTGAGTCTCGATTTACGGATCCATCAGTCCAGCTAACCCCATCCAATCCCATGGGTTAGCCAACCGCCCAACCACTGTAGTGATGGGATCCAATTAAAAATTTGGTTAGGTTTTGTCCCGGGTACCAAGGAAAAGAGTTCCAAGGCCCCCTAGCCGGATGTTCATGCAAAATAAAACTAGTCACACCACTCACACACCCAATATGAAATTGCCTTTTTCAACCAGATTCAACCAGTTTAAAACAATCCTTTAATAAAACCATAGTATCATTGATCACCATCTTCCAATTTATCCAATTGATTCTTAATTTCCCATCATTCCTTCATCAGAGTATCTATGGCATCATTGGCAACTAGAACGCTCAGGAGCCGTTTCGATAGTTCCTAGCCCATAATACTTGGCAATATAATCACTTAACAAGATGGACTCTCGTTGAAGATCAGCAAGATCAACCAACAGATCCATATAAGGAGCCATGGACTCATCCATTGAAGACCAGCAAGGTCAATCAACCAGATCCATGCTCGATTTCAGAAAACAACTCCAACTCTGTTCCAATATCTTCCTCGACGCACGCGTGGGTATCCTAGGCGACCCAGAGCCCGAGCACCGTATGGTCAGCACCCTCTAGGATCCTTCGCAGGTAACCTAGCGCTTCACGCATAGGCCGCTTCCTTGGCCCCTCATCCACCGTACCGGAAGCTCACCATTTTAATCGCACCGAGGCTGGTCAAGACCTCGGCCGACCTTGCTACGCGAGACGTCCTTCATTGACTCCCCGTCAGCAGTTGCAACTTTCTCATCACGACCTTAATCACAAGACGGTCAAAATGCTCCCCCCAGCATTCTTGACATAAAACAATCATTTACAGACAGCATTTACAAACAGCATTTACAAACAGTTTACAATACAATTTCTATTTTAACTTTCATTTTTCCACATTATCCCTCTTCAATCTACATTACTTATTCCATATTCCATTTATATGTATACTCATCCCATCACATCATTTCCATCTCATCACTTCAGATTCCCTCACATCACAATCGTATATTCACATCCATACATCCACAACTATATGCGTACATTCACATCTACATGCATACATCTACATCCCTATGCATACATCCACATCCACATTCACATTCACCTCCATACATCTACATCTACATGCATACATCCACTCCACATTCACATCCACATCTATACATCTACATCTACATGCATACATCCACCTCTACATCCACATCTACGTCTATACACCTACATCTACATGCATACATCCACATCTCCATTCACATCTACATCTATACATCTACATCTACATACATCCATCCACCTCCACATCCACATCTACATCTATACATCTACATCTACATGCATACATCCATATCTCCATTCCCATCTACATCTATACATCTACATCTACATGTATACATCCACATCTCCATTCACATCTACATCTATACATCTACATCTACATACATACATCCACCTCCACATCCATACCTCTAAATCTACATGCAAATATCCATATCTCCATGCATAATAATATTCTTTTAATTAATCTAGGATGATAGTTCCTAGAATATGGTAGGAAGTCCTCTTTTTATGCTTTGAATGAAATTATTTTATGCGTAATTTCTATAAAAATTTTGCCATAGCTCCGCTACTATGACTGATAAATCTCAATTTTTTTTCTAAGGGATAAAGCTCATTATTAAAGAAATAATTAGAATGGTCTCTAATTGGATCATCAATCCATAGTGATCTCTAATTGGATCATTAAGAAAACAATTAGAATGGTCTCTAATTGGATCATCAATCCATAATGATCTCTAATTGGATCATTAAGAAAACAATTAGAATGGTCTCTAATTGGATCATCAATCCATAATGGATTGAATCATCAATGTGCATAAACTAAAAGCATAGAAAAAAGCCATTAATTTGGCCTCAAGCATAGCTTAATTTTGGATTAAGGAAAAGCTTTATGAAAAGCTTTATGAAAAGCTTCATTTGGATTGAGAATGGGTCATGAGTATGGCTATTTCTTAAGTGAGAGAGAGTAATTACATAAAAACCATTAGAATTTAAACATAAATGGAAATTAACTTCAATAGCATTTATTAAATTATGTAACTCTTCACTACTTTTCACCAATTAACTTCAATAGCATTTAAAAAACCATACCAATTAAACTTGAGAAGAGAGAATCATTGAGAAATTATAGAAAAGATCAAAATTCAATATACTTACCTTATGATTTGCTTGATTCTTTATTCACGGTAGAGGCCCCCAACCAATCAATTGGTTTAGTATGTTGATGGAGCCACCAATGGGGATTGAAGAAAGAGAGGAGTATCAAAAACTAGTGAATTATTAAAGAATTCACAGTTCTTGGCTTAGGTAGAGTAGAGTAACAATGCCTAAGACACTCTATATTTTGGCTTAGGTGGAGTAGAGTAATAAAGCATAAGACACTTTTGGCTTAGGTGGAGTAGAGTAACAAGCATAAGACACTATATATTTTGGCTTAGGTGGAGTAGAGTAACAAGCATAAGACACTATATATTTTGGCTTAGGTGGAGTAGAGTAACAAAGCATAAGACACTATATATTTTGGCTTAGGTGGAGTAGAGTAACAAAGCATAAGATACTATATATTTTGGCTTAGGTGGAGTAGAGTAACAAAGCATAAGACACTATGTATTTTGGCTTAGGTGGAGTAGAGTAACAAAGCATAAGACACTATATATTTTGGCTTAGGTGGAGTAGAGTAACAAAGCATAAGACACTATGTTTTTTTCAACAAGGGGAGGCTTCTATTTATAGGAAAATTTGAGCTCCTAACCAAACAAACTGATTCTAGAATTTTCCAAGTCAGTTTGGTCACTTTTTGACCATTTTTAGGTCAATTAAGCTAACTTTTTGGAACTAGACTTGAATGAGGAGAGAGGAGAGATGAAATATCTTAATTTTTATGAGTTTAAAACTCATTCAAGCATGTGAAATATGCACCTCCTTTAAAGAATTCCCCTCCCTTACATATGTGTCATAATGGAATCGTTTTAATATTGCTCATAGTTTTTTACTAATAAGCCTTATACATTTTCAACTCTTCATCTTATGTGAGTATTTAAGGGACTCCCCTTCCTTACATATGTGTCATAATAAAATCATTATTCCCAAAATATCTCATATTTTTAATATTGCTCATAGTTTTTTATTAATAACCCTTGTACATTTTCAACTCTTCATCTTATGTGAAATATGCACCTCCTTTAAAGAACTCTCCTTCCTTACATATGTGTCATAATGGAATCATTTTAATATTGCTCATAGTTTTTTACTAATAAACCTTGTACATTTTCAACTCTTCATCTTATGTGAGCATTTAAGGGACTCCCCTTCCTTACATATGTGTCATAATAAAATCATTATTCCCAAAATATCTCATATTTTTAATATTGCTCATAGTTTTTTACTAATAAACCTTGTACATTTTCAACTCTTCACCTCATGTGAGCATTTACTCATTTTTGGGTATTTTCTTTTTACAATTTGGATTTATCTCCTCCCTACACATGGATTGATGCTATTGGCCCATAGAAACCTTAATTGGACCATAGTCTAAAGATTTCTGAAAATCTAGACCCTTAGGCTAAGGTTCTTTATACCTATTTCCAATTAATTCTAATTGCACATTGAAAAATTCTTTTTAAATTTCTGTTTCAGGGAAACTCATCTGAATTATAAGAGATATTTTTCTATCCAAAAATATTCAAAATCTGAATATTCTCTCTCTAGAATATTTTCTCTCTCTAGGTTAAAACAGCCACAAACAAGATCTCTTATATTTTAGAAAAGGAATTGATTACAGGGGAATATACTAGACATCAAAAAGGGGTTGGGAGAGGAATCTTACATTCTACCCCACTTAAAAAACGCGAGATGTCCTCATCTCGCAACTTGGAATAATTTCGCAAGATGCACGAATATGAGACTTAGAGAAAAATTTTAATCACGATTAACCACCAAGAAAAGTCTTAAAGAGAGCAAGATTCAAAATAAGAACAAGATTTAAACTTTATTCATTCACGGGACTTATACAGTAAAGATAGAAGAACTCTTTACACTTCCATAAGCCCGTCCATCATATGGTCACAAAAGCAGTCCTCACAAGCTGCACAAGTATAGGGTAACTCATCTATGGGAATGATTCTGCTGGTTATTGCCGCACCTATCTCAGTGGTATGAGGTGATCTAACAAAAGGACCTCTGAGAGGCAAGCCAAAAACGGGGTAAAGGCATATCTTCTCATGAGGAAGAAAACATGCCAGTAAGAAGACCCGCTCAGAAAACCCAAGATGCCTTGATCTCATGACACAGTAGTATCGGGGACCCAAACCCAAAGCTTCAATAACCATGGCCAAGCGGACATTGTTACGAAAGTGTTGCTGACCCCAGGGTGTTACCCTAGTTATGTTTTGATAGGTCCGCCATTTGGTCTGCGCTACAGAAGTTCCTAGGTGAGGAAAAAGTGAGCGCTCATACTGTTCTATAAAGTCTTTCTTCACAGACTCTCTTGCGTCTTGAAGGTGAGAAATCATCAGAGATAAAACTAATTCCTGTTGCCAAGCCATGAAGGAGATTAAGAAAGAAAGGAGATTGATGGGAGTAAGATTACTGTGAGTGACAAGTAAAAGTTATGACTGATATAAAGGAAGGAGCTAGCGTAACCTAGAAGCCAACTGTAACTTACCACTGAAGTTTTACCGTCTTTCCATGATTTGTGTTTGACACATTTTTCTATAGAAGGCATTAAGAATTTTGAGATGAGGAGATAAAAGAAACTTGTAGGCTAAGTCACCTACTTTCATTGAATTCAGATATAAGGATCACAATATCTGGGGGATAACTTCTTATACTCCCCAAGAGATAAAGAACTTCTTTTGGGCCATACTCGAATGAAAACCAAAACCTTGGTATCCAAAACACCGATTCTCACTTCTAAACTCATTGTTCTAAATCCTTAAAATAGGCGCGACTCCTGAGAAGTATTTTAGGAAAAGGGTATTCCTTTTTTAAACAGAAACTTTCTTTTATTTTAGAGAGGGAATAATTATAAGATCCGAAAGGGAGATCCTTACTCCTATATACCTCGAAGGTTGGGGAGGAATCTTACATCCTACCCCACTTAAAAAGTGCGAGATGTCCTCATCTCGCAAGGTAGAGGACAGCTCTTATTCTTAAGATCCAATTTTTATTCTGGGGTTGCTTATATTCTGGTCAACCCAACAGAACACTGGGATAAATATCCCTTATATAGAACTCATCATTAAATAACAATTCATTCAGATTATATCATTCATATCTTTAACATGATAATGGTCCATTAGACCGAAAAGTTTCCTTCGGAACAGTCCTCCACACGGAAATTTCAGTCAAGCAAGTTCTCAATTTGACATCCCTTATCTTGATCTACCGGTCAAGTATTAACAGTAGCAATCTGACAGCACAACCCACTAATCTCATGGTGATTTGCTGAATTCGTTATCATCATTCTAGTTATGAATATCATCACAGGGACTCGTCCATTCCCCCTCATTGTGGTTTCATTATATTTCAACTAATTTTTAAAAATCAACATTTTTTTTTCAATCAGCATTTTCAATCAGAATCCAAATCAATTCATCAATTCTCAAACAGAATTAAAAATCATATCAATCACATTCGAAATCATCATCTGGATAGCATTAACGCTTATAATTTCAAGTCTTAGATTTACTCGTATATACTGTCAGTAAAGAGCTGCAGTATACTCTCGGTATATACGCGTAGTCACGGCCCTTGGAATTATAATGTAAATACTATCATGTCTAGGCCTCAAGCAAGTCAGGGATTCTATATAATTGCGGTACTTCATCTAAAGACCCAATTACCAAAATTACGAATATCAAATTATATGAATTATATCACACAATTATAACCTTTTTGTGTTTCTTGATAATTTTTTGACATATTTGTCTTCTCAGTTGATCTTTATTAACCTGGCTCTGATACCAACTGTAAGATCCCTGTTCCCACCGAGCAACGGATTCAGGGTACTGGCAGCGGAAGTAGTGCTTCTCGCGCGGGACAGGGGTCCCACACTCGGGGCCTCGCCCACGGATATCCGGATAAGAGACTAATCCGTCGGTTGTTCCAAAACTGAACCCGGAAAAACTTCCTCTACCGGAAAGCACGGGTGATTCCACCAGGATAACTTTTTACTCTAACGTAGTCAAGATCATTTCTGATCGAGATGATCCGATTACATCTATAAGATACTTAGTCAGTTCAAGGAAGAAACTTGCACTTGGATCATTGGGATCAACGCTTTTTTTTCCATTCAAGAGGCACAGCCGTTGATTCCTATCCATAGAACAGTTTCTGTCCGGGATTTATTTTTTTTTTCCTATCGTAAACAAAAGTTTGAGTCTCGATTTACGGATCCATCAGTCCAGCCTAACCCCATCCAATCCCATGGGTTAGCCAACCGCCCAACCACTGTAGTGATGGGATCCAATTAAAAATTTGGTTAGGTTTTGTCCCGGGTACCAAGGAAAAGAGTTCCAAGGCCCCCTAGCCGGATGTTCATGCAAAATAAAACTAGTCACACCACTCACACACCCAATATGAAATTGCCTTTTTCAACCAGATTCAACCAGTTTAAAACAATCCTTTAATAAAACCATAGTATCATTGATCACCATCTTCCAATTTATCCAATTGATTCTTAATTTCCCATCATTCCTTCATCAGAGTATCTATGGCATCATTGGCAACTAGAACGCTTAGGAGCCGTTTCGATAGTTCCTAGCCCATAATACTTGGCAATATAATCACTTAACAAGATGGACTCTCGTTGAAGATCAGCAAGATCAACCAACAGATCCATATAAGGAGCCATGGACTCATCCATTGAAGACCAGCAAGGTCAATCAACCAGATCCATGCTCGATTTCAGAAAACAACTCCAACTCTGTTCCAATATCTTCCTCGACGCACGCGTGGGTATCCTAGGCGACCCAGAGCCCGAGCACCGTATGGTCAGCACCCTCTAGGATCCTTCGCAGGTAACCTAGCGCTTCACGCATAGGCCGCTTCCTTGGCCCCTCATCCACCGTACCGGAAGCTCACCATTTTAATCGCACCGAGGCTGGTCAAGACCTCGGCCGACCTTGCTACGCGAGACGTCCTTCATTGACTCCCCGTCAGCAGTTGCAACTTTCTCATCACGACCTTAATCACAAGACGGTCAAAATGCTCCCCCCAGCATTCTTGACATAAAACAATCATTTACAGACAGCATTTACAAACAGCATTTACAAACAGTTTACAATACAATTTCTATTTTAACTTTCATTTTTCCACATTATCCCTCTTCAATCTACATTACTTATTCCATATTCCATTTATATGTATACTCATCCCATCACATCATTTCCATCTCATCACTTCAGATTCCCTCACATCACAATCGTATATTCACATCCATACATCCACAACTATATGCGTACATTCACATCTACATGCATACATCTACATCCCTATGCATACATCCACATCCACATTCACATTCACCTCCATACATCTACATCTACATGCATACATCCACTCCACATTCACATCCACATCTATACATCTACATCTACATGCATACATCCACCTCTACATCCACATCTACGTCTATACACCTACATCTACATGCATACATCCACATCTCCATTCACATCTACATCTATACATCTACATCTACATACATCCATCCACCTCCACATCCACATCTACATCTACATGCATACATCCATATCTCCATTCCCATCTACATCTATACATCTACATCTACATGTATACATCCACATCTCCATTCACATCTACATCTATACATCTACATCTACATACATACATCCACCTCCACATCCATACCTCTAAATCTACATGCAAATATCCATATCTCCATGCATAATAATATTCTTTTAATTAATCTAGGATGATAGTTCCTAGAATATGGTAGGAAGTCCTCTTTTTATGCTTTGAATGAAATTATTTTATGCGTAATTTCTATAAAAATTTTGCCATAGCTCCGCTACTATGACTGATAAATCTCAATTTTTTTTCTAAGGGATAAAGCTCATTATTAAAGAAATAATTAGAATGGTCTCTAATTGGATCATCAATCCATAATGATCTCTAATTGGATCATTAAGAAAACAATTAGAATGGTCTCTAATTGGATCATCAATCCATAATGATCTCTAATTGGATCATTAAGAAAACAATTAGAATGGTCTCTAATTGGATCATCAATCCATAATGGATTGAATCATCAATGTGCATAAACTAAAAGCATAGAAAAAAGCCATTAATTTGGCCTCAAGCATAGCTTAATTTTGGATTAAGGAAAAGCTTTATGAAAAGCTTTATGAAAAGCTTCATTTGGATTGAGAATGGGTCATGAGTATGGCTATTTCTTAAGTGAGAGAGAGTAATTACATAAAAACCATTAGAATTTAAACATAAATGGAAATTAACTTCAATAGCATTTATTAAATTATGTAACTCTTCACTACTTTTCACCAATTAACTTCAATAGCATTTAAAAAACCATACCAATTAAACTTGAGAAGAGAGAATCATTGAGAAATTATAGAAAAGATCAAAATTCAATATACTTACCTTATGATTTGCTTGATTCTTTATTCACGGTAGAGGCCCCCAACCAATCAATTGGTTTAGTATGTTGATGGAGCCACCAATGGGGATTGAAGAAAGAGAGGAGTATCAAAAACTAGTGAATTATTAAAGAATTCACAGTTCTTGGCTTAGGTAGAGTAGAGTAACAATGCCTAAGACACTCTATATTTTGGCTTAGGTGGAGTAGAGTAATAAAGCATAAGACACTTTTGGCTTAGGTGGAGTAGAGTAACAAGCATAAGACACTATATATTTTGGCTTAGGTGGAGTAGAGTAACAAGCATAAGACACTATATATTTTGGCTTAGGTGGAGTAGAGTAACAAAGCATAAGACACTATATATTTTGGCTTAGGTGGAGTAGAGTAACAAAGCATAAGACACTATGTATTTTGGCTTAGGTGGAGTAGAGTAACAAAGCATAAGACACTATATATTTTGGCTTAGGTGGAGTAGAGTAACAAAGCATAAGACACTATGTTTTTTTCAACAAGGGGAGGCTTCTATTTATAGGAAAATTTGAGCTCCTAACCAAACAAACTGACTCTAGAATTTTCCAAGTTAGTTTGGTCACTTTTTGACCATTTTTAGGTCAATTAAGCTAACTTTTTGGAACTAGACTTGAATGAGGAGAGAGGAGAGATGAAATATCTTAATTTTTATGAGTTTAAAACTCATTCAAGCATGTGAAATATGCACCTCCTTTAAAGAATTCCCCTCCCTTACATATGTGTCATAATGGAATCATTTTAATATTGCTCATAGTTTTTTACTAATAAGCCTTATACATTTTCAACTCTTCATCTTATGTGAGTATTTAAGGGACTCCCCTTCCTTACATATGTGTCATAATAAAATCATTATTCCCAAAATATCTCATATTTTTAATATTGCTCATAGTTTTTTATTAATAACCCTTGTACATTTTCAACTCTTCATCTTATGTGAAATATGCACCTCCTTTAAAGAACTCTCCTTCCTTACATATGTGTCATAATGAAATCATTTTAATATTGCTCATAGTTTTTTACTAATAAACCTTGTACATTTTCAACTCTTCATCTTATGTGAGCATTTAAGGGACTCCCCTTCCTTACATATGTGTCATAATAAAATCATTATTCCCAAAATATCTCATATTTTTAATATTGCTCATAGTTTTTTACTAATAAACCTTGTACATTTTCAACTCTTCACCTCATGTGAGCATTTACTCATTTTTGGGTATTTTCTTTTTACAATTTGGATTTATCTCCTCCCTACACATGGATTGATGCTATTGGCCCATAGAAACCTTAATTGGACCATAGTCTAAAGATTTCTGAAAATCTAGACCCTTAGGCTAAGGTTTTTTATACCTATTTCCAATTAATTCTAATTGCACATTGAAAAATTCTTTTTAAATTTATGTTTCAGGGAAACTCATCTGAATTATAAGAGATATTTTTTTATCCAAAAATATTCAAAATCTGAATATTCTCTCTCTAGAATATTTTCTCTCTCTAGGTTAAAACAGCCACAAATAAGATCTCTTATATTTTAGAAAAGGAATTGATTACAGGGGAATATACTAGACATCAAAAAGGGGTTGGGGGAGGAATCTTACAACAAGCCCGTTTGCTAAAAAGGATATCTGCAACCATGGAGGTGTGTCCATGGTTAGAATAGGAATTTCTAACCATGAACATGATACTGAGGATTCTGATGAAGAGAATGTTTTTTTTGAAGCTCTGGTCAGGAATTTGTGTGTGACAGCCAATTGGTAAGTGACTACATATGAGTTTTGAAGGAGAGGGGTGTGGTATCACAAGCCCGTTTGCTAAAAAGCATATCAGCAACCATGGTGGTGTGTCCATTATGACTCCTCAAAGTCATATAACCATCAAAATTTTGTTATGAGACAGTTGAAGAAGATATGTATCTTGAAGATATTTGTATGGATTTGTACACAGATGTTGAGATTGCTGATGTAACTGTTCGAGGTGACCAAAATGTAGCTGGGGAATTGGACATACAGTTGGAAGATACCTAGACAGTATGTGGAGGCATTAATAAAATATTTTTCTCAGCATCTCAGGCATCCATGGGTCTTGGTATGAAGGACAAGGAGCCTTTTAGTTTACGCAAGTGGGCTAAGGACTTGGAAAACAAGGTAGAGGGGCATGACAGTTTGGAGGGAAAATATAATCTAGTAGATGATGTAGTGCCACGAAAGTATCGAGACGTTATGATGAGCAAAGAGTTGATAAATGTTTTTGATGTTATGCCTGATGCTTTGGAAGATGCTCATAAAGTATTAGGTCTTGTGCTACTCTTAGGAATTATCCATTGTGCACTAGGGAAGTATTTACCACTTATCATCTTCAAGAGTGATAAACCACTTATTGAGAATATATTTTTCCATGTAGATGAAAGCTCGCTCAAACACATTTATCAGTGTCAAGCATACCTGGTTTTTGAGATCTCCCTGACCGAACTCCACATACAGTGTCCTTCCTCTTGACATCTCATCTACAGGCACATTATGAGCATGAAAACGAAAATGAGGTTAGTGCAGATCTTTGAGACAATAACCCACCATTCATTGGAACGTGTGCATTTTAATCTGGCGAAGCGCCCGGCACATGATAATCGCTCCGACGGGCTTGCTCACATTCCACATGACGTGGTGCTTGACATGCTTACCAAGAGCAATGATAGAAGTAGACACGATGCGAGCCACCATCTAAAAGTGCAAATGGTGAAGCGTTCCACCTCTTTTGAGGGAGAAAAGTGCTTGTGTGCACTGTCGCCGAGAAAACTCGACGAGGTTATCCTCGAAAGAAGTGTTGACATCGGTGTTGCCGATGCCAATGGTCATAGACACCTCGAGCATCTTCAGATTGCCACGAGTCGGGAACTTCGGACAAGGAGGAGCATTGGTCGAACGACTAGTTCACGAAACAGATAAGTCCTCCACCTTCTTTCTCTTTGTCGTGGCACACAATGTGTCGCTGCTGCCTGCGATCCACATACACATACAGTCGAAGATTGAACGCAGAATATACAGAATATATATTATACATGTAAAACTAAACAAAACAACACAACACAACACCACCTAAAGAACGGGCTCTCTGTTTGACACCCTTGAGATTCTACAAACCAGCCGAGCCTTCGGGCAGTGTGAGGATGCGAGGAGGAATATTTTCCTTGTTGGTCTCACATAACGTGGCTTTACAAGGAACAGGGTTGACAGTCAGAGGCATGGAGGGCGCAGAAACGCCAGCAGGCATGAAAGGTGGGGGTACCGCAGAGAGGACCACACAAGTAGGAGAAGACTCCCCTTTTTTACGCACACTCTTGGACTGACCCATGACAGTAGAGCACGTGGACATAGCCCAAACATCATGGACACAGTTTGCCCAGAAGCAGTAGATATAGCTTACCGAAAGGCACCAAACATAGCAACATGATGCCAATATAAGGGCAATGCAGCGCATCCAGAGAACTCCAACCTGCATCGAGAAGGCGAATCCCGGTGAGGCGTGAAGGGCGTGCACCCCTGGTTCGTGCATCTAGAAAACTCCAGAGAAGAACCTGCATCGAGAATACGAATCCCGGTGAGGTGTGAAGAGCATGCACGCCTGCGAAGTAGAAGTTCCATTGAGAAGGAGAATCCCGGCGAAGCATGAAGAGCATCCAGAGAACTCCACCCTATATCAAGAACACGAATCCTGGAGACTCATGAAAAGCATGCAGAAGATGATGCTGACACGTGTAAAGAGCACATGCTACTCGCACGTGTCAGCATCATGCACTTTTTGAATTTTCAATTAAGGGTAAAAAATGGAATCGATGTCGCATCATATTTGTTAATTAAATAATATGAGCCCAAAACAACATTTGTGCACATATTTGTAGCAGTTGACGCTAAGCCTTTGGAGTTGATGCTAAGCCTTTGGAGACGGCAGATGAAGATACCTAGACAAATGGTTATGATGTAATAGAAAGCTATGATTTGTATGATATAGAGAGTTTGAAAGCCACCCAAGACTTGGATGACTGGAATGTTGTGAAGAGTAACTAATTGTGTGCATGCGGAATCTGTTTGGTTTGAGAAAGCTTATATGCTAGAGGAAAAGCATCATGCTTACATGCATGTTTGTAGTACTTTTTCTATGCCCAAGGTCTCTCGTAATGGTTTGGATGAAAAGATCTTTAAGGATGGAGAGGCAGGGCGTAGGCTGGATGATAAGCTTTCTAGTATGTTTCAGCCAGTTGCTAAGGGCAGAAATCTGAGGTTGTTCCAAGACAGTGTGTAGGTGTTTAATCCCGGTGTGTGGATCAATTAAATTCGAAGACTAGGGGGTGTTGTACCCGTTTGATCTAGGTGGAGGATTCTATTGTTGTGATGGTACAAATCAACAAGTAAGAGTTTGAGATAGGTGTAGAGTTTGAGGAGTGATGAAGTGGTTGAGCATAAATGCTCCAACCAAGGGGGGGCTTTGCAAAATATGATAGGTTTTTTCCGATCATGGTAGAAGACATCATGGTGTGGTCACATGCTAGATGCAGTCAAAACAACGAGGAGTGGCATGCATGCTTTATGTGTTTCGGTGTTGCAAGAAAGGCAAGGGAGATGATAACAACAAAACAGTCCCTTCTCTTCTCATGGGTGGGTGAAGAACACCCCTTGAGCAATGGCAATGGAGATGGAGCAATACTAGTAGTCTTGGATGTTTTTTTGAAGCCTTTGAGGTATGATGAGGGTAATGTGACAATATTGTGTTGTTTTGGTGGCTATTCAGATTCGTTTCCTTGCAAAGGCGAGAGAAATTTGTAGCTATTGTAATGTAGAAAACATTTCCAAGGTGAATTTGAGAGGTTTGTTGTCAGGCATATAGGGGCTGTTGCGGTGGTTTGCACCTGAGTGGGAAGGGGAAATTCTTTCAGAATCTTCCCTTTGAGGATATACGCTGCTGGAAGCCATTCATCCTAATAGTGGTGAGCTCGTGTCTATGAAGATATTTCTACATCCATTGAATGCCTTGGTGTGATCATGGGGGGACGAAGCTGTCCCAACCTAAGGAAAAAGGAGATATATGCAGCTGGGAGCCGTCTTGGCCATAATGGGTGTAAGCTGTGAGTGGTCTGAATCTGTTGTGGTGCTTTCCAAATGAATTAAAACTAGTTGTCAGGCAGATTGGGAGCCCTGGAAACTAGTTTTGATCTTGAAAGAGAGGCTTGAATACCATAGGTGTTGTGTTTTGGTGGCTTGTGTACACTACCTTGGCAGTGATGAGGCCATATGTTGTTGTCGTGGCAAGCTTGTACCCATCTCTCAAAATTTAAAAGGTATTTAGCACTCCCAACTTTTGGATTGTATTATGCAGAGTGGCTCAAGAGAGTACTTTCTTGCCCCCCTCATTTTATCATGATTATCTAGATTGTTGGATTTTCAAGCTTGATGTAGATGATGAGGATTAATGAGACATGCATCACTCATCATGTAAATCTATAGCATGTGCATGTTTGCATGGTTTTTTTCCTTTGTCTTTAGAAGCTGGGTAATCTCTAATATAATAATGTATTTGATGGTTCAGCTTGTTAGTGTTTACATTTGCTCATGAATGATGATGTAGAGGTGGTGTTGTTTCTTGGTTGTGGTTTTGCTGGTGTTGTGGTCCTAGTATATTGTTTTTTCTAATGTGGTGTTTTGGGACGGAGCTATAGAGGGAGGCTTTTCCCAAAGCATCAACGTGAACGAGATAAGGCCTACATGATATATGTAAGCGAAATAGAAGGAACTAACCACACTTTATCACCTAGTCAACAGCTCTTTCTAGATAAGTTCAAAGACTCTTTTGTGCTGATGATCTGCCCCCAGGTCTACCTACATCTCCTCTAGAAGACAACACAATTGAGATCATCCCTTGGTAATCGACCACCACATAAAGATCCTTATAGAAGAAATCAAAATCAACAAAAAGAGATTCAACGACAAATAGAAGAACTTTTAGATCGACGACTCATAAGGCCTAGCAGTTCTCCTTTCGGTTCTCCAGTACTTTTAGTACAGAAAAAGAACCAAATCTATCATATGTGCATTGACTATAGAGCTTTGAGTAAGATCACTATTAAAAATCGATATCCCATTTCTCGTTTTGATGATTTATTAGATAAACTTCGTGGTGCATCTCTATTTAGTAAGATAGATTTGAAATTTGGATGTCACCAAGTTTGAATGCACACATCCGGAGACCTAAATTTTTGTTTGATGAAGTGGAATAGAGTTTTCACACTTGTATTTTGTGAGTTTCTTTTTAGGTCCCCACCATGCATAGACGATCATCGACACATTCCTCTTTCAATGATGATGAGGCACCCATGTGAAGTCGGCATGAGTGGTTACATCAGAAGAATATTCCATGTCCGTGCAAGAGATGCAAGGGAGAAATTGTGCGTTTATGTCGAATCACGATATTCGAATATGTAAGATTATAGGCAATTTGAATATGTACGACACGGCTAGTTTGGTGAGTGTACATAAGTTCATACGCACATGATTTAGTTATTCATAAAGTACATGTTTTTGAGGACGAGGACGAGGACGAGGAGGTATGTCGTAGAATGAAGGAGTCTTTGCCTCGTTACTCTACGTTTAGTGGATAATTATGTAAAGGCTTTAAAGACCTCCATGATTCAATTGGGGTGAGCCCACATGCTCGACATAAGGTGATGAAGATTTGGGCTTGAACGAGATAATGGATGACTTTTTGAGAAAGAAGGAGAGGAGGAGCCCTAAGCCTCAATTGGAAGATCAATTATTTACGACAAGCCTCAATTGAGGAAGATCAATTATTTACGACAAGCCATTTGCACTCCACTCTATGAGGGGTATGCATACTCCACCCTTCGTGCGACCTTGGAGTTCCTAAACTTGCAAACCATGTATGGTTGGAGCAATGCTAGTGTTACAAGCCTCTTTTAGTGAGTCCTTAACGCTTGTGGTTAGCAATTTACAATTTTGATATAACATACCTTTTATAAATAATATTTAAAATTCTCTCAAACCCTTTGCAGGATCATGAAGAATATGCGTCCTTCAGACAACAAGATGCCAAAAATAAGGCCACATTCTAGGGGAGTATTGATGGCACTTGGCATGGATGACAAATGTATAGATGCATGTGTCAATGATTGTGTGCTATTTCAGGGTGCAACTCAATGTCCGAAATGTGGAGTCTCTTGTTACCGAAGTGATTTCCAAGGTACGATAATTCCTCAAAAGGTGTTGAGGCATTTTCCTATCATACCTTGCATTCAACACATGTTCTGATACTAGTCTTTTGCCAAACTCATGACATGGCATGCACATAATCATTCCACCGATGGCATGAAGAGGGTCCCTCTGGATGCACTGGCATGGTAACACATAGAAGAGGAGTGGTTGGAATTCAAGGACGAGCCACTTCACTTACAAATTATATTGGGTATGGATGTCTGATATGTTTTATATTCTCATTCACCTTCCATTTGATTTGAATTATCTAATATTAGATGGCTCTGAATATATTTTATTTGTGCATTGTGCATAATTAGTACTCACAACATCCGGTCACAATGCCATTGCTTGTTACGTCATAGCCTATGTATCTCAAGAAGATCATCGTCGATTTTTTTCATTTGATCATGAGAAGTTTGCTCTACCTACAAAGTAGTACCCCACATTCTCTAATAGTAAGAGATTGGGAAGTATTGTGGAGAGGATCATCCCATACACCACTGTCGAGAATGACAAGGTACTCAAACTTTTTTCGTCTTCCATATTGGACAAAGCTAAGAATCAATCATCTTCTAGATCTGATACACATCATAAAAAATATAACATTGATTCTTTAGCAGTTTGGAGAGGACTTGAGATTGATTGAACGTCTCTCCAACACTTGGACAATAGTTCAAGAAAACATGAGTGCAATTTTACCTAAATCACGTTGGATCTGGATAAATAATGAGGAGAATAGACTGAAGGATTGAATTGCTTTCTTTTGTACCCCTACGGGTGTCATGCATTCTTTAAAGGGGGTATTCACAAAAACAAAGAAGAAAGGCGTAACTCAATTATATGGTTCAAAAATGCATAATTGTCACAAGATGTTTCAGGTATGTTCAATTTACTTATATAAGTGGCATGATGGTCTTTTATTGTAATTATATAACATTGATTGCAATATTTTTTGTTATATAGTTCATTCTTCCATATGCATTAGCGGGTGTGAAGATCAAAAAGTACAGGAGGCCATCTACGAAATGGAGGTGGTGGTGAGGTATGAAAAACTAAATTTCTAGCATGTTGTGCTAGTTTGTAAGGCATGTCATGCTAATTAAATGGACTCAACTCCATCTTAGGTACATAATTTCTAACGAGATCCATCCATCCATTATTGATGTAGCCTTAGTAATGGTAGTATAGAGACAGTGTCCATGATAGAGGAGAACCTCCCAAGAACTATTCTCACTAGTCAAGATGATAGTATTGTTGTGGAGATCAAAAAGTACGGCAGGCCATCTACAAAATGGAGGCAGTGGTGAGGTATGAAAAACTAAATTTCTAGCATGTTGTGCTAGTTTGTGAGACATGTCATGCTAATTAAATGGACTCAAATCCATCTTAGGTACATAATTTCTAAGGAGATCCATCTTAGGTACATAATTTCTAAGGAGATCCATCCATCCACTATTGATGTAGCCTTAGTAATGGCAGTAGAGGCAGTGTGCATGATAGAGGAGAATCTCCCAAGAACTATCCTCACTAGTCAATTACATCTTGTGTTACACTTGATAGATGAAGTGTTCGTGTGCAGTGTTGTGCATGCTTAGTGGATGTTCTTAGATGGCTATGGAAACTGCTCTCCTAGTCAGATGATGTGGTTAGTTTTAGTAATTTGGGACTAGGCCAATGTAGCCAACCTACATCCATATCGACCCTAGGTACTATTATATATAGACTAGTTTGGTAGCCTTAGTTCATCATCGAGTTCATTGTGTTCAAGACTCTTGTAAAAAAGACATTCTCTCCATCCCCCAAAGTCTGCCTAGATCGCTATCAAAGCTCCTTACCCACAAGGCACAGACACCATCAGTTTGTTATCAAGTTGTTACAAGTAATATTGTTTATTCTCCCCTTCCTTTTGCAATCCAGTGCTTTATATTATGTTGATCCATTATGTGTTCTTTTAGAAAGTGCATCTAATATGCAAGAGAGAAATAGGAGTGGTAATAATAAAAATTCAACCTGTCACTCACAAATGGAGAAGTTTGGCTTGATGAGTTGGGGATTGGGTGAGAAGGATCGTTTTTGGAAGGACCGTTTTGTAAGTTCTTGAATCCTTCACATCATATAAGTTATTGCTTCGCATGTTTATGTTTATTCTAAATGAATGATCAATTTATTGACCACTTCTCTTTCTTTGTAGGAAATGATTCTTGTTCATCTATTTATAGGGATAGATATGGATTACCAACGCTACCATCTAGATAATGAGACTTGGCAATGGTTGCATGTGGGTGGAGTCAACGAGGAGCAACTTAATTAAGCTATCATTGGCTTTGTCAAGAGGATTGAGGTACATCTTGGCATTGATGATTGATGAGAAAGGTGGAGATGATGACGACAAACATCCCTTTTGTGATGAGAACCTCAATATAGCTCCAACTCCCTAGGCTATTATTTTGTTATCGTTTTCTTTTGCCTATGATAAGGCATTACTAATTTTTACCCCATTCGGGTTGTACTTCTTCAGGGATTAAGTAATGAAAACTATATTTGGCTTTAGTGTTGTGTAAAATTTGTTGTCTTTTATCTTTAAATGTTTAAATGTGAATATGGTTGTCTTCATGTTCCCTTGCACATGCACAGTAAAATTTGTTGTCTTTTATCTTTAAATGTTTAAATGTGAATATGGTTGTCTTAATGTTCCCTTGCACATGCACAAGCAAGAAAATAGTAGACTCCCCTTGCATGCACTTTAAAATTTGCCGTCTTTAAATGTTTAAATGTGAATATGGTTGTCTTCATGTTCACTTGCACATGCACAAGCAAGAAAATAGTAGACTCCCCATGCATGCACTTTAAAAACTATCAGTTGTTGTTGTTTCTGGAGTGCATTGAAGGGAAGCCCCATGTTTTTTTTGTTGTAGGCCTAGCCAGGCTATTGGCCGAGCTACTAGACTAGCTCAAAGCTGGCTGCTCTCATGTGGCTATCACCTGACTATTGACACGGCTACTAGCTCAGCTGTTGGCCCGCTAGGCGAGTTTCGTATGGCAATTTTTGGTCCATGCCACAAATGGTCGACTGGAGGCTTCTTTAGGCATTCATTGTGTTCTAGTGTGATAGTCGAGTCTGACAAGTGTGAAAAAAACCCCTCACCCATGTAAGAAATAACACTGCAGCTTTTAGATCTCAATCGCAAGTCACTCACCAATTCAAGTCTAGGTGGAACTCTTCCATAACTTTTGCAATTGAGTATCCACCTTGCCTTTTAAATAAGATAAAGAGAACAACTCCTTCGATTCAATAGCTTTTGCGATCATAAAATTGAGGACAAAGTAAAGATAATTAAATATCACTACCAAAGGTAATAAGGTCTATCGACTAGCAACTTCTAATTTCCAATGGTTTTTGGAGAGTAGCTAGAACAATAGGCATAGTTGACTTGCCAAAACTTTTTCATTACGGAAATGAATGATAAATTAAATTAGGTGGTTCATCTATTACATATTATCCATGTGTTTTCCTTGCTGTGCCACATGGAGAAAGTAGAGGGAGAATTTTTGAAAAGGAGAAAGGAGAAAAGAGAAGAGAAGATAGCCTTTGGGGGTTTCTTTCCCACATGCCTAGATGCCTTGGGGCTCACAATTAATTGTCACCATCAAGTCAGTTGCTCATTGAATGAGTTATATATATACACACACACACACACACACACACACACATTAGAAAGCAAATTGCTCACCCCTCCACATACACACACATATATCTTTTAATATTATATTATCTGTATATGTAAGAGAGAGAATATACATACATACACATACACATATATATATTATGTATGTATGTATCTATAGGTATGCAAGCATGTATATATAAATAGATCATATATATATATATATATATATACATACATATAATACATTAGAAAGAATTCCCCCTCCTCATCCTCCCCACACACACACACACACACACACACACACACACACACACACATCTTCTAATATTATATTATGTCCATGTGTAAGAGAGACGATATAGATACCTATACATACATATACTATGTATATATAGGTATGTAAGCATGTATATATAAATAGATCTATACACATACTCACACCACACAGACACACGCACATGATATGCATACACACATACACAAACACACACTTGCACACATGGACACACATGCACACATAGTGATATGCACACTTATACGCACACACACACACACGCAAGCTTGCACATACACAATATACATGTGTATACATGCACACAAGTACATACATAACACACAAGTACATGCATGCACACACACACACACACACACACACACACACACACACACACATGCACGTGTGCACACACATACACAAAGATGTACACATGGACATATTCACATGGTCACACACATGTACATGAACACACTTGCACACGGATACACATAAACCCAAACGTACACACCACGTACACACAATCACACCATACACACACTAGAACATACACACAACAATTAAGACACTTGCACGATGCATGCATGCATGAAGTTGGCATTACACAATCACGTATGCAAGTGTGTGTGTGTGTGTACGTGTGTGCATGTATATATGTCTGTGTGTGTGTCTGTGTGCATGTATATGTGTCTGTGTGTGTGTGTATGTGAGAGAGAGAGAGAGAGAGCGTGAGAGAGGATGTGTGTTTCTAGGCATGTGTGAGGGGGTGTGAGAAGAGAGAGTGCATGTACATGTGTATCCATGAGAGAGACAGAGAGGTGTGTTTCTATGCGAGAGAGAGAGAGGGTATATTACATGTGTATGTGCGTGCATGTGAGAAGAGAGAGGATGTTTGTGTGCATGTGTGGGAGATTGTCTGAGAGAGAGAGAGAGAGAGAGAGATATGCATACATGCACACACATGCACACATGAACGTACATGTATACATGCACACACATGAAGACACACACACACACACCCAAGCTTTCACACACATATATGCACATGCATGCACATAAGCACATACATATACAGACATACACACACTCACATACATAAGTACACGTGAAGACACACACACACACACCCAAGCTTTCACACACATATATGCACATGCATGCACATAAGCACATACATATACACACATACACACACTCACATACATAAGTACACGTGTACACACATGGACATGCAAACCCACACATGCACACATGTATACATAGATGCACATGCATACACATTTGCATGTATACTTGCACACACATAGACACAAAGATGCACACACGGACACATTTGCATGATTGCACACACATACACACACACACACACTCGCACATGGACACATAAACACATACACACACTCACACCATACACACAAACATGTGCACATATACACACTGGCACATGCGCACGATCAAGACACTTGCACGATGCATATGCAAGCATGACGTTGATATTACACGATCATAGATATGTGTATGTACACACACAGTCACACAGATAAGCGTGAAAGTGTGTGTGTGTGTGTGTGTTGAAAAGATGCAGGGGGGAAGAGAGCTTGAGCTCTTGCAAGCACACACACACACTCACAAAACCCTCATAGAGAACACACAAGATGAGAGGCTGAAAATCTTCTTCTTCTCTACTCAACACTCAACACACCATATACAAGAATAAGAGTACACACAATATGAAAGGTACTCAACCAAATACATACACGGGTTCTCTATAGTGTGAACCCGACTAAATGAGCTGGCGCTATAACTATGCCAGTCTCTAGAGTGGCTGTCACACAGCCTGTCATCCCACTGGCCGCATATCTCCCATGATCTCACCAACCATGCCAGTGGTGTAAGTGTGGGGTCTATCCCCTAGGCGGGTCATCAGTGTCCACCGCCTCACTAGAGCTCGATATCTCAACACTCCCCCTCGAGCTCAACTCCATCTCATGTACACCAAGCGAAGCCCTGAATCTGCGGAGCTTCTCTGTACCCAATGCTTTGGTGAAGATGTCAGCTACCTGATCCTCTGTGCTGACATAAACAAGGTCAAGGTCTCCTGCCAAGACCCTCTCTCTGACAAAGTGGTAGTGGACCTCTATGTGCTTCGTACGAGCATGAAAGACTGGGTTCCTGGCCAACTGTATACTGCTAATGTTGTCACAGAAAATGACAACTTGTCTATCCACTGATAGACCCAAATCTTCAAGTAGCTTTCTCAACTAAGCTACCTCACATGCTGCCATAGCAGCTCCTCTGTACTCGGCCTCTGTACTGGATAGAGCAACCGTAGGCTGCTTCTTGCTGCTCCAAGTCACAGCAGCACTCCCCAAAGAAAACATGAATCCACTGGTAGATCTTCTGTCTGAGATACTACCAGCCCAATCAGCATCTGTGTACCCATGTACACATATCTCTGTCCCAGTCTCATAGAATAGTCCACAATGCAAAGTAGACTTCACATACCTCAGTATGCGTCTCACTGCATCCAAATGCGGTTTTCGTGGAACCTGCATAAACTGACTCACCAACCCAACAGCATAGCTCAAATCTGGTCTGGTGATCGTCATGTAGATCAAACTTCCTACTATGCGTCTGTACATAGTAGGATCCTCCACCCAAGATCTCTCCTGAATCTGCACTCAATTTGCCATTCTGATCCAATGGCACAGAAATAGGCTTACAGCCTGTCATACCATACTTGGACAACATGTCCAAGCCATACTGTCGCTGCAGTAATCCAATACCATGTGGTGACCTAATCACCTCAATGCCCAAGAAATATCTGAGCTCCCCCAGATCCTTCATCTCAAACTTCTGTCTTAGCAAGATCTTTACATCAAAGATCTCTGCATCATGGTCCCCCGTAATGATCAAGTCATCTACATAGATGACAACAAGCACAACTCCTCTATCACCATGTCTCACATACAGCGAGAAATCTGCATTGGCTACATGAAAGCCAATAGTGACAAGATATTCAAAAATCTTGTCAGACCATGCTCTTGGTGCTTGCTTTAAGCCATACAAGGCTTTCTTCAACCTGCAAACATGCTCGGGGTGACCCACATCCTCATAACCAGGTGGCTACAGCATATACACCTCTTCTTGCAAATCCCCATGCAAGAATGCATTCTTTACATCCATCTGATGTAAAGACCATTGCTTTGACGCAGCCACTGCTATCACAACTCTCACCGTTGCCATCTTGGCAACTGGGCTGCAAGTTTCTTCATAATCAATCCCATATGTCTGCGCATATCCTTTGGCTACCAATCTAGCCTTGTACCTGTTTATGCTTCCATCACTGTTATGTTTAACTTTGTACACCCACTTGCATCCAATGGCTTTCTTGCCTTCAGGCAATTGCACTAAATCCCAAGTTTCATTTCCATATAGTGCATCCATCTCCTCATCCATAGCTTTCTCCCAACACACATTTCCAACATCCTCATCAATGCATGTGGGCTCAACAACCTGCACAACCTTTGCCATATATGCATAGTGATGTGCCACATAACCATCATAGGTAAATCTCTGCACAGGATTTCTCACTCTCCCAGATCTTCGCAGCTTTTCATTCATGGCCTCCATAGCCTTCTTTACACCAGGTGTTCTCATAGCTGGGATCCCAAGCTCCTCATCAAGGCTCATATCTGAGCCACTAGACTCTCCATCAACATGAGAATGCCCTGCAGAAATGTCAGGCATACCAAGGGGCTCAACCACTTTCTCTTTTCCTTTACGTGATGTACTAATCACATTTGCAGGGCTGGTATTATGACGCAGCCTGCCACTCCATGGTCTATCAATAGACCCACTAGATGAGGACTCTCCTGGTCCACTCAAAGACTGTGATTGCTGACCTGCATTCTGTGCAACCACACTTCCACTCACATCAGCCCCAACAGCTTCTTTTTCAGCAGCATACCAGCTGCTCATCTCATCAAAGACAACATCCCTGCTTACCCTCAACTCACGTGTAGCAGGGTTATAACACCTGTATCCCTTTTGCTCAAGGGAATATCCAATAAACACACATTTTTCAGCTTTCGGATCCAGCTTAGTTCTCAGCTCATCTGGCACATGCACATATGCAATGCATCCAAAAACTTTCAGATGAGACAAATCTGGTTTTCTGCCAGTAAACCTCTCCTCTGGAGTTACATCATGTATGGCTGCAGTTGGAGTCCTGTTCATGATATATACTGCTGTAGAAACAGCCTCAGCCCAATAGCAATGCGGCATATTTTTCTCTTCCATCAATGCTCGCGCAATCTCAGCAATGTGCCTGTTTTTCCGCTCAGCAACTCCATTTTGCTGCGGAGTATATCTGCATGTGAACTGTCTCCGAATACCATTCTTCTTCAAAAATTCAGAGAACTCATTGGAGAAGTATTCTCCCCCTCCATCTGACCTTAGGCACTTAACATATTTCCCTGTTTGCTTTTCAACCAAAACTCTGAAATTCTGAAAGTGAGTGAACACTTCACTCTTCTCCTTCATGAAATATACCCACACTTTCCTTGTGTGGTCATCAATGAAAGTCACATAATACCTGCAGCCTCCCATAGATATGGTCTTCGTAGGACCCCATACATCTGAATGCACAATATCTAGTGCATTTCTGCTCACATATCTGTTACGTGGAAACACATGCTTTGTTTGCTTCCCAAATTGGCATGCTTCACATATTTTCTCCATACCTTCCACTTTAAATTTTGGCAGCCCTGTCACAATTCCTTTTGTCTGCATAGACTTCAATCTCTGCACATTTACATGTCCAATTCTTTTATGCCATATGTCTGTGTCTGCAACAACTCCTGAACCATTTGCAAACATCGCAGCACTCATTTCAGGCATGTCTACATTCAACGTAAACATTCTGCCCACTCTATTGCCTTTGGCAACCAACCTGCACTTGTCTTTGAAATCTTCAACATAACACCCATCAGGGTTAAACGAACCTGCAAACCCTGCTCAATCATCTGGCCAACTAAAACCAGATTCTTTGTTATGTTTGGTACATGAAGTACATCTGCAAGGTACTTCACTTTGCCATCCTACATAGACAATGGCACATCTCCAATGTGGGCAATTGGATGAGCAGTGTCATCCCCTGTTTCCACAAAACCTGGTCTTTCCGGGTTTTTCATCTCCTTGAACCACTCCCCATGACTCGTCATGTGGTTCGAAGCACCTGAATCCACATACCAAACATTATCTTTTTGTGCTGCATCAACATTTTCAGACATGGCATACACGACATGCTGCATAACAAACAACCTCTCATTATCCTCATTATTTCTGCTTGAGGATGCATAGTTGTTTTGCTGCACTTTCCCATTTTGCATGTCAGCCTGCTTCTTATAACATTCTGCCTGCACATGTCCAGGCTTACCACAATAATAGCATTCACGTGCATCATTGTACTGCCTTTGCCAATTTCCATGGCCTCTTTGACTCCCCCTGCCTCTGAATTTGCCTCTTCCACCTGCGTGTTGTTGTTGTTGTTGTTGATTTTGGGACTGTTGTTGCTGCTGCTGCTGACCATAATTCTAATTACCTGTTCGGCCACCTCCTTGACCGCGTCCACGGCCTCCTCTACCTCGTCCTCTTCCTGAACTCGTGTAGAAAGCCTGTTGCTCTGAACTGTTTTTACTTTGTGAAGACTGTTGGTCTTCACCCAAGTTCTTCTCTTCGATAATCAGCATAGACACCAAATCTGTAAAGTTGGGAATGTTTTCCCGAGTCTGAATAGACGTCTTAAACGCCTTGTATTGTGGCCCGAGACCACGTAAACAGACTTCCACCTTGTCATCATCATCTACTGACACACCAATAGATGCAAGAGATTCCACAATGCCCTTTATCTTCAACGCATAGTCATTCACAGACATGCTCTTTTTCTCCACAGTATGAAGTTCATTTTTCAACTGTATTTTACGTGCCTTGGTATTTGTTTCATAAAGCTTTACCAAGGTGTCCCACGCCTCCTTGGGGGACTTGGCATCCTGAATGTGCCCAATCATGGTGTCCTGTATACTAATGGAAAGCCAATACATAACCTTCCTGGCTCCTTGGTTCCAGTCTTTAAACTCTTTCACATCTGCAGCAGTCGGATTTATATCCGGTATCTCCGGTGCCTCTTCATGCTCACCTTCTATGTAGTCCCAATAGCCTTTTCCCATCAGGAAATTCGTCAACCTGAACCTCCAAGCATGGAAGTTATTCTTGTCCAGCTTCTCAGCCACAATCTGTGTTATGCCATCATTAGACATCTTGCCAAACACACAATTTTACCAGAAACTGCACTCTGGTTTTTCTGCACAAATGCTGTATTTTCTGCACAGCGGTACTGCAGTGCACTCAAATGTCACAACCAGTGACCTCAATGTGCATACATACACCCAATGGCAACTGTAGACCTCTTTGCAGCACCCACAGTGTCTGCACAGTCAATCTGTCTTCCTGCAGTTCTTAAAACAGAGTTCTGCAGAGAATCGATGACTTACCCGCAATGCTCGAAATCGCCTGCTTTCTGAAAAACGGAGGTCCAGACGCGTCCGAAACGCGTTTTCAGCCCGGAAATTTTAGTCCGAAGGACTGTATAGTTGCCCTATAGCTTCACTCCCGCGAAGAAAGCTCCTCAATCAGAGATCGTTTGCCGGTGCCTCCCGTAGAGCTCCCAACAAGGGTGTAGTCACCAACACAATAGGGAAGAGTAGTTGAAGCTCTTACCCTCGTACTGCTTCCTGTGGTTCTCTTGTTTGCAGCTCAGCCCTTAGCACGAACCAGGCTCTGATACCATGAAAAGATGCAGGGGGGAAGAGAGCTTGAGCTCTTGCAAGCACACACACACACTCACAAAACTCTAATAGAGAACACACAAGATGAGAGGCTGAAAATCTTCTTCTTCTCTACTCAACACTCAACACACCATATACAAGAATAAGAGTACACACAATATGAAAGGTACTCAACCAAATACATACACGGGTTCTCTATAGTGTGAACCCGACTAAATGAGCTGGCGCTATAACTATGCCAGTCTCTAGAGTGGTTGTCACACAGCCTGTCATCCCACTGGCCGCATATCTCCCATGATCTCACCAACCATGCCAGTGGTGTAAGTGTGGGGCCTATCCCCTAGGCGGGTCATCACTAGAGCTCGATATCTCAACATGTGTCCACCGCCTCACTAGAGCTCGATATCTCAACATGTGTGTCATGTGTGTGTGTGTGTAGAGAGAGAGAAAGAGAGGGAGAGTTTCTATTTGTGTATGAGGGGGTGTTGGAAGAGAGAGTGCATGTGCATGTGTATGCGTGAGTGAGAGAGAGAGAGAGAGAGAGAGAGAGAGAGAGAGAAAGAGGGCGGGTGTATATGTGTATGTGAAGCTATTTGTATGCACGTTGCAGATGGGAAGCCAGGTCCTCCACACTCCACCAAGAGTTGCCACCATCACCTCGGACATCTTCGACCACTCCGACTGCCAGTCATTAGGGGAAGGTTGAGGTCTATAGGGGCCCTTTAAGCTGCCATATTATGATTTTTAATGACTTTTTGTTAAAATGTTAAGTTTCTTTGACTTTAGTACCTTGTTATTCTTCAAATGGCTAGAATTTTGAATTTCAAAGTTTCCCGCCAAAATTGAATTTAAAATTGAGTGGGCAAAACCATATCATGTGACATATGGAAAGAGCTCAGCGAGACGAGTAGATTTTGGATCTCTAACCTCTGACAAATTTTGAGCTCATATGTAGAAGTTATGGATGTCCGAAATTTCAAAAACTTTTTCCCCCACTTTTTGGGAATGAAAAGTACAAAAAGGCATCTTCTAGAGAATCTTTTGACCACCTTTAATCACCCAACATTTTTGTATACATGGCATCACATGATTGGCCCTTTCCTTAATAACCTTTTAATCACATGGCCCCCTATAGACCTCAACCTTCCCCTAATGCGGCCCTCCGACCGCTCCCGACCACCATCAACGCCAGTATGCTCTGACCACTTCGACCGCCGGTGCCCTCCAATTTCTCCGATCACTCCGACCGCTCTGACCGTCGTCACCCCGGTGTGCTCCAACCACTCCGACCGTCGGTGCCCTCCGATGACTCCAACCACTCCAACCGCCGGTGTGCTCCAACCACTCCGACCCCTGACTCCAACCACCATCACCGCCAGTGCCCTCCGACCGCCAGTGCTCTTCGACCCCTGTGACCGCCAGTCCCCTTCGACATCTCATATGTGCATGGAGGCAACACCCCTCTCCCTTTCCAAAGGCAGCAGGGGAGAGATCCTCTTGAGCACCACTCGAGGAGGAGGACACCCAAGGAGGAGTTAACGGCAGCACTCTCTCGGCAGCCTACACATAGTCTAGGACACTCTCTCCTGTATCACCTTGAGTTCTAGCACAATTCTTCTATCGAAGCGGAGTCTCCCTTGTATCATCCCTTTTGGGTATTGTGATTGTAGTGTTGCGCTTTGTTGGTGTTTTTTCTATCTCTTTGTGTGAGCGAGGTGAGTGAGGTGTGAGTGGTGTGTGTGGTGTGAGTGAGGCCTATAGGGGTACTGCGGTGCTAGGTGGTGGTGGGAGAGCACGGTAGACAGTGTAGAGCATAGGTCTTGCATGTCTAGCAAGTGAGGTCGACTCATCCTTGGCGGGTATACTTCCCTGAGAGGACCCACGCTCCCTTCTCCCCCAACCATAGTGTTTGTGTCGCGATTGTCCTAGAGTTCTCTAGTGACGAGGACCGGCGGAGTCATCCAGAGCTTAGACAAAATTTAGCGATCACGGTGGGACTTGAACCCACAAGGAGGAGTTAAGGGGAGCACTCTCTCAACATTATACACACAGTTTGGGACACACTCTCACAGAAGAGGACACTCTCGTGTTTCACCTTGAGTTCTAGCACAGTCCTTCTATCAGAGAGCGGAGTCTCCCTTGTATCATCCCTTTTTGGGTATTGTGATTGTAGTGTTATGCTCTGTTGGTGTTTTGTCTATCTCTTTGTGTGAGCAAGGTGAGTGAGGTGTGAGTGGTGTGTGTGGTGTGAGTGAGGCCTATAGGGGTACTGCGGTGCTACGTGGTGGTCAGAGAGCACGGTAGATAGTGTAGAGCATAGGTCTTGCGTGTCTAGTGAATGAGGTTGACTCATCCTTTGTGGGTATACTTCCTTGTTGAGAGGATCCACGCTCCCTTCTCCCCCAACCATAGTGTTTGTGTCGGTTGTCTTCGAGTTCCCTAGCAAGGATCCGCGAAGTCATCCACACACATGCATGGGAGATTGTGTGTCTCTGTGAGATACACACACACACACACATGTACACATGCACACATACACATGAATGCACATGCATACATGCACACACATGAACACACATACATAAACACTTGCATATATAAACACATGTGCATACACATGGCATGCACACCACATAGTACATGCACACACAACCGTACACACACTTGCTCACATGTACACACATGTATACACATACACATCTACATAAACATATGCACATAGTTTCACGTATGTATATGGATATACATATGTGTCCACTCACCTACACAAACACACACACACATGCATGCATGGACACACGTACACAAACCTCACCTACATAAACACACACACACGCATGCATGGACACACGTGCACAAATAGAGATATGTACACTTAAACACATACATACACTCAAGCTTGCACATAACATAGATGCATATCCGCACACATAAGCACAAACACACACTTACATATAGAGCACACATATGTATACATAGCACGCATACAAATTTTCACATGTACATGCACACACTCACACACATATGCACGTACATATGCACACACGTCTATATCTATACAAGATAGAGCAAGGGTTCCTACCCTATAAACCTAGCCTTCACGTGAAGAAAGGAGAGGGATAACTTTTAAAAAGGAGAAGAGAAGAGAAGGGGGGGGGAAAAGAGTGTGTGCTTGCATTAGTGCATGTGCAGGTGTGTACATGTGTGTGTGTGTGTGTGTGTGTGTGTGTGTGTGAGCTTCAACATTTGAGAGTATGTGCATCTGTATGAGAGAGAGAGAGAGAGAGAGAGAGAGAGAGGGTGTGCATGTGCGTGCGTGCGTGCGTGCATGTGTGTGTGTATGAGAGAGAGAGTTTGTGTGTGTATGTATGCGTGTGCATGCATGTGAGAGAGAGAGAGAGAGAGAGAGAGAGAGAGAGAGAGAGAGCATTCATGTGCGTACATCTGCATCTATGTGTGTGTGCTTGTGAGAGAGTGAGATGGGGTAGGCCGAGAGCGAGAGAGAGAGAGAGAGAGAGAGAGAGAGAGAGAGAGAGAGAGAGAGAGAGAGAGAGATAGAGAATAAAAAGTAGCTTTTAATATATTATAAATAAAAATAAAAATTTATATGTATATGTGTGTGTTTTTATTTACATTTATATATGCATACATACATACATACATGCATACATACATACATATATGTATGTGTGTATAATATATCCATCTATATAATTAAAATTGAGCACACCTTACCATGCATCTCTGCCTACATTAAAATTTAATCAAATTTAATTAAAATGATGTATGTGTATGTATTTATATTTTTAAATACACGTATATATGTGTATAAGTATATGTTTCTATTTATAGGTATATGTATCTAAAACATAATATTGTATATACTAATATTTACATGTGTGTATGTGTGTGTTTGTGTGTGTGTGTGTGTGTGTGAGAGAGAGAGAGAGAGAGAGAGAGAGAGATAGTGTGTGTGTGTTTTTAAAATATATAACATATCTACAGCCAAACCCAAAGATTTCGGGAACCACAATAGTAAAATGTTTAACATGATTATAAAACAAGAGTATCATTACAATAATCATGTTATCAGAATTATGAGACAATCTCTTAGGTAGTACACCATGTGTCCAAAAGCTTAGATTGCGAGATATTTGAGAGGGTAGAACCTATTACCTGCATCCATCCCACACCGACAATAAACAAATAGTTAGCCTCTCTATGTGTCTTACAGGTGTCTTAGGCCATACTGTGACGGGAAGCCAGGTCCTCCAAACTCCACCAAGAGTTTCCACTATCACCTCCAACATCTCTGACCGCTCCGACCGCTAGTGCCCTCCGACCACCATCACCGCCGATGCGATCTGACCACTCCGACCGTCGGTGCCCTCTGACTGCTCCGACCACTTTGACCGCTTTGATCGCCATCAACACCGGTGTGCTCTTTGACTACTCCGACCACTCTGACCGCTTTGACCGCCGTCACCACCGGTGTGCTCCGACCCACCGGTGCCCTCCGACCACTGCCGGTGTGCTCCGACCACTCCGACCCCCAGTGCCCTCTGATGGCTCCGACTGTTGCGGTGCCCTCCAATGACTCCAACCACCGTCAGCACCAGTGCCCTCCGACCGCCAATGCTCTTCGACCCCTCTGACTGCCGCTGGTCCCCTTCGACATCTCATACGTGCATGGCCAACTCCGATGGCACTCATGGAGGCAACACCCTCTCCCTTTCCCAAGGCAGGGAGAGATCCTGAGCACCATATTACTTTCCCCTCTCCCTTTCCCAAGGCAGAGAGAGTGTCCTCTTCTGTGAGAGTGTGTCCTAGACTTTGTGTATGCTTCCGAGAGAGTGCTCCCCTTAACTCATGTGTCCTCCTCCTCGGGTGGTGCTCATCAAGAGGATCTCTCCCTGCCTTGGGAAAGGGAGAGGGGAAAGGAAGATGGTGCTCAGGATCTCAAAGAGGATCTCTCCCTGCCTTGGGAGGAAAGGGAGAGGGGTGTTGCCTCCATGAGTGCCATCGGAGCTAGCCATGCACGTATGAGATGTCGAAGGGGACCAACGGCAGAGGGGTCAAAGAGCATTGGCAGTCAGGGCGATCGGAGGGAGCTAGTAGTGACGGTGGTTGGAGTCATCGGAGGGCACCGGTCGGTCGGAGCAGTCGGAGGGCACCGGCGATCAGAGTGGTCGGAGCACAGCGGCGGCGATGACGGTGGTCGGAGTGGTCGGAGGGGTCGGAGATGTCCGAGGTGATGGTGGCAACTCTTGGTGGAGTGTGGAGGACCTGGCTTCCCATCCACAGGTAGTCCACTACTACTTAATTCACCGTCTCGGTGAATGCCATAGAAAAAACATAGGTAGTTCTCTGGCAAGCTAGCCTCTGGGTAAAACATCTGCCGGTAGGCAGGCTCCCAAGCATACCTCATACAATGATCCTTCCAGGAAAACCTTCTAGAGAGATACAAAATAAATAAAAATGAATCAAGTTAGTGATAGCTTGTTGGATGCATTAGGACCTCAATGGAGTCTTCTTGGGCCCTTTTATTTGGCAGTTTAAGGGAGTCAAACCTTTTCTGTTAAGAAGAAACGTTTTCTAATTTGAAGCTTCAAAACGGCTACTTTATTCGAATTTGAATTTTGGAGGAAAAATGGAATTTAAAATCTAGCGGATAAAACCATATCATGTAACATATCTATGGAAAGCTCTTGATGCGTAGATCACGGATCTGTAATCTCCGCTCAAATCGGAGCTTGTATGTAGAAGTTATGGAGGTCCGAAAATTGTAAAATTGCCTCCCCCCCTTTTTTGGGAGAAAAGTGCACCCTTTGACCACTGTTACACCTCTCTTAATCACCAATGGTTTTTGCTTACATGGCGGGCTTCTATTTGTCAAAAAGTTAAAACGTTTCCATAACCTCATGGCAAATTAAAGGGCCCAAAAAGACTCCAATGAGTTCCTAATGAAGTGACGGTCAAGATTGCTCCATAAACTAACAGAGATGGCCATACCAAGGGCTGTGCAGCCAAAGGGGAAAGCTGCACATGTACATGTTGTGTTATGGTATTGCAGAGCGATGAAGAAGGGGTGTGCCCTTGAGAGTTTCTCTGCAACCTAGCTGCACCCCATGCCAAGAGCTCTTTCAACACATTTAGATGATCTTCTATATGTGCTGCAAAATGCAATGATGTGCTTCCAAAACCACTGCCACTTCCACTAGATCTTGTAGGCGTTGCACACATGAGAGATGCCTTACTTAAAAGCAAGCAAACTACTATAGAATGGCTGGATCAGGCTACCAAGTGTAGAGGTGTAGCTCCACATGTTTGTGCCACTATGGGCATCCGCGGACAACATCCAAAACTTGTTGGACACAATCAAAGTGGCCGCTCTTTACTGCATAATGGAGACATGTCCTCCCATTGGGAGCAGCAAACATGAGGATATCATCTCCCCATGCCACAAGCCACTCAATGCAAAATACCCTTCCATTTTTGTAAGCAAGCATGAGAGGCATCTGTCTATGAGAATTCATTGCATTCAACCACACACCCTTCTCCAACAGCAGCAAAAGTACCTCAGATTGGCCATGTGAGGCATCATAATGCAAAGGTGAGGTGGCGGTTATGAGAGAGGGTGCCGATGGGGAGTGACGAGAGGGGGACGGTGACCGCACACGGAGGGAAGTGAGGGAAGTGAGAGAGGGGGAGGGGATCGGGTAAGTTGACGAGACGAGTAAGGTGAGAGAGGGGAGGCTGGTCAGGGGGTGGGGGGAAAGGGGGGTGGTTGGTCTATGGGGTGGGGTGGGTGGGGTGGGGTGGGGGAAAAGCATGGTTGATGAGGGGTGAGGTAAGAGGGGGAGCAACCTTTTGGTTTGTTTGTTTTTTTAATAACTATTATTATCATATTTGTTTTTTTTAAAGGGGGGAATGGTGTGGTGAGGCGTCGCAGGAAGGTTTGCCCGTAGTACAAATCCAAGAGGCTAGTCAAAGAACTCAGCTTGACAATGTGCTAAAATTGATCAATCTCCTTTCTTTCTAAATGAACTGCCCTCAGTAAGTCGGGCACGGCCTCCTGTTGGCTGGCATAAGATGGTAGAGCGGCTTCCACATAACACAACACTCTGGGAGTGACAACACCGTGGTGAGGCTGAAAAATCATGACATTTCCCATCCATGAAGAAAGAATTTGGAGACTGCACAAGAGGTTTCAATTTGTGTTTTTTTTTTCCACCTCTGCTGGAGGGTGCAGTAAGTCAATGTCATTAGAGAGAACCATGATGATCGTCAGGGGTGGAAGGTTGAGGATAGCCCGTTAGCACTATTGCGATGTCTTATAGCACCAACAAACTCCAGCAATGGTGCACAGTTTGCGAAAGAGAGGAGGACGAAGGGGGGGTGATTGTTGCACAGGGGAGGGGGCGCTGGAGGGGTGGGGGGTCGGTGCACGAGAGAGGGGTGGGTGAGGCAGAGAAGGAGATGGGGGAGTGGGGGGTCGTGAGTGCAACGAAGGGGGTGGGGGGTTGCACTAATGAGACAGAGGACGGGTGAGGGGGCCGATGAGTTGGCGAAGGGGATGGCTAAGCATAGGGGGGGCGGTGAGGCGGGGTGATGAGTTAGAGGGGGCGGGCTGGTCGGTGTGGGAGAGGAGAGAGGGAGAGGGGGTGAGGCGAGAGAGGGAGGCTGGGGTGGTCGGTGAGGGGGGAAAGAGAGAGAGAGAGAGAGAGGGATAGGGGGTGGTTGGGTTGGTCGCTGAGGGGGGAAAGAGAGGGTTAGTGAGCACTGGGGGTGACGGTGAGTGATAGATAAGGGGTGATTAAGGTTCGGTGAGGTGGGGGTTGCGGGAGGTGAGGTCGGTTAAGAGAGAGAGGGTGGTCGATGAGAGAGGGGGCATGGGTGAGTGAGCAAGGAGGGTTGGTCGGTGCAGAATGACATGAGGGGGAGAGAGCTGTGGGGGAAGAGAAGCAAGGGGGGGTAGGATGGTTAGTCGGTGGGAGAGGAGTGAGGGATTGGGGGAGTGTGTGGTTGGTGAGGTGAGGGGTAGGTGAGGGGGGTGAGGAGTGTGTGGTCGGTGAGTGAAGGGAGGGGGTGGCCGGTGGGGTGAGGGAGGGAGGGAGAGAGAGGGTGAGGGGTAGGTGAGGGGGGTGAGGAGTGTGTGGTCGGTGAGTGAAGGGAGGGGGTGATCGGTGGGGTGAGGGAGGGAGAGAGAGAGAGGGAGAGGGAGAGAGGGGGTGGTCGGTGAGGGGGAGAGAGAGAGAGGGAGAGGGAGAGAGGGGGTGGTCGGTGAGGGGGAGAAAGAGCGGAGTGGTTGGTCGGTTGGTCGGTGAGTTGTGTGAGGGGGGTGGTTGGTGGGATGAGTCAGAGGGGAGTGGTCGGTGGGTGAGGTAAGGGGGAAAAGAGAGAAAGAGAAAGAGAGAGGTGGCGGGTGTTTTCGTTTTTGTTTTTTTTTGGGGGGGGTTTTGTTTTGTCTTTTAATAGAAAAAAGAAAACTAAGAGGGGGAGTCGAATTTTTTTTGAGAAAAAATGATTTTTTTTGGAAAAATAAATATTAAGGGAGGGGTTTTTTGGGAAAGAAAAAAAATACAAGGGGGGATTTTTTTAATTTTACTTAATCGGGGAGAAGGGAAGGTTGGGTTGGTTGGTGAGGAGAATTGAGGGGAGAAGAGAGAGGAAAAGGGTGGGTGACGAGTGAGAGATTGGTCCGTGTGAGGAGGTTGGGTGAGATATATATATATATATATATATTTTGCGTCTCCTGTAAAAGAAGAAGGAAAAAAGAAACCGAAGAGGGGTTGTTTTTATTTTTTATTTGGAGACGGAGACCCGATACCTGGCACTTCACGAACACCAGAGTGAGTTGAGACAGGCGTTTCGCTTGAACCACCACCCTTGGCTAGCCACATCTTCCGAAGTGCCTTGATTGAGGGTCTTCTTTTTTGGAATCAGCACTATAGGTGACAACCACTCGGAGTGCTCAATGGGAAAACGATGATACCTGCCTCTTCCATCTTGTCTAGCTCTTTCTTCCCACACTTCGGAATATTTTAGATTCATGCAGTAGATGCCCTTCCTGTGACTGGCCAACTGCCTTCTTTTTGTGAAATTTTGTGAGTGCCAATGGCTGTGGAAGATCCTTGTAAGTCCATGCAAATGCCTCTTGGTGTTCTTTGAAAAAGTCGGTGATTCTATGAAGAGTGGAAGTGTCCTCCCAGACCCAAGCTGCCACTAAGATGGGGCGTGGCTCCTTTGATGTGCCCAGGTTCAGCTCTCTCACCTCCTCGTGGGTAAGTGGTGGGTGGAAGCGTGCGGAGTGCTGCTTGATGGAGAGATAAGGGGTCATGGGCTGGGGTGTTGTCCACAGGGAAATCACCAATGCATTTCTCTGTTCAGTCACATCAATGGGGGGTGTTGTCCACAGGGAAATCACCAATGCATTTCTCTGTCCACTCATCAACGGGGGGTATCTCTTCTATTGGTGTAATGCTTCTTCCCAAGCCTTGAGGTGCTCTACCCACCTCAGGTGCCTATGATGACTCCTCTTGAGAGACCTTCTTGTGAGGTTGTCGAGAAAACTCAGGTTTCCCTAGACCTATGACCTCTATCTCTTCCTGTTGAGACACTATTGTAGAGGAGGAGGCCAGAGTGAGTAAAGATTTTGTCCAATCATGTACTCTTGCTGCTTTTGAGAGCTCTTCTTCTTGTTTTGGGACAGCTCTTGAATAGGGTCTGGGTCCGCCAACTCTACTATGTCCATGTTGCACTAGAATCCCTCATAGGAATTTAACCAATTCCATAGAGGTTCTGTCGCCTTTCCCCCTCTGAACCGAATGGATCCCAGGCCTCATCCACTGGTAAGCCTTGCCATTCCTCCTATTCCTCCTCGTCATCCTTCCTCCCGAATGGGAATCATGTCATGTAGGGCAGTGCCTCGAGCACTCTCATCGGGGCCTTTTTCCAAGGGCAAGGTCATTGTCCCCTCTGGGTTAGGGATATGCAAGTTGTCCCGACCCCAATCATAGATCACTTGAGCTGCACTCAACTAAGGCCTTCCAATGAGTAAGCTGTAGGCCCCTCGAGTTGGTGGGAGGTATAACACCACAAAAGTCATTTCACATACTAATCCTTCAAAACTGATTCGAACTTGCCTAACTAGTCCCATGGGCATCACTTCTCTTTAGTCTGCCACTCGGATGGCAAAGGGAGCTGGCTCAGTAATTCGGAGACCCAAGACTTTCCTAGTAGCTTCGGGCATGATGTTAACACCAGAACCACCATCCACAATGGCTCTTGTAATTTGAGTTCCTCCCACACACGGAGACTGTCACCCTTGGGCTTCAGTGCGGCCGCTCCTAGGACAGTGAGGCATACCCTTGCTTGTTTCTCATAGCACGCTTCCGTCCTGTTTCGTACTCCCTGATTAATTTTGATTTGCATGGTGCACACTTGTTGAAGGAGCCAGCACATGTACATAAGCTGCTTTGAACATCTTCTGATTGTGCAATCGGAACTATTTCCATGTTGAAAAAACTCCTTTTGATCAGTTCAACAAGTCGTGAATGTGCTCACTTTGTGGATAGCATGAGGCTCTTAAGAGAGTCAGATAGACCCACACCTGTCCCCATCAAAACTTCGAAGACACTGTAAGATGAGATGAAGGTAGCTGTCCACAAGCCCTGTACCGCAGCTACTGCAATGCTTCTAATTTCTGAGAAGGGCTGCTTGTAACATTGTCTATTTTTTCGATTTGGCGGGCTGCCGAGCGACGACTGGTGGCTTGGGCTGCCTTGGCTTGGCTGGTGCCTTGGCCAAGCCTTGGCTTGTTGGGCCCTCAGATGCTAATATAATGTTAAGAAATCCAAGAAACCTGCAATGCAAAAACACACACAGACGTGAAGTCACCATGTGGAGGCTTGTTCAAAGCAAAGAGAGAGAGAGAGAGAGAGAGAGAGAGAGAGAGAGAGAGAGAGAGAGAGAGAGAGAGAGAGAGAGAGAGAGAGAGAGAGAGAGAGAGAGAGAGATTCTTCTATAGAGGGGAAGGCTTACCACCAGCAATCATAAGACACACACACACACACACATATGAAGTCGCCATCGAAGGTTGTTCACGGCAAAGAGAGAGAGAGAGAGAGAGAGAGAGAGAGAGAGAGAGAGAGAGAGAGAGATTCTGCTATAGAGGGTAAGCCTTACCATCAATCACAAGACACACACACAAACATGAAGTCGCCATGGAAGCTTGTTCACAGCACACACACAGAGAGAGAGAGAGAGAGAGAGAGAGAGAGAGAGAGAGAGAGAGACGTGGGGAGTGGTTGACCATAACCGAAAAATGGTTCTTTTTCTTTTTCTTTTTTTAAACAACCCACTTTTTGCTTTGTATTAGATGGTTACTATCAATGTACTAGCTATGTCCCGGACATAGGTATTAAGTCCACCTATTTATGCATACACCCTGGAAGTCTTGCAGGGTGCCTTGGGGTGGAAAAGTCTCTCTCATATTCATCGCCATTTGAGTAGGGAGTGCTTGAAGCACCCACTATTGTAGCATGTAGTTTCCAAGATCTTGGGGTAGCCGAGCGACCAAAACTTTAGCTCTTGTGACAAGTTGGGCCACTGACTCCCCCGCCTTCATGGAGAGTTGGTTGAGCTGTTGAGTGATGAGGTCAAAGTAGTTCCCTAGCCGAAAGGTAGCCAATAATTGTAGCCTGAGGGTGGCCCAATCTGGGAAGTGGTTGATGGGAAATTGACTATACCACTGGTCGACACTTTCTTTTAGCATTTTCGGGAACAAGACCAAGCGTGCATCATCTCGGTTGAGACCTCTTGAGTCACACATAGTGAGGAATCGCTCCACATGGTCTTCCGCGTCTTCAGTGATGGTACCTTTGAAGGTTGGTAGCTTAACTTGCACGCAGTTAAGGACAGTAGCCAATGGCTCTGGCCAAGGAGCTGCCAATAGGGTTAGAAGAGGAAGATGCTAAGGGAAGAGTAAGGGAACGTGGAAGAACCCTATGACTAGTTTGAAGAGGAGAATGAAAGGGTGAATCACCTCCAAAAGCTCGTCTTTGGGGGCATGCACAACACTCCTCTCACCACGATCAGAAATCACCAAAAAAAGGAAAAAAAATAAAATTTGAGACTATCCTTGACCTCTGGAGAGTGCCATCGTGATCGCCAAATTTTGTCTAAGCTGTGGATGACTCCGTCGGTCCTTGCTAGGGAACTCAAAGACAATCGACACAAACACTATGGTTGAGGGAGAAGGGAGCATGGATCCTCTCAGGGAAGTATACCTGCCAAGGATGAGTCGACCTCACTGGCCAGACATGCAAGACCTATGCTCTACACTGTCTACCGCGCTCTGTCTACCGCGCTCTCCGAACACCACCTAGCACCGCAGTACCCCTATAGGCCTCACTCACACCACACACACCAGTCACACCTCACTCACCTCTCTCACACAAAGAGATAGACAAAACACCAACAGAAGAGCGGAACACTACAATAACAATACCCAAAAAGGGATGATACAAGGGAGACTCCGCTCCGATAGAAGGACTGTGCTAGAACTCAAGGTGATACATGGGAGAGTGTCCTCTTCTGTGAGAGTGTGTCCCAAACTATGTGTATGCTGCTGAGAGAGTGCTTCCCTTAACTCCTCCTTGGGTTTCCTCCTCCTCGGGTGGTGCTCAAGAGGATCTCTCCCTGCCTTGGGAAAGGGAGAGGGGAAAGGAAGATGGTGCTCAAGAGGATCTCTCCCTGCCTTGGGAAAGGGAGAGGGGAAAGGAAGATGGTGCTCAAGATCTCGAAGAGGATCTTTCCCTACCTTGGGAAAGGGATAGGGGTGTTGCCTCCATGAGTGCCATCGGAGATGGCCATGCATGCATGAGATGTCGAAGGGGACCAGTGGTCAGAGGGGTCGAAGAGCACTCGCGGCGGTCGGAGGGCACCGGCGGTGACGGCGGTCGGAGCGGTCGGAGGGCACTGGCGGTGATGGTGGTTGGAGTCATCGGAGGGCACCGGTGATTGGAGCCATCGGAGGGCACCGAGGGTCGGAGTGGTCGGAGCACACCGGCGGGAGACCGGCGGTTGAAGTGGTTGGAGCAATTGGAGGGCACCGATGGTCGGAGTGGTCGGAGCAGTCCGTGGTCGGTGACGACGGTCAGAGAGGTGGTCGGAGTGGTCAGAGTGGTCAGAGCAGTCGGAGGGCACCGATGGTTGGAGTGGTCGGAGTGGTCAGAGCATACCGGCAGTGACCATGTTTCTTTCCCCTCTCGGTAGCAGTCGGAGTGGTCGGAGATGTTGGAGGTGATGGTGGTCGGAGTGGTCGGAGATGTTGGAGAGGTGATGGTGGGAACTCTTGGTGGAGTGTTGGAGAGGTGATGGTGGGAACTCTTGGTGGAGTGTTGGAGAGGTGATGGTGGGAACTCTTGGTGGAGTGTGGAGGACCTCGCTTCCCATTCAGACCTACCATGTGTTATAGATTTCACTAAACTATCCCAAAGTATAAACTAATATATCCGGTCAATTAGTCTCAGAGTGGCCCAATCATTGTTCTATTCCATCGATTGGATAACCTGGGGCTTATAATGTAGTCTTCCAAAAGAAATGCATGATAATTATAAAAGTGGATTTTCACATGAGTCTTCATACCAATGACCAAATCACCTATGTAGGTCATTAGTAATGTAGATATATAGCATAAGGTATCCTATCGATGAAACAGTCACAACCCATAGTAGTAAGTAACCTATAAGGTATCATTCTATAAAGTACCAATACACCCAAGTCAGTAAGGGGCTATAGTCCCAAATATTCATTCAGACAATATAAGGTAATGGGAACAAATATATAAATACCCTAAGTAAGCCACTATGGACCATAGCAAAAATCTAGTCATATCAAGCCACATAGAATGAGTCCCCAGAATATTAATTGTCGATAAACAACAGAGCCAAGAGATAATATTTTTTTAAACCAGTGAACGTTAATCGAACAACATCTACTATCAACAGAATAAATCCAGATATCTGCAAAGAAAAAAATTTGGTATAAAAATTCTAAATGGATTATCTAAATCCACATCTCGATTTAGTACACCATTAATACACGCATTCTTTGATTTTTTTAAAATACTAAGGCTTAGAAATTTATCAGAAGGCGCACATAGATAAAAAATGGTTATAGTTACAGAAATAGTAATCACTCAGTAACGTGATCGTAAAAAATAACCTGATAACAAGCAAAACCTATTCAGAATGTAGGTAAAGATAAAAATCACAAGCATGCATGTGAAGCATTTACAATCAAAAATTAAAATGATAATAGAAGGTAGTGCATGCAGGTTTTTGTATGAACAATTTAAGAAGTGCACCATGCATCACGGATAGTAGATGATTCAAATACCATTATCAAGTGTATGCCCTAGCCACAAAACCATCATATGATTTTCACATAAGTCATTAACAAAGAGTGTACGTAATAAATCCATGACATTAGGGCAAGTAGCCACAAACTCCCACTACAAATACCTTAGAAGAAGACGAACTTCTTGCAGAAGCCAGAAAACAAGGGCAGAAGAACCACGTAGAACATACACAGGCTAAGTGAGCAAACTCATAGGTATCCAAGCCGTTTTATATCCGTCAAGTGCCGAAGCAACCAACTCACATTGCCTTGGGGTGTCAATGCGAATCCGTTAGTATAATCTACAGAGCACCATACCACAGTCCGCCAAAAAACCAATTGCCCCATACTCATATATTGCCAAATTAGGCGATAATGCCCTCAAAATGCTAGTCATGCAAGAGAAGCAAGTTTGTGTATACACGAGCCTAAGCATGCCATGCAATAACTCTTGCTCGTGTCGGGCATTACCGTGATTATCATGCTAGGCCTACAAGGTTTAAAGACCCAAAACATTGATATCCATTCTGCTATGGTTATTTTAAATAAGGTCTAAATACAATGTGTATATGAATTTATGCATCTATAGTGTGGGTGTAAAAGAGAGAGAGAGAGAGCTTTTATGTGTGGGAGAGTGTGAGAAGAGAGAGGGGCTCGATGTGTGCATGTGCGCTTGTGTGTGTGTGTGTGTGTGTGTATGTGTGAGAGAGAGAGAGAGAGAGAGAGAGAGAGAGAGAGAGAGAGGGTGTGTACAGTGTGTGTATGTGTGTATGTGTGTGTGTGTGCACGTGTGTGTGTGTGTGTGTGAGAGAGAGAGAGAGAGAGAGAGAGAGAGTTTCAACATTTGAGTGTGTGTATGCACGCATGTGTACGTGTGTGTGTATGTGTGTGTGTGAGAAAGAGAGAGAGAGATGGTTGTAGAGAGGGGTCACACGCCTTCACTTTGTAGAGGATATGAGGGGTCCTCGCTGAGGATGTTACTCCCTTCTAATAATAGTAGCCAAATTTTAAATTAAAAAAAAGTTATCCATCAAATGGTAGCCAAATTTTAAATTAAAAAAAAGTTATCCATCAAATGGTGAAAAACCTGGACCTCTAAATCTTCCTATTTTCAAACCTACGACTCTTTTATTTTCCAAATTCCCGAGGTGCAACCAGGAGCTTATCAGTGTAGCGGGCGGTCTCGTACGACCAGCGGAGGTGGCCGGCCATGCCCGAGCAGAGACCCGCGACGTAGGAGAGTACGCCAGGCTTGTCCGCGAGGCTGGATCCGCGGATTGTTGCCACCAGCTGAATGCACTCGGTGTCCGCTTTATCCACCATGTCCACCACGCGGTCCAGTGCCAGCTGAAAGCTGTCATCATGTGCGGCGGAGTGGAACACAACGGACGGCATGTTGAAGAAGTCCCCCACGGTGCTCTCGACACGACAGGAGAGTAGGTCGTTGGAGAAGCAGATGTGGTCGGTAACGGCGTTCTGGAGCTGAACGATCAGCGGGCTACCATAGGTGTCGTTATCGAGCTCGTTGCCCATCGCGTACTCCATGAGGGCGAATGCCGGGAGAACAAAGGAAGCCGCGCGGCAGATCTGGATGTAACTGTCTATGTCCGGCAACGAGTGTGCGCTTCTGTAGAGCGTTTGCAGCTTTACGGCCTCCAAATAGCGCTCCATGGAGTGGATGAAGCGATCCCTGAGAACCGCTGGCATGTCCCCGCGCGCTTCCTCCCACACCTTGGCCAGCGCTGCCAATTGCGCTTGGGTCCTGCCATCACATTGCATCTGCTGGGTGATGGTTCCAGTACCGTTGAGCAGGATGGCCATGATCAGCTGGTGCCGACGAGCCATTCCGACGTGATCGGCGCCCAAGGCTTGCGGGTTGTCGTCGTCGGTGTCGGAAACGAATAGCCAGGACAGGATTTTGGTGATATGGACTAGCCGGGCGCTGGGGCCACTCGGAATGACGCGGCAGCAAAAACGGGGGAGCAAGCAGTCGAGAAGGAACTGTCGGGCGGCGTCAGAAGGTGGCTGCGCCACCGACACAATCCAGGGGTCGCATTGCGCCTGGATGAGCTCATAGTCAGGGTGAAGTTGCGCCGCGAATGAGCATGGCAGCGGGGCGGGCAGGTGGAAGCTGGTGGTGAGGAGGGTTGAGCGTGTCAGGCGCTCCATTCTCTCTCTGTGTGTGTGTGTGTGTGTGTGTGTCTCTGTCTCCTTGGAATGGCGGCTGCGAATGGCGGCTGGGAATGATGGAGGAGGATTTTGGTGATAAGGATTAGCTGTGTTCGGAATGGCACGGCAGCGAAAGCGCGGGAGCAGGCAGTGGAGCATGGGCGGCGTTAGAAGGTGGCTGCGCCGCAAATGAGCATGGCAGCGGGGCGGGCACGTGGAAGCTGGTGTGGCAAGGAGGGTCGAGGTTAGGCGCCCCATTGCTTCAGCCTTTTATTGAAGGATTTCTATGTGTTACACTGTCGTTTGCATGTACGGCCCACAGAAGTGATAAAGGAGCACGGGGCCCGGAATCTCGTCGATTAGCGGTGCCAGGTGGGGCTTCCTCTGTGTGGACGCGCTTAAAATTGCTTCAAATTTCCACACAATCGAAAGTTTAGAGAATAATATGCCATCAGAAAGCCAATAGGGGACAACAATGAGTGAAAAATGAAACAATTTCAAAGGTTTTACCAAAATTAAACTATTTCTATTTCGAAGCCATGCAAGAGGTGTGAGGTGTTGCCTCATGTGCATCGTTGCAATTTTCTCTCATCGCCTCCAACTCCCTATCTCCCTTTGTCTCATCACTTGCCACCCACGATCTCCTAGACTCTCTCTCCTCCTCCTCGCATCTTGTCGCCCTTTCTCCCTTCACCGACATAGAAGTTCGAACAAAGGTAGGCGAGGGTTGAAGGTTGAATGAAAAAAGACTGTCGCGCATGACTATTCTCAGGCTCAGGAGAAGGGCATAAAGAGGGATTGTATGTAAAGGCGATGCCAGTAAATGCATGAGTTGAGGCAGAGAGAAAACGTCTCGAAAGCAGAGAGAAAACGTACGATCGAAAGCAGGCTCATGGCCATCTTGCTTGCTCTAAAGGTATAGAGACGGAGATCAGACAATTTTCTCCATATGATTTTTTTCTTCATGTAAAAAAAAAACTTGTGGAGGCAATTTTATGATCGGTGTAGTGGGTGAAGCGCTATTCTCTTTTTTAGAGCTCTTAGGCTACATGTCCACTAAATTTTGAGTACCATGCCAAAGTTAAAATGGATTTGAATTATCATATGTTATGGTCATATTTCATTGGTAAGGTAGTGCCACTACATAGATATTTTATAATGCTAATGTCTCCAAAAATTGGCATGTCTTTCTCCTTTCTTTTTTTAAAGGAAAATATCTATAATATTAAAGCTGAAAGCCAAGGTATACAGCACTATTTTGACTTACAAGAGTTTATCAAAAAGAACAAGCCTAATCCAACTCATACTTCTTACAATTAAGTAGTTTGCAAAGCAAATCCCATCTTTCATGTCTTTCTCCTTTCTTATGTGCTCATCCTGATTTATTCTCTCTTGATTTACTCTCTCTCTCTCTCTCTCTCTCTCTCTCTCTCTCTCTCTCTCTCTCTTAGGAGGAGTTAATCATGGAATGCTATATTCCCACATTCTTCCTTATTTATGATTAATTCTCTAGACAAGTTTAGTTTAGGATGCCTTTTGAAATCCTAATGATCATAGCTTACTTTACGTTTACACGGGCGATTTCGTATATGTGTGAGAGTATGGGTTACATCGTCTTAATGTTATGAACTTCATATGGTTGTTTGTATTTTTAATCAATTAATTTATTAATTGATTGGCATAGTTGATGTAAGTGCAAATCCTTGGGTTAGATAATGGAAGTGAGCTAGTGGTGATCAAGAAGATTTTGAGATACTTGATTTTGGGTGTCGGCAGAATACTATTTGATTTTGTGACAACGCACGCGATTATTTCATTTTGGGCAATGTACATATTTATTGTTGATGTATATATTTATTGGGACATGTGAAAGCTCCTTTGTGCGTATTTGATTTTATAAGAGATGTATGCATTTATATGGTTCAAGATATACACCTATTTTTAAGTAGTTTGTCTTGCATGTCCAATAAAGCAAGCTATTTTTGTAGAAGTCGACATATTTGTAAAAGTGGACACTATTTTGAGCCCATAAGTTATTTCAAGCAATAGGATTAAAATACACCGAGAAGAAGCATGGACTCAGTCAAAGCCAAGATTAAATGTAAAGTTTGGAGCTAGTGAAGAACTAGTAGATAAAGAAGATTTGGAATTCAAGAGGAGGTAATTCTTCAATTACAAACTGCAAGGAAAGGCTAAGGTTCAAAAGAAAGCTTGTTTTTACCCATTGGATAACCAAAACCCATAATTCTTTTATCCACAAGCCAACCAAACGTGGAAAACCATTTTTCAAAACCACCCAAAATTTGAAAGTGGTTTTTTCCAAACGTCTCCCTCTTGTAAATTGACCCCACCACAAATCTATTTCCCTTTGTCTACCACAAGCTCCAAAACCATTATTATTACAAATTTTTGCCAATTTCATCTTCCTTCCTCTTTCAAAGGCACATGCCGATCCCTTTTCACTGAGTTAATTTTCCATTTTTTGGGATGTGCGCTATTTTTTACTTTATCCATGGTATAAGCTTTAAAATCTTACACTCTTAGGTTAACATCCTTGAATAGCCACCCAGTATTTTTGTGTGGTGCACAGAGAGAAATGACTTTGTCTCCTTACAAAAGTCACATGTTGATTTCTTAATGGTAGAAGACATAGAAAGGTCAACATCCTTTAAAAGTTTTCCATCGGTCTTTTTGTGTGGTGCACAGAGTGAAATGACTTTGTCTCCTTACAAAAGTCACATGTTGATTTCTTAATGGTAGAAGACATAGAAAGGTCAACATCCTTCAAAAGCTACATAACAAGACACATGTCCTTAGCAGTTTTCCATTGGTCTTTTGTGAGGTGCTAGAGAGAGAGAGAGATGACTGTGTCTCCTTAGAAAAGTCACTTGTTGATTTCTTAATAGTAGAGGACACAGAAAGATCGACATTAACCCTTTAATAATGTTTATTTCTTGATTATAGAGGATATAAAAAAGTCACATGTTGATTTCTTAATCATAGGGGACATAGAAAGATCAACATTGTCCCTTCAATAAGTATATAAAAAATCTTATATGGAAGAGGACATAGAAAGATTGGTGTTATCCCTTGATAGCATTCCTGCTATAAAAATATCAATTTCTTATAAAAATATCAATAAGTATATAAAAATACCAATTTCTTATATGAAAGAGGACATAGAAAGATTGGTGTTATCCCTTGATAGCATTCCTACGGGAAACCCGCAAAAAAATGAATTTAAAATGTCTTTTTTAACCATGAAATGCTCTTAAAATTTTCTAAATAAATAGAAAAAGTTCTCTAAAAATTGTAGAAATTTAGGGAATCCTTTCTACCAAAAAATACCCACAATAGCATGTGCAGTATTTTGGTTAAAAATTTTCATAAAATGCTTATTCTAGCCATAAAATTAGATAAAAATAGCATTTCCACTCATAGAATCTCCCCGCAACATCGATACGTCCATCCAAGCCAAGAAGCACAACATTTCGACTACCATATTGATGTTCCCAATGCATAGACCACCAAAACAAACCAAAAAACAATATCTTTTTCTTAGTAAATGTTAAAATTTACTTAAAAATGTAAAATTTTTGGAATAATGAGAGAAAACTTAGAGGAGAAAAAACATCAAAAATTAACTAGAGACCGCTTTGATACCACTGTTAAAACCTAAAGATTTCTCTAAATAATAACGATGCATAAGCATCCATAAACCAGGCATATACCCATCTACCCGACCACCCCCAAGCCCAAGGGTGCACACATAAACATAATTATTAATGAAGTACCACATATCTTACCTTAGTGTCCCATACCACCAAGTGATATGACTTCACTCCAGCAACACATAGCTCTAGCATGAAATGGCAAGAGAGTAGACACAATACTCTACACAAGAGAATATCCCTTGAGAGTGCCCCATGCCCCTATCATATAGGAGGGCCCTCAAGTGACTCTTGACTCTCTAATTCCATGTGTGACCCTTGGTTGCCTAACCCTAAGCTCAACCCAAGGTTAGACCTAACCCTTTCCCCACTAGAGCATATTCCCATACTCCCATGTTCACATGCCTAGGGTGGGTTAGTCTCCTAGTATATGCACATAACATCTCTCTAGCAATATTGTTTGAAATTTGAAAGTCTAATTGCAATGTACTTAGATTTATTTCTAGCATTAGCTTCCTCCTCTCTCTTAAGTGTGCTTGCCTTTGTCTAGATTTTATACACAAGTAGGAGCAATTTTTACCACTAAAAGAAGATAGGCTGCTTCAACCTAAGGACAATGCTCAAAAGAAATTATGATTAAATTTTTTTTCAACCAACCAAATTTATGAAAATTATTAATCGTTTAAAAATTTAACTATGTAAATTTTTAAACGATTAATAATTTTCATAAATTTGAACTCTTCAAAATAAAAGCTCTTCCTAATTTTGATTGAGTTTTTTAATTTTTTCTTGGCTACATACGAGGTCCCACCTTTTATCTTCCCAAAACAAAAGAAGGCTGTCCCCCCATGAGATGTGGATACCCTAGCTGCATACAAGCAATCATCATGGCTTCAAAAGTGAAGCCCTTGGAGAGCCCTTGGGAGATTGCTTCTCTAAGACCTCTCCACTTGACCAGATCTTGACAAAAATGGTATGGCTCCCAAGGGGTTCTTGTAACATCCCTGTTCCCACCGAGCAACAGATTCGGGATACTAGCAGCGGAAGTAGCACTCCTCGCGCGGGACAGGGGTCCCACACTCGGGGCCTCACCCACGGATATCCGGATAAGAGACTAATCCATCGGTTGTTCCAAAACCGAACCCAGAAAAACTTCCTTTACCGGAAAGCACGGGCGATTTCACCAGGATAACTTTTTACTTTAACGTAATCAAGATCATTTCTGATCGAGCTGATCCAATTGCATCTATAAGATACTTGGTCAGATCAAGGAAGAAACTTGCACTTGGATCATTGGGATCAATGCTTTTTTCCCCATTCAAGAGGCACAACCGTTGATTCCTATCCATAGAACAGTTACTGTCCGGGATTTATTTTATCTATCGTAAAAACAAAAGTTTGAGTCTCGATTTACAGATCCATCAGTCCAGCCTAACCCCATCCAGTCCCATGGGTTAGCCAACCGCCCAACCACTGTAGTGATGGGATCCAATTAAGAATTTGGTTAGGTTTTGTCCCGGGTACCAAGGAAAAGAGTTCCAAGGCCCCCTAGCCGGATGTTCATGCAAAAATAAAACTAGTCACACCACTCACACACCCAATATGAAATTGCCTTTTCACAGATTCAACCAGTTTAAAACAATCCTTTAATAAAATCATAGTATCAGTGATCACCATCTTCCAATTTATCCAGTTGATTCTTAATTTTCCCATCATTCCTTCATCAGAGTATCTATGGCATCATTAGCAACTAGGACGCTCACCACCTGTCCACACAGGGGCCGTTTCCTAATCCCTAGCCCTTAATACTCGGCAATATAATCACTTATCAAGATGGACTCTCGTTGAAGATCAGCAAGATCAACCAACAGATCCATATAAAGGGCCATGGACTCATCCATTGAAGACCAGCAAGGTCAATCAACCAGATCCATGCCCGATTTCAAAAAACAACTCCTACTCTTATTCCAATATCTTCCTCGATGCACGCGTGGGTATCCTAGGTGACCCAGAGCCCGAGCAAGGTATGGTTAGCACCATCTAGGATCCTTCGGCAGGTGACCTAGCGCTTCACTCATAGGCCGCTTCCTTAGCCCCTCATCCACCATACCGGAAGCTCACCATTTTAATCGCATCGAGGCTGGTCAAGACCTCGGCCGACCTTGCTACGTGAGACGTCCTTCATTGACTCTCCGTCAGCAGTTGTAACTTTTTCAGTTAGGTCTCCACGACCTTAATCACAAGATGGTCACAATGCTTTCCCAGCAATCTTGACATAAAACAGTCATTTACAAACAGCATTTACAAACAGTCACAAAATACAGTTTCTATATTAACTCTCATTTTTCCACATTATCCCTCATCAATCCACATTGCTTATTCAACATTCCAATTATATGTGTACTCATCCCATCACATCATTTTCCATCTCATCACTTCAGATTCCTTCACATCACATATCATATATTCACATCCATACATATATCTACATCCGCATCCACATTCACATCCATACATCCACATCTACATCCATACATCTATTTTCACATCCACATCTACATGCACATTCATGCATCCACATCCATACATCCACATCTACATCCACATTTACATGCACATTCATATCCATACATCCACATCTATATGCGTACATTCACATCTACATGCATACATCCACATCTCTATGCATACATCCACATCCACATTCACATTCTCCTCCATACATCTACATCTACATGCATACATCCACCTCCACATTCACATCCACATCTATACATCTACATCTACATGCATACATCCACCTCCACATCCACATCCACATCTACATCTACATGCATACATCCACCTCCACATCCACATCCACATCTATACATCTACATCTACATGCATACATCCACATCTCCATTCACATCTACATTTATACATCTACATCTACATGCATACATCCACATCCACATCCATACATCTACTTCTACATGTATACATCTACATCTCCATTCACATCCACATCTATATGCGTACATTCACATCTACATGCATACATCCACATCTCTATGCATACATCCACATCCACATTCACATTCTCCTCCATACATCTACATCTACATGCATACATCCACCTCCACATTCACATCCACATCTATACATCTACATCTACATGCATACATCCACCTCCACATCCACATCCACATCTATACATCTACATCTACATGCATACATCCACATCTCCATTCACATCTACATCTATACATCTACATCTACATGCATACATCCACATCCACATCTATACATCTACATCTACATGCATACATCTACATCTCCATTCACATCCACATCTATACATCTACATCTACATGCATTCATCCACATCTCTATTTACATCCTCATCTATACATCTACTTCTACATGCATACATCCACATCTCCATGCATACATCCACCTCCACATTCACACTCACATCCAAATATCTACATCTACATGCAAACATCCACATCTCCATGCATAATAAAACTCTTTTAATTAATCTAGGATGATAGTTCCTAGAATATGGTAGGAAGTCCTCTTTTTATGCTTTGAATGAAATTATTTTATGCGTAATTTCTATAAAAATTTTGCCATAGCTCCGCTACTATGACTGATAAATCTCAATTTTTTCTAAGGGATAAAGCTTATCATTAAGGAAATAATTAGAATGGTCTCTAATTGGATCATCAATCCATAATGGATTGAATCATCATTATACATAAACTAAAAGCATAGAGAAAAGCCATTAATTTGGCCTCAAGCATAGCTTAATCTTGGATTAAGGAAAAGCCTTATGAAAAGCTTCATTTGGATTGAAAAGAGTCATGAGTATGACCATTTCTTAAGTGAGAGAGAGAAAAACCATTAGAATTAAATATAAATAGAATTTTATGTAATTCTTACTATCATTAATTAATTAACTTCAATAGCATTTCAAAAACCATACCAATTAAGCTTCTCAAGCTTGAGAGGGATTGAGAAGAGAGAATCATTGAGAAATTATAGAAAAGATCAAAATTCACTATACTTATCTTATAATTTGCTTGATTCTTTGATCACGGTAGAGGCCCCCAACCAATCAATTGGTTTAGTATGTTGATGGAGCCACCAATGGGGATTGAAGAAAGAGAGAAGTATCAAAAACTAGTGAATTATTAAAGAATTCACAGTTCTTGGCTTAGGTAGAGTAAAATAACAATGCATAAGACACTATCCTTTTTTTCAACAAGGGGAGGCTTCTATTTATAGGAAAATTTGAGCTCCTAACCAAACAAACTGATTCTAGAATTTTCCAAGTCAGTTTGGTCACTTTTTGACCATTTTTAGGTCAGTTAAGCTAACTTTTTGGAACTAGACTTGAATGAGGAGAGAGGAGAGATGAAATATCTCAATTTTTATGAGTTTAAAACTCATTCAAGCATGTGAAATATTCACCTCCTTTAAAGAACTCTCCTTCCTTACATATGTGTCATAGTTTTTTTTACTAATAAACCTTGTACATTTTCAACTCTTCATCTTATGTGAAATATGCACCTCCTTTAAAGAACTCCCCTTCCTTACATATGTGTTTTTTTACTAATAAACCTTGTACATTTTCAACTCTTCATCTTATGTAAGCATTTACTCATTTGTGGATACCCAAAATATCTCATATTTTTAATATTGCTCATAGTTTTTTACTAATAAACCTTGTACATTTTCAACTCTTCATCTTATGTGAAATATGCACCTCCTTTAAAGAACTCCTCTTCCTTACATATGTGTCATAGTTTTTTTTTTTAAACTAATAAACCTTGTACATTTTCAACTCTTCATCTTATGTGAAATATGCACCTCCTTTAAAGAACTCCCCTTCCTTACATATGTTTTTTTTAAACTAATAAACCTTGTACATTTTCAACTCTTCATCTTATGTGAAATATGCACCTCCTTTAAAGAACTCCCCTTCCTTACATATGTTTTTTTTAAACTAATAAACCTTGTACATTTTCAACTCTTCATCTTATGTGAGCAATTACTCATTTTTGGATACCCAAAATATCTCATATTTTTAATATTGCTCATAGGTTTTTACTAATAAACCTTGTACATTTTCAACTCTTCACCTTATGTGAGCATTTACTCATTTTTGGGTATTTTCTTTTTACAAATTGGATTTATCTCCTCCCTACACATGGATTGATGCTATTGGCCCATAGGAACCTTAATTGGACCATAATCCAAAGATTTATGAAAATCTAGACCCTTAGACTAAGGTTCTTTATACATATTTCTAATTAATTCCAATTGCACATTGGAAAATTCTTTTTGAATTTTTGTTTCAGGGGAACTTATTTTAATAAGATGAGATATTTTTCTATCCAAAAATATTCAAAATCTGAATATTCTCTCTCTAGAATAATTTTCTCTCTCTAGGCTAAAACAGTTAGAAACAAGGTCTTTATATTTCTGAAGAGGGATTGATTACAGGGGAAGATACTAGACATCAAAAAGGGGTTGGGGGAGGAATCTTACATTCTACCCCACTTAAAAAACGCGAGATGTCCTCATCTCGCAAGTTGGGATAATTTCACAAGATGCACGAATATGAGACTTAGAGAAAAATTTTAATCAAGATTAACCACCAAGAAAAGTCTTAAAGAGAGCAAGATTCAAAATAAGAACAAGATTTAAACTTTATTCATTCTCGAAACTTATACAGCAAAGATAGAAGAACTCTTTACACTTCCATAAGCCCGTCCATCATAGGGTCACAAAAGCAGTCCTCACAAGTTGCACAAGTATAGGGTAACTCATCTATGGAAATGATTCTGGTGGTTATTGCCGCACCTATCTCAGTGGTATGAGGTGATCTAACAAAAGGACCTTTGAGAGGCAAGCCAAAAATGGGGTAAAGGCATATCTTCTCATGAGGAAGAAAACACGCTAGTAAGAAGACCCGCTCAGAAAACCCAAGATGCCTTGATCTCATGACACAGTAGTATCGGGGACCCAAACCCAAGGCTTCAATAACCATGGCCAAGCGGACATTGTTACGAAAGTGCTGCTGACCCCAGGGTGTTACCCTAGTTATGTTTTGATAGGTCCGCCATTTGGTCTGAGCTACAGAAGTTCCTAGGTGAGGAAAAAGTGAGCACTCATACTGTTCTATAAAGTCTTTCTTCACAGACTCTCTTGCGTCTTGAAGGTGAGAAATCATCATGGATAAAACTAATTCCTGTTGCCAAGCCATGAAGGAGATTAAGAAGAAGGGAGATCGATGGAAGTAAGATTACTGTGAGCGACAGTTAAAGGTTACGACTTATATAAAGGAAGGAGCTAGCGTAACTTAGAAGCCAACGGTAACTTGCCACCACTGAAGTTTTACCGTCTTTCCATGATTTGGGTTTGACACATTTTTCTATAGAAGGCATTAAGAATTTTGAGATGAGAAGATAAAAGAAGCTTGTAGGCTAAGTCACCTACTTTCATTGAATTCAGATATAAGGCTCACAATATCTGGGGGATAACTTCTTATACTACCCAAGAGATAAAGAACTTCTTTTGGGCCGTACTCGAATGAAAACCAAAACCTTGGTATCCAAAACACCGATTCTCACTTCTGAACTCATTGTTCTAAATCCTTAAAACAGGTGGGACTCCTGAGAAGTATTCTAGGAAAAGGGTCTTCCTTTTTTTAAACAGAAACTTTCTTTTATTTTAGAGAGGGAATAATTCTAAGATCAGAAAGGGAGATTCTTACTCCTGTATACCTCGAAGCCTGGGGAGGAATCTTACATTCTACCCCACTTAAAAAGTGCGAGATGTCCTCATCTCGTAAGGTAGAGGACAGCTCTTTTTCTTAAGATCCAATTTTATTCTGGGGTTCCTTATATTCTGGTCAACCCAACAGAACACTGGGATAAATATCCCTTATATAGAACTCATCATTAAATAACAATTCATTCAGATCATGTCATTCATATCTTTAACATGATAATGGTCCATTAGACCGAAAAGTTTCCTTCGGAACATTCCTCCACGGAAATTTCAATCAAGCAAGTTCTCAATTTGACATCCCTTAACTTGATCTACCGATCAAGTATTAACAGTAGCAATCTAACAGCACAACCCACTAACCTCATAGTGATTTGCTGAATTCATTATCATCATTCTAGTTATGAATATCATCACAGGGACTCGTCCCATTCCCCCTCATTGTGGTTTCATTATATTTCAACTAATTTTTAAAAATCATCATTTTTCAATCAGCATTTTCAATCAGAATCCAAATCAATTCATCAATTCTCAAACAGAATTAAAAATCATATCAATCACATTCGAAATCATCATCTGGATAGCATTAACGCTTATAATTTCAAGTCTTAGATTTACTCGTATATACTGTCAGTAAAGAGCTACAGTATACTCTCGGTATATACGGGTAGTCACGGCCCTTGGAATTATAAGGTAAATACTATCATGTCTAGGCCTCAAGCAAGTCAGGGATTCTATATAATTGCAGTACTTCCATCTGAAGACCCAATTACCAAATTACGAATTTCAGTTTGAATATCAAATTGTATGAATTAACTCAAAAATTTTAACCTTTTTGTGTTTCTTGATAAATTTTTGATACATTTGTCTTCTCAGTTGATCTTTATTAACCAAATGCTCTGATACCAACTGTAAGATCCATGTTCCCACCGAGCAACAGATTCGGGATACTAGCAACGGAAGTAGCACTCCTCGCGCGGGACAGGGGTCCCACACTCGGGGCCTCACCCACGGATATCCGGATAAGAGACTAATCCATCGGTTGTTCCAAAACCGAACCCAGAAAAACTTCCTTTACCGGAAAGCATGGGCGATTCCACCAGGATAACTTTTTACTTTAACGTAATCAAGATCATTTCTGATCGAGCTGATCCAATTGCATCTATAAGATACTTGGTCAGATCAAGGAAGAAACTTGCACTTGGATCATTGGGATCAACGCTTTTTTCCCCATTCAAGAGGCACAGCCGTTGATTCCTATCCATAGAACAGTTACTGTCCGGGATTTATTTTATCTATCGTAAAAACAAAAGTTTGAGTCTCGATTTATGGATCCATCAGTCCAGCCTAACCCCATCCAGTCCCATGGGTTAGCCAACCGCCCAACCACTGTAGTGATGGGATCCAATTAAGAATTTGGTTAGGTTTTGTCCCGGGTACCAAGGAAAAGAGTTCCAAGGCCCCCTAGCCGGATGTTCATGCAAAAATAAAACTAGTCACACCACTCATACACCCAATATGAAATTGCCTTTTCACAGATTCAACCAGTTTAAAACAATCCTTTAATAAAATCATAGTATCAGTGATCACCATCTTCCAATTTATCCAGTTGATTCTTAATTTTTCCATCATTCCTTCATCAGAGTATCTATGGCATCATTAGCAACTAGGACGCTCACCACCTGTCCACACAGGGGCCGTTTCCTAATCCCTAGCCCTTAATACTCGGCAATATAATCACTTATCAAGATGGACTCTCGTTGAAGATCAGCAAGATCAACCAACAGATCCATATAAAGGGCCATGGACTCATCCATTGAAGACCAGCAAGGTCAATCAACCAGATCCATGCCCGATTTCAGAAAACAACTCCTACTCTTGTTCCAATATCTTCCTCGATGCACGCGTGGGTATCCTAGGGGACCCAGAGCCCGAGCACCGTATGGTCAGCACCCTCTAGGATCCTTCGCAGGTGACCTAGCGCTTCACTCATAGGCCGCTTCCTTGGCCCCTCATCCACCGTATCGGAAGCTCACCATTTTAATCGCACCGAGGCTGGTCAAGACCTCGGCCGACCTTGCTACACGAGACGTCCTTCATTGACTCTCCGTCAGCAGTTGCAACTTTTTCAGTTAGGTCTCCACGACCTTAATCACAAGATGGTCACAATGCTTTCCCAGCAATCTTGACATAAAACAGTCATTTACAAACAGCATTTACAAACAGTCACAAAATACAGTTTCTATATTAACTCTCATTTTTCCACATTATCCCTTATCAATCCACATTGCTTATTCCACATTCCAGTTATATGTGTACTCATCCCATCACATCATTTTCCATCTCATCACTTCAGATTCCTTCACATCACATATCATATATTCACATCCATACATATATCTACATCCGCATCCACATTCACATCCATACATCCACATCTACATCCATACATCTATTTTCACATCCACATCTACATGCACATTCATGCATCCACATCCATACATCCACATCTACATCCACATTTACATGCACATTCACATCCATACATCCACATCTATATGCGTACATTCACATCTACATGCATACATCCACATCTCTATGCATACATCCACATCCACATTCACATTCTCCTCCATACATCTACATCTACATGCATACATCCACCTCCACATTCACATCCACATCTATACATCTACATCTACATGCATACATCCACCTCCACATCCACATCCACATCTACATCTACATGCATACATCCACCTCCACATCCACATCCACATCTATACATCTACATCTACATGCATACATCCACATCTCCATTCACATCTACATCTATACATCTACATCTACATGCATACATCCACATCCACATCTATACATCTACTTCTACATGCATACATCTACATCTCCATTCACATCCACATCTATATGCGTACATTCACATCTACATGCATACATCCACATCTCTATGATACATCCACATCCACATTCACATTCTCCTCCATACATCTACATCTACATGCATACATCCACCTCCACATTCACATCCACATCTATACATCTACATCTACATGCATACATCCACCTCCACCTCCACATCCACATCTATACATCTACATCTACATGCATACATCCACATCTCCATTCACATCTACATCTATACATCTACATCTACATGCATACATCCACATCCACATCTATACATCTACATCTACATGCATACATCTACATCTCCATTCACATCCACATCTATACATCTACATCTACATGCATTCATTCACATCTCTATTTACATCCTCATCTATACATCTACTTCTACATGCATACATCCACATCTCCATGCATACATCCACCTCCACATTCACACTCACATCCAAATATCTACATCTACATGCAAACATCCACATCTCCATGCATAATAAAACTCTTTTAATTAATCTAGGATGATAGTTCCTAGAATATGATAGGAAGTCCTCTTTTTATGCTTTGAATGAAATTATTTTATGCGTAATTTCTATAAAAATTTTTCCATAGCTCCGCTACTATGACTGATAAATCTCAATTTTTTCTAAGGGATAAAGCTTATCATTAAGGAAATAATTAGAATGGTCTCTAATTGGATCATCAATCCATAATGGATTGAATCATCATTATACATAAACTAAAAGCATAGAAAAAAGCCATTAATTTGGCCTCAAGTATAGCTTAATTTTGGATTAAGGAAAAGCCTTATGAAAAGCTTCATTTGGATTGAAAAGGGTCATGAGTATGACCATTTCTTAAGTGAGAGAGAGAAAAACCATTAGAATTAAATATAAATAGAATTTTATGTAATTCTTACTATCATTAATTAATTAACTTCAATAGCATTTCAAAAACTATACCAATTAAGCTTCTCAAGCTTGAGAGGGATTGAGAAGAGAGAATCATTGAGAAATTATAGAAAAGATCAAAATTCACTATACTTATCTTATAATTTGCTTGATTCTTTGATCACGGTAGAGGCCCCCAACTAGTCAATTGGTTTAGTATGTTGATGGAGCCACCAATGGGGATTGAAGAAAGAGAGAAGTATCAAAAACTAGTGAATTATTAAAGAATTCACAGTTCTTGGCTTAGGTAGAGTAAAATAACAATGCATAAGATACTATCCTTTTTTTCAACAAGGGGAGGCTTCTATTTATAGGAAAATTTGAGCTCCTAACCAAACAAACTGATTCTAGAATTTTCCAAGTCAGTTTGGTCACTTTTTGACCATTTTTAGGTCAGTTAAGCTAACTTTTTGGAACTAGACTTGAATGAGGAGAGAGGAGAGATGAAATATCTCAATTTTTATGAGTTTAAAACTCATTCAAGCATGTGAAATATTCACCTCCTTTAAAGAACTCTCCTTCCTTACATATGTGTCATAGTTTTTTTTACTAATAAACCTTGTACATTTTCAACTCTTCATCTTATGTGAAATATGCACCTCCTTTAAAGAACTCCCCTTCCTTACATATGTGCTTTTTTACTAATAAACCTTGTACATTTTCAACTCTTCATCTTATGTAAGCATTTACTCATTTTTGGATACCCAAAATATCTCATATTTTTAATATTGCTCATAGTTTTTTACTAATAAACCTTGTACATTTTCAACTCTTCATCTTATGTGAAATATGCACCTCCTTTAAAGAACTCCTCTTCCTTACATATGTGTCATAGTTTTTTTTTAAAACTAATAAACCTTGTACATTTTCAACTCTTCATCTTATGTGAAATATGCACCTCCTTTAAAGAACTCCCCTTCCTTACATATGTTTTTTTTAAACTAATAAACCTTGTACATTTTCAACTCTTCATCTTATGTGAAATATGCACCTCCTTTAAAGAACTCCCCTTCCTTACATATGTTTTTTTTAAACTAATAAACCTTGTACATTTTCAACTCTTCATCTTATGTGAGCAATTACTCATTTTTGGATACCCAAAATATCTCATATTTTTAATATTGCTCATAGTTTTTTACTAATAAACCTTGTACATTTTCAACTCTTCACCTTATGTGAGCATTTACTCATTTTTGGGTATTTTCTTTTTACAAATTGGATTTATCTCCTCCCTACACATGGATTGATGCTATTGGCCCATAGGAACCTTAATTGGACCATAATTCAAAGATTTATGAAAATCTAGACCCTTAGACTAAGGTTCTTTATACCTATTTCTAATTAATTCCAATTGCACATTGGAAAATTCTTTTTGAATTTTTGTTTCAGGGGAACTTATTTTAATAAGATGAGATATTTTTCTATCCAAAAATATTCAAAATCTGAATATTCTCTCTCTAGAATAATTTTCTCTCTCTAGGCTAAAACAGTTAGAAACAAGGTCTTTATATTTCTGAAGAGGGATTGATTACAGGGGAAGATACTAGACATCAAAAAGGGGTTGGGGGAGGAATCTTACAGTTCTCAATAAAATCCACAAAAGTATAGATATGCTTCTTCTCTTTCACGTACCACCTTCTTGTCTTTGTCCCAAACTTAGGTTGCTTTACTTTCAGATCACAATCTGAATATCCCTACATGATGCCAACAACTTAGGATGGTCTAGAATTATAATAGTCTACCAATCTATAAAGAAGATCATCTAATCCCAACCTTAAGGGCCTGAATTAAATGTACCAAGCAACATCATTCAATTTATTAGCATAATATACTGACCAACACATATGAATGCATTTATACATTAGCTCTAGAACATCTACCCCAATACTAATCTCTTTTTGAAAAATATATTGGTTCTAGAATTCCAAATCTCTGACAAGTAACAGAATCTAATAATGTTAAATATTAAATCTACAACTCTCACAGGAGGTTGCCAGTCTGCCTGCCTCTAGAACCCAATCCGCCCAAAACCCTTGCACCCCTATGCTACTTGTTGAGACCCATTTTCCAATTCTATCCCATACCCCTCTAGAAGGCATGCCTCTCATCCTCGAGAATAGTTTTTCACCTAGAAAAACAACCAAAAGTGAAGCTTCTTTATATAGGCAAGGCCCACATACACACCCTCCACAAGAATACTTAAGCTTTCACTGGAATGTGTACTTCCCATATAGCTTTCCACCTCTTCCTCCAAATACTAGCATTTCATCCTACCTTCTAGATTCTATTACATTGCTCTACATTCACCTCATTCTTTCTTAGTTACACATATATAACCCTAGTTGCCCCTTTGTCTAGCTTAGCTCCATCAGACCACACCCAGTCATTTATCCACCACCAGGGCTCATCAAAGGCTGTAGAGACCCATTCTATCTACACTTTTGCCAATACTTGTCCTACCAACTGCCTCTCTCTTGGAAGTAATCTAAACTCTCCTTCCATCTGGTCTAGCTCTTTCCATCCCACCAATGATGAGTCCCAACAATTAGCCAATCTTCTCATAATCCTATTGTTTATCATTTTAGCTAAGTTGATGTCCAAAAGTGCCAGAGGGGGTTAAACTTATGAGTCCACCATAGCCCCAAACTAAAAAAAGAATTACCTCTACATCTGGGAAAACCATCCCAAAACACCAACCCCAGCACATCCTTCCATCTACCACATAGAAACTTGTAAAATGAAGAACCTATAATTTTCAAAGGAGCATAGGATAGCAACTTGTCTTTTGAGTTTAGCCCCAACCATCTACCTTTTATAAGGATAAGAGAGTCTTCCACTAATTACCTTTTCAATTTAGCCCATGTCTCCTCTTGGTGTAGACAATTGGAAAGATACACAGCTACTCTAGCTATAGAATGAGTGGGTAGATGTAGGATACCAATGCCTCCTTCACTCTTTGGCATACTCAGCTTGTCCCATGCAAGCCAAGTTGCCACTCTCCTGCTACTTCTCCTTTTTCTCCACAAAAAGTATCTTACAGACCCCATAATTTTATTCCAATGACTTCTACCAAAGTTTAACACTGGGCACAAGAACATGATGTAATCATTTAAAAATAGTATTACAGAAGCTCACTTGTTATATGCTTTACATCTAGATTAATAGTATATAGGTTATCTGTCATCTTAACAAACCCATGAGATTACGAAAACTTTGGCCTAAAAAAGGGCCCTTTAAGAATATCCATGTCATCACTTTTCTAGAAAAAAGAGGCCGTGGTGTATTGATGTCAAAACCCCCACACACAACATACCATTGGAAAGCCTTTGAAAAGTAGATTCTAAATCCACAACCTATTAAAAATTTGGATTTGATATACTCAAGTTATTTACCCACTAAAAGGTGTTCAAATTCCCATGATTGTAACATTATGGATGTCATAATCGTTAGAATCTAGATATGCTCAAGTTATGCCTTTCCCACTAAAAGGTGGATCTCAATGATCATTGAGATTAACCTTTTAGTCGAGAAGACATAAACATCAGTATATCAACTCCAAAATTATCGAAGGTGGTAGATTTAGAATAATTTACTTTTCAAGAGTTTTCCAACAATATGTCACGTGTGGGGGTTTTGACCATAAGATACATAAGGTTCACTAGGGTTGTTTTTTTCTAGAAGAGTGATGACATGGCTCTTCTTAGAGGGTCCTTTTTGAGTCCAAAGTTTTTTCAATGGATTTTTCTAGGATTTTATCTAGATGGTTTTACACTTAGTTTAGCTTCAAAGTAAATGAAAAAAGTGCTCTGCTCTATGCTCAGCTTTGCAGCATCTCATGAACTCCTCATATAGCCTATGTTTTTGATCCCCCATATGTGCTCTCATCTGCTCCATCTATAACCTCATATGCTCATGGTTAGTCTCTACATTGCCTATGATGATGGCGCCATAGTAGAATGCATGGGTGGCATTTACATGAAAGAGAAAACATGAATAAGATACATAGAAAAAATGTGCATGACATTAACATACATGTAAGTAAACAAATCAAAGATAGGTACCAACTTCAGTCCACTTGTAAACGCTGTGTGAAAATAACCACACCACATGCTGAATGTTCTTTGTACCAAGTGGATATTGACCCTAATCTGTGATCCAAGAGCCTCAATGGCTGAAAGTGATACAAAGATTGGGTCTCCCACAACAACTTGAAGGGCCGGTGTGGTCACGGTTTACCTTGCTCACCTAACGCGACCCATGCCCACACCCTGCTAGGATGATCAGTACTGTAATCCACCTCAAATCCCAATATAAACTCTGCATATAATTGCTTTGTAAAGTATAAGGAAACCTGGCAATAGTGGGACATCCTCCCATAAGTAGCTACATATCAGCAATAGATATGTGCCACTATATCTAGGTGGGAGAACCCAGTAAGAAGAAGAGGTTTCCCAAGCGTAAGGATGGACACCTTGGCCATCTCTATATACATCTTTTAAAAAATCCCGAATGCCAGGGAGCTTATCCAAGTCACGATAGAAAGAGGCACCTAAAACTCTAGTGATATGTTACGTCTGTAGCCAGCGTCTGTAGCCACTCATCTATAGACACGATGCTACCTAGGTTGTGTAAGGAGGACAACATCATCTCTAGGTCTACCATGATGTGCAAGGTAGATGGTGTGTCACACCTGCACTCGCATCTCATGGACCATCATCAGTGAATCATAGGTATGAGGTCCTTTAATGGACTCGCATCTCATGGACCATCATCAGTGAATCATAGGTATGAGGTCCTTTAATGGACTCGCGTGAGTCCATGCTAAAGAGGATGATGTGAGGATACCCTAATGAGAACCCTAAGCTAGGTGTGGAAGGGAAAAAATGTGGAGATTAGATGAGTAATTATGTGAAAGGCCAATGTAGATTAGGGAGAGAGGGAGCTCTAAGAGTGAATAGTGAGAATGAGGGGGGGGGGAACATGGAGTTTTTATATCTCGATCAAGTTAGGGTTCGGGTTTTGAGACAAGGAACATGTGGCACCCCACGATTGCTTACCATATATAACATGTGTCCATCATGGGTTGGATATCCACGTAACTCAATCCAGTTATGTGAAAAATTAAAATTTGGATTCTTTGGGATTTTTTCTTTCCTTTACAATGCCGTCGAGGTGGACACATGTCCATCATTGGTTGGGTATACATGTAACCCGGTCGAGTTACGTGAAAAATTTTAAAAATGATTTTTTGGGCATTTTTTCTCTCCTTTGCAATGTCCTCGAGCTTTACACGTGTTGGTCATCATCATCGGTATCCACATAACTCAGTTGAGTTACATGGAGAAATATTTTTTAAAAAAATTCTTTCCTTTGCTATGTTGAAATAACAAAACACATGTCCATCATCATTGGGTATCCATGTAACTCCATTGAGTTACGTGAAAATTTAAATTTTTTTATTATTTTGGTTTTTTAACCCTTTCCTTTACAACTTCAAAATAAAAAAACATGTGTCCATCATGGGTTGGATACCCACGTAACTCGGTCCAATCACGTGAAAAAGTTTTAAAAATGATTTTTTAGTCTTTTTCCTTTCCTTTGCAACATCATGGAGCTGCACACATGTCCATCATTGGTTGGGTATCCACATAACTCGGTCGAGTTACGTGGAAATTTAAAATTTTAATTTTTTTCCATCGCGCAAGTGGTCGAGTTACACACGTGTTCATCTACGATTTTGGGTATCCTCCACCTCGATCGAGTTACGTGGGATTTTATTTTATTTTATTGATTTTTTTTCTTTCTTTACATAGTCGTTGAGGTGCATGCTTGAGAGATGCTTAATGTACATGAATGCATGGTTTATGTAAGTAACTTGGTCAAGTTACATATTGGACATCCACATATGTAGGTTGTAACTTGGTCGAGTTCCAAATTGGATGTCCCACTAGGTAACTCAATTGATATATACGTGGCATCTATGCGAATATCCACCATGTAACTCAATCGATTTATGTGGATGCTCACCTCCTATACCTCGATTGACCATACATGGATGTCTGCTATGTAATTTGGTTGAGATACATGGTGCCTTGTGGATATTTTCAACCATGTAACAACTCGTTTGAGTTACATGGTCATCAATGGTATCCTAGGTGGTAGGTTAAGTGACTTGGTCAAGTTACCTCATAAGCATCTAGTGACTACCACTTGGGATATTTCTGATTGAAATTATAACTCAATCAAGCCCATCTACATGACACGCGGTCCCAAAGTGAGGACCCTTATTATACAACAACCCCAACACCCAAAATCAAGTGTCTCAAAATCTTCATGATCCACCACCAGAGCAGCTCACCTCCATTATCCAACCCAAGGATTCGCACTTACATAAACTATGCCAATAAATATTATGATTAAAAATATAAATAACCATACAAAATTCATAACATGCATGTGGCTTTTCTAAGGAGACACAATCATCTCTCTCTCTCTCTCTCTCTCTCTCTCTAGCACCTCACAAAAAGACCAATGGAAGACCAATGGAAAGCTGCTAAGGACATTTGTCTTTTTATGTAGCTATTGAAGGATGTTGACCTTTCTATATTTTATACAATTAACAAATCAACGTTTGATTTTCACAATCATCTCCTCTTTCAACATCAACTTTTATTTTGATTGGCTCAATAAAACATTTTTTAGCACTTTTTTTAAAGCATCGTGCCTACGTTTTAAGCGAACCTATCTTTAATCAGTTTTTTGGTTGGTGGGAAGGTGGAATTCTCCATCGGCTCACAACCAAGCCCCATCGTGTAGCTCAGTGGTGGCATCGAACCCGGGTCCCATAATGGGACCCAACCGTTCTACGAGTCACTTTTTCAAGTAAGTGGTAATGGTCGCTTGTCCTTATATGTAGATTGTGAAACAAAAGGAGGCATACTTGAGAGAGGAGGGGGTCAATGCCAGAAAGAAACTCCATTACATTGTAATTGGAACTTCAAATTTGTAATCGGAGCTTCAATTCTTATTTTAAATGTTTCGTAACGCTTTCAGAATTTGAGTTTGAAGGTTTAAGAATTGGTCGTTTCTAGAGGTTTTGTGAAATATACAAAAATTACGACGGAGAGTACTTCGAGCATTGCCATGTGGAATCTGGAGTGGGTGGTGGACAGTGCCATCTGCGGACATCGGACGCACATCTTGTCTCGCGGCGCTCCTTTTGAGAGAGAGAAAGAGAGAGAGACCCTCCTCGTTTCAAAGGTTTCACACTTTGTTTAGCTTCAACGTAACGTGCGTAAGCCTATGTTTGGGGCATGCATTTCTATGCACATAACATATCTTTCACATGATGTATCACATGTGTTCGAAAAACCGGTTCATAGTGTATTTTTCTCGGTTTAAATAGAAAATCTCGGTGATAGGGTTTTTTTGTGGCCAAGGGGATATGCTCCATGAAGATGCTCAGCCCAACCCTAAGAAAAAGAAAATATTACACTGGGTATGATCAAAAACATTAGGAAACATAGGATCTTGCATGGGTAGCTGCGCATTGGTAACTCCTTTGTAATAAGCTGTTGATGTTAGGACTGTTGCATGGTGGCTAGCTGACATAATTGGGTAGGGTAGGTAAGAATATGCATGGAGATAGAGCATAGTTGCGCATTAAGGAGAGGGTGTGTAAAAGCAGGTTTTTTTTTGGGGGGGGAAGGGGGGGGAAGTGAGTTTTTGTTGTGTAGAGAGCCTTGTGTGAGAGCTTTGGTTTTTGGAAGAAGAGTTTTGGTAAGAGAGCTGGTATATGGTTGTGAAGATAGCTGTGAAGTGGGTTAGCTTTCTGAGGATTTGTTCTGCTTAGAGGGCGACGGGGAATTGTTGAGAAGATTTATATCTGTCCAGAGCAGGAGATTGCCAGAGTGATTAAGGGTTATGTTTGGGAGATTATGTCCCAGAACCTCTAAGAGTGCACCACTGTTGGAACTTGGGCTAGATTAAGGATTGCTCAAGCATCTCGCATTTATATTTGCCAGTTGAAGCCTACAAGCTGTGGGAGCAGTTTATATAGTTGTTGGGCTAGATTAAGGATTGCTCAAGCATCTCGCATTTATATTTGCCAGTTGAAGCCTACAAGCTGTGGGAGCAGTTTATATAGTTGTTGTTGATGATTTTGTTGAAGTTGAGAACATATATGTGGTTTTTGTCATTGTCATATGTGTGAGAGCTCTCTTGCTCTGTTGTGGTTTTCATTCATTTGCTCAATCCCGACTCCCAAAGTTTGTTATGTGTCACACAGTCTTGTCAGAATGTACAGATAATCAAGTTTTGTGAATTAAAGAGTTTTTCTTTGGTTTTGGTTCAATTTTGTGTTGCATGGGTGGAGCTCTTTAGAAGACTAGGCGATAACTGAAGAACTATTTAAGGTTGAGTTTGTTTTGGGCCAGTCAGCCTGAGTAGTGGGGTTGATTCTGTGTCAGCCGCCAGACATCAGAATAGTCAACAAGTCTTGTTGGGATCTTATTCTAATCTATTTGGGTTGATAGGAAGAAATTCTGAGGTATAGCTGACAATTTTGGATCTGTGTTTGAGGACAACTATGAGGAGGCTTGGTTATCTCACAGGGTGTCTGTGTCAGCAGTCTGACATTGGTGGTCAACTGATAGTTTTTGAGGATTGGAGCTAGTTGTGTTTAAGTGTTTTGAGATCCCTATGGTGTTAGCTGACTCAAAGGAAAGCTTTTATGTGTCAGCGAGGTCACTTAGGCTAGTTGCGTGGAAACAGTCCATTTGGAGGCAGCTCTGAACTTGTAATAGTCAACAGAGAGATTAGGAGGTGATATCTTGTTAAGATAAGTGACATCTGAGGGTCTGTAGCTGTAGAGGACATTTTGGGATGTTTTAGATTAACTGTAGACTTAAGAAGTACACAACTCTCTGTGTGGCAGAATTCGGAGGCAGAACTCTAGAGGAGGAAGGTGAAGAAAAGGTCAGAGGAGGTTTGGCAGGACAATCAGGAAGGTCTAGGGAGTGTGTCTATAAGTCCGCGGACACTGCAGGATCGAGGCGGATACTGGAGGATCAATTTTGGACTGGAGTAAGCCATCCAATTTCAAAAGGACAAGACAGAAAAAATATGACTTGTATGTGGCAGCCAGGAGAGTTTATGGTCAGATAGAGGTCAACTCAGTTCTAAGAGGCTTTAGGACAAAGATTTGAGGCTAGCAGATGACGGAAGATACTTTGGACTGTGGAGAGAATATTTCTAATAGGATACAAAGAGAGGACTTCGGAGGCAGAATTTGAGCACTTTTGTATTAGCTGGAGATGAGTTTAGTCAGCTGGATGTCAGCTATGGTCAGGAGAGGCTATTAGGTAGTAGATCAAAGTTATTGGAAATAGGATATGACCTTAGAGAATAACCTGAGTTAGCTACTGGATTGATTAGGGAGGCTGGGAGGGTATTGAAATATCCCATTGGGGTAGTTGAGGACCAATGAATAGTGGCTAGGTGTTCTAGTGCCTTCTATTGTTATTTTTGTTGGGCTATGGTGCTTGTGATAGACTCCTCTCATGGTGGTGTGCTTTAGAAAGAGATACATAGGCAGTATCTCTTGAAGCCATCATTGTTTTGGTGCCTCCAGAGAGGAGGGATTTCAAGGCACCTTTCAGACTGTTGGTAGAAGCTAAGAAGTGTCAGTTGTGGAGATGGTTGCGGCGATGATGTCTTATCATGTGTTTCATGAGCATACTAATGAGGGTCCATAGGAATTTTTGGTTGGGATGGAGTTGGCAGCTTTTACATTTAGAAAGGACAAAGATGAGGACAAATTGGCCCTATGGTCCATGTTATTGAAAGGGGATGCAAAAAGGTGGTTCCAGACTTGGAGGAGTCAGCCACATTAGGGGCATGCATATGAGGATGTTAAAGGAGCTCTAGTGCAACATTTCAAGAAAGGTGAATATTCGGATGCTATTTGGAAAGATATACAGAACTTGAAGGAAAGTTTGTCGGATGTATTTGATCTTTTTGAGGATTTGTGGGGCAAATGGATGCTTCATTGTTGGCAGCAGAGCACCAACCTATACTTCTTAAAAAGGATATGCTCATTCAATCTCTTCATTATGATTTGAAGGAGAAGTTTGAGTTGATAAGCCCAAGAACCTTTGATGAAGCTTTAAGGATTGCAAGAGATAAGGAGTGGAAGCTTCAAAGGATGGCTCAGAAGCACAAAGAGATTCACATTGAGAGTAGATCTGCTAAGATTGGACAGAGGAAGGGAGGACTGCTCCAGTTGTACTGCTGACCAACTAATGCAAGGTATTAATCAGTTAACTGAACAAATGGAAAATTTAAATTTGAGTTTGTTGCAAGGAGGCATAAATTTCCCTAGGCCAGGAGAAAGGGAAGGTATGAGAGCCAGATACAGAGGAGGTCCTAACTTGAATGTCCAATGTTTTATTTGTATGGAAACGGGTCATATCTCCCCTCAGTGTCCCTACCCCAAGAGAATGGGAGGAGATGTATATCCTCTAGCACCTAGAATGGAGGAAAGGCGAGACGTCATAAAGGGAAGAGGAGATTCCACACCCACCAAGACCTTAGGTTTAGCCACAGCCAGCAAATGGGCCTAGACCAAGAAGGGATGAGGAAGCAGATATGTTAGCCAACAAAAGAACCAGGGGTGCAGAAGGTGAAGATTAAGCAGGACCATCCAGAAGGAAGAAGGGGAAGCAGGTAGAAGACCAGTTGTTTGAAAGAGGTTAAGAAAAAGAGCAGACCCAAGAGGTGTATAGGAATGAAAGATTTTCCTCTAGGGTTCAGGTGAAAGAATATGATTTGAAGAAGGATCTCTAATAGAAGGGTCCTACTTTGTCTTGTCCCCCAACTGATACATATGTGCCCCAAACTCAAGAGAACCTGGTGCAAACTAGTTAGTACAAGGATTTCCAAGAAGGATAAGGAGAAGAAAGTAGGACAGTTGAATATAGTATGTGTCAAAGGATACAAGGATTATCTGCCTATCATGGATGCTAGGATAAACATGTTTAAGGTTCCTTAAGTGTACATTGATGGTGGTGCCCAAGTTTGTGTAATGACCCAGCCAACTATGGAAGACTTACATTGAGTGCACCTTTAGAATTCAAAGTTAGAATGGCCAATAATTTGAAGGTTAGATGTTTGGGAGTAGTGAAGAGGCTACAGGTGACTATTCTTAGGTTGGAAGATGAGATGGATGTTCATGTCATGCCAGCAAGGATAGAAGCTTACCGTTTGATTTTGGGGAGACTGTGGTTGACAACAATGAGATCAGAGAAAGATTGGTGGAGAGAGCACCTCATTTTGGGTCTAGATCAGCCAGCTAGGAAGCAAGCTAGATATGACATCACCAAGGGGAGAGAAATGATCCCAAAGAATACTTCAAAGGATGAAGATGAGGCTGCAGAAACTAGTTCCTTAGAGGATTATGAAACAGAGGACTCTGAGAAAGAAGAGGATAGCTCAGAGGATGATGAGGGGGGAATTCCATTGCTGGAACTGGGTGGATTTGGTTGTACCTCATGTGGCACCATGTGGTACCCTGGGTATGCTCCCCAAGGTGGGTATTGTTGATATGTAGGTGGCGTAGGCTCAAATGATGGGGTCGGGTATGCCCTTTCTCTCTGATACAACGTTTCCTGCGCTTGGGGAGTTGGGTCTGGCCCTGGGTTTAGTATGGTCTCTAGGTCTGGAATGGGCCAGCCACCCTTGAGACGGGGGCCTGGCCCTCCAGACTGTGGTGGATGAGTCTTGATTTGCTGGCTCTCACTTTGCCCTATTTTCATTGTAGGATCTAGAGGTGGCTTGGGCTCTCTTTCCTATTAGTTTTCCATATCTCTCATCCTGGGATGTGGCTCTTCTAACTATGTATTTCCCAGAATAAAGTTATGGAGCATCGAAGAAAGGCTTGTCTATGAATGTGTAGGAGAGGTAGGGTCTTTCTCCTAGACAGGTAGTCTATCCATGCACTGAGCCTCAAGTTCTCTTGTTTCGAGGTTAGGAGTATCTCATCCCATGCTAGGATGATCGTCACTCTCACTCGTGCTATCAATGACTAGCATCATTTGCCTCCAAGCTGTATTGACCAATGGGTCTGATCTTATGAGCAAGGGAGCTTCAAGAGAGTTTATATTATTAAAAAGTGGGTTTTTTCGCACCAATTTTCCTAACATAGGTGCATGAATGTGTGGAATTACTATGTTCGACCCCCTGTTTGAAGAGTCTATTTTGTTTTGGGAATGGTATGGCCATACACTTTAAGATGGTATGGGTGTATGCTTTGTTGAGACACACGTGTACACTTATGAGAAATAATATGACACGGGCATACATTTCCTAGAAGACACGTGTGGCTTCAAGACAAAATGGACGTGCACTTTTGAATGATGATGGTATAGGCGTGGTAAGTAGATGGTATGGGCATGGCAAGGCTGCCACCATAGGCATACGCTTTAGAAGGGAGAGATGGTACAAGCTTGACAAACTTGCGTGGCAAGTAAATGGTACGGGCGTGGCAAGGCTGCCACCATAGGCATACGCTTTAGAAGGGAGAGATGGTACGAGCTTGACAAACTTGCCCAACGACTATGCACTACGAATGGAATGGGAGTTCATATCTCAGAGGTTCATGTAGAATGCAATTTTTGCTTACTTCCCTCCTCTAATTTTTGCAGATTTAGGTGTCTCCCTGCTATGTTTTTGAATTTTTATTTTTATGGAGGTATAGAGCTAGTCTTTAGCTACCTATTGATACTTAGAATGCATAAAGAAACGTAATAAATTGATATTAATTTGATGAATAAACTATTGTGCAAACTTAACAAAAGTTGAGCAAAAATTTAGAAATTGTATGAATGTGAAGAGCAAAAAGTAAGCATCTACTTGTGTCTCTCGCATTTGGTCAAGACTTAGATGCTCCAATGCTCCGTTGACCTCCATAGCTCCATTGAACAATCAATAAAACAAGAAACAAGCTCAGACAACATGTAATCAACCGATGGATTTGCACTTAAACCAGGAAAAATTAAGACTGTAGCACATGAAATGTGTGGAGGACCCTAAGCTAAGTGCTCTCCCCCCAGCAGCGGTGCCAAAGATGTTAAGATAGATATACAACATTGCACAAAAGAGAGAGACAGAAGAAGAGAAACAACATGCAAGGGTTGATTCGAAGATTAAAACTTATCCAACCCTAATGATGGGGTTAACTCCCCTATGTAAGGCCACTAGGGGCTCACTGCACCACCACTTGTGTCACCCAAGTGGAGACTCACAAGCTAGGTTAAGAGCAAAGAAGTAGGGAGCTATGGAAAGCTCTACCTTCACTTCATGTGCCAACATGCAAGGGGGATCTTGGTAGAGAGACAAGAGAGGGGAGAGGAGAGGAGAGGAGAAGCTAGATCATCACCATCCCAACATGCAAGGGGGATCTTGGTAGAGAGACAAGAGAGGGGAGAGGGGAGAGGAGAGGAGAGGAGAAGCTAGATCATCACCATCCCAACATGCACACACAACAACAATTAAGAATGAAAGCATATACAACACAATCAAGCAACCACAAGCTCAAGCGAGAGAGAGAGAGAGAGAGAGAGAGAGAGAGAGAAACTCAATTGAGACTAATGGGATTGTCCCTTTCATATTCCATAAAATGTCTTATATACAAGAGCTCACTTTTTGCAATGGTCACCAGCCCATTTACAATTGGGGGCCCCTAGCTCTATGTACATCTTATTCCTACGATTGGAATTAGAGAAGCTGTAAGCTGGTTCATCCCATATCTCTTTTATCAATCAGCACTTTGCACGGTTACAAAAAGATAAGTTACAAGAAGCGTGACCATGCTTGAAAAATAATGTTAACCAGAGTGGTTAATAGGGCACTACAAAAGTGCTTTCTAATAAACTCGGGGGGGGGGGGGGGGGAGGGGTCACTCATAAATATGTAAGCATAACATGGGTTCAACAGAAGGGATTTTAAACACATTTTTTATATACAAAAGGGTACCATTTAAAGGGGGTATTCACGGGTTGAATAGAAAAAGGGTATGTTTTATTTATAAAAAATTCAAAGATAAGGGATTTTTAAAATAGGCCTTGAACGCACGTGATATAGAGGGTTTACTTATAGTGAAGCCCCCGAGATCCTAAAGATAATAAAAATTTCTTTGGGCACTACAAAAGTTCTTTCCAATATCCTAAAGATAAAAAACGTGCTTTGGGCATAATAAAAGGAATTTTGGACTCTACAAAAGTTCTTTCCAAAATCTTAAATAGAATAAAAAGTTCTTTGGGCACTACAAAAGTGCTTTCCAATATCCTAAAGATAAAAAACATGCTTTCACTATCTAAAAGATAAAATGTTACGGGCGCATTTATAAGCGCGTCTAAAATCGCATCTATCTAGAAAATCATCTATAGGCGCGTCTATATCATTATAGACGTGCCTATAGATGCGCTTTGAAATTAATTTTTTTTCCAGAGAGCTACCTGTGCAAATGTACAACTGCATTTTTTGCACACAAAGCTCTCTGGTTTAAGGTTTTACTTACTTGTACACAGACGAATCAAGATCAGCAAAGATATCAACATAAAAACTTAAATTAAAGATAGATATGCACAAAAAGATTTGTGAACACACTTCGAATATTGATTAAAGAAGATGAGAAATTACATTTTATATCCAAAAATTTGTCCATACATGATCATAGCCACATAAGGCTTGAATAAAAACATAGATACATAAAGAAGATAAAAAATTTCATCTTATATCCAAGAAGTTGTCCATACATGATGGTAGCCACATGAGGCTTGAAAAAGAAACATAGTTGCATAAACCAAAACTATACATGAAGAAAAACTAGCGGACTACTCGGAGGAGTCATCACTCTGAGTCATCTTGTCCACCTTGTGCCTACACAAAGTAAAGATATATATAAATAAAAATAGAAAGTATTATAAAGGTCGAAACATGTTTGTAAATGAAAATTAAAAGTATTACCTACATTGGTGTTCTCCTTGCTCGATTGTATTGTTCGTCAGGAGATGATCCCTTCATCGTGAAGGTAATCCCATGTATCTCCTCTACTTGGTGACGATGGTAGCGAGTCTCTATTGGATTAGGATCTCTACCCACAATGTCACGCTACATCACAAGATAAACATTATAACACAACTCAAATAGAGAGAACAAAAAGAAAAGACATGAAGTTACACTATACATACAAACTCGGCCTCCCATGATGCACGACCTCCACATCCGAAGTGCGATGATCCATGTCGCTGCACTTTGCTGGTTCACTACTCCTTCTAAAATCTCCTTCTTGGCTTTCTTCCACTCGCCCTTATGAGTAGTAGATGGCTTACCGTGTCCATTTTGACCGGCATCTATTCAGGCTTTCTTCTCCTTTGCATGTCTCCTTACTAGAGACCTCCTATTCTTAGTCTGTCTTTGATTTTATGACGCGCCCATCTACTGTTTAACCTTTGGTCATGAGGATTAGGATACTTCTTATGGATAGCTTTAATGAAATCATCCACTAAGCTCTCCCTTTGCTACTTAAAATGTATAAAGCAGTCTTTATAGTTGTTGGAAATCATGGATCTAGGACTAGGCTAGCCTATGGAGGCTCAAACATAATGCTAAACATGATTATAAACAAATGACAAAAGCAATACAAAGCAACACAAGATGCACTTACTTGACCAAGAGATTGTGTACTTGAGAATGAGTTGTTGTGATACATTACATTGAAATGACCCTTTATATAGGTCCAAGTACCATATGGGCTTTGCCTTTGCATGTGGGATAACTCCTAGCCTTCACCTCATTCATCCACATCCCGTTGACCTTGTCTATGATATGACATAGATCACTTTTTCTAACACCCTTCCTTGATCATGGCATATCATAATGCCCTTCCTTGCTTCTAACATTACATGAAAGAAAAAGCTTAACTCATAAGGAGTATAGCTCTACAGTACATAAAAGAAATTAGCATCGCTCATAGGGAGCATAGCTTCTACATTGCGAAAAGAAAATGACATGACATGAAAACATTCCTACATGAAAACATTCCTCTCCCATACCCCATCATCATCATAGCATCATCATCATCATATCCATGGGCATCATCATCATTTGTCATCATTTGTTGGTCATGGAGACCCAACTCCCCATCAATCCCCCCTTGTTGAGGGCTACATGGCCTACTGAAAGATATTGTGGGCATCATAATAACACATCACCTACATCATCGGTGGTTAGAGGTGTCCATACATAAACATTTGGGTAAGAGAGGGCATAAACATTGTTATTATGACATGTGAGCCATGACATAATAATCAACATAGACAGCATCTTGTTCATTGACATCTTCGTCTTTGTCTCCATCCATTTTTGCATCTCTGTCTGCATCTTCATCTTGCATAGCATCTTCTTCGTCCTGACATTGCTCATAGACTGTCTGTGCATTCCCATCCTTGAGGCATCTTCATAATGCAGAGAATTTTCCAAAAAGAGTAAAAGAACACTCTTTCTTTCGTACCATATGAACAACCTCTTAAAGGTTTTTAAACCTTAGTCTCAAAAAAATAATAAATCTAGAATCTTTTATTTCAAATGCAAAAATGGCCAGATTTTATTCCACCGGCGCTGCGCGTTTATTACTGCGCTGATCTCGGATCTGTCAGGAGCTCCACGCTGCGCTACTCTGATCTGGTCAACTGCATCGCCTGCTTCTCTTCAAGCACTCCTTCTTTCGGCTGTTGTGGGTGCTGATGAATGCTGAGTTGAATCGTGTTTGCTTGCTGATCATCACCTCTTCGCTGCCGTCAGCTTCTCCCGTTGTTGTTGTCTGTGCTGCTATCTGCTGCCTCTTGTACTGTCTATTCTTTAGATGCTCACTACTTTGGATTTGCTCGTTGCCACTTGAAAAATGGTGAGCTCCACTTCCTCCTTACCGCCTGCAGTTTTGGCTTTGGCTGTATCTAAGCTTTTGGCGCATTCGTTGCTGCTCATCACTCGCCTCTGATGCTGCTTATGTGCTGATCATTGTCCATAGCTTGCAAACGAGTTGTTGCGCTACCCACACCTTCAACGCGCCTGGTCCCTTCTGCCGACGGGCCTCCTCGTCCTTCACAAGCCACAGCTATTCTGCTGTTGATGCGGCCAGCTACTTGTGCAGTGCTCCCTTCTTACTATGGCCTTTGTAGCCTCTTCTTTGGTAGTCTAAAGGGCTCTAAACTAAAGAGACCAACACAATAATCCTAATGAAAGAGATTAGTGCTAATGATGTGAAAAATACTAAGCTAAGCTAAGAGAGATAGACCTAAGCTATTGGAGAGCTGAACCTACCAGATCCCTAATGGTGCAAAGACTAATGCAATAATTTTGTTATTCCTTCTTCTCAATGGCACTTCCTTTTGCGGGCACCATATTGAAGAGAAATGGCAAAACAACTAATCTAAGCTAACTGCCAGGCTCTGATACCATGTTGGAAATCATGGATCTAGGACTAGGCTAGCCTATGGAGGCTCAAACATAATGCTAAACATGATTATAAACAAATGACAAAAGCAATACAAAGCAACACAAGATGCACTTACTTGACCAAGAGATTGTGTACTTGAGAATGAGTTGTTGTGATACATTACATTGAAATGACCCTTTATATAGGTCCAAGTACCATATGGGCTTTGCCTTTGCATGTGGGATAACTCCTAGCCTTCACCTCATTCATCCACATCCCTTTGACCTTGTCTATGATATGACATAGATCACTTTTTCTAACAATAGTGTGCAAAAACTACTTGTGCAAGTAGTTTACCACCTCCTTCCCACAAGAGTCATCAAATATGCCACCCACATATGTGATATCATAATATGATATATCACCATGATGTGGTGGTGACTTTGAAGAACTATCCCCACCCCCAAAGCACTGCCCTAGTGTGAGATCCCTGTCCCCACCATGCGACGGATTCGGGGTACTAGCAGCGGAAGTAGCACTTCATGCGCGGGGCAGGGACCCACACTCGGGGCCTCGTCCACGGATATCCGGACAAGAGACTAATCCGTCGATTTTTCCAAAACCGAACCCGGAAAAACTTCCCTTACCCGGAAAGCACGGGCGATTCCACCAAGATAACTTTGTACTCTAACGTAGTCAAGATCATTACTGATCACGCTGATCCGACTGCACCTATAAAGATACTCGGTCGGATCAAGGAAGAAACTTGCACTTGGATCATTGGGATCAACGCTTTTTTCCCCATCAAGAGGCACAGCCGTTGATTCCTATCCATAGAACAATTACTATCCGAGATTTACTTTATCTATTGTAATAACAGAAATTGAGTCTCGATTTACGGATCCATCAGTCCAGCCTAACCCCCTCCGATCCCATGGGTTAGCCAACCGCCCATAGCCAACCGCCCAACCACTGTAGTGATGGGATCCAATTTGGAATTTGGTTAGGTTTTGTCCCGGGTACCAAGGAAAAGAGTTCCAAGGCCCCCTAGCCGGAAGTTCATGCAAACATAAAACTAGCCACACTACTTACACACCCAATATGAAATTGCCTTTTTCTTAGCATCAGCTAACTTTAAAACAATCCTTTAATGAAACCATAGTACCACTGATCACAATCTTCCAATTTATCCGGTTGATTCATAATTTCCCATCATTCCTTCATCAGAGTATCTATGGCATCATTGGCAACTAGAACGCTCACCACCTGTCCACACAGGGGCCTTTTCAATAGTTCCTAGCCCATAATACTCGGCAATATAATCACTTATAAAAATCAAGATGGACTCTCGTTGAAGATCAGCAAGATCAACCAACAGATCCATATAAAGAGCCATGGACTCATCCATTGAAGACCAGCAAGGTCAATCAACCAGATCCATGCCCGGTTTCACAAAACATCTATTACTCCTTGTTCCAATATCTTCCTCGACGCACGTGTGGGTATCCTAGGCGACCTAGAGCCCGAGCACCGTATGGTCAGCACCCTCTAGGATTCTTCGCAGGTGACCTTGCGCTTCACTCATAGGCCGCTTCCTTGGTCCCTCATCCACCGTACCGGAAGCTCACCATTTTTAATTGAACCGAGGCTGGTCAAGACCTCGGTCGACCTTGCTACGCGAGACGTCCTCCATTGACTCTCCGTCAGCAGTTGCAACTTTAACAGTTAGGTCTCCACGACCTTAATCACAAGACGGTCAAAATGCTTCCCCAGCATTCTTGACATAAAACAGCCATTTACAAACAGCATTTACAATAGTTTACAAATACAGTTTCTATATTAACTCTCATTTTTCCACATTATCCCTCATTAATCCACATTACTTATTCCACATTCCATTTATATATGTACTCATCCAATCACATCATTTTCCATCTCTTCACTTCAGATTCCTTCACATCACATATCATATATTCACATCCATATCCACATCCATACATCCACATCCACATCCACATTCACATCCATACATCCACATCTACATGCTTACCTCCATTTTCACATCCTCATTTATACATCCACATCCCGTATCCACATTCATACATACACATCCATATCCACATCCATACATCCACACCCACATGCATACATCCACTATCACGTCCTCATTCATACATCCACATCCACATCTACATCCACATTCACACATCTATGCATATACATCTTCATGCATACATCTACATCCACATTCACATCTATGCATATACATCTTCATGCATACATCCACTTTCACATTCATACATCCACATCTACATTCATCTATTTCTACATTTCCATTCATATGGCCTCATACGCCTTCACATCTATTCTTTTATATCACATCCATTCTCGCCCTATCACAACCCATATACATCTCTTATCTCATCCCATATACATCTTAACTCATCTTATCACATCCTAACTCATCCCATAGGTCTCTTATCACATCTTAACTCATCTTATCACATCCTAACTCAGCCCATAGGTCTCTTATCACATCTTAACTCATCTTATCACATCCTAACTCATCTTATCACATCATAACTCTTCTCATATATGTCTTATCACATTCTATCCCTTCCCATATCTATTTATAGAATATAAGAGAATTCTTATATTTGATATAAAATTTCTTTACGCATCTAATTATGCATAAATTCCATTTAAGGATACTAACACTTTCGAAATAAAAATCAATCTTTTATGCATCTTCCTATGCATAAATTCATTTTAAATGAGAATGACACTTTGAATTAAAATTCAATCTTTTATGCATCTTCCTATGCATAAATTCATTTTAGATGAGAATGACACTTTTGAATTAAAATCAATCTTTTATGCATCTTCTTATGCATAAATTCAATTTAGATGAGAAAGACACTTTTGAATTAAAATCAATCTTTTATGCATCTTCTTATGCATAAATTCAATTTAGTAGGAATTACACTTTTAGAATAAAAGAATTTCTCTTATGCATCTAATTTATGCATAAAATCTATTTATGATGAAAATCACACTTTTAGTATAAAAATATCTTTTATGCATAACCCTATGCATCAAAACCAATTATGATAAAAGTAACATTTTTACAATATAATAATCATCTTTTATGCATACCTCTATGCAATAATTTCAAATGTGATAAAAGCAACACTTTTACTATTAAAAAAAATATCCTTTATGCATACTTCTATGCATGAAAATGAAAAATGATAAAAGTAACACTTTTAATATAAAAAAATTATCCTTTATGTATACTTCTATGCATGACAATTAAAAATGATAAAAGTAACACTTTTGATATAAAAAAATTATCCTTTATGCATACTTCTATGCATGAAAATTAAAAATGATAAAAGTAACACTTTTGATATAAAAATTTTCTTTTATGCATACTTCTATGCATGAAAATTAAAAATGATAAAAGTAACACTTTTAATATTAAAAAAAATATCCTTTATGCATACTTCTATGCATGAAAATGAAAATTGATAAAAGTAACACTTTTATGTTAAAATAATAATCTTTTATGCATACCTCTATGCATGAAAATCAATTATGCATAATATCAATTTCTCTATGATTACAATGAATATCTTTCAATTAATCTAGGATGATAATTCCTAGAATATGGTAGGAAGTCCTCTTTTCATGCTTTGAATAAAATTATATTATGCATAATTTTTATAAAATTTTTGCCATAGCTCCGCTGGCTGCTATGACTGATAATATCTCAATTTTTCTAAGAGATAAAGCTTATCATTAAGGAAATAATTAGAATGGTCTCTAATTGGATCATCAATCCATAATGGATTGAATCATCAATATACATAAACTAAAAGCATAGAAAAAAAACCATTAATTTGGCCTCAAGCATAGCTTAATCTTGGATTAAGAAAAAGCTTTATGAAAAGCTTCATTTGGATTGAGAATGGGTCATGAGTATGACCATTTCTTGAGTGAGAGAGAGAAATTACATAAAAACCATTAGAATTAAACAAAAAAAAAATTATGTAATTCTTAACTATCATTAATCAATTAACTTCAATAGCATTCATCAAATTATGTAACTCTTCACTAACATTCATCAATTAACTTGAATAGCATTCAAAAACCATTCCAATTAAGCTTCTCAAGCTTGAGAGGGGTTGAGAAGAGAGAAACATTGAGAAATTATAGAAAATGATCAAAATTCACTAATTACCTTATAATTTGCTTGATTCTTTATTCACGGTAGAGGCCCCCAACCAATCAATTGGTTAAGTATGTTGATGGAGCCACTAATGGGGATTGAAGAAAGAGGGAAGCTCCAAAAACTAGTGAATTATTAAATGAATTCACAGTTCTTGGCTTAGATGGAGTAGAGTAACGATGCATAAACACTATCTATTTTTCAACAAGGGGGAGGCTTCTATTTATAGGAAAAATTGAGCTCCTAACCAAAACAAACTGATTCTAGAATTTTCCAAATCAGTTTGGTCAATTTTTGACCATTTTTAGGTCAGCTAAGCTAACTTTTTGGAACTAGACTTGAATTAGGAGAGAGGAGAGATGAAATATCTCAATTTTTATGAGTTTAAAACTCATTCAAGCATGTGAAATATGCACCTCCTTTAAAGAACTCCCCTTCCTTACATATGTCATATTTTTAATATTGCTCATAGTTTTTTACTAATAAATCTTGTACATTTTCAACTCTTCATCTTATGTGAAATATGCACCTCCTTTAAAGAACTCCCCTTCCTTATATATGTCATATTTTTAATATTGCTCATAGTTTTTTACTAATAAACCTTGTACATTTTCAACTCTTCATCTTATGTGAAATATGCACCTCCTTTAAAGAACTCCCCTTCCTTACATATCTCATATTTTTAATATTGCTCATAGTTTTTTACTAATAAACATTGTACATTTTCAACTCTTCATCTTATGTGAGCATTTACTCATTTTTTTGGGTATCTTCTTTACAAATTGGATTTATCTCCTTCCTACACATGGATTGATGCTATTGGCCCATAGGAACCTTAATTGGACCATAATCCAAAAATTTCTGAAAATCTAGACCCTTAGGCTAAGGTCCTTTATACCCATTTCTAATTAAGTCCAATTGCACATTGGAAAGTTCTTTTTGAATTTCTGTTTCAGGGGAACTTATTTTAATAAGATGAGATAATTTTTTATCCAAAATATTAAAATTCTGAATATTCTCTCTCTAGAATATTTTCTCTCTCTAGGCTAAAATAGTTAGAAACAAGGTCTTTATATTTCTGAAGAGGGGTTGATTACAGGGGAAGATACTAGACATCAAAAAGGGGTTGGGAGAGGAATCTTACACCTAGGCATCCTCTATCTCCTCTACCTCCACTCTTAATGCTAGTGCAGCGTGAGGTACGACCGCCACTATCTCCACGACTACCCTCCCTATGACGACGACTGCCACTCTCATGAGAGCTATGATAATTGTGAGGTGTCACATCTCCTCAAGGTGGAGGTGTAGGATATGCTGTAGCACTAACTGGGGCTAACGGATGAGGGGTGAATGTAAAGGCAGGTGAAATGCTTGGCAAGGGTAAAGTGCCCGGCAAGGAACTTTGTTGGGCTGTGGGGGGCGGCAGACCTGATGGTAAAGGGGTGCCTGTTGTATAGGCTACCAACTGCACGGGGTGGGAGTATAGCCAAAGATGCCCTTTGCCTCCCTAGAAAACCATTGTTGAGACTCGATGAAAGCCTCAACCTATGGGTCTGTCGGACAAGAGGACAAGTACCCATGCCACATCTATACAAACAAAGAGAATATTAAAAAAATATTATGCAAGCCTTATGCAAGCATTATGTTTAAAGTACTATGCATAAGCTTAAAACACTATGCATTATGTTTAAAGCACTATGCGTTATGCAAGCCATTACGCAAGCCTTGCATAAAGCATTATGCATTAGGCCTTAATGCATAAAGCATGCGAGGCCTTATGTATAAAGCTATGCATGAGGGCTTAAGCATAAAGCTTATGCATAAGGCTTATGCATAAAGCACTATGCATAAGGCCTTAAGCATAAAACTATGCATGAGACCTTATGCATAAGTCTTATGCTGCATAAAGCACTATACATAACGCCTTAAGCATGAAACTATGCATGAGGCCTTATGCATAAAGCTATGCATGAGGCCTTAAGCATAAAGCTATGCATGAGGCCTTATGCATAAAGCATGCATGAGCATAATTCATAAAGCATTATGTGCAAACCTACAAAACAAAACCCTAGCACCCAAGGGTGCAATAATAATAGAGGAAAGAGAGGAAAGATTGTTGAGATATCGAGCTCGTCTAGTGAGGCGGTGGACACAAATGACCCGCCTGGGGGATAGACCCCACACTTACACCACTGGCATGGTTGGTGAGATCTTGGGTGATATGCGGCCAATGGGATGACAGGCTGTGTGACAGCCATTCTAGAGACTGGCATAGTTATAGCACCAGCTCATTTAGTCGGGTTCACACTATAGAGAACCCGTGTATGTATTTGGTTGAGTACCTTTCATATTGTGTGTACTCTTATTCTTGTATATGGTGTGTTGAGTGTTGAGTGAAGAAAAAGAAGATTTTCAGCCTCTCACCTTGTGTGTTCTCTATTAGGGTTTTGTTAGTGTGTGTGTGTGCTTGCAAGAGCTCAAGCTCTCTTCCCCCCTGCATCTTTTCATGGTATCAGAGCCTGGTTTGTGCTAAGGGCTGAGCTGCAAGCAAGAGAACCACAGGAAGCGGTACGAGGGTAAGAGCTTCAACTACTCTTCCCTATTTGTGTTGGTGACTACACCCTTGTCGGGAGCTCTACGGGAGGCACCGGCAAACGATCTCTGATTGAGGAGCTTTCTTCACGGGAGTAAAGCTATAGGGCAACTATATTGTCCTATTGGACTAAATTTTCAGGGCCGAAAACGCGTTTCGGGCGCGTCTGGACCTCCGTTTTTCAAAAAACAGGTGATTTCGAGCACTGCGGGTAAGTCATCGATTCTCTGTAGAACTCTGTTTTAAGAATTGCAGGACGACAGATTGACTGTGCAGACACTGTGGGTGCTGCAAAGAGGTCTACAGTTGCCATTGGGTGTATGTATGCAAAGTCACTGGTTGTGACATTTGAGAGTACTACAATACCGCTGTGCAGAAAATACAGCAGTTTGTGCAGAAAAACTAGAGTGCAGTTTCTGGTAAACTTGTGTGTTTGGCAAGATGTCAAATGATGGGATAACTCAAATTGTGGCTGAGAAGCTTGACAAGAATAACTTCCATGCTTGGAGGTTCAGGTTGACGAATTTCCTGATGGGAAAAGGCTATTGGGACTACATAGAAGGTGAGCATGAAGAGGCACCAGAGATAACGGACATAAATCCGACTGCTGCAGATGTGAAGGAGTTTAAAGACTGGAACCAAGGAGCCAAGAAGGTTATGTATTGGCTCTCCATTAGTATACAGGACACCATGATTGGGCACATTCAGGATGCCAAGTCCCCCAAGGAGGCGTGGGACACCTTAGTAAAGCTCTATGAAACAAATACCAAGGCACGCAAGATACAGTTGAAGAATGAACTTCATACTGTGGAGAAAAAGAGCATGTCTGTGAATGACTATGCGCTGAAGATAAAGGGTATTGTGGAATCCCTTGCATCTATTGGTGTGTCAGTAGATGATGATGACAAGGTGGAAGTCTGTCTATGTGGTCTCGGGCCACAATACAAGGCGTTCACGACGTCTATTCAGACTCCGGAAAACATTCCCAACTTTACAGATTTGGTGTCTATGCTGATTATCGAAGAGAAGAGCCTGGGTGAAGACCAACAGTCTTCACAAAGCAAAAACAGTTCAGAGCAACAGGCCTTCTACACGAGTTCAGGAAGAGGACGAGGTAGAGGAGGCCGTGGACGCGGTCAAGGAGGTGGCCGAACAGGTAATCAGAATTATGGCCAGCAGAGCAGCAGCAACAACAACAGTCCCAGAATCAATAACAACAACAACACGCAGGTGGAAGAGGCAAATTCAGAGGCAGGGGGAGTCAAAGAGGCCGTGGAAATTGGCAAAGGCAATATAATGATGCACGTGAATGCTATTACTGTGGTAAGCCTGGACATGTGCAGGCAGAATGTTATAAGAAGCAGGCTGACATACAAAATGGGAAAGTGCAACAAAACAACTATGCATCCTCAAGCAAAAATAATGAGGATAATGAAAGGTTGTTTGTTATGCAGCATGTCGTGAATGCCATGTCTGAAAATGTTGATGCAGCACAAAAAGATAATGTATGGTATGTGGATTCAGGCGCTTCGAACCACATGACGAGTCATGGGGAGTGGTTCAAGGAGATGAAAAACCCGAAAAGACCAGGTTTTGTGGAAACAGGGGATGACACTGCTCATCCAATTGCCCATGTTGGAGATGTGCCATTGTCTATGCAGGATGGCAAAGTGAAGTACCTTGCAGATGTACTTCATGTACCAAACATAACAAAGAATCTGGTTTCAGTTGGCCAGATGATTGAGCAGGGTTTGCAGGTTCGGTTTAACCCTGATGGTTGTTATGTTGAAGACTTTAAAGACAAGTGCAGGTTGGTTGCAAAAGGCAACAGAGTGGGCAGAATGTTTACACAGATGGAGGGGGAGAGTACTTCTCTAATGAGTTCTCTGAATTTTTGAAGAAGAATGGTATTCGGAGATAGTTTACATGTAGATACACTCCATAGCAAAATGGAGTTGCTGAGCGGAAAAACAAGCACATTGCTGAGATTGCGCGAGCATTGATGGAAGAGAAGAATATGCCGCATAGCTATTGGGCTGAGGCTGTTTCTACAGCAGTATACATCATGAACATGACTCCAACTGCAGCCTTACATGATGTAACTCCAGAGGAGAGGTTTATTGGCAGGAAGCCTGATTTGTCTCATTCTGAAAGTTTTTGGATGCATTGCATATGTGCATGTGCCAGATGAGCTGAGAACTAAGCTGGATCCAAAAGCTGACAAATGTGTGTTTATTGGATACTCCCTTGAGCAAAAGGGATACAGGTGTTATAACCCTGCTACACGTGAGTTGAGGGTAAGCAGGGATGTTGTCTTTGATGAGATGAGCAGCTGGTATGCTGCTGAAAAAGAAGCTGTTGGGGCTGATGTGAGTGGAAGTGTGGTTGCACAGAATGCAGGTCAGCAATCACAGTCTTTGAGTGGACCAGGAGAGTCCTCATCTAGTGGGTCTATTGATAGACCATGGAGTGGCAGGCTGCTTCATAATACCAGTCCTGCAAATGTGATTAGTACATCACGTAAAGGAAAAGAGAAAGTGGTTGAGCCCCTTGGTATGCCTGACATTTCTGCAGGGCATTCTCATGTTGATGGAGAGTCTAGTGGCTCAGATATGAGCCTTGATGAGGAGCTTGGGATCCCAGCTATGAGAACACCTGGTGTAAAAGGCTATGGAAGCCATGAATGAAAAGCTACGAAGATCACAGAGAGTGAAGAACCCTGTGCAGAGATTTACATATGATGGTTATGTGGCACATCACTATGCATATATGGCAAAGGTTGTGCAGGTTGTAGAGCCTACATGCATTGATGAGGCTGTTGGAAATGTGTGTTGGGAGAAAGCTATGGATGAGGAGATGGATGCACTATATGGAAATGAAACTTGGGATTTAGTGCAATTGCCTGAGGCAAGAAAGCCATTGGATGCAAGTGGGTGTACAAAGTTAAACATAACAGTGATGGAAGCATAAACAGGTACAAGGCTAGATTGGTAGCCAAAGGATATGCACAGACATATGGCATTGATTATGAGGAAACTTTCAGCGCAGTTGCCAAGATGGCAACAGTGAGAGTTGTGATAGCAGTGGCTGCATCAAAGCAATGGTCTTTACATCAGATGGATGTAAAGAATGCATTCTTGCATGGGGATTTGCAAGAAGAGGTGTATATGTTGCAGCCACCTGGTTATGAGGATGTGGGTCACCCCGAGCATGTTTGCAGGTTGAAGAAAGCCTTGTATGGCTTAAAGCAAGCACCAAGAGCATGGTTTGACAAGATTTCTGAATATCTTGTCACTATTGGCTTTCATGTAGCCAATGCAGATTTGTCGCTGTATGTGAGACATGGTGATAGAGGGGTTGTGCTTTGTTGAAATTTGAGCATAATGATGAGCTATGGTGGATCATACACTAGAATCAACATCATTAACAAAGTGATTAGCAAATGATTAAGACGTAATTAGTGAATAATTAGCAAATAGATTAATGTAGGCATGGATACTCAAAAACCAGCAAATTCTCATTAGGGCTATGCCTCAATTTATAGAGTTTACATCAAGCATCAAATCCCATTGATTTCTCCATGATTCACTCCCAGAATATCTCCACCTTTTGCCTGATTCTCTCCACCTCTTCTCTTTTCCCTGAATATCTCCCAGAATATCTCCACACTCCTAAATTCCCTCATGCTACCCATTATTCTCTCCCAGTAGATTCTTCTAACCTTTTCACAGGTTCTTTCACAATTACATCTCCTCTTTGACAGCCTCTATCCAAGAGCTTGTTCCCACACACACCCTATTCACTTGTATATTTCAACACCTCCCCTCAACAAGTGAATAATCCTAGCACACCTAGACCCTATACCAAGTTTGCCTCCCTTTACTTGGTAGTCCGGGACCAGTGTCTACTCCTCCCCTCAAGTTATCTCAGCACACCTGGACCCTGTATCAAGTTTCTTTCTTACTTGACAGTCCGCGACCAGTGCCTCAAGTCCCTAAACTCCATAGTCCTTGACACTCTCTCTCTCTATGTGTCCAAGGCTACTATAAGTGCCCGTGACCTTGACTAAAGTGCTCACACATACATCTACCACGTGGCCTACATCATCGGTGGCTCAGAGGTGGTTTTACTTTATTGGGGCAGGTTACATTGGGTTGTGGGGTCTCTCTCTCTCTCAGAGATTTTCACATGGCTCCTCACTCTTTGGAGCCTCACATCTTCTCTTCTCTTCAGTCTTCTTGTCGTGGCAGCTTCTCTCCACGCGTCCGTCTCTTCTTTCAGTCTTCTTGGGGCAGCTTCTCTTCTTGTGGCAGCTTCTTTTCTCATGTCCATGTCTTCCTTCAGATCTTCTTCTTGGTGTGGATCCTCTTCTTGGGAAGAGATATTCTTCTTCTTCCATGGCTGGGGCCATGAGCTTGTCCGTCAGGTCATTTTGCTCCATGTGAGCAACATGTTTCAATGTTTTGCTGACAGTTCCTTTGGGCTTTTTATGTTTATTTTGTATCATTATGCAATGCAAACCCAAATTTATGCGGGAGGTCTTACCTCTTGCCTTATTCTGGACAAGGGCAGTGACTGTTCCCATTTTTACACTGATGTAATGTGCCCAATACATAATGCGTATAGCATTCATTCTTATGCACATTCCCAAATGCAACTCTGGCTGTGAATAATCTTGATTTTGAGTGAGATTTACAGGCATTAACCAAGGGTTAAACGCAAAATGATGATTTTCACAATTTTATCAGCATAAATTTCCCAAAAATTACATTAAATCAAGGGTAACCAATTTGTACGGGATGGTTGGAGTATCAAACCAACTCCGATTTGCAATCTGAAGTTATAGGGATCTGTATCAGATACCTAATGGTTAATTTGAACCCTCAATTGCACCAAAAGTATAGTGATTAGCACTGATTAATCACTGATAAGCAAATTAATGCTCTGTTTTGTGTGCAAAAAACAGAGTGCGGGGAGTCCAGATCTGGTGCCTTCCACTTCAAATGAGCTCAAATGCTTTCAAAGGCATCAATAGCAATGAGTCTAGTAGAGGATTAAGCCAAGAAACACAAGATTTGACCAAATAATGAAAGCTTAATCTCTGTTTTATCAAAGTCACCTGCAGATTTGATGAAGAGCTTGGATCTCACTGTAGACTTGATGAAACTGAATTCTGTCTTCACCAGCTTGTAGAGCATGCTTGATTACCCCTTGGGCTAGGAGGAATTGAAGCAATTTGACTTAATGAGCACAAGATCTGCAAAACTGTCAGAAAAAACTGCGCTGGAAAAAACGTGAAGTTCTCCTGAATCCGCCGGCGGTTTGCTGCGTTTTCTTGATGGGCTTGAAGCCAAGGATGTTAGCTAGCTATGGTTAAAAGCTTTTGCCCTAATTTGATGTGTGCATGGTGCTAGAGATCCTCCACTGGCTGGGGGTGAAGGGGAAGATGAAAAATTCACTAAAAATTGATTTTTTTGCTAATTACCTACTAATTACCTAATTACCTACTAATCCTAATTAATTCACTAATGGGCTCATAAATCTGATTGATTCTAGGCATGTCTCTGATACCATGTTGAAATTTGAGCATAATGATGAGCTATGGTGGATCATACACTAGAATCAACATCATTAACAAAGTGATTAGCTAATGATTAAGACGTAATTAGTGAATAATTAGCAAATAGATTAATGTAGGCATGGATACTCAAAAACCAGCAAATTCTCATTAGGGCTATGCCTCAATTTATAGAGTTTACATCAAGCATCAAATCCCATTGATTTCTCCATGATTCACTCCCAGAATATCTCCACCTTTTGCCTGATTCTCTCCACCTCTTCTCTTTTCCCTGAATATCTCCCAGAATATCTCCACACTCCTAAATTCCCTCATGCTACCCATTATTCTCTCCCAGTAGACTCTTCTAACCTTTTCACAGGTTCTTTCACAGTTACATCTCCTCTTTTACAGCCTCTATCCAAGAGCTTGTTCCCACACACACCCTATTCACTTGTATATTTCAACATGCTTGTTGTCATCTACATAGATGACTTGATCATTACAGGTGACCATGATGCAGAGATCTTTGATGTAAAGATCTTGCTTAGACAGAAGTTTTTGCTAATTACCTACTAATCCTAATTAATTCATTAATGGGCTCATAAATCTGATTGATTCTAGGCATGGCTCTGATACCATGTTGAAATTTGAGCATAATGATGAGCTATGGTGGATCATACACTAGAATCAACATCATTAACAAAGTGATTAGCAAATGAATAAGATGTAATTAGTGAATAATTAGCAAATAGATTAATGTAGGCATGGATACTCAAAAACCAGCAAATTCTCATTAGGGCTATGCCTCAATTTATAGAGTTTACATCAAGCATCAAATCCTATTGATTTCTCCATGATTCACTCCCAGAATATCTCCACCTTTTGCCTGATTCTCTCCACCTCTTCTCTTTTCCCTGAATATCTCCCAGAATATCTCCACACTCCTAAATTCCCTCATGCTATCCATTATTCTCTCCCAGTAGATTCTTCTAACCTTTTCACAGGTTCTTTCACAATTACATCTCCTCTTTTACAGCCTCTATCCAAGAGCTTGTTCCCACACACACCCTATTCACTTGTATATTTCAACATGCTTGTTGTCATCTACGTAGATGACTTGATCATTACAGGTGACCATGATGCAGAGATCTTTGATGTAAAGATCTTGCTTAGACAGAAGTTCGAGATGAAGGATCTGGGGGAGCTCAGATATTTCTTGGGCATTGAGGTGATTAGGTCACCACATGGTATTGGGTTACTGCAGAGACAGTATGGCTTGGACATGTTGTCCAAGTATGGTATGACAGGCTGTAAGCCTATTTCTGTGCCATTGGATCAGAATGGCAAGTTGAGTGCAGAATCAGGAGAGATCTTGGAGGATCCTACTATGTATAGGCGCATAGTAGGAAGTTTGATCTACATGACGATCACCAGACCAGATTTGAGCTATGCTATTGGGTTGGTGAGTCAGTTTATGCAGGTTCCACGAAAACCGCATTTGGATGCAATGAGACGCATACTGAGATATGTGAGGTCTACTTTGCATTGTGGACTATTCTATGAGACTGGGACACAGAGATATGTGTACATGGGTACACAGATGCTGATTGGATTGGTAGTATCTCAGATAGCAGATTTACCAGTGGATTCATGTTTTCTTTGGGGAGTGCTGCTGTGACTTGGAGCAGCAAGAAGCAGCCTACGGTTGCTCTATCCAGTACAGAGGCCGAGTACAGAGGAGCTACAATGGCAGCATGTGAGGTAGCTTGGTTGAGAAAGCTACTTGCAGATTTGGGTCTATCAGTGGATAGACAAGTTGTCATTTTCTGTGACAACATTAGCAGTATACAGTTGGCCAGGAACCCAGTCTTTCATGCTCGTACGAAGCACATAGAGGTCCACTACCACTTCGTCAGAGAGAAGGTCTTGGCAGGAGATCTTGACCTTGTTTATGTCAGCAGGAGATCTTGACCTTGTTTATGTCAGCACAGAGGATCAGGTAGCTGACATCTTCACCAAAGCATTGGGTACAGAGAAGCTCCGCAGATTCAGGGCTTCGCTTGGTGTACATGAGATGGAGTTGAGCTGGAGGGGGAGTGTTGAGATATCGAGCTCGTCCAGTGAGGCGGTGGACACTGATGACCCGCCTGGGGGATAGACCCCACACTTACACCACTGGCATGGTTGGTGAGATCTTGGGTGATATGCGGCCAGTGGGATGACAGGCTGTGTGACAGCCATTCTAGAGACTGGCATAGTTATAGCGCCAGCTCATTTAGTCGGGTTCACACTATAGAGAACCCGTGTATGTATTTTATTGAGTACCTTTCATATTATGTGTACTCTTATTCTTGTATATGGTGTGTTGAGTGTTGAGTGAAGAAAAAGAAGATTTTCAGCCTCTCACCTTGTGTGTTCTCTATTAGGGTTTTGTTAGTGTGTGTGTGTGCTTGCAAGAGCTCAAGCTCTCTTCCCCCCTGCATCTTTTCAAAGATATGAAAGCACTTACCTCTTTTTCGTGATGTTGAAAGAGAGGATTAGAGGACCTAAAAAACCAACAAAAGGGTGAGGAACATATTAGTAATGCATACATACAAAAGCTTATGCGCATGAAAGATCCCTGCCCCCTCCATGCAGCGAATTCCGGGAGTGTTAGTAGCAGAAGTAGCACTTCTTGCACAGGGCGGCAGAACCTCTCACTCGGGGCCTTGCCCACAAATATCCGGACAAGAGACTAATCCCTTGGCTCTTCCAAAACCGAACCTGGAAAACTTCCCTCCCCTAGCAGACATAGGCGATTCCTCCAGGATATTTTTACTCTAATGTAGTCAAGAGCCTCAACTAACCAAACTAATGTAGTCAAGAGCCTTAACTAACGAAACTAATTTGACTGAACCTGTAAGTCTCATGGTCAGATCAAGGAAAAGACTTGCAGTTGGATCATAGAGTCCAACGCTTTTTTCCTCATCAAGAGGCACAGCTGTTGATTCTTTTCCATAGAACAAGGGTTATTCGGGATTTACTTCAACTATCATAACTTAACAGAATTGAGCCTCATCTTAGGGATCCATCAGTCCGGCCTCAATCCCATGGGTTAGCCAACCACCAAACCAATGTAGTGATAGGATCCATTTGGAAATTTGGTTATGTTTTGTCCCGAGTACCAGGGAAAAGAGTTCCTAGGCCACCTAGACCACGCTTCAAGCAAACTTCAAGATAGACACACCACTTACATACCCAATATGAAATTTCCTGTTTCACAAATTCAGCTGTCTTTAAAACAATCTTTTATTAAAACCATAGTATCACTGATCATAATCACCCAAAATATCCAGCTTGAATTCTAATTTTCAATCATTCCTTCATCGGTGTACCTATAGCATCATTGGCAACCAGAATGCTCAGCACCTGTTCACTCAAGGGCCTTTTCAATAGTTCCTAGCTCATAGTACCCAGCAATATAATCATATAAGAAAATCCAGATAGACTCTTTGTTAAGATCAGCAAGATCAACCAACAGATCCATATAAAAGAGCCATGGACTCATCCGTTGAGGACCAGTAAGGCCAATCAACTAGATCCATGCCCGAGTTTAGAAAATACCTCTCACACCTTGTTCCATTTTTCTTCCTCGAAGCACGTGTGGGTATCTTCGGCGACCCAGAGCCCGAGAACCGTATGGTCAACACCCTCTAGGCTCCTTTTGCAGGTCACCTAGTGCTTCACTCATAGGCTGCTTCCTTGGTCCCTCATCCACCGTACCCGAAGCTCACCATTCCCTCATCCACCATACCGGAAGCTCACCGAGGTTGGTCAAGACCTCGACCGACCTTGCTACGCGAGACATCCTCCGTTGACTCTTTGTCAGCTGTTGCACCTTTATTACTTAGGTCTCCATGACCTCATTCACAATATGGTTGTTCCACGGGAACACTCACGGGAACACGGATTATGGAAAGAGGCTGGAAGCAATTAATGCAAGAGAGCGGGATTGTAGCCATGGGAACATAAAGACGCACATAATTTTTCCATATTTTTGTGCCAAAGTGCAATGTAAATCGTTTTAGGCCAATGTGGGTTCTAAATGAGAGTTCTAAGTGTATTAAGCAAGGCTCACTTATGGGGTTGTCTGCCCATGTGTGAAAGAGGCCTAGGGTTAGGGTTAGTGACATCTCTATAAAAGAGATGTTAGCTAAAGAAAGAGGACGCTTTTGGCCATTCTCATAAGCTATTGAGTGAAGCTCTTGAGCTCTCAAGCTATGGCAACTCTCTAACTCTCTCTCTATTGTACTCTAATGAGCATCAAGCTCCAATGAGTATAGCTCCACTTCTTTCTCTTAATCTGTTTTAGCATCATTGAAGTAGATTAATCTATGATTAGTTGAATGCTTCTTTATTTCTCTTGTGTATGCATGCTTGTAGTGTGTGTGTGTGTAGTCTCCATTGATGCAAACTCTTGCCCACTTCATTGGCAATGAGTTATTCATGGATAGACTCTCTCTATGAGCTTGTGGGTTTGTGAATGTTACATTCTATGCTTGCTTAAGCTTGTGGATTAGTAGATGCACGCTTATGGGTTTGCTTGCATTAGGGAAAGCTAAGATTTAATCAATGTTTGAATAGGATTAAGAGATTGCCATATGCATTGCTTGTTCTCTTGATTAGTGTAGTGGGTTTAAGGGATTGAGAGATTGATTGAGGTGTTGAATGGTTGAATCGTCAAGTGGTGGTTCATGTATGTGAGCTCTCCCGCAAGGGATAAGCCTTCATGCATTAATCGGGTCGAGTCCTCGGATTGACATTGTGTTTCTCAATACATTTGTTGATCGGTAGTACTCTATGAGCACTATATTGCATGGTAGAGAGAACCGCTCTTCAATGGCGCCGCTTGTTGAGAGGAATGAGTGCCTACATTAGTTGAGCACCATATACAAACTACCACTCCTTTTAAGCTCCAATCGGTTGCAAAACCGTTGGATAGGAGAGCAGGCTTTGGGACTAATTTTGGTACTTATTTAAGACTAATCTTTTGTTAAAATCTCTTTATTGTCTTGCAATTTGAGTGCGATTGGCTAGCTACGCCTCTCCCTTGAGGTCAGGGACAAGGATTCAACACACGGGAAGGATTGGAGGTAGGCGCTAAACCTGCCAATTTCAATTTGTGTGCGCGAAAGAGAGAGGCCTGATTTGCATTTCTGTTATTCTGCTTGAGTATAATTTTTGTTGTCTGAGGTTAATTTTTACAGTTTCAATTTTTTGCATGTTCGTTTTATTTTCTGTTCTTAGCTTAGTTTTCTGCATCTTTAATTTTGTGCATTTTAGTTCTCTGTGTTAAACCTGCACCTGTAGAGAAACTGAAATCTGTACACACCTGTAGAGAAACTGAAATTTGTGCATTTCGAATTCCCTACAAATCTCACAGCTGCACACTCATTGAGTTCCCTGCCACACACGCATTGAATTCGCTCTGCAAATCTCACAGCTGCACATGCATTGAGTTCTCTGCACACGTATTGAGCACGTACTTCAAAAAAAGAAAAAAATAATAATAAAAGAAGGTGGTTGTGCGTGAATAGCGCACTGCGCGGAGAGATCCACACACCGCACCATGAAGACCACCACCGCACCGGATAAAGGGGTGCAAAAAAAAAAAAGTGTTTGGAAAATTTTTCATTTTCTAGTGCAAAAAATTGGGAGGTTTTCTAACTTTTCGAGAGGAGTTAGAAAACACCCATCGTCGAAATTTTGGTCCCGGAACCATTTTTCCATAGTGAGTTCATTATGGAAAACTGGTAAATTTTAGGCGATTTTTGATCCTGAAAAAAACGCTATTTTTTGGGCTAATGTGTTCGAGGGGGTTCAAAATGGGTTCTCGCAAAGTTTGAGCCAAGTTGAAAATTTTTGGATTTTTTTGGAAAAAAATAATTAATTTTAAAAAAAAACCAATCTTAAAATTTGACATTATGCACTTGCGGTCGGGACGTCATATAGACACTGCCATAGGGTCTAGGGCACCTTCTAGAGTACCTACGCAGGAAAGTGGGACCCAATCGGTAGGAAATTTGGCAAATATTGCTGAAACCTTTTCCGAATCCCAATCTGATACCCTTTCCAGGACAACTAGCTCATTGTCTATGGACAATCTAGGGCCGTCAAATAGTCATCCCTTAGCCCCAAATAGGACACCCACAAGATCTTTTAATCCATTTGAAGCTGACATCATGGGGTTACCACTCAATGTGAGACTTCAATATGCCTACACGAATGCTCAAGGAGCTGAGATCTTTAGGGATCCACAACAACGGTATCTCGTTAAGATTACAGACTTTTTCTCAGAGTTTGATAGAGCACCTCGAGTCAATGACCAGGGTAACATGTACATGGGTGGAGATGGTGTTCGCTACGAAGTCACCTATCATCCAGAGAATCCAGAGAATCCAGAGAATCCAGAGAATGTAGACAAATTAGGAGAGCTCTCTAAGAGTGAGTTCCTAGATTTATCAAAGCCTTTCGGAGCAAGGGAGTCTAGAGATGATTGGCTCATTGAGCTGGACATGCCTGGACCATCTAATGCCCAGTCCTCAAAGCCATCCATAGATGATTTACTTTTTGTAGATCTAAATTTGGAAAGGGAAAGGAAAGGCAAGAGCAAAATGGATCAGGGGGCTGAGAACCAATGGGAGTTTGTACGACAAATTCCAGTGACAAAGGTCTTTCAGGATGACCCACTTCAAGAGGTCTATAAGGACTCTTTAGAAGGATATTATGCCACAACTAGATTGCCAGAGCTAGATCTTCCTCTAGCACTTGTGGTAGTAGTCGAGAAGCTTGCAGGATACAAGAACCGAATCGTTGATAAATGGGCCAATGAATACTGAACCTTAGATTGGAAGGAGATTCGTGACCTCACGTGGAGAGGACAACCATTATTCATGGAAGTGTTCTCAAACTAATACAGCTAAACCAGGAGAGACAGCCTTTCTTGGAGAAACTGTTGCTTCTCCCCTACGAGAGTTCACTAGAGAGGGACCCTCAACATCAAAGTGGTGGACCACCGCAAGTAGCCCAACTCTAGCACCAAGATATTATCCTACACCAAAAGTGCGACCACAGATCACACCACAACGACGTTTCTCTCACTATGACAATCGGACGGTAGGGGAGCCAACTTGGCCTCCCATAAATGCACCTCCTGAAATGCGGGTAACAAGATCTTTGGAGAGGGTTGGTGAGGCAGGTAATAGGGGACCCACACCAATTTAGGATGTATATGGACCATCTTACCAAAGAGAGGAACCACTGAGAGTGAGAAGCCGTAGGCCTGATGATGAGTATTCAAGACGAGTAAGGCCATCAACTCTTCAGAAACAGGTAAAGAAGTACGAAGGGTCGGGAGATCCATATAACCATGTAGCAGCATTTAGACAAGCAGTTTGAGTTGAGAAAGTGACTGACAAGCATATGAAAATTGAAGGATTTGGGCTCACTCTTGAGGGAAAGGCCCTTGCTTGGTTTCAGGCACTAGAGGCTTCAGACAAATCTTCTTTACGAGTTTTGGAAGAGAGATTGCTGCTTTTTCCTGAATGGGGATTCAGCATGACACAGTAGCAAACATCTACTCTTTCAAGCAAGGCGAGACTGAGAGTGTTAGAGACTATGTAAATAGGATGAAGCAATGCTGCCAGGCCTGTGCTTGGAATTTTACCCACACCACACAGGAATGTACTCGCATTGCAAGAATGAGACAAGAGCGTGAGCAGCAAAGGGGTGCAATGGCTCCACAAATGCATCAACAGTATACTAATTTTGAACGTAAGCCACCGATGGCACAAGAGCAAGCACGACCTGTACTTGGAGCTCAACCTCCTTCTCCTGGGATTGCTCCTGTGAGGTTTGTTGACTATGACAATTCAAATATGTGTAGAGACTTGGTAAACTCAAGCTATGTGGAGGAGGAATATGCATCATATTCATCCAAGGAAAATCTCTTTGAAAGTCCTGCATATCCAAGCCAAGCACTGGAGCCCGGGGAAACAAAATTCTTTGATGTTGCTAGGCGGCTACCAACCTAGGACTTCAGGCCCCTCAGGACAATGGCAGCAAAGGAAAGTAGAAGCCAAACTAATGGGCCCATGTTTATGAGTGCGGAGAAGCCCATTGGGCTCGTGATTGTCCACATCGCCAAAGGCAAGCACTCGATCCAATACAACAGTACCACAGTTTCCACCAACTGAAAGATATTGTCTAGGGTGTTGTGTAGAACACTTTCCAAAGGATTGTTTGCTGAAACCACATGAAGAAGGCACCTCTCAACCAAAGGTCTCACTCAACTTTGTAGAGGCAGTTCCATCGCCACCTTCATCAGAGAATGAGGATGTCGTGCCACTTAGAGTCATGACTAGATCACAGACACGAAATGCCGAAATACATACTGATGAGACACCTAGAACTAGGGATGCAAAGGCAAATCTAGTGGACAAGACCCTACATTCCAATAGAAAAAGGACCACTAGGAGGAAAAAGAACCGCAACAAGCAAAATAAGAGTGCATCCACTAGTTCTCAAGAAGTCTCTAAACAAAACATGAAGGATCAAGCTTTTACATCCCAAGAAGTGCATGAGGAGCATCAACCTCAACCTGGGCCTAGTGCTAAACAAGATGAGGCTAGTACAACCAAGGATAGTTCAGGGGGTTCTGTTTTAGTGGATAAGGTGAACGAGACTCTAGATGCCATCATTGATGCTCATAGAAGTCGCATTGCAGCTTTATCTGAGCTACCCAAGAAGCTTCAAGAATACCCAAACCCTCGTGAGTGAGGAGAAGATCAATCTAGCTGTACATCAGCAACTCATTAGGGAAGCTCAATCAATACTTGAGGGTCCACCTCCACCTATCCCTTGGGGCCCCACCTCTCTTAAGCCAACATTAGAAACCATACCAGAAGTGTCATCAAGTTGGGAAATGAAAAGTGAGCTGATCTCACAAGCTCATAGCGAGAAGTCTGCACCAATTGACACCCCATTGAAAGAAGGCATTCTGCCACCACCTACTCTTGCCTTTCCATGCAATGATGAAGTTATTGATGCTAACGAGGACATGACAAATGAGATGTGGGCAGCAGTTCATGAGAAAATTAATGAGAATATGTCCTCTATTATTGCACCTCCATTCTCTAAAGTGGATTTTACCAGGGGCACAGAAAACAACTTTAGACACCCAAGCATCCAGGAGGAAGTGCATCCAGGAGGAAGTTCAAACAATTGTTTCTCCTAGAAGTAAGCATACAATGAAAACCTTACCATCTTATTTGGGAGAATATGAGAAATGTTCTCAAACCTTGAGGATAGCCTCCATGCATAGAAGGTTGACAAAGGAGATGGATATGGGTATCGTGCAAGCTATTTTGTCAGCACCAGTGGCTTACCTTTGCTTGATTTAATAAAGCTTCGGCCAGAGTTGTGGAATGATATTGCCACATGTTTGTCAGAGTAGGCATTGCTACAAAAGGGTCACCATCAATGTACTTTACACCCTGAGACAAAGCATGTTATGCCAGTTCCTATCAACAAAGTAGGAAAATTTTGTGAGGATGATCAGGGAAATGCTACCCTCCCATTAGAAGTGCGAAAAGTAGCTTCAACTGCAATACTTGATAGTGGTGCAGGAGTGGGCATTGTGACAAGGTCCATTTGGGAAAAGTGGGGCAAACCAGCTATTAGGAGTACAAGGATGCGCTTGCAGCTAGCAGATGGAAGCTTAGAACATCCCATTGGGCTACTAGAGAACATATTGGTCACCACATGTGGGATTGAATATGAGCACACATTTGCAGTAGTGGATTTTGGAAAGCATCCAAACTATGAAGTGATATTGGGTAGACCATTCATGTGACAATTCCAAATGATTCAAGATTGGGGATATAATTATTTGTACCTCCGACATGATTCTGTCATCACAAGGGTCAACCTAAAGAATCACTCATATCGTGATGTAACAAGGTCTCCAATAGATGAGTTTGATTCTGCTTCATCTCAGGGCTCAAGAGCTACATTGTCAGATGGGCGAGAAGATCTGTGGATGTGTGGAGCCTCATGTAAGGATTTCAACACTGAGAGACTTAAGGGTAATCGAAGTGTATCAGATGAGGCATACATTCCACAACCCTTCCCTGAGCACTTAATTGATCCCCTAGAATGGAGTCATGTCCTTGCAACATTATCAACATGTGCTTTACCTAAGCCAATTCAATTTTGTGACTCAGATGGATATGACATTATTCCTATACGAATGGTACAACCACGTGACCTTCTAGATGATTTGTACTACGGGGATGCATCCACAACAGCACTACATGTAGAGGAAGTCTTGGTGGAGGATTTAACACTCAAATTTGCTAATGATGCTGATAAGGAAGATGGATGGGACTCTGATTTTGATGATGACGTGATAATCCCCGAGAAAGAGTTAGGAAAGGCATGCCTACTCTTGAGAGGAAGGGAGGTTTAAATAGAGATCCCTCGAAGCCGACCCAAACGTAAATGTTGTAAGAGCCATAAGAGAATCGGTAAACAAGATGAGAGGGAACGACGTGAGAGAATACAAAAAGAAAACGAGGAGTTTAAGAATGAACACTCTCGACCACCACCTCACTTCTCAGGAAAGAATGGATATCTATACTATATCCAAGCACAAGATAGTATCAAAGACCAAGTAAAATGATCAGATGGATTCCAACCAGGAGAAAAGCTAAAAACTGTTAGCAAAAATCGCAAAAAACAAAGAGGCCAAAACAAAAACTCAAGTCTCAAACAGATTCAAAAGAGAGTGTCGGAAGTGCAAAGATAAAGGTTGAACGAAAAACTCTGATGCAAGATTGCAAAAGAGAGCTCAAAACTGCATGGTCTTCAATTAGTGTGTTGATGACTCAAGTGGACAAGAACAAGGTCTCAATGTCCCCCCCAACTTCACACAGTACACTCTTCAAGATCGGAAGATTGTTCTTCAACATCCCATGCGACAAAAGCCAAGCATGCCAGGGATTTCATATGATGGTCCAGAAGATGCAAAAAAAATTGATTTTGAAGCTGAAGAAGGCGATTAAGGGTTTGAGAAAATCGAGGGATGGAGTCACTCGCGCGTGAAAATTCAAAGGTATCATGAAAAAGTGTCACAAAGTGCAACTTGGTATGGTTTCATGATTACATGAAACAGCCAAAACATTGTTTCGCTACTATTGAGCAGCATTTCTAGCAGTTCTTGCTCAGTAGCATTAAAAGCCCTCACATTCGTTGTTCCAAAAATTCTATTGAAACACTGTTATGAAGTTTTGTTGTGATCCCAATGTGTTATAATGAATAGTTCATGCATTTCATCTACTTTGCCACACATAAACTTGATGTTGTGCATTAACTCGATGCATAACATCAAGTTTGTGTGCAAACATTAATGCAATGGTTCATGCATCGTGTTCACCTAAATGAGCATTCTCCTTGTATGAGGAAAGAGAAGAAAAGATAAGATCGAGGATGTAAGGGTCGGCTCAAGAGAATGCACTTAGCCAACTGAGACTAAGAGGGTTAACTCCTCGATGTGAAGCCTCTAGAGGGGCTCAATCCCCACACCACCACTTATGTCACCCAAGAGGATATTTCCTTAAGGTAGGTAGAGATAAATGAGAGAAGGAGCTATGGAAATCTCAACTCCTATCACTATGCCTTCATATGTGCAAGAAAGGAGGGAGAGAGAGATAAGGGGGAAGAAGCAGATGGAGAGAAGATAGTGAGCATCGTCTACAAGCACACACTCACAACAATCAAGCAATCATACATCCACATACAAGCTTACCACCATAGCGATAAGAGAGCAAGAAGGAAGTAGCAGAAGACTCAATTATGATAATGGAATTGTCCCCTTTCATATTCCATTAAGTTACTCATTTACATGAGATCCTTTTGTACAATGGTCACGCTGCCCATTGACCATTGGGGACCCAAAACTGGTACTCTAGCTCTATGTATGTTATGAGACTGAGAAGGAACACTAAAAGGTAATACTAGGAAAGATTATTTACATGTAAAAGGTTTGAATATAAATAAGATCAGGGGATTTCAAATAGGAAATACCTAAGAAATGGTTAATAGCCATTAAAGTTAAAGTAAAATAGGAAGTAAATGGTGCACAATGGAAGCCCAAGGGAGGGTGTCCCCTTTCTAGGGGTCACTGAAGAGGCATTGGTTAATAAAAAGGCAATGTCTAGCCAATAAAATGTCAAGGGGATGAAGTTGGAAGGTCATGCATGTTAAAATTTCGTGGTGCTCATGCTAGATCAAATATGTGGAGGAGAGAAACTCACAAAATACAAGAAAAGATCTTGCTTTATTAAGTTGCTCAAAATACAACTAAGCTTCATGCTCCATACAATGCCTTCTAGCTCCACCTTTAAACAGGTGAGCTAGTGGATCATAAGTCCATTCACACACACACCCTTCTCCTCCCCTTTTACAAAACCTTAGTCTCTTAATACCCCCCCCCCCTCAATACCAACTATGAAAGAAAATTTGAATAGGTGGTATTGGACATAGCTTGCCTTTATAACATTAGGCGTACAAGGTTAGGAATATAGGTGTGGTTGCATTGAGATTTAAAACAATTTCTCAGTGGAGTTAGAGGCTGATACAAAGTTAGCCTCTGAGTCTTTGTTAGGACATTTAGAAGTGATATGTCCCGTTTGTTTACACTTGTTACATTTCATTTTGTTGGGACATTTGATCCAAATGACCCACCTTTTTGCAATGGACACATCTTACTTTGATCACTTGATGTGACAAAGCTTGTTCAATATTTGATGAAGTTGTTGCATTTTAAGATTCAATTCCTCCCTTTGGCCTCTTTTCTTCATCAAGACAAGATTGAATGACTCCTTCAAGGGTGGGATTAGGTATGTTCTTCAAGGTGGTGACTAAGGTGGGGTACACCTTCTTGACTAGTTTTAGCAAAACAGCCATCTTCATCCATTCTCGCATTCACTGATGCAAGTTGAGCCATAAGGCCCTTCAAGTGAGAGATGAAGGCTCCAATGCCGTCTCCCTCTTTGAGTTCCAAGCTGAAAAATTCAATTTTAAGTGAGATCTTGGAATTCTTACCCACGAGCTCCATAGAGCTTATCAAGCTCATCCCATTTCTCCTTTGCAGTCGGAAGCTGGTCTACATGGTGAATGAGAGCCTCATCAAGATGAAGCATGATGATGGCTTGTGCCCTCTTATCATCTTCAATATCTTCAGCCTTAGTTTGATCAATAGCCTTAGTGCCGGCGGAGATGAATGGCCAAAAACCTTTGGACATCATCTTGTACTTAACAAGAACTTGCCAAGTGTGGAAGCCCTGTCCTGAGAACTTCTTAATTTGGGTGTTGTCCTTTGACATTAGGTATTGAAGGAGATTACTAGTAATGTGCTGATTTATGAAGAAGAAAAAAACCAAAAATTTGTGATGTTTTGGCTTAAGTAGAAAGAGAAAGGCTTATGAGAGTGCAACAACCCTTAATCAAACCAAGGATGTTGCATAAAAAAGGAGATTAAGATGGTGAAGCTTATGGTTTAGCATTTAGGGTTTGTGCCCAACCACTAATTTTGATGGAGATTAGCTTCATTAGTGTCAAAGAACACTTTGTTTGGTGATTAAGATGACCATTAGTGTTTAAAAACATGATTAGTGCTTAAGAGCACATTTCTAGCGTCTAATGACACTTACGTTGGTGATTAGATTCACCATTATTGTTTAAAAACACGATTAGTGCTTAAGAGCACATTTATAGCATTTAATGACACTTGCATTGGTGATTAGATTCACCATTAGTGTTTAAGAACACTCTTAGTGTTTAGAAACACTTTGGAATGCCTCCCCTTTGCTAGATTAGAAGCCTTATTAGTGTTAATCAACACTATCAGTGCTTATAAGCACACTTTGAGAAGCTTTGTGCACTTGAAGATGTTGATGAAGCTTGATGATGTTTTGATGAATGAGACTTATGAGCACCTCATAGTGTATGCCAACAACTTAAGAGGATCTGGAGCAAAGCCCTTTCAAGAGACACTTGAAGAGATTTAGAGCTAAGAAGAGATTAGTGAAAAAAACACTATTATGAAGCTTTTATGCAAGCTTCCATGGCTTCCTCACAGGGGCAGCCTGGTTTTTTTGCTCTAGCGCACACGTGGAGCAGCCATTGGGGCTGAGATGCATTAGAAATTAACTGAATATGTGAATTAAAGACCTTAGCCTAAGGGTCCACATTTTTAGAACTTTTTAATTAAGGTCCAAATAAGGTTCTAAAGGGCCAATAGGATTAATCCAAGTGTTTCAATGAGAAAAATTCAAAGAATAAAAGAAAATCCCCCAAAAATGAGTAAATGCTCACATAAGATAAAGAGTTGACCAAGTAATGGATTTATTAGTTTAAAAAATGAGGTTTATTAGTAAAAAAATAAAATTTTGACATCTCAATAAGGAGGGAGGGGTCCCATGAAGGAGGCACATATTTCACATCATTACTCCACATTTTTAATTCAAAAAAATTTAGATATTTCATCTGTCCTCTTTCAAATTGGATCAAAAAGTGAGCCAAGCTGGTCCAAAACTTGTCCAAAATGGATCAAACTCAAGCTGGAAACCTCTAGATCCTAGTTGGACTTGGTTGGTGGCGTCCCTCACCTTTAAATAGACCCTCATTCCTTTATATTTTCATCTTTGTGTATTTACATGCCAGTATTATCTTCATTTTAGTGTAATTTTATTATCCCTCTATTTTGCCTCTACTTTGGGAAGCTTTGGGGCTTCACAAATCTCCATCCTCCCTTGTAGATTACCCTCCCCATCTTGGTGGCAAAGCTTTCCTTGTGGGCTTCACTTATTTTTAAAAGAATCAAGGCAAAAACCAAGGGTAAGCCTTAATCCATGGTGTTTTTTCTATCTTTCTCAATGGTTATCTTCTTCCCAACCTCTCTAATGATTGGGAAGCTTTTTAATCAATGGTTTTTTCTTGAAATCAAGCTTTTTAGTGATTCATAATGTTTAATTGGATTAATGCTAATCCTTTATGCTTAAGTTTAATATTTTTGATTAGTAAATCTCTCTTTTTGAAAGATTAATCATCTTTTTGGGTGGATCCTTGTTAGAAGGATGGATCTTAGTGCTAATCTCATTATCTTAATCAAAACTCTAAGCTTTACAAGCTAGAGAAGAAGATTAAGTATTTTTATGATTTTAATATAGATAAAAATAATGATTAATTCTTTTAAATGTGTTTAAAATTAAGAAAAATCATATTAATTCATTTTAAGATTGAAAAGGAGTTATGCTAACATTTTTGTAAGTATTTTCATATAGGAATGATAAATGGATATTTTAAAGATTAATCAAGAGGTTTAATTATAATGATGTTTAGAATTATGTTTTTAATTATGCTATGTATGCATAATAAATTTTTTAGTTTAAAAGAGGTTCCCACCATATTTCATAATTATGGGTATTTATTTAAAAGTAGAATTTTGAGAATTCTGAGAAAATGCAGCAAAACTATGGCAAAATTTAAAAAAAAATGAATTCAATTTTATGCATAATTTTGTTAATACAAAAAGAGGAATCCCCATCGTATTCCAGGCATAAACATTTTTTTGCTAAAATAATGCTTTTTGTTACATTTATGAAAACTACTTTTATAATATTTATGCATAATTGTTTAAATAGAGAAAAGAGGAATTTTTGTTATATTTATTTTATATGCATAAAAATTTAGATGCAAAAAGAGGAATTTTCACAATATTCTATGTGCAAAAAATTTAAATATTAAAAGAGGAATTTCGGTCTTATTTCAAAATAGGTATATTCATATACATGGATATTTTTTTAGAGGAATTTTCATCGTACTTTTATTAGAAAAATGCCTAAAGTAATTTCTGTGTTAAAAGAGAAGGTTTCACCATAATTCTACATAGAAATTTAGGGCATGTTGATGCCGAGTTTCAATTGGAGAAAAGAATAATTTAGAATAATTCTATGAGAATAATTCAATAAAATGATGTATGCATATTCACAAAGGGATCATTGGAAAAAGAATTATCTTAATAAAAATCTATTATTTTACGAATAGAATTATTTAAAGTTCTGGTATGTCTAAGAAAGAATGAATTCTCGTAATTTTGGATGTTTCCTTAAGAATGGAAATCATAGTTAATTTATCAGAAAAAAATAAAGAATTATCTTTAGGATTAAATTCGAGTAATTTAGGGTTAGTAGACTATGACCGTGTGAGAAAGGTGGGCTAGTAAGATGCTTTTACCCATCTCTCGAATCAGAAATTAAGCAAAACCTTGTAACCATTCCCATTTTTTCAGTACTACGAAGAATGGATTGCTGATGATTTAGAGAAGTTTTCCTTAGACCCAGAATCATCGAGAAAGTGGAGGAAGCATTTGGCTTATGGTTTAATCTAAGGAGAGTTATGTTGCAACAGCTGGCGATCGAGGAGTCATCAAAGGACGTCTCCCGTGGGCGACAAAGCTTGCGAAGGTCTTGACCAGCCTCGGTATGGTTAAAATGGTGCGCTTCTGGTATGATGGCCGAGGGTCGACGAAGCAGTCCGTGAGATAGTGAAGTACTAGGACACCTAAGGAGGATCCTAGAGGATTTTGACCTGGCGATGCATGGGCTCACGGCTTCTAGGACACCCATGCATATGTCGAGCAAGGAATTATCTATGTGAACTGGAACTTGAAATTGGATCTCGTTGGTTGACTAGCTGGTCTTCAACGGAGAGTCCGGATGACATTTTGATTGTAAAACATTCGACTAGAATTTTGAGGATTATGATGGAAACATTATGGTTTCATTCCAATTATGTTTTAAAGATAGCTAAATCTGTGAGAAAGGCAATTTCATATTGGGTGTGTAAGTGGTGTGTCTATTATGTATTTTACTTGAGTGCCGGCTACTAGGGGGCTTGGGAACTCTTTTCCCTGGTACCCGGGATAAAACACAGCCAAATTTTTATAAAAAGGGATCCCACTAATTCAGTGGTTGGGCGGTTGGCTAACCCATAGGCTGGATCGGTGGATTCCTACAATAAATTTAGATACGTTCAAGTTACGCTAGTTAGAGTAAGTCTGTGAGATTCCTCCCTCCAGCTTTTGAGGTGTAAAGGTGCAAGAATCTCCCCTTCTATTCTTGTAATTATTTCCCTCTCTCAAATAAAAGAAAGATCTTGTTTTACCCTGTTTGGCCTAGAGAGAGAAAATATCTAGAGAGAGATAATCCAAAATTGAGATATTTTTGGATATAAAAATCCTCCTAGTGTCTAAAATGGTTTCTCCTGAAACAAAAATTCAAAAAGAACTTTCCAATGTGCATTTGGAACTAATTGAAAATGTGTATAAAGGACCTTAGCCTAAGGGTCAAGATTTTTTAAAAATTTTGAATTATTGTCCAATTAAGGTTCCTATGGACCAATTGGATTAATCCAAGTGTGGAGATGAGATAAATCCAAAGAATAAAAGAAAATACCCAAAAATGAGCAAATGCTCACATAAGATGAAGAGTTGAATGAGTACAAGGTTTATTAGTTAAAAACTATGAGATATTACTAAAAAAATGAGATATTTTGGTATAATGATACATTTTTGACACCTTGGTAAGGAGGGGGGGAAACTTTAAGTAGGCACCTATTTCACACATGTGAATGAGTTTTTAAATAAAAAATATTAAGATATTTTTATATCTCCTCTCTCCTGGATCAAACCAAATAAAAAAGGGAGCCAAGCTGATCCAAATCTTGTCCAAATTTAGCCAAACTAAAGCTGGAAAATTCTACAACTTAGTTGGACTTGGCTAGAGGCTTCCCTCACCGATAAATAGATTCTTAGTCTTTTGTTAAAAAAATCTGTGAACTATACCATGTCAGTATTACATTAAAATAATGAAATTTTATATTATCCCTTAAAATCCTCTACTTTTGGAGAGAGTGGAGCTTCTCTCTCTCTTCAACCATCCTTGCAGCTTTCATCTCGACACGCTAACCAATTGATTGGTTGGGGGCTTCTTCTAAGATAGAGAAGCAAGCAAAATCAAGAGGTACGGTGTAATTTCATGGTTTTTCTCTACTATTCTCAATGTTTTCACTTCTCAACCCCTCTCAAGCTTGAGAAGTTTCTAAATTAAGTGTTTATAATGCAAATCAAGCTTTTCATAAGAGTTGTAATGAATAATTAAGAAAAGTTTATATTTATGCTTAATTAGGATGCTTTTTGTATTAATCTTTCTCTCCCCAAAAGAATGGTCATTCCTATGACCAATTCTCTATTCAAATGATGCTTCTCATTGATAAATTATCAATTCACAAATCAAACTCTAGGCTTGTGAAGCTAGAGGTTGAGAAAGTGGCTTTTTATACCTTTATGTTTCTAAAATTATGATAATCTTATGATTTGAATCCATAGATTAGATTTAAGTTTAGAAGATAGTTATAATGTCATAATTGTATTACTAAGTTTATTCTTTTCAAAAATATTAAAAATTATCAGTAATAGCAGCGAGGCTATGGTAAAATTTTTAAGAAATTGATACATAATTAATTCTTATGCATAATGTGAAAAGAGGACTTCCTACCATATTCTAGGATTAACACCATATTGGGGAATATGGAAATTTTCCACAAGTTTGGGACACGTAGTCAAAAGTTTGGATTAACCATAACTTGAACACCACTAATCCACAATGAGCACTTTATAGCTCATTAGATTCCATTTTTCAAGCGCTTTTCAACGATAGGTCATATGATAGGGTTTTGAGACTTACAAACATGTTATCCATGTCCCCTTTTTAAAGTATTCAAAAATGGAAATTGAAAAATTTCCAAATTCACTAATATGGTGTTGATTGGTCATCCTATAGTAAAAGAATGATTTTCATCACATTGAATGGAAAACTAATTTTCAAGGTTTATGCATAATTAAATATTAAACAAAGAGAAAATTATGGTAATTTTATTTAAATGATAGAAGAGGACTTCCCATGACATTTGGAATTCAATCATTTAAATAGGAAAAGTGGAATTCTTAGCATATTCAATTAATGGATATTTTTATTAAAATTCAAAGAGAAATTTTAGATAAATTTATTTTATGCATGAGAAATATTTAAATGATAAAAGCAAAATTCCCATGACATTTGGAATTCAATCATTTAAATAGTAAAAGTGGAATTCTTGGCATATTGAATTAATGGATATTTTGATTAAAGAAAAGAGTAATTTTAGATAAATTTATTTGATGATAAAAGAGGAACTCCCATGACATTTGGAATTCAATCATTTAAATAGTAAAAGTGGAATTCTTGGCATATTGAATGAATGGATATTTTTATTAAAGAAAAGAGAAATTTTAGATAAATTTATTTGATGATAAAAGAGAAATTTCCATGACATTTAGAATTCAATCAAGTGAATGTAAAAAGAGAAATTCCCATGATATTTGAGATCCAAGAAATTAAATGGAAAAAAAAGAAATTTTTAGCATAATTCAAATTATGAGTATTTATCAAAAGTGGAATTTTGAGCATTAATGGAAAATATTATGGGTAGAATTGATTTTTGTAAATCCCATGAATCTTTTACTCAAAAAGAAGAATATTGAATATATTTCACTTGAGAAAATTAAGAAAGAATATGAAAATATTCGTTGAGAAAAAGAACCTTTACCTAGCCAAGCAATTGGCAAAAATATTAGAAAAGTCCCATCGGTATCAAAAATAGAAAATGTTACTAAATGTGAAATAGATGCGGATGTGAAAGAAGAGATGAGAATGAGATGTGAGGATATGTGAAAGGATGTGATATAAATGAATGTGGATGTGAATGAAGAGATGAGAATGAGATGTGAGGATATGTGAAAGGATGTGATATAAATGGATGTGGATATAAATGAAGAGATGAGAATGAGATGTGAGAATATGTGAAAGGATGTGATATAAATGAATGTGAATGTGGATGTGATGTGATGCAAATGAATGTGGATGTGGATGTGATAGGATGTGATGTGATGTAAATGGATGTGGATGTGGATGTGAATGTGATGAGATGTGAATATATGTGGATGTGAATGTGAATGTATGGATATGGATATGGATATGGATGTGATGTGAATATATGTGGATGTGAATGTGAATGTATGGATATGGATATGGATGTGATGCAATGTGGATAGAATGTATGTGATGGGATGAGATGTGAATGGATGTGATGGATGTGAATAGATGCGATGAGATGTGAATGGATGTGATGGATGTGAATAGATGCGATGAGATGTGAATGGATGTGAATGTGATGTGATGTAGATAGATGTGAATGGATGCGATGTGATGTAATGTGAATCGGGATAGATGTGAATGGATGAGATGTGATGTGGATGTGATGTGAATCAGGATAGATGTGATGTGGATGTGATGTGATGTAATGTGAATCGGGATAGATGTGAACGAATGAGATGTAATGTGGATGTGATGTGAATCATGATAGATGTGATGTGATGTGATGTGAATCAAGATAGATGTGAATCAACAGGATAGATGTTAATCAGGAAAGATGTGAATGGATGAGATGTGATGTGAATGGATGAGATGTGATTAACAAGATAGATGTTAATCAGGATAGATGTTAATCAGGATAGATGTGAATGGATGAGATGTGATGTGAATGGATGTGATGTGATGTGAATCAGGATAGATGTGAATAGATGAGATGTGATGTGAATGGATGAGATGTGACGTGAATGGATGTGATGTGATGTGATGTGGATCGGGGTAGATATGAATGGATGAAATGTGAATGAATGTGATGTGATGAGATGTGGATATGGGTAGATGTGAATGGATGAGATGTGATGAGAATAAATGTGGATAGATGTGATGAGATGGAATATGATGTGATTGGATGAGAATGGATGAGAATGATGGGAATGCATAATGATTAGACGTGGATTAAGTAATGTGGATTGATGTGGAACGATGTGAAAAGATGAGAGTTTGTTAGATGTGATGAGATGGAATATGATGTGATTGGATGAGAATGGATGAGAATGATGGGAATACATAATGATTAGACGTGGATTAAGTAATGTGGATTGATGTGGAACGATATGAAAAGATGAGAGTTTGTTAGATGTGATGAGATGGAATATGATGTGATTGGATGAGAATGGATGAGAATGGATGAGAATGATGGGAATACATAATGATTAGACGTGGATTAAGTAATGTGGATTGATGTGGAACGATGTGAAAAGATGAGAGTTTGTTAGAAACTGTATTTATGACCTGTTTTTAAATGATTGTTTTATGTCAAGAATGCTGGGGAAGAATTTTGACCATCTTGTGAATGAGGTCGTGGAGACCTAAGTGATAAAGTTGCAATAGCTGACGGAGAGTCAATGGAGGATGTCTCGCGTAGTAGCAAGTAGTAGCAAGGTCAGTCGAGGTCTTGACCAGCCTCAGTTTGATTTAAATGGTGAGCTTCCGGTATGGTGGATGAGGGACCAAGGAAGCGGCCTATGAGTGAAGTGCTAGGTGACCTGCGAAGGATCCTAGAGGATGCTGACCATACGGTGCTCAGGCTCTGGGTCGCTGAAGATACCAACGCATGCGTCGAGGAAGAAAATGGAACAAGGAGTTAGAGTTGTTTTCTAAAACCAGGCATGGATCTGGTTGATTGACCTTGCTGATCCTCAACGGATGAGTCCATGGCTCTTTTATATGGATCTGTTGGTTGATCTTGCTGATCTTCAACGGAGAGTCCATCTGTATTTTTATAAGTGAATATATTTCGAGGTATTATGAGTTTGTTAACATTTGGTTGCGCATAGCACCATGAGTAGAATGGAAACTTGGGTGATAATTCTCTTTGTCTTCAACATGAGCTTGTGGAACCTTGTGAGGTGGTCCACCCTTGTCTTCATGTCTCCATGCTGATGCATGCCCTAATCTATTGCACAAGTGTTTGCGTTATGGTGCCCATAATCTCTTGCACAAGTGGTTGCATCGTGCTTCTCAGCATCATCATCATTTATCATAGCGGGCATTGCTTGTGCATTTGCTCCCCCCAAATAATTTGAAGTATTGACCACATTTACAAAAATTGGCCCAACTTGCACATGATTGGTCTTATGTGCTGCATTTGCAATGTTGTCAGCTTGTAAATTCATACCCTCATCACCAATCTCCTCTACATGATCCTCCTTCACCATTTCCCTATCTTCCCTTATCTCATGAAGTTCCATTGCTTGCTTAGACGAACACCCCCTTGGCATAATGGTTGAAAATGAGAAATGGCTATTAGAAAGCTTTAATGATGTCAAAATTTCATGATCTAGGTCTCTATGGATAGATCTTGTGGCATAGAATGCAAATATGCAAGAATATAATATTTTTGAATAGCCTTAATATTCTCTGTTTTAGGATTTATGCGACACTACTAAAAAATGAAATTAGGCCATAAAGTACTCAAAAGTTATCGAATTTAGATGAAATTTGGTGTGTGGGCTTGTAATGACAAGTACTAACTACGCCTAAGAGGATTCGACCAAAGTCAAAGTGCAGATATCCTCTGTTTTGACTTTTTGGTCAAAGTCAATCGTCACCCAAATGACATTCGATTTAGATGTACTATGGATTTTTGTGAAGCCCTAATGATTTACATCCATCCTATGATGTCATTTGTCCCAAATAGCTCTGGGCATAAATTTGACCTCTAATGCAAAATGGCAAGTTGGGGATCCAAATGATGTCGAAATGGAGAGGTTTAAGGCTTGTTGGGAAGTGTAAGGGAGTAGTAAGAGCGTATATAATCAGAAAAGTTCCAGCGCTAATGTAATTTTATTGAATTAGGGTTTTGTGAATCTGTAAATTTTGCTCATGAGCTCCTTTGGTACCCATTTTCCTTCCGCATGTTCCACATGTACCATCCTTTTCTTCCAAGCATATTTGGCATCCAAAATCACCTTATATGTGTCCACAATTACCCTCAATCCCAACCATGCATGTAAATTTTAAATTTTTTTGGCATGGTCTCCTTTATATTAGTGACAAAACTTAAAATTTCTTATGTACTCAAACCACAACCAATGTTCTCTTGGCAATTAGCATAGCATCAAGGCATATCTTCATTGCATAATGAATTGGTAAATGGCATATTACATGTGATCTTTGTACCGATCAAGACTGATTTTTGATGAAGAGCTTAGTTTGTTGATGGGTGGAGAGCTTTGCTTGCTAATCTCCTAGCCAAGCCTTCCCACCCTCTTACCAAGGTTTAGAATCCGATGGCAAGAGTTGGGGCCATTTCTTCTCTGAGTATCTAATCCTCTTCCTTACCTCTTACCATGGCACTCATGGCAAGGAAGATTCAAACCATGCTCCCCTTGGCCTCTCTAACCAACCTTGCCTTGATGAAAAATGTGGGCCTTTGTTTGCAGGTTTTTGGAGACTCCATGGGATTAATTCCTCAAGAAAAGGGCTCCAAAAAGGTAGAAAATGCTTGAGAACTCCATTGCTAATCTTGATGAAGCATTTAAACATGTCAATGAGCTTGATATGTGGTGCTATTTACGATTTTTGCCGCCAGTTCTTCTGAAATTCGTCACCGCGCTACTGTGTTTCCAAGCCTCAAATCACTTGCTTAAGGTGCCTAGGAATCACCACTAAGGCTTAGTTAGCTGCTTGGTTACATGTACATGAAGTTTGAGCAAGAGATTTGATGGAAACTACAAGATTCTAGGGTTTTCTTGGAGCACAAAAGAGGATGCAAATTCTGCAGCAAAACATGATGAAATTGGGAAAAAGCGGGATTAATGAGAAGCTCTGATACCACTGCAATGAACTAGATTAAAGGCATGGAGTGATGACATGGGTGTAGGATCACCAAATATAAGAAAGGAGAAGGGGAAGGTTGCCACACAGAGGCTTATTAGCTTGTAATGTTTATTAGTATAAGTTAATTGTGATTAGCTATTCACATTGGCATATATACCATGGCCCCCTTTTCACAAATACTTATTAATGTCCACCCTACTTGGCCTTTGGCCCATAAGCCAATGTCCTCCACTTACACCTAGCCCTTTGGCCCAATACAACGTATGCTTAGCCCTTGGCCTCATACATACAACTTGTGTCCACCGCTTCATTACAACCAATTTTCGTGCTGACTCAGGCAAGTGCATAGCAATGGCATGTGCAAAGCAAGCAGACAAGCTTGCATATGGGCGTGAGTTAATGCATGCAATGATTCTGAAGATCTGGAATGCCATCCACCTGGTGCATAAGATTGAATAAGATTCTTTGATAGTTTGTGAACCAAGCTGGATAAGGGCCAAGCTAAGTGCCAATGTGAAAGACTACTAGCTGTAATAGCGTGCTCCTGGATATGCATGCAAGAGATGAATTGGCAGTCCCCTTCCTATTAAAGTCATCCTAGGTATTCTCTCTAGATATAAAGAAGCTTTAGGGAGGGCATCATTTGCTTTCGAAAAAAGGGCTTATTTCATACTTGTGTGAGCAGGCCAAGGGCAGTATATCGACAGTGGTTATATTTGTACATCAATCTAAACATAGCTGCTATCAAAACACAATGATGTTATGAGAGGAGTTTTGAATAAGACTTAAATTAATTATCATGTCTCTAACTATGATTCCATCCTTTCCATATTTATTTTACTATGTGAGGTTCAACTTTCATTGCGTCACATGTCAGTGTTTGATAAAAGGTAGAAGTAATATAGTATTACTAATATTGTTCTAATTAAATATAATTACCTATTTATTAAAAAAATGGATAGACAATTACATGCACATTATGCAAAAGAAACTTAGAGGCGTGCTATGGTTTTGACATATGGCAAAGCAATAGATGATTTGAAACGGCTTAAGAAAAACCATTGAATGGATATTAAAAGGCTTTTATGTATGATTATTTCACGTCCACGAGATTTTGTTTTGTATCATGGTTTCAAGGAGGCCACATGTGATGAGGAAAATACCATACACACCAACAAATATGTAACATAACACTTTTGATATTATTAAAGAGAATCGCATCACCACCAAGCTACATATTAATGGCACGATGTTAGTTGAGGATACAAGCAAGAGTATCCATGATGACAAATACCTACAGTAGACCAAACATAAGGTTGATATATGTAGTGAGAATTTTTAAGGGAGGTCATGTACATGTAAGAAGGTCTTATGTATGTGGTCAAAAGAGCTTGACAATAACCATGAAGCTTATATTTCTACTACCCACCTAGAAAATTTCATTCATTTTGAATCAAGATAGTGATGTTCAAGACGTAGATCTCACATGCAAAGATGAGGTGAGAGAGAGAGAGAGAGAGTGCGCACAAATAGAGAGACAAAGAGCGCACACATCCGAGGTAAGAGTAAGAGAGGGTACAAGAGAGACAGAGGGTACAAGAGAGAGATATATATAATGACATGCTAGCACATGCAAAGGAATAAGAAAAGCAAACATAGTAAAAGAGGGAGAGAGAGAGATGGTTAAGATACGGGAGAGAGAGAGAGAGAGAGAGAGAGAGAGAGAGAGAGAGAGAGAGAGAGAGAGAGAGAGAGAGAGGGTGGGGGAGGGGAGGGGAGAGAGAAAGAGATAATGACATGCCAACACATGCAAAGGAATAAGAAAAGAAAACATAGTAAGAGAGAGAGAGAGAGAGGAATGCAGAGGGGCAGGGTGGTAGATGAGATGAAAGAGAGGGCGAGAGAGAGACAAAGAGAGAGGATGGAGAGAGAGAGAGAGAGAGAGAGAGAGAGAGAGAGAGAGAGAAATAGAGAGTATGGAGAGAGAGACATGGGAGAAGAAAGAGTGAGAGGGAGGAAGGGAAGAAGGGGAGAAAGAGAGAAGGAGAGAGAGGGAGAGGGAGAGGGAGAGCGAGAATAGGAAGGTTGGAGGGTGGGAGGGAGGGAAGAAGGGGAGAAAGAGAGAAGGAGAGAGAGGGAGAGGGAGAGGGAGAGGGAGAGCGAGAATAGGAAGGTTGGAGGGTGGGAGGGAGGGAAGAAGGGAAGAAAGAGAGAAGGAGAGAGAGGGAGACGGAGACGGAGAGTGGGAAGGTGGGAAAGAGAGAGAGATAGATAGATAGATAGATAGATAGATAGAGAGAGAGAGAGAGAGAGAGAGAGAGAGAGAGAGAGAGGAGGGAAGAAGGTGGTGGAGGGAGAGAGGGAAGAGGGTTGGAGGGGGAGGAGAGAGAGAGGGAGAGGTAGAGAGAGAGAGAGGGAGAGAGGGAGGGGGAGAGAGAGAGAGAGAGAGAGAGAGAGAGAGAGATAAAGAGATAAAGAGAGGGAAGAGGGTGGGAGAGAGAGATAGAGATAGAGAATGAGAGAGAGAGAGAGAGATGGGAGTGAGATAAAGTGAGTGAGTGAGTGTGTGTGTGTGTGAGAGAGAGAGAGAGAGAGAGAGAGAGAGAGAGGAAAGAGAGGATCTATGGTGGACTAGAGGGGACAAAGGGGGTTGCGCTAAGAGGTGGTGGTGGAGGTAGTGGGAGGAGACAGGAGGAGCTAGTGGTGGAGGGACTACATAGAGAATGTTCACATCTTTAAGAGAGAAGGGTTGCTAGAAAAAGCTCCATCAAAAAACACACTCGAGGACTTATAAGAATACTACTTTGATTCTCCACCCAACAATATCCCAAATGGACCCTAAAATCATGGTTATATAGGCCTTAGTGCTGCATGACCTTCCAACTTCAACCCCTTGACCTTTCATTAGCTATACATTGTCTTTTCATTAACCAATGCCTCTTCAACTTCTTTAGAAGGGGGCAACCTCTTTTGTGTCCCTTGGTCTTCCATTGTGCACCATTTACTTCCTGTTTTACTTTAACTTTAATGCCTATTATCCATTTCTTAGGTATTTCCTTTTTGAAATCCCCTGAACCTTATTTATATGCCCAAACCTTTTGCATATGAATAATCTTTCCTAGTATTACCTTTTAGTGTTTCATGTCAATCTAATAACATTTTTCCCCCTTGAAAGAAAGGTTTTTGTCCTATAAAACAAACTCATGAAATCTTTTCTTTAGTGTAGCCACTCTTCCCTAAGTTGATACATCTTCTGGTCTATCTTTCCATTTTAGTAAACATTATTTAAACAGAGAATGTCTAATTTTCTTTTCTCGATATTCAAGAATCTTTTGAGGCTCATGTGCAAGAATAGGTTGTTCTATAAAATCCACTATTTCTTATTTTCTAATGACATTGTCATTGTTTCCCATCTTATGTTTGAATCTACTAACATAAAAGATAGGATGTACTCTAGAACCTTTCGGTAAAGATACCTTGTAAGGTAAACTTCAAAATTTTTTTAAGTATTATATAAGGACCACAATACCTTAGACTTAACTTTGGAAGTTTTCCACTTTATAAATGATAGATACACATTCTAGCCAACTCTCGTGTTTTACTTCTTTTTTAGTTGGTATAAATTGTACCAACTTGGTTAATCTATCCACTACTACCCACATTAGATCATGCTCTCTACTTGTTTGGGATAGTCCCACTATGAAATCCATAGAAATACTTTCCCACTTACCCTCAGATATTAGTAGTGTTGGTAATATTCCACCTAGTTTTAGGCGCTCAACTTTATTGACTTGGCACTTAGGGAAATTCATAACGTATTTCTGGACGTCCTTCTTTAAACCTGCCTAATAAAACTTTCTTTTAACAAGTGCATAGGTCTTAGAAATTTCCAAGTGCCTCGCACTTGGATTGTCATGCAAGAATTCCTTTAAACTGTGGGGGAAACAGAGAGACAATAAAGACTTTGTCTATGTTTTCTAATGCATGAGCATCTTCCTAATCCCCCTCAATGAAGCGGCTTCCTAATCCCCCTACAATGCATTTTTTTGATGTTGGACCAGAGACCACATTATAAAGATATTGAACAATAGGAGGTGATGCATAAAGAGATGCATGAGGAAAGGAAGAGACTTATAAGATTAGTGGTCAATGAAAGAATGGAAGAAGGCAATCAAGGATGTAAGGATGACAAGAAATACCCAAAACAAAAGGCAATGCACTGTTTGCAATTGGAGAAGTACAGCACCACAAAATATAGTCCTTTAGGAAAGGCAACCTAGATCACCAGATTCGTAAGTTGTTAAACATGTTAGTTATTATACATTACTAAATGTGTGTCATGTTTTTTATGCATTTAATTTCATGCCTTCAAACATGTTTGTAATTGTAAAAAATGACAGTTGTTGGTCGCACCCCAAGAGAATGGGATGCAAACATTATACAAAAGCCAAAACTTGGGAGTGGCTTAAATAAATCATGACATCTAGAGAGCCCGATGTAGCTATGCAATGATTAATTGATCTCACATGCACTTAATTCCTTTGAATATTTATATATTGAGCTTGTTTTAGAACTAAAAATGTATGATTTTTCATTATGTTTCATAGGAGGAGAAAGAAAGTGGCTAGGATGAAGGTGAAGGTGGTGGTGGGGGGGAGTTCAAGGATACAAATGATGATGAGGAGGATGCTCCTTACATAATAAGCTTGAGGACTTGTAAGATTAGTACCATATCCCAAATAAACCCTAAACTCATGCTTATATAGACCTAAGTGGTGCGTGACCTTCCAACTTCAGCCCCTTGACCTTTCATTGGTTAAACATTGCCTTTTCATTCACCAATGCCTTTTTAAATACCCCTAGAAGGGGGATCCCTCATCTCCATCCCTTGGGCTTCCATTGTGTACCATTTACTTCCCTTTTTACTTTAACTTTAATGCCTACTATTAATCATTGCTTAGGTATTTCCTATTTGAAATCCCCTGAACCTTATTTTTATACAAACCTTTTACATATAAATAATCTTTTCTAGTCTTACCTTTCAGTGTTTCCTGTTAGGCTCATAACATTTCCTTCCCCTTGAAAGAAACGTTTTTGTCCTTGAAAAAAATCTCAGGAAACCTTTTCAGTCTTTAGTGTAGCCACTCTTTCCCAAGTTAATCCTTCTATCTTTCCAATTTACGAAACATTCTTTAAACACAAAATGTCTAGTTTTCTTTTCTTGATATTTGAGACTCTTTTTAGGCTCATGTGGAAGAATAGGTGGTTCTATAAAATCAACTATTTCTTCTTTTCCAATGATGTTGTCATTGTTTCCCATCTTGTGTTTCAGTCTACTAACATGAAACACAGGATGTACTTTGGATCCTTCAGGTAAAGCTACCTTGTAAGCTACACTTCCAATTTTGTTAAGTATTGTATAAGGACCACAATACCTTGGACTTAATTTTAGAACTTTTCCACTTTTTAAAGTTTCTAAAACTAACTCACCTTCCTCAAAATTAATTGGTCTTCTTTTACCTTTCTCATACTAATAGAACGATCTTGCGCTCTTTTAACGTTGCTTTTTGCAACATTTAGCATGTCTTCCATGTCTTTGAGAAAGTCTTTTACACTGCAATTTGCATTTTTGTAACCCAACTTCTATGGGTACTCTAGGTTGGAATCCATACATTAGCATGAATGGACTAAAACGAGTAGCAGAATGTTTAGCGCTATTGTAAGACAATTCTAATAATGAAAGATAATTAGCTGAAATATACCCATATTTTTTTCCATGATCTATGCACAAAATTTTCTCAAAACTTATACGAAAAAAATCACATCATATTTCAACAAACGAAGAGATTTCAATAAACCATAATCGTTGACAATCCAAAGTAACAATAATAATTGCCAATACAAAATCTCAAAATCAGAGAGAGAATCACCAACAAAAAAATATAGCCAATAGGACTTTCCTCTGACGCCCGTCCACCCAACCACCACATTGGATGTCACGGTTATCATGCGTATGCCTCTTATAAATCTCGTCCACTTTGGGTTCTACCAAATGGCTCCAAGAGGACATAAATCACGTTCTCTATTCGGTGTTCCCTGTCTAAGGACGACGGCCCGAATCTCAAAATCTCTCTCTCTATCCTACACAAAAATCACCTCAAGGCTCTGGAAGAAGCCAAAAAAAATCCCACAAGAATTAGTAGATTATCATGCACAAAAACATTAAAGATAGAAATTCCTTATAAAAACATGATCTTGAACCCAATTAGAGATGATAGGTTTGTTTTTTTATATATAAACATTGGAAAGTGGTGTCGAACTCATTTCGCAAACACTAGCCACCCCATGCCGAATCTTCCAATTATCTGAACACGGACTTTATTCTTCTTGTGATGAACTAACTTTCTTTAATACGTCTGTATGACAAATAAAGTGATCCACACCCTTATGCAAGGCTCTTACTGAGAATTAAGGGTCAAGTTGGTGTCCGAGCCATGTTTCGAGTACCCGTTGTGCAGTTATATTTACTATGTAAACTTGCCCATATGAGCTTCCTTTAGGCTAAACTACTCACTAATGACCCTCTTATACATTATCTAACATGGTTAAGTATATAATAGAAATCACTTACAAACGACACCACAAAACATGCATTAAAAGCCCCAAAATTAACCAAAAATTGACATCTCTAAAATTACTAAATTTGTGACCAAACTTAATATTTTATGTCCTCTAACTATTTTCCACTTTTCAACATTAAATGTTTAAGCTAAAAAATTACCGAGTCAAATGGACCCAAAAATACGTACATATGAGTACGTTACATTAACATATGCTTGAAGCATATGTTCTACAAGATATGCTCGAAGCATATCTTCTAGCACTTTATTACCCCTTTTTGTCTCTCTATCGCTTTGTGGATGTTCAGATGTACTCATACTAAGTTTGGTGTCCTGAGTCATTCGTGATTTTGTCGTTTAGATTCTCAAAAAGTAGCACGAAAATAGTTTGACGTTTTTATGATTTTTCATACTTTTCGGGTTGTTTTTGCCTCGATTTCTGGGTTGAATTTTGAGGCTTCTAGTAGTCGGAGGCCAAAACGATCAATTTCGACTATGGATGGCCAAGACCAAAAGTTTAAGGGCTTGATGTTAGCTTTTCGGTAAGCCCTAGAGCGCCTTCATCAGATATACGATTTAGGAGATGAGCCTCTAAATAGGGGTATATTTAAAAAAAATGATGGCGTGAGGTCTTAAGGCGTGATACCCTTAATCCGTGAAAGGCTTGGCCGTGAAAGGTTATCCCATGAAATGGTTTAAACCTGTGAAAGATAATTTCGTGAAATGGTTTAAACCCATGAAAGATAATTTCGTGAAATGGTATAAACCCATGAAAGGTAATTCCATGAAATGTTTTAAACCCATGAAAGGTAATCCTGATAAATGGCTCAGAATCGTGAAGGGTAATTCCGTGAAATGGCTTGGAGTCATGAAGGGTAATCTTGTGAAATGGCTTGGAACCATGAAAGGTAATCCCATGAAGGGTAATCCCATGAATTGGCTTGGAACCGTGAAGGGTAATCCTGTGAAATGGCTTGGAACCGTGAAGGGTAATCCTGTGAAATGGCTTGGAACCGTGAAGGGTAATCCCGTGAAATGGTTTGGAACCATTGAAAGGTAATCCCGTGAAATGGCTTGGAACCATGAAGGGTAATCTCATGAAGGGTAATCTCGTGAAATGGCTTGGAATCGTGAAACTCGGCCATAAAAGGCTTGGCCGTGAAAGTCTTGTCTCGTGCGTTTTTTTTTAATTTCAACTTTTTTTTGAATTTTCATTCTTTTTTGAATTTTCATTCTTTTTTTGAATTTATGAATTTTTTTTTAAATTTTTGATTTTTTTGGGGAGTCTAGTGGGAAATACAAATTTTCTTGTTTGGGGGGGATATTTTTTGAATTTAAATTTAAAGATATATTGGCATTTTTCCAAAAAGATGCGTGGGAATAAAAAAAAGTCAACCTTTTTATGACACCCCTTACACCCTTCATAAATGACCTCCAAAATGGACAATTTGACAACTCATGAGCATCTACTCATTGAATGCTTATTAGCCTTAATGAGTTATGTAAAAAGGTGATTAAGAACTAATCAAGAATTAATCCTTTTACTAATCTTTCCTTCTTTTACACTAATCGAGTCCTCTAATTAACCACTAATCGACCAATGCTAAGCTAGCTGCATCAACAAATGTGTAAATTAATCTAAAATAAGAGATTTATTAGACTCTTAATTTTGGTCTCTTCTTTTAAGACACAATTAAGCAAAGAGAGTCAAATTCCTTCAATTTGATGTAATGGTTCATTGAGAAAGTACCTGGCTGCTTCCCCCTCTATGTACTGATTGCGGAAGAAGACCTTTCTAATATCTCAGATATCAGCTACGTTCGGAATTTGAGGCACTTCCAAATAGCTTGAGCTCTAGCAGAGTCCATCCGTTCCTAGTTTTAGGAATTATCCATTGTGCACCAGGGAAGTATTTACCACTTATCATCTTCAAGAGTGATAAACCACTTATTGAGAATATATTTTTCCATGTAGATGAAAGCTCGCTCAAACACATTTCTCAGTGTCAGGCATACCTGGTTTTTGAGGTCTCCTTGACCAAACTCCACGTACAGTGTCCTTCCTCTGGACATCTCATCTACAGGCACATTATGAGCATGAAAACGAAAATGAGGTTAGTGCAGATCCTTGAGACAGTAACCCACCATTCACTGGAACGTGTGCATTTTAATCTAGCGAAGCGCCCGACACATGATAATCGCTCCGACGGGCTTGCTCACATTCCACATGACGTGGTGCAGCAATGATAGAAGTAGACAGGATGCGAGCCACCATCTAAAAGTGCAAATGGTGAAGCATTCCACCTCTTTTTGAGGGAGAAAAGTGCTTGTGTGCACTGTCGTCGCCGAGAAAACTCGACGAGGTTATCCGTGAAAGAAGTGTTGACATCGGTGTTGCCGATGCCAATGGTCGTAGACACCTCGAGCATCTTCAGATTGCCACGAGTCGAGAACTTCGGACAGGGAGGAGCATTGGTCAAATGACTAGTTCACGAAACAGATAAGTCCTCCACCTTCTTTCTCTTTGTCGTGGCACACAATGTGTCGCTGCTGCCTACGATCCACATCGAAGAGTGAACGCAGAATATACAGAATATATATTATACATGTAAAACTAAACAACACAACACAACAACACCTGAAGAACGGGCTCTCTCTGTTTGACACCCTTGAGATTCTACAAACCAGCCGAGCCTTCGGACAGTGTGACGATGCGAGGAGGAATATTTTCCTTGTTGGCCTCACATAACGTGGCTTTACAAGGAACAGGGTTGACAGTCAGAGGGATGGAGGGCGCAGAAATGCCAGCAGGCGCACGAAAGGTGGGGGTACCGCAGAGAGGACCACACAAGCAGGAGAAGACTCCCATTTTCTACGCACACTCTTGGACTGACCCATGACAGTAGAGCACGTGGACATAGTGCAAATGCCATGGACACAGAGTCTACCTAGAAGCAGTAGATATAGCTTACCAAAAGGCACCAAACATAGCAACATGATGCCAATGTGAGAGAAATGCAGCGCATGCAAAGAACTCCAACTTGCACCGAGAAGGCGAATCTTGGCGAGGCCTGAAGGGCGTGCACACCTGTTTCACGCATCCAAAAACCTCCAAAGAAGAACAACCTGCGTCGAGAACACGAATCTCGGTGAGGTGTGAAGAGCATGCATGCCTACGAAGTAGAAGTTCCATTGAGAAGGAGAATCCTGACGAAGCATGAAGAGCATCCAGAGAACTCCACCCTATATCAAGAACACGAATCCTGGAGACTCATGAAAAGCATGCAAAAGATGATGCGGACACGTGTAAAGAGCACATGCTTCTCACACGTGTCAGCATCATGCACTCTTTGAATTTTCAATTAAGGGTAGGAAATGGAATGATGCCGCATCATATTTGTTAATTAAATAATACGAGCGCAAAACAACATTTGTGCACATATTTGCAGCAGTTGATGCTAAGCCTTTGGAGATGACAGATGAAGATACGTAGACAAATGGTTATGATGTGATAGAAAGCTGTGATTTGTGTGATATAGAGAGTTTGAAAGCCACCCAACTTAGATGACTGGAATGTTGTGAAGAGTAACCATAATGGTGTGCATCCGGATTCTCTTTGGTTTGAGAAGGCTTATATGCTGGAGGAAAATCATCATGCTTACATGGATGTTTGTAGTACTTTTTCTATGCCCAAGGTCTCTCGTTAATGGTCTCGAATCTGGATGAATAGATGTATAACAATGGAGAGGCAGGGCATAGGCTGGATAATAAGCTTTCTAGTATGTTTCAGCCAGTTGCTATGGGCAAATATCTGAAGTTGTTCCAAGATAGTGTGTAGGTGTTTAATCCTAGTGGGTGGTCAATTAAATTCGAAGACTAGGGGTGTTGTACCCGTTTGATCTAGGTGGAGGATTCTATTGTTGTGATGGTACAATCAACAAGTAAGAGTTTGAAATAGGTGTAGAGTTTGAGGAGTGAATAAGTGGTTGAGCATAAATGCTATAACCAAGGGGGACTTTGCAAACTATGATGGGTTTTTTTCGATCATGGTAAAAGACATCATAGTGTGGTCACATGCTAGATGCAGTGAACCAGGAGGAGTGGTATGCATACTTTGTATGTGTAAGATTCCTCCCCCAACCCCCTTTTTGATGTCCAGCATATTCCCCTGTAATCAATTCCCTTTTCTGAAATATAAGAGATCTTGTTTCTACCTGTTTTGGCATAGAGAGAGAAAATATTCTAGAGAGAGAATATTCAGATTTTTAATATTTTTGGATAGAAAATTATCTCATCTTATTAAAATAAGTTCCCCTGAAACAGAAATTCAAAAAGAACTTTCCAATGTGCAATTGGAATTAATTGGAAATGGGTATAAAGGACCTTAGCCTAAGGGTCTAGATTTATAGAAATTTTTGGATTATGGTCCAATTAAGGTTCTTATGGGCCAATAGCATCAATCCATGTGTAGGGAGGAGATAAATCCAATTTGTAAAAGAAGATACCCAAAAATGAGTAAATGCTCACATAAGATGAAGAGTTGAAAATGTACAAGGTTTATTAGTAAAAACACTATGAGTAATATTAAAAATATGAGATATTTTGGGTATCCAAAAATGAGTAAATGCTCACATAAGATGAAGAGTTGAAAATGTACAAGGTTTATTAGTAAAAAACTATGAGAAATATTAAAAATATGAGATATTTTGGGTATCCAAAAATGAGTAAATGCTCACATAAGATGAAGAGTTGAAAATGTACAAGGTTTATTAGTAAAAAAACTATGAGCAATATTAAAAATATGAGATATTTTGGGTATCCAAAAATGAGTAAATGCTCACACAAGATGAAGAGTTGAAAATGTACAAGGTTTATTAGTAAAAAACTATGAGCAATATTAAAAATATGAGATATTTTGGGTATAATGATTCCATTTTGACACATATGTAAGGAAGGGGAGTTCTTTAATGGAGGTGCATATTTCACATGCTTGAATGAGTTTTAAACTCAAAAATAATGTGATATTTTTATCTCTCCTCTATCTTGAACCAAACCAAATCAAAATGGAACCAAACCGAAAAAAAAAAGTAACCAAACTAGGTCCAAATCTAGTCCAAATTCAACCAAACTGAATTTGGAAAATTCTAGAATTCAGTTAGCTTTGGTTAGAGCTTCCCTCTCCTATAAATAGAACATGAGTCCTTTGAAAAAAATAGAAGAATTTTACTATACTAGAGTTATGCTGAAATAATGCTAATTTCTACTATTCTCTAAAATTCTCTCCAAATTGAAGAAATTGGAGCTTCCCTCTTTCTTCAATCCATATTGGTGGCTCCATCAACATACTTAACCAATTGATTGGTTGGGGGCCTCTACCGTGAACAAAGAATCAAGCAAATTGTAAGGTACTCTCAAGCTTGAGAAGCTTAATTGGAATGGTTTTTGAATGCTATTGAAGTTAATTGATGAATGGTAGTGAAGAGTTGCAAAATTTGATGAATGCTGTTGAAGTAAATTGATTAATGATAGTTAAGAATTACATAAATTTTCATTTATGCTTAATTCAAATGGTTTTATGTAAATTTTCTCTCTCACTCAAGTAATGGTCATACTCATGACCCATTCTCAATCTAAATGAAGCTTTTCATAAAGCTTTTCCTTAATCCAAGATTAATCTATGCTTGAGGCCAAGTTAATGGCTTTTTTCTATGCTTTTAGTTTATGTATATTGATGATTCAATCCATTGTGGATTAATGATCCAATTAGGGATCATTCTAATTATTTTCTTAATGATAAGCTTTATCCCTTAGAAAAATTGAGATTTATTAGTCATAGCAGCGAAGCTATGGCAAAATTTTTATAAAAATTACGCATAAAATAATTTCATTCAAAGCATAAAAAGAAGACTTCCTACCATATTCTAGGAATTATCATCCTAGATTAATTGAAAGATATTCATTGTAATCCTTGAGAAATTGATTTTTATATTATCATAATTAGATTTCATGCATAGAGGTATGCATAAAAGTTGATTATTTTATTATAAAAGTGTTACTTTTATCACAATCGAATTTCATGCATAGAGGTATGCATAAAAGTTGATTATTTTATTATAAAAGTGTTACTTTTATCACAATTGAATTTCATGCATAGAGGTATGCATAAAAGTTGATTATTTTATTGTAAAAGTGTTACTTTTATCATATTGGATTTCATGCATAGAGGTATGCATAAAAGATATTCTTTTTATACTAAAAGTGTGATTTTTCATCATAAATGGATTTTATGCATAACTTAGATGCACAAGAGAAATTCTTTTATTCTAAAAGTGTAATTCCTACCAAATTGAATTTATGCATAAGAAGATGCATAAAGATTGATTTTTAATTCAAAAGTGTCATTCTCATCTAAATTGAATTTATGCATAGGAAAATGCATAAAAGATTGAAATTTAATTCAAAAGTGTCATTTTCATTTAAAATGAATTTATGCATAGGAAGATGCATAAAAGATTGATTTTTACTTCGAAAGTATTAATCTCCTTAAATAGAATTTATGCATAAATACTTGTGTAAAGAAATCTTATATCAAATATAAGAATTCTCTTGTATTCTATAAATAGATATGAGATGTGATAGGATGTGATAAGAGGTGTATAAGATGTGATAAGAGGTGATAAGATGCTTATGAAATAAGTTAGGAGGTGATAAGATGAATTAAAATGTGATAAGATGTGTATGGGATGAGGTAAGAAGTGTATGTGATAGGATAAGATGTATATGGGTTGTGATAGGGCGAGAATGGATGCGATGTAAAAGATTAGTTGTGAAGGCATATGGGGTTATATGAATGGGAATGTGGAAATGGATGTATGTATGTGGATGTGTGGATGTGGAGATGGGAGTGTGGATGTATGAATGTAAAAATGGATGTATGCATGAAGATGTATATGCATAGATGTGAATGTGGATGTAGATGTGGCTGTATAGATGTGAATGTGGAATGTGGATGTGGATGTATGTGTGAATGTGGATGTAGATGTGGATGTATAGATGTGAATGTGGAATGTGGATGTGGATGTATGTATGTATGTGGATGTAGATGTGGATGTATAGATGTGAATGGGAATGTGGATGTGGATGTATGTATGTATGTGGATGTGAATGTATGAATGAGGACATGATAGTGGATGTATGCATGTGGATGTGGATGTATGAATGTGGATATGGGATGTGGATGTATAAATGAGGATGTGAAAATGGAGGTAAGCATGTAGATGTGGATGTATGGATGTGAATGTGGATGTGGATGTGGATGTAGATGTGGCTGTATAGATGTGAATGTGGAATGTGGATGTGGATGTATGTATGTATGTGGATGTAGATGTGGATGTATAGATGTGAATGGGAATGTGGATGTGAATGTATGTGAATGTGGATGTATAGATGTGAATGTGGAACGTGGAATGTGGATGTGGATGTATGTATGTATGTGGATGTAGATGTTGATGTATAGATGTGAATGGGAATGTGGATGTGGATGTATGTATGTATGTGGATGTGGATGTATGAATGAGGACGTGATAGTGGATGTATGCATGTGGATGTGGATATGGATGTGTATGTATGAATGTGGATGTATAAATGAGGATGTGAAAATGGAGGTAAGCATGTAGATGTGGATGTATGGATGTGAATGTGGATGTGGATGTGGATGTATGGATGTGGATATGGATGTGAATATATGATATGTGATGTGAAGGAATCTGAAGTGAAGAGATGGAAAATGATGTGATTGAATGAGTACACATATAAATGGAATGTGGAATAAGTAATGTGGATTAATGAGGGATAATGTGGAAAAATGAGAGTTAATATAGAAATTGTATTTGTAAACTGTTTGTAAATGCTGTTTGTAAATGGATGTTTTATGTCAAGAATGCTGGGGAAGCATTTTGACCGTCTTGTGATTAAGGTCGTGGAGACCTAACTGATAAAGTTGCAACTGCTGAGACGGAGAGTCAATGGAGGATGTCTCGCGTAACAAGGTCGGCCGAGGTCTTGACCAGCCTCGGTTCGATTAAAATGGTGAGCTTCCGGTACGGTGGATGAGGGACCAAGGAAGCGGCCTATGAGTGAAGCGCTAGGTCACCTGCGCGAAGGATACTAGAGGGTGCTGACCATACGGTGCTCGGGCTCTGGGTCGCCTAGGATACCCACACGTGCGTCGAGGAAGATATTGGAACAAGGGGAGTAAGAGTTGTTTTGTGAAACCGGGCATGGATCTGGTTGATTGACCTTGCTGGTCTTCAATGGATGAGTCCATGGCTCTTTATATGGATATGTTGGGTTGATCTTGTTGATCTTCAACGAGAGTCCATCTTGATTTTATAAGTGATCATATTGCCGAGTATTATGGGCTAGGAACTATTGAGAAGGCCCCTGTGTGGATAGGTGGTGAGCGTTCTAGTTGCCAATGATGCCATAGATACTCTGATGAAGGAATGATGTGAAATTAAGAATCAACCGGATAAATTGGAAGATTGCGATCAGTGGTACTATGGTTTCATTAAAGGATTGTTTTAAAGTTAGCTGATGCTAAGAAAAAGACAATTTCATATTGGGTGTGTAAGTGGTGTGGCTAGTTTTATGTTTGCATGAACTTCCGGCTAGGGGGCCTTGGAACTCTTTTCCTTGGTACCCGGGACAAAACCTAACCAAATTCCAAATTGGATCCCATCACTACAGTGGTTGGGCGGTTGGCTAACCCAGAGCATCCAGAGAAATCCACCCTATATCAAGAACACGAATCCTGGAGACTCATGAAAAGCATGCAGAAGATGATGCTGACAAGTGTAAAGAGCACATGCTACTCGCACGTGTTAGCATCATGCACTCTTTGAATTTTCAATTAAGGGTAAAAAATGGAATCGATGTCGCATCATATTTGCTAATTAAATAATACGAGCCCAAAACAACATTTGTGCACATATTTGCAGCAGTTGATGCTAAGCCTTTGGAGTTGATGCTAAGCCTTTGGAGATGGTAGATGAAGATACCCAGACAAATGGTTATGATGTAATAGAAAGCTATGATTTGTATGATATAGAGAGTTTGAAAGATACATTTAAAATTTGGATGTCACCAAGTTTGAATGCACACATCTGGAGAGCTAAATTTTTGTTTGATGAAGTGGAATAGAGTTTTTACACTTGTAGTATTTTGTGAGTTTCTTTTTAGGTCCCCACCATGCATAGATGATCGTCGACACATTCCTCTTTCAATGATGATAAGGCACCCATGTGAAGTCGGCATGAGTGGTTACATCTGAAGATTCTATGTCTATGCAAGAGATGCAAGGGAGAAATCATGCGTTTACGTCAAATCACAATATTCAAATATGTAAGATTATGGCCAATTTGAATATGTAAGACACGCGACTAGTTTGGTGAGTATACATAAGTTCTTATGCACATGATTTAGTTATTCATAAAGTAGTCCATGTTTTTTAGGACGAGAAGGAGGAGGAGGTATGTCGTAGAATGAAGGAGTCTTTGCCTCATTACTCTATGTTTAGTGGATGACTATGTTAAGGCTTTAAAGACCTCCATGATTCAATTGGGGTGAGCCCACGTGCTCGACATGAGGTGATGAAGATTTGGGCTTGAACGAGAAAAGTGACGACCTTTAAACCTTAATAAATGCACGACCGTGCGTCCGATTGACCAACGGTCTGAAAAGATGCAGGGGGGAAGAGAGCTTGAGCTCTTGCAAGCACACACACTCAAAAAACCCTAATAGAGAACACACAAGGTGAGAGGCTGAAAATCTTCTTCATCTTCACTCAACACTCAACACACAATATACAAAGATAAGAGTACACATAATATGAAAGGTACTCAACCAATACATACGAGGGTTCTCTATAGTGTGAACCCAACTAAATGAGCTGGCGCTATAACTATGCCAGTCTCTAGAATGGCTGTCACACAGCCTGTCATCCCACTGGCCACATATCAGCTTACCAACCATGCCAGTGGTGTAAGTGTGGGGCCTATCCCCTAGGCGGGTCATCAGTGTCCACCGCCTCACTAGACGAGCTCGATATCTCAACACTCCCCCTCGAGCTCAACTCTATCTCATGTACACCAAGCGAAGCCCTGAATCTGTGGAGCTTCTCTGTACCCAATGCTTTGGTGAAGATGTCAGCTACCTGATCCTCTGTGCTCACACAAACAAGGTCAAGGTCTCCTGCCAAGACCTTCTCTCTCACAAAATGGTAGTGGACCTCTATATGCTTCGTGCGAGCATGAAAAACTGGGTTCCTGGCCAACTGTATACTGCTAATGTTGTCACAAAAAATGATAACTTGTCTATCCACTGATAGACCCAAATCTCCAAGTAGCTTTCTCAACCAAGCTACCTCACATGCTGCCATAGCAGCTCCTCTGTACTCGGCCTCTGTACTAGATAGAGCAACCATAGGCTACTTCTTGCTACTCCAAGTCACAGCAGCACTCCCCAAGGAAAACATAAAGCCACTGGTAGATCTTCTATCTGAGATACTACCAACCCAATCAGCATCTGTGTACCCATGTACACATATCTCTGTCCCAGTCTCATAGAATAGTCCACAATGCAAGGTAGACCTCACATACCTCAGTATGCATCTCAATGCATCCAAATGCGATTTCCGTGGAACCTGCATAAACTGACTCACCAACCCAACAACATAGCTCAAATCTGGTCTGGTGATCGTCATGTAGATCAAACTTCCTACTATGCGCCTATACATAGTAGGATCCTCCAAAATCTCTCCTAAATCTACACTCAATTCGCCATTCTGATCCATTGGCGCGGAAATAGGCTTACAGCCTGTCATACCATACTTGGACAACATGTCCAAGCCATACTATCTCTGCAGTAATCCAATACCATGTGGTGGGGTGGTGACCTAATCACCTCAATGCCCAAGAAATATCTGAGCTCCCCCAGATCTTTCATCTCAAACTTCTGTCTAAGCAAGATCTTTACATCAAAGATCTCTACATCATGGTCCCCCGTAATGATCAAGTCATCTACATAGATGACAACAAGCACATCCCCTCTATCACCGTCTCACATATAGTGAGAAATCTACATTGGCTACATGAAAGCCAATAGTGACAAGATATTTAGAAATCTTGTCAGACCATGCTCTTGGTGCTTGCTTTAAGCCATACAAGGCTTTCTTCAACCTGCAAACATGCTCGGTGTGACTCACATCCTCATAACCGGGTGGCTGCAACATATACACCTCTTCCTACAAATCCCCATGCAAGAATGCATTCTTTACATCCATCTGATGTAAAGACCATTGCTTTGACGCAGCCACTGCTATCACAACTCTCACTATTGCCATCTTGGCAAACTGGGCTGAAAGTTTCTTCATAGTCAATGCCATATGTCTGCGCATATCCTTTGGCCTACCAATCTAGCCTTATACCTATTTATGCTTCCATCACTGTTATGTTTTACTTTGTACACCCACTTGCATCCAATGGCTTTCTTGCCTTCAAGCAATTGCACTAAATCCCAAGTCTCATTTCCATATAGTGCATCCATCTCCTCATCCATAGCTTTCTCCCAACACACATTTCCAACAGACTCATCAATGCATGTGGGCTCTACAACCTACACAACCTTTGCCATATATGCATAGTGATGTGCCACATAACCATCATAGGTAAACCTTTGCACAGGGTTTTTCACTCTCCCAGATCTTTGCAGCTTTTCATTCATGGCTTCCATAGCCTTCTTTACACCAGGTGTTCTCATAGCTGGGATCCCAAGCTCCTCATCAAGGCTCATATCTGAGCCACTAGACTCTCCATCAACATGAGAATGCCCTGCAGAAATGTCAGGCATACCAGGGGGCTCAACCACTTTCTCTTTTTCTTTACATGATGTACTAATCACATTTGCAGGACTGTTATTATGACGCAGCTTGCCACTCCATGGTCTGTCAAAACAGACCCACTAGATGAGGACTCTCCTGGTCCACTCAAAGACTGTGATTGTTGACCTGCATTCTGTGCAACCACACTTCCACTCACATCAGTCCTAATAGCTTCTTTTTCAGCAGCATACCGGATGCTCATCTCATCAAAGACAACATCCCTGCTTACCCTCAACTCACATGTAGCAGGGTTATAACACCTGTATCCCTTTTGCTCAAGGGAATATCCAATAAACACACATTTTTCAGCTTTTGGATCCAGCTTAGTTCTCAGCTCATGTGGCACATGCACATATGCAATGCATCTAAAGACTTTCAGATGAGACAAATCAAGTTTTCTGCCAGTAAACCTCTCCTCTGGAGTTACATCATGTATGGCTGCAGTTGGAGTCCTGTTCATGATGTATACTATTGTAGAAATAGCCTCAGCCTAATAGCTATGCGGCATATTCTTCTCTTCCATCAATGCTCACGCAATCTCAGCAATGTGCCTGTTTTTTCGCTCATCAGCAACTCCATTTTGTTGCGGAGTGTATCTGCATGTAAACTGTCTCTGAATATGATTCTTCTCAAAAATTCAAAGAACTCATTGGAGAAGTACTCTCCCCCTCCATCTGACCTTAGGCACTTTACATATTTCCATGTTTGCTTTTCAACCAAAACTCTGAAATTCTGAAAGTGAGTGAACACCTCACTCTTCTCCTTCATGAAATATACCCACACTTTCCTTGTGTGGTCATCAACAATGAATGTCACATAATACCTACAGCCTCCCATAGACATGGTCTTCGTAGGACCCCATACATCTGAATGCACAACATCTAGTGCATTTCTGCTCACATATCTGTTACGTGGAAATACATGCTTTGTTTGCTTTCCAAATTGGCATGCTTCACATATTCTCTGCATACCTTCCACTTTAAACTTTGGCAGCCCTGTCATAATTCCTTTAGTCTGCATAGACTGCATTCTCTGCACATTCACATGTCCAATTCTTTTATGCCAAATGTCTGTGTCTGCAACAATTCTTGAACCATTTGCAAACATCGCAGCACTCATTTCAGGCATGTCTACATTCAACGTAAACATTCTGCCCACTTTGTTGCCTTTTGCAACCAACCTGCACTTATCTTCAAAGTCTTCAACATAACAACCACCATCAGGGTTAAACCGAGCCTGCAAACCCTGCTCAATCATCTGGCCAACTGAAACCCTGCTCAATCATCTGGCTAACTGAAACCAAATTCTTTGTTATGTTCGGAACGTGAAGTACATTTGCAAGGTACTTCACTTTGCCATCCTGCATAGACAATGGCACATCTCCAACATGGGCAATTGGATGAGCAGTGACATCCCCTGTTTCCACAAAACCTAGTCTTTCAAGGTTTTTTGTCTCCTTGAACCACTCCCCATGACTTGTCATGTGGTTCGAAGCACCTGAATCCACATACCATACGTCATCTTTTTATGCTGCTTCAACATTTTCAGACATGGCATTCACGACATGCTGCATAACAAACAACCTTTCATTATCCTCATTGTTTCTGCTTGAGGATGCATAGCTGTTCTGCTGCACTTTCCCATTTTGCATGTCAGCCTGCTTCTTATAACATTCTGCCTGCACATGTCGAGGCTTACCACAATAAAAGCATTCATGTGCATCATTATATTTCCTTTGCCAATTTCCACGTCCTCTTTGACTCCCCCTGCCTCTGAATTTGCCTCTTCCACCTGTGTGTTGTTGATGTTGTTGTCGTGTATTCTGGGACTGTTGTTGTTGCTGCCTGCTCTGCTGGCCATAATTCTGATTACTTGTTCGGCCACCTTCATGACCACGTCCACGGCCTCCTCTACCTCGTCCTCTTCCTGAACTTGTGTAAAAGACCTGTTGCTTTGAACTGTTTTTGTTTTGTGAAGACTGTTGGTCTTCACCCAAGCTCTTCTCTTCTATAATCAGCATAGACACCAAATCTGTAAAGTTGGGAATGTTTTCCCGAGTCTGAATAGATGTCTTAAATGCCTTGTATTGTGGCCCAAGACCACGTAGACAGACTTCCACCTTATCATCATCATCTATTGACACACCAATAGATGCAAGGGATTCCACAATACCCTTTATTTTCAATGCATAGTCATTCATAGACATGCTCTTTTTCTCAACAGTATGAAGTTCATTCTTCAACTGTATCTTACCAAGGTGTCCCACGCCTCCTTGGGGGACTTGGCATCCTGAATGTGCCCAATCATGGTGTCCTGTATACTAATGGAGAGCCAATACATAACTTTCCTGGCTCCTTGGCTCCAGTCTTTAAACTCTTTCACATATGCAGATCAGCAGTCGGATTTATGTCCGGTATCTCCGGTGCCTCTTCATGCTCACCTTCTATGTAGTCCCAAGAGCCCTTTCCCATCAGGAAATTCGTCAACCTAAACCTCCAAGCATGTAAGTTGTTCTTATCAAGCTTCTCAGCCATAATCTGGGTTATGCCATCATTTGACATCTTGCCAGACACACAATATAAACAGGAACAGCACTTTGGTTTGTCCTGCACAAACTGCTATATTTTCTGCAGCGGTATTGTAGTACTCTCAAATGTCACAACCAGTGACTTTAATATGCATACATACACCCAATGGCAACTGTTGACCTCTTTGCAGCACACACTGTGTCTCCACAGCCAATTTGTCTTCCTGTAGTTCTTAAAACAAAGTTCTGCAGAGAATCGATGACTTACTCCTCGCAGTGCTCAAAATCACCTGCTTTCTGAAAAACGGAGGTCCAGACGCGCCCAAAACGCGTTTTCAGCTTGAAAATTTTTATCCAATAGGGACAATATAGTTGCCCTATAGCTTTACTCCCGCGAAGAAAGCTCCTCAATCAGAGATTGTTTGTCGGTGTCTCCCGTAGAGCTCCCGGCAAGGGTGTAGTCACCAACACAAATAGGGGAAGAGTAGTTGAAGCTCTTACCCTCGTACCACTTCCTGTTGTTCTCTTGCTTGCAGCTCAGCCCTTAGCATGAACTAGGCTCTGATACCATGAAAAGATGTAGAGGGGAAGAGAGCTTGAGCTCTTGCAAGCACACACACACACTCAGAAAACCCTAATAGAGAACACACAAGGTGAGAGGCTGAAAATCTTCTTCTTCTTCATCACTCAACACTCAACACACAATATACAAAGATAAGAGTACACATAATATGAAAGGTACTCAACCAATACATACGAGGGTTCTCTATAGTGTGAACCCAACTAAATGAGCTGGTGCTATAACTATGCCAGTCTCTAGAATGGCTGTTACACAGCCTGTCATCCCACTGGCCGCATATCAGCCATAATCTCACCAACCATGCCAGTGGTGTAAGTGTGGGGCCTATTCCCAGGCGGGTCATCAGTGTCCACTGCCTCACTAGACGAGCTCGATATCTCAACACGGTCTGCACCCCAACGACCAAGAGAACACCTCGGACAAAAAAAAAAAATTCTCCCCCCAGGGTGGTCCGTCGGCACGCAAAATTGAGGCCAGCGTCCCAAATTTGGGGACCTCATCCCAAAATTTGGATCGTACACACTTACTAGGGTGCCCGTACGATGGCCGCACAAGAACGAAGGGATGGTGCCCACTGTGTGGTCCACACGTACCGCTACGTGGACACCCATGCTGTCCCTGACCAGATAAGGTACATGCATACCACTCCTTTCCCTGTTAAACGACACCGTACCTTTCCCCTTGAGCCATGCAAGCCATTGATCTACAACCTTTGCTGGTACACCGTCCTTTCATCCTTGCTTTGCATAGCGCCCATACCCGTACCCCACAGTTATATAAACCCCCGGGGTGCTCCATGGGCAACACACATTTTTTTGCGTAGCTTATGCTCTGCTCCTGTGCTGCCGTCTGTCCCTCTGCAGTGTACTTGTTGTAGTACAGCCGCCCCTTACAGCCACCCCTCTCCACACCCCCTCATTTGCCACTTTTCAGATAAGGCAATTTTCCTCTATCCCCCTCTTGCTCTATGGGAGGCAGTGTCCTTAACTCTTCTTCCCCCCCCCATTTGCGTGGACTTTAGCCAGATGTTTTAGCCTTAAGAGAGGGTTTATGCGCTGTGGTCTTTTGCTCATACGGTGAGCAAACGATCTCAGAATTGAGATCTGACTAGAGCATTTCGATCGCGACAGCCAGCTCTACAAGACGACGTCCAAGATGGCCCCTTCCCGAAAACGTTAGAATATTACCTCGGGAGGAGCGTGCAACAAGATTAGAGAAGATGCTCCCGATGCGGCTCCAACCCTCCCTTTACAAGCTCCTCAAGGAAATGGTGGCCAGGTTAGTTTGGTTATCTTTTAAAGAAGAGTTTTTTTTAAATATTAGTGTTAATAAATGTCTATCTTTTTCTTTTAAAATAATGACATAAAATGAAGTTACAAATTGAGTGATGCTGCCTAGTTCCAGGCTAGTGCGGTGAATAAGCCCACCCTAGTGTGCAGACATCCCTCTGAGGGGCGCGAGGATCGAGCGATGGAGCCTGAGAGGGCGACATGCCGGCTTGAGTCCTTGCCACAACAGGTCGACGATGAGGTGTATGGTCCCGTAGGGTTTTGCCTAGCATGTAGAGCATGGAAGGCCGAATTCTAGATCATCGACAGTTTAAAGGAAAAGAATAAGAGAGCCGGTTTGGCTTGTATGGAATTGATTCATGTATAAATCTTTTGTATAAATCTTGTCTTTAGCATTATTATATTGTGAAAAAAGACTATTTTAACAAACCTTGTGAAAAGGTCCTTAATTAAGAAACATGTTTATTTATGTCAAACAGTGTGGTAGGATTAATTAGAAAATAAATTGACGTGTGAGTAGGGTGGAAAGTGGGAGGATGGAATGCCCCGACAGCACCATCCTACGGACGGGTGGACCCGATTAGTCGGGTAGCTTACCAACAGATTAAGTGAAAGCCCTACACTAGATAAATAGGTTCTTGGGCAACTCTATTTTAGAAGACTAGGCCAACGGCTGTGTCTTGCATGGATGAGGAAAAAAGCGTTGCCTCTAGAAATCAATGTTGAAATTTGAGCATAATGATGAGCTATGGTGGATCATACACTAGAATCAACATCATTAACAAAGTGATTAAGAAATGATTAAGATGTAATTAGTTAATAATTAGCAAATAGATTAATGTAGGCATGGATACTAAAAAACCAGCAAATTCTCATTAGGGCTATGCCTCAATTTATAGAGTTTACATCAAGCATCAAATCCCATTGATTTCTCCATGATTCACTCCCAGAATATCTCCACCTTTTGCCTAATTCTCTCCACCTCTTCTCTTTTCCCTGAATATCTCCTAGAATAACTCCACACTCCTAAATTCTCTCATGCTACCCTTTATTCTCTCCCAGTAGATTCTTCTCACCTTTTCACAGGTTCTTTCACAATTACATCTTCTCTTTTACAGCCTCTATCCAAGAGCTTGTTCCCACACACACCCTATTCACTTGTATTTTCAACACCTCCCCTCAAGTGAATACTCCTAGAACACCTAGACCCTATACCAAGTTTGCCTCCCCTTACTTGGTAGTCCGCGACCAGTATCTACTCCTCCCCTCAAGTTATCTCAGCACACCTGGACCCTATATCAAGTTTCTCTCTTACTTGACAGCCTGCGACCAGTGCCTCAGATCCCTAAACCCATAGTCCTTTACACTCTCTCTCTCTATGTGTCCAAGGCTTACTATAGTTGCCTGCGACCTTGATTAAAGTGCTCACACATACATCTCTCTACCACGTGGCCTACATCATCGGTGGCTCAGAGGTGGTTTTACTTTATTGGGGCAGGTTACATTGGGTTGTGTGGTCTCTCTCTCTCTCTCTCTCTCTCAGAGATTTTCACATGGCTACTCACTCTTTGAAGCCTCACATCTTCTCTTGTCTTCAGTCTTCTTCTCGTGGCAGCATCTCTCCACGCGTCCGTCTCTTCTTTCAGTCTTCTTGGGGCAGCTTCTCTTCTTGTGGTGGCAGCTTCTCTTCTCATGTCCATGTCTTCCTTTAGATCTTCTTCTCGGTGTGGATCCTCTTCTTGGGAAGAGATATTCTTCTTCTTTCATCGGGCGGCGGCCATGAGCTCGTCCGTCAGGTCATTTTGCTCCATGTGAGCAACATGTTTCAATGTTTTGCTGACAGTTTCTTTGGGCTTTTTATGTTTATTTTGTATCATTATGCAATGCAAACCCAAATTTATGCGGGAGGTCTTACCTCTTGCCTTAATCTGGACAAGGGCAGTGTCTGTTCCCATTTTTACACTGATAAAATGTGCCCAATACATAATGCGTATAGCATTCATTCTCATGCACATTCCAAAAGCAACTCTGGCTGTGAATAATCTTGAATTTGAGTGAGATTTACAGGCATTAACCAAGGGTTGAATGCAAAATGATGATTTTCACAAATTTATCAGCATAATTTTACCAGAAATTACATTAAATTAAGGGTAACCAATTTGTACGGGATGGTTGGAGTATCAAACCAACTCCGATTTGAAATATGAAGTTATAGGGATCTGTATCAGATACCTAATGGTTAATTTGAACCCTCAATTGCACCAAAATACAGTGATTAGCACTGATTAATCACTGATTAGCAAATTAATGCTCTGTTTTGTGTGCAGAAAACAGAGTATGCGGGGAGCCCAGATCTGGTGCCTTCCACTTCAAATGAGCTCAAATGCTTTCAAAGGCATCAATAGCAATGAGTCTAGTAGAGGATTAAGCCAAGAAACACAAGATTTGACCAAATAATGAAAGCTTAATCTCTGTTTTACCAAAGTCACCTGCAGATTTGATGAAGAGCTTTGATCTCATGTAGACTTGATGAAATTGAATTCTGTCTTCACCAGCTTGTAGAGCATGCTTGATTACCCCTTGGGCTAAGAGGAATTAGAGACCTTTGATCTGTGGAAGTAGAAATCACCAAATCATCTCAGAAAAACGTCGCTTTTTAATCAGCAAAATTCGGGAGCTTCCGTGGGCGGTTTGCGCTTCTGATTCGATGGGCTAGGGCTGCTATGGGTTAGCTAGCTTGTGTTAGAAGCTTATGCCCTAATTCTATGTGTGCAAGGTGCTAGAGATCCTCCACTGGCTGGGGGTGAAGGGGAAGATGAAAAACTCACTAAAAATTGATTTTTTTTGCTAATTACCTACTAATCCTAATTAATTCACTAATGGGCTTATAAATCTGATTGATTCTAGGCATGGCTCTGATACCATGTTGAAATTTGAGCATAATGATGAGCTATGGTGGATCATACACTAGAATCAACATCATTAACAAAGTGATTAAGAAATGATTAAGATGTAATTAGTGAATAATTAGCAAATAGATTAATGTAGGCATGGATACTCAAAAACCAGCAAATTCTCATTAGGGCTATGCCTCAATTTATAGAGTTTACATCAAGCATCAAATCCCATTGATTTCTCCATGATTCACTCCCAAAATATCTCCACCTTTTGCCTGATTCTCTCCACCTCTTCTCTTTTCCCTGAATATCTCCCAGAATAACTCCACACTCCTAAATTCTCTCATGCTACCCTTTATTCTCTCCCAGTAGATTCTTCTCACCTTTTCACAGGTTCTTTCACAATTACATCTTCTCTTTTATAGCCTCTATCCAAGAGCTTGTTCCCACACACACCCTATTCACTTGTATTTTCAACAATCAAGTCTAGTAGTTGCCCAATTTATGATCAATTACCCTATGGGTGATTTGATTTTTAGAAGATCACGCTCCCCCTATGGGATAGAACTAGGTCTTACCTATGAATCGTATCCTTGAATCTCTACATGGTCAAGGTATCGATAAATAGGAAATTTTCTCCAAGTTAAGACTTAGTGGACTATCTTAAGTGTTTCCCCTATTTTAGAAGGGGGGAACCTTACAGGTGTTAAGGCATTTTCCTATCATACCCTGCATTCAACACATGTTCTGATACTAGTCTTTTTCCAAACTCATGACATGGCATGCACATAATCATTCCACCGCGATGGCATGATGAGGGTCCCTGTGGATCCACCGGCATGGCAACACATAGAAGAGGAGTGGTTGGAATTCAAGGACGAGCCACTTCACTTACAAATTATATTGGGTATGGATGTCTAATATGTTTTATACTCTCAATCACCTTCCATTTGATTTGAATTATCTAATATTAGATGGCTCTGAATATATTTTATTTGTGCATTGTGCATAATTAGGACTCACAACATCCGATCACAATGCCATCGCTTGTTACATCATAGCCTATGTATCTCAAGAAGATCATGTATGAAGACCATCATCGATTTTTTCATTTGATCATGAGAAGTTTGTTCCACCTACTACAAAGTAGTACCCCACATTCTCTAACAGTAGGAGATTGGGAAGTATTGTGGAGAGGATCGTCCCATACACCACTGTCGAGAATGACAAGGTACTCAAACTTCTTTCGTCTTCCATATTGGACAAAGCTAAGAATCAATCATCTATTAGATCTGATGCACATCATAAAAAACGTAACATTGAATATTTGGGACCACATGATTGGCAAGAGAGATTCTTTAGCAGTTTGGAGAGGACTTGAGATTGATTGAACACCTCCCCAACACTTAGACAATAGTTCAAGAGAACATGAATGCAATTTTACCTAAATCACATCGAATCTTGATAAATAATGAGGAGAATAGATTGAAGGATTGAATTGCCTTCTTTCGTACCCCTACGGGTGTCATGCATTCTTTAAAGGGGGTATTCACAAAAACAAAGAAGAAAAGCGCAACTCAATTATATGTAATTGTCACAAGAAGTTTCAGGTATGTTCAATTTACTTATATAAGTGGCATGATGGTCTTTTATTGTAATTGCATAACATTGATTGCAATGTTTTTTGTTATATAGTTCATTCTTCCCATATGCATTAGCGGGTGTGGAGATCAAAAAGTACGGGAGGCCATCTACAAAATGGAGGTGGCGGTGAGGTATGAAAAACTAAATTTCTAGCATGTTGTGCTAGTTTGTAAGACATGTCATGCTAATTAAATGGACTCAACTCTATCTTAGGTACATAATTTCTAAGGAGATCCATCCATCCACTATTGATGTAGCCTTAGTAATGGCAGTAGAGGCAGTGTGCATGATAGAGGAGAACCTCCCAAGAACTATTCTCACTAGTCAAGATGATAGCATTGTTGTGGAGATCAAAAAGTACGGCAGGCCATCTACAAAATGGAGGCAGTGGTGAGGTATGAAAAACTAAGTTTCTAGCATGTTGTGCTCGTTTATGAGACATGTCATGCTAATTAAATGGACTCAACTCCATCTTAGGTACATAATTTCTAAGGAGATCCATCCATCCACTATTGATGTAGCCTTAGTAATGGCAGTAGAGGCAGTGTGCATGATAGAGGATAGCCTCCCAAGAACTATCCTCACTAGTCAATTACATCTTGTGGTACACTTGATAGATGAAGTGTTCATGTGCAGTGTTGTGCATGCTTAGTGGATGTTCTTCATTAATAATTTCATGAAGGAACTTCGACAGAAGGAAGCATGGTACAGGGTTGGTTAGTGCAAGAAGCATGTGTCCACATTTTAGAGTATCTCTCTCGAGTGGATTGCACAATGCCACAATTTTTGAGTAATGAGGAATATGAGCGCATGGTGTCCCACCTACCACAAGGAAAAGGAAGAGAAATGAGAATTCACACATCAATGTTAAAGAAGGTGAATACATTTTGTATTCTTAATAGTAGTGAAGTTATGAAGAGGTGGGTGGCAAGGTATGAAGAAGTGAGGAGAAGCCAATATGAGGAGAGACGAGCATTTAGGATGCCTTCAAGAGGCTTGCTATTTCCTTCAGATCTTGAATCACTTGAAAAATATTGTACTATTGATTGGCTTTATGAAGAAATGGAAAAGACAGAAGAACATGGAGAGATGGTGACAGAAGAAAAGTGGGAGTATACTGAAAGAGGATGCGAGCAAAATGTAAGTGTCTCTGCTTTGTCTTTTTTCATTCAAGTAGAATCTCATGATATGGTTATTCAATATCATAAATACATTTCATTTGGTGTTGGTGCTAGTATAAGGTATACCATTTCATGTGGTCTTCGAAGGAAAGCATTTTCACAGTCAACGTATAGATGTAAAGAGAAATACCCAAGATTGTGGGGTTATGGCAAACTTTGAGCAAGAAAGTGGAACAATTCTTGATTATTGTGGCATGATTCAAAACATCCTAAAGGTTAATTTTATATTCGATGTGAAGTGGTTCAAGGATATGTGTGGAGGTGCTCAAGCAACCATGAAAAGGCATCCAAATGGATTTATGGGCGATCAATTCCATAACTATGATAAAACATTTAGTGCAGTTGTTGCAAAGATGGGAACAGTGAGAGCAGTCATTGCTATGGCTGCAGGAAATGGTTGGGAAATGCATCAAATGGATGTGAAAAATGCATTTCTAAATGGTGATATACAAGAGGAAGTTTATATGGCACAGCCAGAAGGATATGTACACCCGAGGTATCCCACTCATGTATGCAGATTAAAGAAAGCATTATATGGTTTGAAGCAAGCACCTCGTGCTTGGAGTGATAAGATAAGCCGATATCTTATCTCCCTTGGATTTCAGGTTTCTTCAGCAGATTCTTCACTCTATATGAAGAAAACAGATCATGGGATTGTCTTACTTGTCATCTATGTGGATGACTTGATTGTCACAGGAGATCATGCTACAGATGTTACGCATGTCAAGAAGGCATTGAGTGGGCAGTTTGACATGAAAGACGGGTGAATTGAGATATTTTCTTGGGATTGAAGTGATCAAAGACCATGCAGGTACATGGTTAGTGCAACGCCAATATGCATTGGATATGTTGGCAAAATATGGGATGACAGGGTGTAAGCCAATGAGTACACCTTTGGAGCAGCAGAGTGTAAAGCTACGGGCTGATTTTGGTGAAGAGTTGGATGATCCATCTATGTATAGAAAGATGGTTGGCAGTCTTATTTACATGACTATCACACGCCCGGATCTCAGTTATGCCGGCCAACTGTTTCTTTTTGTGAAATTTTGTGAGTGCAAATGGCTGGGTCTATCCCTGGAAGATCCTTGTAAGTCCATGCAAATGCCTCTTGGTGTTCTTTGAAAAAGTCGGTGATTCTCCCAATGGGCGTGGCTCCTTTGATGTGCCCAGGTTCACAACTCTCTCACCTCCTCGTGTGGGTAAGTGGTGGGTGGAAGAGGAGTGCTACTTGATGGAGAGATAAGGGGTCATGGGCTAGGGTGTTGTCCAGAGGGAAATCACCAATGTGTTTGTCCATCCAGTCTTAGCGCGGGTATCTCTTCTACTGGTAAGGCTTCTTCCCAAGCCTAGAGGTGCTCTACCCACCTCTCCTTGTGGGTGCATCTAGGAAGGGTTATAGGTGCCTATGATGACTCCTCTTGAGAGACCTTCTTGCGAGGTTGTCGAGAAAACTCAGGTTCCCCTGGACCTATGACCTTTATCTCTTCCTGTTGAGACACTTTTGCAGAGGAGGATGCCGGAGAAGTGAGCAAAGATTCTATCCAATCCTGTACTCCTGTTTCTTTTGAGAGCTCTTCTTCTTGGGAAAATTCTTGAATAGGGTCTGGGTCCAGCTCTACTATGTCCATGTTGCTCTGGAATCCCTCATAGGAATTTAACCAATTCCATAGAGATTTTGTCACCTCTCACTCTGAACCGAATGGATCCCAGGCCTCATCCACTGGTAAGCCTTGCCATTCCTTCTATTCCTCCTTGTCATTGGGTCCTTCCTCCCGAACGGGAATCATGTCATGTAGGGCAGTGCCTCGAGAACTCTCATCGAGGCCTTTTTCCAAGGGCAAGGTCATTGTCCCCTCTAGGTTAAGGATATGCAAGCTGTCCTGACCCCAATCATGGATCACTTGAGCTGCCTTCAACAACCAAGGCCTTCCAATGAGTAAGTTGTAGGACCCTCGAGTTGGTGGGAGGTCTAACACCACAAAAGTCATTTCACATACTAATCCTTCAAAACTGATCGGAACTTGCCTGACTAGTCCCACGGGCATCACTTCTCTTTGGTCTGCCACTCAGATGGCGAAGGGAGCTGGCTCAATAATTTGGAGAACCAAGAGTTTCCTAGTAGCTTTGGGCATGATGCTAACACCAGAACCACCATCCACAACATTTGGCTCCTGTAATTTGAGTTCCTCCCACAGAGACTGTCACCCTTGGGCTTCGGTGATCGGCCACTCCTAGGATAGTGAGGCATACCCTTGCTTGTTGCTGCCTCTTGGGGGGATAGTGAGGCATACCCTTGCTTGCTACCTCTTGGGCCATCACCCACTACTACTACATGTAGCTTCACCCCTAGTTGCCTTCGGATCCATCCAATGCTCTGGACCATGCCTAATAGTTTCTCTCCTATTTCTTGGCTCAAACCACATAACTGAGGAAGGGTGATTTCCACCTTTACTCCTGCCAACTTTTCCTCCCAACTTAAATTACTAACCGTGGGTTGGGTAGACTCCTCATCTGCCTTTGAAGTGTGGTGGTTGGGGGAATGAACAAGGTAGCATTGCTTCCTTCTCCATGGTGGTGGGTGGTGTTGGAATGAATTCCTCCACGGCCTCCTTATAAGCTTGGTCCACAATGGATGGGTAGATTTCACCATCAGGGAGAGGAGTTGGTGTCTTTGGCTCCTTGGGACTGGGTGATGGCCGCCACTATTGGAGTGCCAGCAGTGGGAGGTTGCACCATTACCACTATTGGAGTGTCAACCTTGGGAGATGGAACCACATATTCCACCATGTTAACCAGAGGGGTTCTAGGACAATCTCGACTATAGTGGTCTCGACACTCCGGGCAATGGAGGCGTGGGGGCGAGCCCTCTGGTACAGTGCATTGAGCTTGCATGTGGCCGCTCCCCCCACAACGATAGCATATAAGAGGTCCGGCGGGGTTGTTGGGAGGACGGCGATTGGGAAACCTTTGGTTAGGCCAAGCCCCATACGTGTTGTTAGCGGCCGGAGGTACTGGAGGGGCAACAGCATAGACCACCGGAGGTGGGTTTTGATAGACTTGAGGTGTTTGTGGGACGGGCATAGGTGGGAGGTATTGCTGATAGGTTGGGAGAGTGCTTGCTTGATATGGAATTTGCATAGGCAGGTGGTTGTATGTTAGGGTCGCTCTAGAATGAGGGTGTATGCTACCGTGGCTACTTGAGCTCCCTGTTGAGATGAAGTGGCCTGGGGCGGTGGAGGGGGTTTGTACAAAAGTAGCCATGGGGGATGGAAGGGTATGTGGGGTAGCTAAGTAGGAGGGACCAGTGGGGGCATGGTTAATATAAGGTTGGGATTGGGGGGTTGATCGAGGGTTCAATAAGGGTGTTGGGTTTGGTTGGTGGTTTAGGAGCCTGGAAAGAAGTTGAAGCACTACTGGTTGGCACCATCATGTAGTCTTCGGCAAAGGGATTAAGCGGAAAGGCACCTTGCTTAAGTTGTTGTTGCATAAGGCGAAGTCCCTTGAGGTAGTAACATTCCTTGTCCTTATGGCCCGCCTTTGAGAAAAATGAGAAATATTTCTTGGAGGGACAATCATTTGGAAGATGACCTTGCGAGCTACATACTGGGCACCATAAATGGACTCGTCTTGGGATCTTTGACCTTGAGCTGCTCGATCTCCTTCCTGAGCTCTACCACCACGGCCGCGGATGTAAAAGCTACCATCGAGGCTAGAGGAACGATTGGAGGAGAGAAAGGCATGCCGAGGATAAGCAAGAGGTACTGCGCTCCACCATGAGCAGAGCATTCTCCAGTTGTGTAGCTTTGTCTTGGAAGTCTTGCAAAGTGCCTTGCGGTGGAAAAGTCTCTCTCATCTTCATCGCCATTTGAGTAGGGAGTGCTCGAAGCACCCACTGTTGTAGCATGTAGTTTCTAGGATCTTGGGGTAGCCGAGCGTTCAAAACTTTAGCTCTTGTGACAAGTTGGGCCATTGCTCCCCCACCTTCATGTGGAGAGTTGGTTGAGCTCCTGAGTGATGAGGTCGAAGTAGTTCCCTGGCCAAAAGGTAGCCAAGAACTGTAGCCTGAGGGTGGCCCCCAATCCGGGAAGTGGTTGATGGGAAATTGACTGTACCACACTGGTCGGCACTTTCTTTCAATGTTGTCGGGAACAAGACCAAGTGTACATCATCTCGGTTGAGACCTCTTGAGTCACACATAGTGATGAACCACCACACATGGACTTCCGCTTCAGTGATGGTACCTTTGAAGGTTGGTAGCTTAACTTGCACGCGGTTAAGGATAGTAGCCAATGGCTCTGGCCCTGGAGCTACCAATAGGGTTAGAAGAGGAAGATGCTAAGGGAAGAGGAACGAGGAAGAACCCTATGACTAGTTCGAAGAGAAGAATGAAGGGGTGAATCACCTCTAGAAGCTCTAAAATGAAGGGGAGAATGAAGGGGTGAATCACCTCTAGAAGCTCTAGTCTTCGGGGGCATGCCAACACTCCTTTCACCATGATCAAAAATCACCAAAAAAGGGGAAAAAAAGAGAGACTATCCTTGACCGCTAGGAGAGTCCCATCGTGATCACCAAATTTTGTCTAAGTTATGGATTGTTGAAATATACAAGTGAAAAGGGTGTGTGTGGGAACAAGCTCTTGGTTAGAGGCTGTAAAAGAGGAGATGTAATTGTGAAAGAACCTGTGAAAAGGTTAGGAGAATCTACTGGGAGAGAATAATGGGTAGCATGAGGGAATTTAGGAGTGTGGAGTTATTCTGGGAGATAATCAGGGAAAAGAGAAGAGGTGGAGAGAATCAGGCAAGAGGTGGAGATATTCAGGGAGTGAATCATGGAGAAATCAAGGGGATTTGATGCTTGATGTAAACACTATAAATTGAGGCATAGCCCTATTGAGAATTTGCTGGTTTTTGAGTATCCATGCCTACATTAATCTATCTGCTAATTATTCACTAATTACGTCTTAATCATTTCTTAATCACTTTGTTAATCATGTTGATTCTAGTGTTTGATCCACCATAGCTCATCATTTTGCTCAAATTTCAACATGGTATCAGAGCCATGCCTAGAATCAACTAGATTTATGAGCCCATTAGTGAATTAATCAGGATTAGTAAGATAATTAGCAAAAAAATCAGTTTTTAGTGAGTTTTCTCTCTTCCCCTTCACCCCCAGCCAGTGGAGGGTCTCTAGCATCCAGCACAGTTAAAATTAGGTCATGAGCTTCTAGCTTAAGCTAGCTAAGCTCATTAGCTTCAAGCCCATCCACTCCACGCTGCAAACCGCGCAGAAATGAAGCAGAAATCAACGTTTGAACCGGCGCCGTTTTTCTGAAGTAGAATGAAGATTGCTCTTTGCTCAGGTCAAAACTCTCTAATTCCTCTTAGCACAAAGGGTAATCAAGCATGCTCTACAAGCTGGTGAAGACAGAAATCAATTTCATCAAGTCTACAGAGAGATCAAAGCTCTTCATCAAATCTGCAGGTGACTTTGGTAAAACAGAGATTAAGCTTTCATTATTTGGTCAAATCTTGTGTTTCTTGGCTTAATCCTCTACTAGACTCATTGCTATTGATGCCTTTCAAAGCATTTGAGCTCATTTGAAGTGGAAGGCACCAGATCTGGGCTCCCCGCATACTCTGTTTTCTGCACACAAACCAGAGCATTAATTTGCTAATCAGTGATTAATCAGTGCTAATCACTGTACTTTGGTGCAATTGAGGGTTCAAATTAACCATTAGGTATCTGATACAGATCCCTATAACTTCAGATTTCAAATCGGAGTTGGTTTGATACTCCAACCATCCCGTACAAATTGGTTACTCTCAATTTAGTGTAATTTCTGGGAAAATTGTGCTGATAAATTTGTGAAAATCATCATTTTGCATTTAACCCTTGGTTAATGCCTGTAAATCTCACTCAAATTCAAGATTATTCACAGCCAGAATTGCATTTGGAATGTGCATGAGAATGAATGCTATACGCATTATGTATTGGGCACATTTTATCAGTGTAAAAATGGGAACAGACACTGCCCTTGTCCAGAATAAGGTAAGTGGTAAGACCTCCCGCATAAATTTGGGTTTGCATTGCATAATGATACAGAATAAACATAAAAAGCCCAAAGGAACTGTCAGCAAAACATTGAAACATGTTGCTCACATGGAGCAAAATGACCTGACGGACGAGCTCATGGCCCCAGCCATGAAAGAAGAAGAATATCTCTTCCCAAGAAGAGGATCCACACCGAGAAGAAGACCTGAAGGAAGACATGGACACAAGAAGAGAACCTGCCCCGAGAAGACTGAAAGAAGAGACGGACGTGTGGAGAGAAGCTGCCACGACAAGAAGACTGAAGAGAAGAGAAGATGTGAGGCTCCAAAGAGTGAGGAGCCATGTGAAAATCTCTGAGAGAGAGAGAGAGAGAGACCCCACAACCCAATGTAACCTGCCCCAATAAAGTAAAACCACCTCTGAGCCACCGATGATGTAGGCCACGTGGTAAATGTATGTGTGAGCACTTTAGTCAAGGTCACGGGCACTTATAGTAGCCTTGGACACATTGAGAGAGAGAGTGTCAAGGACTATGGAGTTTAGGGACTTGAGGCACTGGTCGCGGACTGTCAAGTAAGAGAGAAACTTGATACAGGGTCCAGGTGTGCTGAGATAACTTGAGGGGAGGATTAGACACTGGTCGCGGACTACCAAGTAATGGGTGGCAAACTTGGTATAGGGTCTAGGTGTACTAGGATTATTCACTTGAGGGGAGGTGTTGAAATATACAAGTGAAAAGGGTGTGTGTGGGAACAAGCTCTTGGTTAGAGGCTGTAAAAGAGGAGATGTAATTGTGAAAGAACCTGTGAAAAGGTTAGGAGAATCTACTGGGAGAGAATAATGGGTAGCATGAGGGAATTTAGGAGTGTGGAGTTATTCTGGGAGATAATCAGGGAAAAGAGAAGAGGTGGAGAGAATCAGGCAAGAGGTGGAGATATTCAGGGAGTGAATCATGGAGAAATCAAGGGGATTTGATGCTTGATGTAAACACTATAAATTGAGGCATAGCCCTAATGAGAATTTGCTGGTTTTTGAGTATCCATGCCTACATTAATCTATCTGCTAATTATTCACTAATTACGTCTTAATCATTTCTTAATCACTTTGTTAATCATGTTGATTCTAGTGTTTGATCCACCATAGCTCATCATTTTGCTCAAATTTCAACATGGATGACTCCGTCGGTCCTTGCTAGTAGAGGGAACTCGAAGACAAGTGACACAAACACTATGGTTGGGGGAGAAGGGAGCGTGGATCCTCTCAGGGAAGTATACCCGCCCCAAGGATGAGTTGACCTCACTGGCTAGACATGCAAGGCCTATGCTCTACACTGTCTACCATGCTCTCCGACCACCACCTAGCACCGCAGTACCCCTATAGGCCTCACTCACACCACACACACCACTCACACCTCACTCACCTTGCTCACACAAAGAGATAGACAAAACACCAACAGAGCACAACACTACAATAACAATACCCAAAAAGGAGGATGATAGAAGGGGTCCGCTCCGATAGAAGGACTGTGCTAGAACTCAAGGTGATACACGAGAGAGTGTCCTCTTCTGTGAGAGTGTGTCCCAGACTATGTGTATGCTGCTGAGAGAGTGCTCCCCTTAACTCCTCCTTGGGTTTCCTCCTCCTCGGGTGGTGCTCAAGAGGATCTCTCCTTGCCTTGGGAAAGGGAGAGGGGAAAGGAAGATGGTGCTCAGGATCTCGAAGAGGATCTCTCCCTACCTTGGGAAAGGGATAGGGGTGTTGCCTCCATGAGTGCCATCAGAGTTGGCCATGCACGTTGTCGTGCTATGGCACGTCTATGGTGTGAAACCATGCATGTGAGGCCATTAAATGTAAATCCAGATGCATGGGATTAAGTGCCACGATGTACATGATATTCCGAAGACTAGCAGAAGTCCCTCTGCTTGTGTACATATGGGATGTGTGGGCGTCGTGGATGCGGCAGTCAAGCATAGGGTTTTGATGAAAGTGTGTGTGCAGGAAAAAAGATGAAATTTTGGAGACACAGCTTGTCCGGAACGAGGTTTACTGGAGGTCGGCTGGGATGATATCAGTTGCTCAGTTCTTTGATATGTGTGCGGGTCCTAAGATAATTGGGCACTCGTAGATTGTGTTGAAGGTATGAAGGCATGGGCAATTAGGAAAGAGGGGCCAAGGTTGCTTTGAACATTTGGTGTGAAAAGGATAAGAGTGATGGTGGCCATCCATTACGTTTTAAACAAATGCAAGAAATAAATGATAATAACGAGGCCCAAAAAGGCAGACACGTGGAAGCTAGAGCTACTGCAAGCGTAGCTGGCCAGCACGTGAAGAGAAGATACGTGAAGGGGGGTGAAGCGCGGGCTAGAGAAAAAAAAAAAGGGAGACGGCTTCGTAAAAAAAAAGAGGCTTTTCCAGGGGGGATTCTAGGGACAGGGCGCTGCAGCTGCTGCAGAAGAAAAGAGGTGTAGCCTTGTGTGTGAAAAAAGGGGACTTCTGGAACACTGTCAAGCTGGCGCAGCTGCATGATAGAGCCTTGGGAAGAGCAGCTGGGGGCTATCTGGTTTTTGGAGAGTACGGGGTGGAGCAAGTAGGCGGGGAAGACAAGCGAGCCGCCTGGTAAAAGAGGGCTGGGAAGAGAAGAGCTGTGGGGGAAGAAGTCGATGCATGGCCGCCTGGAGATACGAAGAGCAGACTGATAATAATGTGGAGAGAGGATGCTAAAAGGATCGTCTTGAGAAGAACGGGCTATGCAGGGTGCAGTGAAGGAAACTCTCTGGCGCAGCTGTAAGACCAAACCAAGGGAGAGTCGGCGCAGGCAGTGCTGCTGGAGGGCCGACGTGAGAGAAGACTGCCAGAGTAGTGGTCGTGGTGCTGAGTGGCTTTGAAAGCAAAGGGAGGCTGTGAAGTGCGTGTGCAGCTGATGGGCACAAGGTGACAAAAGGCACCAAAGAGGGATGGTGGGGCTTCGCAGTGAGAAGAGAAGGGTGCAGCTGCAGGTTCTAAAGAATGGATGCTGATAGGCTGGTGCTGAGGTCGCTAGCAGGTGACAGGTGATGCGCAGCTGGCGAGTTGGCAGCAGAGTATGGTGGCCTTGTACGTGTAGAGGCGGGGAGAAGCTTCTCCAGCGGCAGCATCATCTCGGGTGTCTTGTGCGTGAGCAGTGTTTGATTGGACAACCAGGCACCATGGGCATCTTCTGCTTCTAACAAAGGTGACAAGCACAGAAGTCACTCGGAGTCTTTTATGTGAATTCTTTGTATTTGTGGCAGCCATTTCACAGAGGTTGGCGATGCGAGAGTGTGTGTGTTTTCTTTTGCTGCTGCTGCCGGCTCTCAGAGCGTGAGGACTCCATTTTATGTGCATTGTTCATGGGTTGCTGCATCAACAGGGAGTGTGTGTATGCTTCATTAGGTTACTACCGCTGAATAATTTATGGTGCTAATTTGGCTTGCTCATTCATAGCCGGTGGAGCTTGTGTTGTGAATGAAGCCTACATGTGTTATGTATGAGGCACTTGGATAAAGGGACAGGTGATCTATGATTTGAGTTAATCAAGCTCTTGGTTCGTGACTTATGTGTAATCATCAAGCTGAATGTGGGAATAAATTGAAGTGAATTGACACATGTACATGTCAACAAAAATGGTGATGTCTTATGCTCCTTGAAGAGCTATCTGTTTTGTTTCCTTGCTGGGATTTTGGAAGCTACTCTCACAGCCAGAAGCCTCGCGCTTTCCCAGCGACACCGTCCACATCACGACAACTATGAGATGTCGAAGGGGACCAGCAGTCAGAGGGGTCAAAGAGCATTGGCGGAAGGAGGGCATCAGCAGTGACGGCGGTCGGAGTGGTCGGAGGACACTGGCAGTGATGGTGGTTGGAGTCATTGGAGGGCACCGGCGGTCAGAGCCATCAGGGCACCGAGGGTCAGAGTGGTCGGAGCACACCGGCGGGAGATCGACGGTCGGAGTGGTCAGAGCAATCAGAGGGCAGCAGCGATCGGAGTGGTCGGAGCAGTCGGCGGTGACGGCAATTGGAGCTGTCAGAGTGGTCAGAGCAGTCGGAGGGCACCAGTGGACAGAGTGGTCGGAGCACACCGACGGTGATGGTGGTCGAAGCGGTCGGAGGGCACTAGCGGTTGGAGTGGTGGGAGATGTTGGAGGTGATGGTGCAACTCTTGGTGGAGTGTGGAAGACTAAGCTTCCCGTCGAGACCTACCATGTGTTATAGATTTGACTAAAGTATCCCAAATTATAAACTAATATATCGGGTCAATTAGTCTGAGAGTGGCCCAATCATTGTTCTATTCCATCAATTGGATAACCTGGGTGGTTGCAAGATTAGGGTGCCCATTTTGTCCACTCAGCCACCCTGTAAACAGTAAAAAAACAGGCATTTGTTTACCTTTAGTGGCTAATCTCTCCTAGTAAATGAAGGAATTTTGTTTTAAGTTCTTTTGTTGGAACATCATATTCAAAGTTGGAAATATAGTTGCATAATTTGATTAAGCATTAGATAGTCAAAAGTCCTCATTTTCTTAGGTACAAAGTCAACGAATACACCCTGTCCCAAATTTGAGCTGATTCCATAAAATGCTAATATCTTTTACATATAAACTCATATGAGATTCCCACTTTGTACCTTACATCTTCACATAATATGGAGCTTAACTTGATTTTTCGAGAAAATTTTAAGATATTTGTCTATTTTCTTTAAATATTTCAAGGTCTTTAAAGTGTTATAATATACGCCACTTTTTGTACCCACAATAGCTACCACTTGAAACCCTCAATCTTGTAGATTAAAAGAGTGGGTAGATACTGAGACATTAGTAAAATGTCGTGGTTAGTGAAAATTTCAAATCCAACGGTTGGATTTTTAATGATCTCTTTTTCAAAATTCTTCCAGACTATCAGAAGGCCTGCAAATATTAATAATCTAATTAGTAAAATTACATTTTTGATGTGAATCATCTAAAACCTATAGGGACTAGTGTACTTGTAATGGTGCATCTATGGAAAAATAAATTGGATCACTCTAAGTATGAAAAGATCATTTGTTTATCATTTCATCATATTTTTAATTAATTTTATTTAATTAGACTAATTTATATTAATTAAGTTATATTGGGTTAATTTAAGGGCAAGCATATTTTCTATTATTTGCTTGATCTCATTTTAAGAACCTTGCCCCCTAAAATTTGCTCTCCAAGCATTGTCCCAGTCTAGTAGAAACTGGATAAAACTGGACACCCTGATCTTGCAACAACCCACCTGTGGGCTTATAATGTAGTCTTCCAAAAGAAATGCATGATAACTATAAAAGTGGATTTTCACATAAGTCTTCATACCAATGACCAAATCACCTATGTAGATCATTAGTAATGTAGATATATATCATAAGGCATCCTATCGATGAAACAGTCACCCATAGTAGTAAGTAACCTATAAGGTATCATTCTATAAAGTGCCAATACACCCAAAATCAGTAAGGGGCTATAGTCCAAAATATTCATTCAGACAATATAAGGTAATGGGAACAAATATATACATACCCTAAGTAAGCCAGTGTGGAACATAGCGAAAATCTAGTCATATCAAACCACATAGAATGAGTCCAGAATATTAATTGTCGAAAAACAACAGAGCCAAGAGATGATATTTTTTTAAATCAGTGAACGTTAATCATAGCATACAAAACCAAAGGGAACAACATCTACTATCAAAACAGAATAAATCCATATATCTGCAAAGAGAAAAAATTTGGTAGAAAAAATCTAAATGGATTATCTAAATCCACATCTCAATTTAGTACACTGTTAATACACCCATTCTTTGTTTTTTTTTGAAAATACTAATGCTTAAAAATTTATCAAAAGGCGCACACAGATAAAAAATGATTATAGTTACAGAAATAGTAATTAGTCAGTAATGTGATCGCCAAAAATAGCCAGAAAACAAGGAAAACCTATTCAAAATGTAGGTAAAGATAAAAATCACAAGCATGCATGTGAAGCATTTACAATCAAAAATTAAAATGATAACAGAAGGTAGTGCGTGTAGGTTTTTTTAGTGTATGAACAATTTAAGAAGCGTACCATGCATCACAGATAGTAGATGATTCAAATACCATTATCAAGCGTATGTCCTAGCCACAAAACCATCAAATGATTTTCACAGAAGTCATTAACACAGAGTGTACGTAATAAATCCATGACATTAGGGCAAGTAGCCACAAACTCCCGCTACAAATACCTGAGAAGAAGACGAACTTCTCGCAGAAGCCAGAAAATAAGTGCCATGGCAGAAGAACCACGTAGAGCATACATAGGCTAAGTGAGCAAACTCACAGGTATCCAAGCCGTTTTATATCCATCAAGTGCCGAAGCAGCCAACTCACATTGCCTTGGGGTGTCAATGCGAATATGTTACAGAGCACCATACCACAGCCCGCCAAAAAGCCAATTGCCCCATACTCGTATACTGCCAAATTAGGCGATAATGCCCTCAAAATGCTAGTCATGCAAGAGAAGTAAGTTTGTGTATACACGAGCCTAAGCATGCCATGCAATAACTCTTGCTCGTGTTGAGCATTACCATTTATGTCAAAATTAGAGAAAAGTGATTATCATGCTAGGCCTACGTGGTTTAAAGACCCAAAACGTTGATATACAATCTGCTATGGTTATTTAAATAAGGTCTAAATAAAATGTGTATGAATTTATGCATCTATAGTGTGGGTGTAAAAGAGAGAGAGGGAGAGAGAGCTTTAATGTGTGAGAGAGTGTGAGAAGAGAGAGGGCCGGATGTGTGCATGTGCGCTTGTGTGTGTGTGTGTGTGAGAGAGAGAGAGAGAAAGAGAGAGAGAGGGTGTGTACAGTGTGTATGTGTGTGTACGTGCGTGTGTGTGTGTGTGTGAGAGAGAGAGAGAGAGAGAGAGAGAGAGAAACAACATTTAAGAGTGTGTGTGTGCACGCATGTGTGCGTGTGAGAAAGAGAGAGAGAGAGATGGTTGCAGAGAGGGGAACCGGAGTGAGGGGTCCTCACTGAGTACGGTACTCCCTTCTAGTAGTAGCCAAACTTTAAATTGGTGAAAAACCTGGACCTCTAAATCTTCCTATTTTCAAACCTACGACTCTTTTATTTTCCAAATTCCCGAGGTGCAACCAGGAGCTTATCAGTGTAGCGGGCGGTCTCGTACGACCAACGGACGGCATGTTGAAGAAGTCCCCCACGGTGCTCTCGACACGACAGGAGAGTAGGTCGTTGGAGAAGCAGATGTGGTCGGTAACGGCGTTCAGGAGCTGAACGATCAGCGGGCTACCGTAGGTGTCGTTATCGAGCTCGTTGCCCATCGCGTACTCCATGAGCGCGAATGCCGGGAGAACAAAGGAAGCCGCGCGGCAGATGTGGATGTAACTGTCTATGTCCGGCAACGAGTGTGCGCTTCTGTAGAGCGTTTGCAGCTTTACGGCCTCCAAATAGCGCTCCATGGAGTGGATGAAGCGATCCCTGAGAACCGCTGGCATGTCCCCGCGCGCTTCCTACCTTGGCCAGCGCTGCCAATTGCGCTTGGGTCCTGCCATCACATTGCATCTGCTGGGTGATGGTTCCAGTACCGTTGAGCAGGATGGCCATGATCAGCTGGTGCCGACGACGCCCAAGGCTTGCGGGTCGTCGTCGTCGGTGTCGGAAACGAATAGCCAGGACAGGATTTTGGTGATATGGACTAGCCGGGCGCTGGGGCCACTCGGAATGACGCGGCAGCAAAAACGGGGGAGCAAGCAGTCGAGAAGGAACTGTCGGGCGGCGTTAGAAGGTGGCTGCGCCACTGACACAATCCAGGGGTCGCATTGCGCCTGGATGAGCTCATAGTCAGGGTGAAGTTGCGCCGCGAATGAGCATGGCAGCGGGGCGGGCAGGTGGAAGCTGGTGGTGAGGAGGGTTGAGCTGGTCAGGCGCTCCATTCTCTCTCTCTCTCTCTCTCTCTCTGTGTGTGTGTGTGTCTCTGTCTCCTTGGAATGGCGGCTGCGAATGATGGAGGAGGATTTTGGTAGCTGTGTTCGGAATGGCACGGCAGCGAAAGCGCGGGAGCAGGCAGTGGAGCATGGGCGGCGTTAGAAGGCGGCTGCGCCGCAAATGAGCATGGCAGCGGGGCGGGCACGTGGAAGCTGGTGTGGCAGTTAGGCGCCCCATTCTCTCTCTCTCTCGGCCTTGCTCTAGCCTACAGAGTCCATGGAGCCTTTTATTGAAGGATTTCTAACATGTGTCACTGTCGTTTGCATGTACGGCCCACATAAGCGACATAAAGGAATCCCGCTGCTATGGTTTTCTAGGCACACGATGAATGGGATCATCTTCGATTTTGTATCCTCATGATTCCTATTGACAGATATTTTTTAAATATACCAAAGAAAATTCCTATGGAGTTAGAATTTTCACCACCGGGCAGGCGCAGTTAAGAAGCCGCGGCACCCCTGTAGCGGAGCGAAAATTACATCTCGATATATGTTGGGTTTTGCGGAGCCATGCGGCTCGTCAGGCTCACGCTCGCTTAATTTTGACAGCAGCACTAGTTGTGCGATGGAATCGGAGGCGTCCTCTCAGGAAAACGGAGGCACTAAAATGCTCTTCAGGATTTACTAATTAATGAATTTTATTTATCGCTCATTGTGTGCCCCTATTAGGTACCATCTCTTTCTCTTTGGCCCAAACTTCAATGGTACATAAACCATCCATTAAAGATGACATTTTCTTATTATAATAACTTTTATTTCAACATTTCCTTTTTAGATTTAATTTTAACAGAGAGCCTCTTTACCATTCTAGTTTATACTCAATAGTTTTTTCTTTTTAAAAAATGTTCTTGTACTATTAACTGTTTTTGCTAAGAATTCACATTACAAGAAAATGTAATATTTATTATAGATATATTTAGTGAAGTATAAAGGCCACCGCATTGAAGAATTTTAATGGCTACCTAATCATGCCTCGTTGCCTATCCATCCTTGATTGTATCTTATGTTTATACTGGCCCATGATGATTTTGGATTTTGTAACAAAAATTGAGGACAGTTTATTGTCAACCCAAGGTAATTCATAAAATTTAATATTCTCACGTTCTTCATTATTTATAATTCTCCTATAAGGATTTAGATTGGGATGCCTTTCTAAATCCGGGCAATCTTAGCTTACTTTATGCATACGTGGATGATTCCATACATGCGTCAGAGTAAGGGTTGCATTGTCCTGATGTTATGAGTTTCGTATGGTTATTTATATTTTTAATCATAATATTTATTGGCATAGTTTATGTAAGTGCAAATCCTTGGGTTGGATAATGGAGGTGAGCTGTTCTGGTGGTGGATCATGAAGATTTTGAGACACTTGATTTTGGGTGTTGGGGTTGTTGTATAATAAGGGTCCTCACTTTGGGACCGCCTGTCATGTAGATGGGCTTGATTGAGTTATAATTTCACTCGAAAATATCCCAAGTGGTAGTCACTAGATGCTTATGAGGTAACTTGACCAAGTCACTGAACCTACCACCTAGGATATCATTGATGACCATGTAACTCAAACGAGTTACGTGGTCAAAAATATCCACAAGGCACCATGTATCTCAACCAAATTACATAACAGACATCCATGTATGGTCGATCGAGGTATAGGAGGTGAGCATCCACATAAATTGGTTGAGTTACGTGGTGGATATCCACATAGATGCCACGTATATATCGATCGAGTTACCTAGTGGGACATCCAATTTGGAACTCGACCGAGTTACAAGCTACATATGTGGATGTCCAATATGTAACTTGACCAAGTTACTTACATAAACCATGCATTCATGTACATTAAGCATCTCTCAAGCATGCACCTCAACGACTATGTAAAGAAAGAAAAAAAATCAATAAAATAAAATAAAATCCCACGTAACTTGATCGAGGTGCAGGATACCCAAAACCGTAGATGAACACATGTGTAACTCGACCACTTGCGCGACGGAAAAAAATTAAAATTTTAAATTTCCACGTAACTCGACTAAGTTATGTGGATACCCAACCAATGATGGACATGTGTGCAGCTCGATGATGTTGCAAAGGAAAGGAAAACGACTAAAAAATCATTTTAAAAACTTTTTCACCTGATTGGACTGAGTTACGTGGGTATCCAACCCATGATGGACACATGTTTTTTTATTTTGAAGTTGTAAAGGAAAGGGTTAAAAAACCAAAATAATAATAATAATAAAATTTTCACGTAACTCAATGGAGTTACATGGATACCCAATGATGATGGACACATGTTTTGTTATTTCAACATAGCAAAGGAAAGAATTTTTTTAAAAATATTTCTCCATGTAACTCAACTAAGTTATGTGGATACCCAATCGATGATGAGATGACCAACATGTGTAAAGCTCGAGGACATTGTAAAGGAGAGAAAAAATGCCCAAAAAATCATTTTTTTAATTTTTCACGTAACTCGGCCGGGTTACATGTATACCCAACCAATGATGGACATGTGTCCACGTCGAGGGCATTGTAAAGGAAAGGAAAAATCCCAAAGAATCCAAATACGTGTTCCTTGTCTCAAAACCTGAACCCTAACTTGATCGAGATATAAAAACTCCATGTTTCCCCCCCCTCATTCTCACTATTCACTCATAGAGCTCCCTCTCTCCCTAATCTACATTGGCCTTTCACATAATCACTCATCTAATCTCCACATTTTTTCCCTTACACACCTAGCTTAGGGTTCTCATTAGGGTATCCTCACATCATCCTCTTTAGCATGGACTCACACGAGTCCATTAAAGGACCTCGTACCTATGATTCACCGGTGATGGTCCATGAGATGCGAGTGCAGGTGACACACCATCTACCTTGCACATCATGGTAGACCTAGAGATGATGTTGTCCTCCTTACACAACCTAGGTAGCATCGTGTCTATAGATGAGTGGCTACAGATGCAACATATCACTAGAGTTTTACGTGCCTTTTTCTATCGTGACTTGGATAAGCTCCCTGGAATTAGGGATTTTTTAAAAGATGTATATAGAGATGGCCAAGGTGTCCATCCTTGTGCTTGGGAAACCTCTTCTTCTTACTAGGTTCTCCCACCTAGATATAGTGGCACATATCTATTGCTGATATGTAGCTACTTATGGGAGGATGTCCCACTATTGCCAGGTTTCCTTATACTTTGCAAAGCAATTATATGCAGAGTTTATATTGGGATTAGAGGTGGATTACAGTACTGATCATCCTAGCAGGGTGTGGGCATGGGTCGCTTAGGTGAGCAGGGTAGACCGTGACCACACCGGCCATTCAAGTTGTTGTGGGAGACCCAATCTTTGTATCACTTTCAACCATTGAGGCTCTTGGATCACAGATTGGGGTCAATATCCACTTGGTACAAAGAACATTCAGCATGTGGTGTGGTTATTTTCACACAGCGTTTACAAGTGGACTGAAGTTGGTACCTATCTTTGATTTGTTTACTTACATGTATGTTAATGTCATGCACATTTTTTCTATGTATCTTATTCATGTTTTCTCTTTCATGTAAATGCCACCCATGCATTCTACTATGGTGCCATCATCATAGGAAATGTAGAGACTAACCATGTGCATATGAGGTTATAGATGGAGTAGATGAGAGCACATATGGGGGATCAAAGACATAGGCTATATGAGGAGTTCATGAGATGCTGCAAAGCTGAGCATAGAGCAGAGCACTTTTTTCATTTACTTTGAAGCTAAACTAAGTGTAAAACCATCTAGATAAAATCCTAGAAAAATCCGTTGAAAAACTTTGGACTCAAAAAGGAACCTCTAAGAAGAGCCACGTCATCACTCTTCTAGAAAAAAGCAACCCTAGTGAACCTTATGTATCTTATGGTCAAAACCCCCACACGTGACATATTGTTGGAAAACTCTTGAAAAGTAAATTATTCTAAATTTACCACCTTCGATAATTTTAGACACGTTTATGTCTTCTCCACTAAAAGGTTAATCTCAATGATCATTGGGATCCACCTTTTAGTGGGAAAGGCATAACTTGAGCATATCTAGATTCTAACGATTATGACATCCATAATGTTACAATCATGGGAATTTGAACACCTTTTAGTGGGTAAATAACTTGAGTATATCAAATCCAAATTTTTAATAGGTTGTAGATTTAGAATCTACTTTTCAAAGTCTTTCCAATGGTATGTTGTGTGTGGGGGTTTTGACATCAATACACCACGGCCTCTTTTTCCTAGAAAAGTGATGACATGGATATTCTTAGAGGGCCCTTTTTTAGGCCAAAGTTTTCGTAATCTCATGGGTTTGTTAAGATGACAGATAACCTAAATACTATTAATCTAGATGTAAAGCATATAACAAGTGAGCTTCTGTAATACTGTTTTTAAATGATTACATCATGTTCTTGTGCCCTTTGTTAAACTTTGGTAGAAGTCATTGGAAGAAAATTATGGGGCCTGTAAGATACTTTTTGTGGAGAAAAAGGAGAAGTAGCAAGAGAGTGGCAACTTGGCTTGCATGGGACAAGCTGAGTATGCCAAAGAGTGAAGGAGGCATTGGTATCCTACATCTACCCACTCATTCTATAGCTAGAGTAGCTGTGTATCTTTCCAATTGTCTACACCAAGAGGAGACATGGGACAAACTGAAAAGGTAATTAGTGGAAGACTCTCTTATCCTTATAAAAGGTAGATGGTTGGGGCTAAACTCGAAAGACAAGTTGCTATCCTATGCTCCTTTGAAAATTATAGGTTCTTCATTTTACAAGTTTCTATGTGGTAGATGGAAGGATGTGCTAGGGTTGGTGTTTTGGGATGGTTTTCCCAGATGTAGAGGTAATTCTTTTTTTAGTTTAGGGCTATGGTGGACTCATAAGTTTAACCCCCTCTGGCACTTCTGGACATCAACTTAGCTAAAAAGCTAAACAATAGGATTATGAGAAGATTGGCTAATTGTTGGGACTCATCATTGGTGGGATGGAAAGAGCTAGACCATATGGAAGGAGAGTTTAGATTACTTCCAAGAGAGAGGCAGTTGGTAGGACAAGTATTGCAGAAGTGTAGATAGAAAATGATTGGGTGTGGTCTGATGGAGCTAAGCTGGACAAAGGGACAGCTAGGGTTATATATGTGTAACTAAGAAAGAGTGAGGTGAATGTAGAGCAATGTAATAGAATCTAGAAGGTAGGATGAGATGCTAGTATCTGCAGGAAGAGGTGGAAAGCTATATGGGAAGTACACATTCCAGTGAAAGCTTAAGTATTCTTGTGGAGGGTGTGTATGTGGGCCCTGCCTATACAAAGAAGCTTCACTTTTGGTTGTTTTCCTAGGTGAAAAACTATTCTCGAGGATGAGAGGCATGCCTTCTGGGAATTTCTAGCTACTAGAGGGGTATGGGGTAGAATTGGAAAATGGGTCTCAACAAGTAGCATAGGGGTGCAAGGGTTTTGGGGGGATTGGGTTCTAGAGGTAGGCAGACTGGCAACCTGCTATGAGAGCTGTAGATTTAATATTTAACATAATTAGATTCTGTTACCAGAGATTTGGAATTCTAGAAACAATATATTTTTCAAAAAGAGATTAGTATTGGGGTAGATTTTCTAGAGCTAATGTATAAATGCATTCATATGTGTTGGTCAGTATATTATGCTAATAAATTGAATGATGTTGCTATGGTACATTTAATTCAGGCCCTTAAGGTTGGGATTAGATGTTGGGATTAGATGATCTTCTTTACAAATTGGTAGACTATTATAATACTAGACCATCCTAAGTTGTTGGCATCATGTAGGGATATTCAGGGTGTGATCTGAAAGTAAAGCAACCTAAGTTTGGGACAAAGACAAGAAGGTGGTACGTGAAAGAAGAGAAGCATGTCTATACTTTTGTGGATTTTATTGAGAACCCCTTGGGAGCCATACCATTTTTGTCAAGATCTGGTCAAGTGGAGAGGTCTTAGAGAAGCAATCTCCCAAGGGCTCTCCAAGGGTTTCACTTTTGAAGCCATGATGATTGCTTGTATGCAGCTAGGGTATCACATCTCATGGGGGGACAGAAGTCTTTTGTTTTGGGAAGATAAAAGGTGGGACCTCGTATGTAGCCAAGAAAAAATAAAAAAACTCAATCAAAATTGGGAAGAGCTTTTATTTCAAGAGTTCAAATTTATGAAAATTATTAATCGTTTAAAAATTTACATAGTTTTGAATCCTGATTACTTTTGAGTAGCACCTTTATTATGATTGGTTGAAAAAAAAATTTAATCATAATTTCTTTTGAGCATTGTCCTTAGGTTGAAGCAACCTATCTTCTTTAGTGGTAAAAATTGCTCCTACTTGTGTATAAAATCTAGACAAAGGCAAGCACACTTAAGAGAGAGGAGGAAGCTAATGCTAGAAAGAAATCTAAGTACATTGCAATTAGACTTTCAAATTTCAAACAATATTGCTAGAGAGATGTTATGTGCATATACTAGGAGACTAACCCACCCTAGGCATGTGAACATGGGAGCATGGGAATATGCTCTAGTGGGGAAAGGGTTAGGTCTAACCTTGGGTTGAGCTTAGGGTTAGGCAACCAAGGGTCACACATGGAACTAGAGAGTCAAGAGTCACTTGAGGGCCCTCCTATAGAATAGGGACATGGGGCACTCTCAAGGGATGTTCTCTGTGTAGAGTTTTGTGTCTACTCTCTTGCCATTTCATGCTAGAGCTATGTGCTGCTGGAGTGAAGTCATATCACTTGGTGGTATGGGACATTAAGGTAAGATATGTGGTACTTCATTATGTTTATGTGTGCACCCTTGGGCTTGGGGGTGGTCGAGTAGATGGGTATATGCCTAATTTATGGATGCTTATGCATAGTTATTATCTAGAGAAATCTTTAGGTTTTAACAGTGGTATCAAAGCGGTCTCTAGTTAATTTTTGATGTTTTTTCTCTAAGTTTTCTCTCATTATTCCAAAAAATTTTACAATTTTAAGTAAATTTTAACATTTACTAAGAAAAAGATATTGTTTTTTGGTTTGTTTTGGTGGTCTATGCATTGGGAACATCAATATGGCAGTCGAAATGCGGTGCTTCTTGGCTTGGATGGACGTATCGATGTTGCGAGGAGATTCTATGAGTGGAAATGCTATTTTTATCTATTTTGATGGCCAAAATAAGCATTTTATGAAAATTTTTAACCAAAATACTGCATGCTATTGTGGATATTTTTTGGTAGAAAGGATTCCCTAAATTTCTACAATTTTTAGAAAACTTTTCTTGTTTATTTAGAAAATTTTAAGAGCATTTCATGGTTAAAAAAGGCATTTTAAATTCATTTTTTTGCGGGTTTCCCGCAGGAATGCTATCAAGGGATAATGACCAATCTTTCTATGTCCTCTTCCATATAAGAAATTGATATTTTCATATACTTATTGAAGGGATAATGTTGATCTTTCTATGTCCCCTATGATTAAGAAATCAACATGTGACTTTTTTATGTCCTCTATAATCAAGAAATAAACATTATTAAAGGGTTAATGTCGATCTTTCTGTGTCCTCTACTATTAAGAAATCAACAAGTGACTTTTCTAAAATCAACATTTGATTTTCACAATCATCTCTCTCTTTCAACATCAACTTTTATTTTGATTATCTCAATAAAACAATTTTTAGCACTTTTTTTAAAGCATTGTGCCTACGTTTTAAGCGAACCTATCTGTAATCACTTTTTTGGTTGGTGGGAAGGTGGAATTCTCCATCGGCTCACAACCAAGCCCCATCGCGTAGCTCAGTGGTGGCATCGAACCACCCAACCGTTCTACCAGTCACTTTTTCAAGTAAGTGGTAATGGTCACTTGTCCTTATATGTAGATTGTGAAACAAAAGGAGGCATACTTGAGAGAGGAGGGGGTCAATGCCAGAAAGAAACTCCATTACATTGTAATTGGAACTTCAAATTTGTAATTGGAGCTTCAATTCTTATTTTAAATGTTTCGTAACGCTTTCAAAATTTCAGTTTGAAGGTTTAAGAATTGGTCGTTTCTAGAGGTTTTGTGAAATATACAAAAATTACGATGACGGAGAGTACTTCGAGCATTGGAGGGTTAAAAGGCGAAGAGAATGATGAGCGTGCCTGCCATGTGGAATCTGGAGTGGGTGGTGGACAGTGCCATCTACGTACATCGGACGCACGGCGCTCCTTTTGTGTGTGTGAGAGAGAGAGAGGGTGATGTAGGAGCGCGCTTCAAAGGTTTCACGTGCGTAAGCCTCAACGTAACGTGCGTAAGCCTCTTGTTGAGCCGGTATTGCAATGTTTGGGGCATGCATATCACATGTGTTCGAAAAACCGGTTCATAGTGTATTTTTCTCGGTTTAAATAGAAAATCCCAGTGATAATACACTGGGTATGATCAAAAACATTAGGAAACATAGGATCTTAATCCCGGTGGATCCACAAGGACCCTCATCATGCCATCGGTGGAATGATTATGTGCATGCCATGTCATGAGTTTGGAAAAAGACTAGTATCAGAACATGTGTTGAATGTAGGGTATGATAGGAAAATGCCTCAACACCTGTAAGGTTCCCCCCTTCTAAAATAGGGGAAACACTTAAGATAGTCCACTAAGTCTTAACTTGGAGAAAATTTCCTATTTATCGACACCTTGACCATGTAGAGATTCAAGGTCCTATCCCGCAGGGGGAGCGTGATCTTCTAAAAGTCAAATCACCCATAGGGTAAATGATCATAAATTGGGCAACTACTAGACTTGATTTCTTGAGGCAACGCTTTTTTCCTCATCCATGCAAGGCACAACCACTGGCCCAGTCTTCTAGAATAGAGTTTCCCAAGAACCTATTTATCTAACGTAGGGCTTTCACTTAATCTATTGGTAAGCTACCTGACTAATCGGGTCCACCGTCCCCGTAGGATGGTGCCGTCGGGGCATTCCATCCTTCCACTTTCCACCCTACTCACGCGTCAATTTATTTTCTAATTCATCCTACTACACTGTTTGACATAAATAAACATGTTCCTTAATTAAGGCTCTTTTCACAAGGTTTGTTAAAACAGTCTTTTTCCACAATACAATAATGCTAAAGACAAGATTTATAAAAAAGGTTTATACATGAATCAATTCCATACAAGCCAAACCGGCTCTCTTATTCTTTTCCTTTAAACTGCCGATGACCTAAAATTCGGCCTTCCAGGCTCTACATGCTATGCACCTCATCGTCGGTCGTGCCGCTGTTGGCGAGGACTCAAGCCAGCCTGTCGCCTTCTCAGGCTCCATCGCTTGATCCTTCCGCCCGTCTGCACACTAGGGTGGGCTTATTCACCACACTAGCATGGGCCCTCAGTACTAGGCAGCATCATAATCTCTCGCCTCAATCGGAGAACCTTATTCTCCCAATGGTACGGCCATTCCCAGGCTTTGCTAATGACGTCGCCCGGCTACACAAGCACGGAACGGAGTTAGCGGCGTCGAAGCCAGGAAAAACTTGCACTCTTTAAAGATAACAATTTCAACGCAATTCATTGAATACAGCATCACTCAATTCGTAACAATGCAATTCATTGAATACAGCATCACTCAATTCGTAACTTCATACAATTTTATGTCATTATTTTAAAAGAAAAAGATACACATTTATTAACACTAATATTTTTTTTAAAAAAACTCTTCTTTAAAAGATAACCAAGTTAACCTGGCCACCATTTCCTTGAGGAGCTTGTAAAGGGAGGGTTGGAGCTGCATCGGGAGCATCTTCTCTAATCTTGTTGTTGCGCGCTCCTCCCGAGGTAATATTCTGATGTTTCCGGGAAGAGGCTATCTTGGACGTCATCTTGTAGGGCTCGCTGTCGCGGTCGAAACACTCCAGTCAGATCTCAATTGTGAGATCGTTTGCTCACCGTATGAGAAAAAGACCACAGCGCATGAACCCTCTCTTAAGGCTATAACCTCTTGCTAAAGTCCACGCAAATGGGGGGGAGAAGAGTTAAGGACATTGCCTCCTACTAGCAAGAAAGGGATAGAGGAATATTGCCTTATCTGAAAAGTGGCAAATAAGGGGGTGTGGAGAGAGGTGGTTGTAAGGGGCGGCTCTACTACAGCAAGTACATGCAGAGGGACAGACGGCGGTACGGATGGAGGCACAGCAGAGCATAAGCTATGCAAAAAAATGCGTGTTGCCCATGGAGCACCTCGGGGGTTTGTATAACTGTGGGGTACGGGTATGGTTGCTGCATAAAGCAAGGACGAAAGGATGGTGTACCAGCAAAGGCTGTAGATCAGTGGCTTGCATGGCTCAGGGGGAAACGTACGGTGTCGGTTAACAGGGAAAGGAGTGGTATGCATGTATCTTATCTGGTCAGGGGCAGCATGGGTGCCCATGTAGCGAACGTGTGGACCACACAGCGGCGGGCGACCATCGTACGGGCACCCTGGTAAGTGTGTACGGTCTAAATTTTGGGACGGGGCTCCCAAATTTGGGGTGTCGGCCTCGATTTGCATGCCCGACCGCCCCGGGAGACAAATTTTTTTTTGTGCGGGATGTTCTCTTGGTCGTTGGGGTGCAGACCGTTTGTCAATCGGACGCCTGGTCGTGCATTTATTAAGGTTTAAAGGTCGTCGCTTTTTAACTAAAAATGACTGAAATTTGCGTATAAGCTTGATCCAGTGTCCGTTTGGATGCTGTAAAATCCTATATTAGGGTAAAATCGTGCGCAAATTCCAAATTTGGGCTCAAAATTTGAAGACTCTAAGTAGATATGGCTCATTTAATAAAATCTTTGATTTTTATACCATAAAAACTCATAAATTTATCCATTGCATGGACATTTCTTTATTAATGAAGATGGGTATGTTACATCACCTTTTGAGGAATTATCGTACCTTGAAAATCACTTCGGTAACCAGACTCCACATTTCGTACATTGAGTTGCACCCCGAAATAGCACACAATCATTGACACATGCATCTATACATTTGTAATCCATGCCAAGTGCCAAGTGCCATCAATACTCTCCTAGAATGTGGCCTTATTCTTAGCATCTTGTTGCCCAAAGGAAGCATATTCTTCATGATCCTACAAAGGGTTTGAGAGAATTTTAAATATTATCTATAAAAGGTATGTTATATCAAAATTGTAAATTGCTAACCACAAGCGTTAAGGACTCACTAAAAGAGGCTTGTAACACTAGCATTGCTCCAACCATACATGGTTTGCAAGTTTAGGAACTCCAAGGTCGCACGAAGGGTGGAGTATGCATACCCCTCATAGAGTGGAGTGCAAACGGCTAGTGCAAACGGCTTGTCCTAATTGATCTTTGTCAGTTGAGGCTTCGGGCTCCTCCTCTCCTTTCTCAAAAAGTCATCCTTATCTCGTTCAAGCCCAAATCTTCATCACCCCATGTCGAGCACGTGGGCTCACCCCAATTTAATCATGGAGGTCTTTAAAGCCTTTACATAGTCATCCACTAAACGTAGAGTAATGAGGCAAAGACTCCTTCATTCTACGACATACCTCCTCATCCTAAAAAACATGGACTACTTTATGAATAACTAAATCATGTGCATAAGAACTTATGTATACTCACCAAACTAGCCGCGTGTCGTACATATTCGAATTGGCCATAATCTTACATATTCAAATATCGTGATTCGACGTAGACACATGATTTCTCCCTTGCATCTCTTGCATAGACATAGAATCTTCAGATGTAACCACTCATGCTAACTTCACATGGGTGCCTCATCATCATTGAAAGAGGAATGTGTCGACGATCGTCTATGCATGGTGGGGACCTAAAAAGAAACTCACAAAATACTACAAGTGTGAAAACTCTATCATTAAACAAAAATTTAGCTCTCCGGATGTGTGCATTCAAACTTGGTGACATCCAAATTTTAAATGTATCTTACTAAATAGAGATGCACCACGAAGTTTATCTAATAAATCATCAAAACGAGAAATGGGATATCAATTTTTAATAGTGATCTTATTCAAAACTCTATAGTCAATGCACATATGATAGATTTGGTTCTTTTTCTGTACTAAAAGTACTGGAGAACCGAAAGGAGAACTGCTCGGCCTTATGAGTCCTCGATCTAAAAGTTCTTCTATTTGTCTCGTTGAATCTCTTTTTGTTGAATTTGATTTTTTCTATAAGGATCTTAGTGTGGTGGTCGATTACCAAGGGACGATCTCAATTGTGTTGTCTTCTAGAGGAGATGTAGGTAGACCTGGGGGTAGATCATAAACACAAAAGAGTCTTTGAACTGATCTAGAAAGAGTTGTTGACTAGGTGATAAAGTGTGGTTAGTTCCTTCTATTTCGCTTCCATATATCATGTAGGCCTTATCTCGTTCACGTTGATGCTTTGGGAAAAGCCTCCCTCTATAGCTCCATCCCAAAACACCACATTAGAAAAAACAATATACTAGGACCACAACACCAGCAAAACCACAACCAAGAAACAACAACACCTCTACATCATCATTCATGAGCGAATGTAAACACTGACAAGTTGAACCATCAAATACATGATTATATTAGAGATTACCCAGCTTCTAAAGACAAAGGAAAAAAACTATGCAAACATGCACATGCTATAGATTTACATGATGAGTGATGCATGTCTCATTAATCCTCATAATCTACATCAAGCTTGAAAATCCAACAATCTAGATGATAATCATGATAAAATGAGGGGGGCAAGAAAGTACTCTCTTGAGCCACTCTAGATAATACAATCCAAAAGTTGGGAGTGCTAAATACCTTTTAAATTTGGAGAGATGGGTACAAGCTTGCCACGACAACATTGGGCCTGATCACTACAAGGTAGTGCACACAAGCCACCAAAACACAGCACCTATGGTATTCAAGCCTCTCTTTCAAGATCAAAACGATATAGTATCACGTTATTTCTAGGGCTCCCAATTTGCCTGACAACTAGTTTTAATATGGGTCGATACCATCATCCATATGGTTTCCAAAATTGGCAGCAATGCAATGAAGCCATTTCTTTCTAAGGTTCAAAGCCTAAAGCTTTGCTGTTTGATTTTTTTACCTAATGTCCTCCTCATGCCTTTGGTTTCGCCACTCAACTAATGCGCCTAATTAAGGATAACGTGAGTTTATACCACTTATATGCATAGCCAAGCTTTCAACACCCATAATTTTGATTCTAGGGCTTCCATAGCATACCTCAAAGGCTTCAAAAAAACATCCAAGGCTGCTAGTATTGCTCCATCTCCGTTGCCATTGCTCAAGGGGTGTTCTTCAGCCATGAGAAGAGAAGGGACTGTTTTGTTGTTATCATCTCCCTTGCCATTCTTGCAACACCGAAACACATAAAGCATGCATGCCACTCCTTGTTTTGACTGCATCTAGCATGTGACCACACCATGATGTCTTCTACCACAATCAGAAAAAACCTATCATATTTTGCAAAGCCCCCCCTTGGTTGGAGCATTTATTCACTCCTCAAACTCTACACCTATCTCAAACTCTTACTTGTTGATTTGTACCATCACAACAGTAGAATCCTCCACCTAGATCAAACGGGTACAACACCCCTAGTCTTCAAATTTAATTGATCCACCCACCGGGATTAAACACCTACACACTGTCTTGGAACAACCTCAGATTTCTGCCCTTAGCAACTGGCTGAAACATACTAGAAAGCTTATCATCCAGCCTATGCCCTACCTCTCCATCGTTAAAGATCTGTTCATCCTAGACCATTACGAGAGACCTTGGGCACAGAAAAAGTATTACAAACATCCATGTAAGCATGATGCCTTTCCTCCAGCATATAAGCCTTCTCAAACCAAACAGATTCCGCATGCACACAATTAGTTACTCTTCACAACATTCCAGTCATCCAAGTCTTGGGTGGCTTTCAAACTCTCTATATCATACAAATCATAGCTTTCTATTACATCATAACCATTTGTCTGGGTATCTTCATTTGCCATCTCCAAAGGCTTAGCATCAACTGCTGCAAATATGTGCACAAATGTTGTTTTGGGCTCGTATTATTTAATTAACAAATATGATGCGACATCGATTCCATTTTTTACCCTTAATTGAAAATTCAAAGAGTGCATGATGCTGATAGTTACCATTAATCCTTCACTTGCCCTTAACGGCCACTTATCCAGGCTCAACACAAGAGTTTAATTTAGATGAAGAGGTATCTCAACTTAAGAATTTCATGCTGATGAGGAAGTAAAGGGATGTTGATTCCATGGCTTCAAATGGTTAATTTAGCTTCTCTAATCGATTACTTCAAGAGTGACTTCAATCCTCTTCCAATTTGCACAACTTCATCTCTTCTTGAGAAGAAGCATGCATAGAGGCTTGTTGAGGATAAAGAATCCATGAAATTGATTCTTAATCTTGACAAATCAATGCAAGGATCAAGACTTATCAAGAGTATGCATAATCAAGCAAGGTTAACTTCCCCAAGAGTGCATGTGTTGATGAAATTATTGATAGAAATCCTTCCAAATGGTTTTAAAAGTTAAAAGGATCTTGGAAAGCACCATTACCACCACAACAGATTCAACCCACTCACACCTTACACCCATTATGGCCAAGATGGCTCCGGGCAGCATATCTCCATTTTCCTCAGGTTGTGACAGCTTCGTCACTCTCATGATCACACCAAGGTATTTAATGGATGTAGAAATCTCTTCATAGACACGAGCTCACCACTAATAGGATGAAGGGCTCCTAGCAGCGTATCCTCAAGGAAGATTCTAATAGAATTTCCCCTTCCCACTCAGTTGCAAACCATCGCAACATCCCCTATATGCCTGATAGCAAACCTCAAACTCACCTTGGAAATGTTTTCTACATTACAATAGCTATAGTTTGCTCTCGCCTTCGCACGGAAACGAATTTCAATAGTTGAATAACCACTAAAAAAAACACCACAGTACACCAACAACAAACTAAAAACTAAACAACAGAATATTTTTGCCTTACCCTCATCAATGGCCAAGAGGTGTAGTGATGGGATCCAACTAGGAATTTGGTTAGGTTTTGTCCCGGGTACCAGGGACAAGAAAAGAGTTCCCAGGCATCATGTAGATCAAGCTTCCTACTATGCGCCTATACATAGTAGGATCCTCCAAAATCTATCCTAAATCTGCACTCAACTTGCCATTCTGATCCAATGGCACTGAGATAGGCTTACACCCTATGTCATGCCATACTTGGACAACATGTCCAAGCCATAGTGTCTTTGCAGTAATCCAACACCATGTGGTGACCTAATCACCTCCATGTATCTCCTCTACTTGGCGACGATGGTAGCTAGTCTCTACTCTGGGGTAGGATCTCTACCCACAATGTCACGCTACATCATCACAAGACAAACATTATAACACAACTCAAATAGAGAGAAAAAAAAGAAAAGACATGAAGTTACACTTTTTTTTTTTGGAAAAACGATCCTTCTATTAGTTAATGACCATAAAGCTACAAAGCTCACCTCACAAGGAGGGATAATAAATACAGTGAACACCGGAGCTCCACCCCCGTGGTGGCTGGCCGCTCTCTGGGGGGGGGGCTACCTAGTAGTACATGCGGGAGGTGAGAAGAGCCAAACTGGAGGCCTGTAGTGCCAAGTGACATCCTCGCCCCTCGCGGTGAGGAAAGGGCCAGGCTGCCAAGTGCGGAGGAACGCCTTGCGGCGATCTCTCATGCGATCCGAGTCGCCCTGAAGTTTCCCCCTCTCAAGGTGTGAATGATGTCCACCCAGAGAGCCTATATGACCTCCGCCGGTGGAGTCGCCTGGCTGTCTATGGCCTCCCTGCAGCATCGGTCTCTCCATATGTGCCAAGCCATCATGCTGCTGATCATCTCCCATCTGTGCCCGTCCCCCTCCTGGGAGACTGCCGAAGAGAAGTCTCGCGTCGGAACCACCGCCATCGCCCTGTTAGAGACCTGGATGGTCACACTGCCAGGGACGTCCTCGTATCCAAGGGCCGGGCCGCTGTCCGTGGACCAAGCCACCGCACCCCACGTCTCCATCATCTCACCTGGCGAGCCTGCAAAAACCATCTTGAGAGCGCGCTGCCAGACCTGCTGTGCCTGTGGGCAATCCCATAAGCAGTGCCGCTGCGACTCCTGTGCATGGCCCCACCGAGGGCAGGACGCTGGTTGTCTGCCAAAAGCTAGCTAAGCCCCCACAGCCAGTCCTCTATGCGCTGTAAGCCAAAGAAAAAGCGTCACCTTCCGGGGCTGGAAGCTGTCCCAAAGGCGCTGCCAGAAGTCCCTAAGGAAGACAGGGGAGAGCCCCTGTCGCCCGCCAATTCTCGGCCGCCGTCGGGGTGCCCGCTATCCTGTGCCTTTGGATCCGCCGCCCCAGCCTCACTGTGTACTGAAAAAAGGGGGTGCCTGGGATGGTAGGGGCCAAATAGGGATCTCGCCAAAGCCACTCGCCTAGATCCCGCTGAAGGCGAATAAGAGGCCTACTGTCCCAAGCCCATAATCTCCAAGAATAGTCCTCCCCTATCAAGGCCGGTGAGGGGTCTACATGCCACTGTCTCTGAAGAAAGCCGACCACCCGCACTGGAACTCATCCAAATCTAGTCGGGTCCTCTGAAGCTGGCCTCCCTCTCCCACCTCGAAGGTGAGTGGGGCGACTCTCTCTGCTGAGCTGCAGACCGCTAGAAGGATCTCATGCCGAGTAAAGACGCCCATCCACTGTGGAGGTGGAGGGTCCTGTACTGGAGTCCGCCCTCCCGGGGGATGGCCGCCTCAATGTCCTGCCTCATCAACTCTCTGCCCCTCATCCCGCTGAGTCTCCTCTCCTGAACCTCTAGAGGCAGCTGTTGAAAACATATCCAGTCCTCTAAGGACTGGGCTGGGCCGGAGCTCAACGGGCCCCACGACACATGAGATCGCGATCCAACCATATGACCACTGGGAAGTCGGATCAAGGGGTTCCAGATCAATGGCTGCCTCAGGCGCTCCTCATCGGTGCCCGGGGGAGTCTGGAAGAGTGACGGCCTCAGATGCTCCCAGGCCCTCAGAAGGCTAGCTGCAAAACGCTCCTAGAAACCAAGGCCCACTCCTTTGGATCACTGCTCTGTAAAGATCCACCTGATGCTGGGGGTCCAGGGGCCGCTAAGAGAAGGAGTGCGACTGAGAATCCTGGAAACAAGAAACTCCTTCCACGGCTCAGCGCCTGGTAGGAGGCCACATGAACCACCAACTTGCCAAGCAAAGCTCGGCTCTGACAAATAGGATCAACTATGCCCAGGCCGCCTCTCTCCCTCAGCTGAGTGATCACAGCCCATGCCACCTTGGCCCTGGCGGGCCGCCCGTCGCCATCGGACCAAAGAAAGTTCCTGATGAGCCTCTGCACCTGGCCAATGCACGCCCGAGAGAAGGCCCAGCAAGAAGTGATGTACCACATGGTAGCAAGCAGCACCTCGTTGGCCACAACCACTCGGCCAGCCAGAGATAAACGAGTGGTACTCCAATACAGAAGCTTCTTTCGAATGCTCAGAAGAAGGGGGGATATCTGCTGCTCCGGAGATATGTCAATGCCCACATAGCATCCCAAATAGCGCATTGTAGTGCTGGGGGCCAGCCCCACTGAAACCCATCAACTGGCCTCCAAGTCGGGGGGGGCACAGAACTGACCCACAACCCACACGACTTGTGCCAGTTGATCAAAGCACCCGAAGCTCTGCAAAACCTGTCCGTGGCTGAGGCGAAGCGGCGGAGGTTCTCCTCCCCTCCCTGAAGATAGACAGCAGTGTCATCCACAAACTCCGAGTCTAGGAGCTCCTCCGAGGTGCGGATGGGGAGCTGGAGGCCCCGCAAATCTGTATCATGTGCCGTCAAGAAAGTGCTCATGTCCTCCGCCCCACAAAAAGAAAAAGAAAGGGCGCCAAGGGGCATCCCTGCCGCACTGAGCGCGAGAGCTGGAACCTCTCTCCGCGCACGCCTTGTATCAGCACCTGGCTATGAGCCGATGTGTAGAGTGCAGAGTCCCCACGGATCCACTGAGGGGGGAAGCCCATCCTCTCCATAGTGCCTTCCAAGAAGGCCCAGTCCACCCGATCATATGCCTTCTCGAAGTCGAGAAGGAGCACTGCCAGATCCTCCTGCCGAAATCTAGCCAAAGCCGTAGCCTCCCAGAAAGAGAAGATGTTATCCAGGATGCTCCTATCCTGGATGAAGCCTGTCTGCATGGAGTGGATGATGTCCGAAAGGTGAGGCTGAAGCCGCCTGCTGGTCGCCTTAGCTAGGACCTTGTAGGCCGTGCCTAGCAAGGTGATCGGTCTCCACTGTCTAATCTCCAGTCTGTCTCCTCCCTCTTTGGGGATCAAGTGAATCAACCCCTCTGCCATGTTGTCCGGCATGTCTCCCGACTCCATGATCTCCTCGAATGCCAATCTCAAATCCCTATGCAAGAGACCCCAGTATCTCTGGAAGAAAGCCACTGAGAGATCGTCCTCTCCTGGGCATTTGCCCCGAGGAAGTGCCTGAAGAGCTGCCTCTAGTTCCGCATCTGAAAAGGGGGAGAGAAGGGAGTGCTGCAAATGGGCCGGCACAACCGGTCTCGTGAAGCTCCAGACTGCCTCCCGAGCCTCTCTCACCCTGTCATCTGCTGGCTCAGCAAAGAGCAGATCCCTGTAAAAATCTGTGGCGATCGCCCGAACCCTAGGGGGATCCACCACTACCTGGCCATCAGCCTGCCGAAGACGCCTGAGACCCTCTCGTCTATAGCAAGGCCCTGTCACCTCAAAGAAATCTTGAGTCACTTTGTCTCCGCCTGTGTCCAAAAAGATGCCCGAGTGTAAGATTCTCCCCCCACCCCCTTTTTGATGTCTAGTATCTTCCCCTGTAATCAATCCCTCTTCAGAAATATAAAGACCTTGTTTATAACTGTTTTAACCTAGAGAGAGAAAATATTCTAGAGAGAGAATATTCAGATTTTGAATATTTTTGGATAGAAAAATATCTCACCTTATTAAAATGAATCCCCCTAAAACAGAAATTCAGAAAGAATTTTTCAATGTGCAATTGGAATTAATTGGAAATAGGTATAAAGAACGTTAGTCTAAGGGTCTAGATTTTCATAAATCTTTGGATTATGGTCCAATTAAGGTTCCTATGGGCCAATAGCATCAATCCATGTGTAGGGAGGAGATAAATCCAAATTGTAAAAAGAAGATACCCAAAAATGAGTAAATGCTCACATAAGATGAAGAGTTGAAAATGTACAAGGTTTATTAGTAAAAAACTATGAGCAATATTAAAAATATGAGATATTTTGGGAATAATGATTTTATTATGACACATATGTAAGGAAGGGGAGTCCCTTAAATGCTCACATAAGATGAAGAGTTGAAAATGTACAAGGTTTATTAGTAAAAAACTATGAGCAATATTAAAAATATGAGATATTTTGGGAATAATGATTTTATTATGACACATATGTAAGGAAGGGGAGTCCCTTAAATGCCCACATAAGATGAAGAGTTGAAAATGTACAAGGTTTATTAGTAAAAAACTATGAGCAATATTAAAATGATTCCATTATGACACATATGTAAGGAAGGGGAGTTCTTTAAAGGAGGTGCATATTTCACATAAGATGAAGAGTTGAAAATGTACAAGGTTTATTAATAAAAAAAACTATGAGCAATATTAAAATGATTCCATTATGACACATATGTAAGGAAGGGGAGTTCTTTAAAGGAGGTGCATATTTCACATGCTTGAATAAGTTTTAAACTCATAAAAATTGAGATATTTTATCTCTCCTCTCTCCTCATTCAAGTCTAGTTCCAAAAAGTTAGCTTAACTGACCTAAAAATGGTCAAAAAGTGACCAAACTGACTTGGAAAATTCTAGAATCGGTTTGTTTGGTTAGGAGCTCAAATTTTCCTATAAATAGAAGCCTCCCCTTGTTGAAAAAAATATAGTGTCTTATGCTTTGTTACTCTACTCCACCTAAGCCAAAATATATAGTGTCTTATGCTTTGTTACTCTACTCCACCTAAGCCAAAATATATAGTGTCTTATGCTTTGTTACTCTACTCCACCTAAGCCAAAATATAGAGTGTCTTATGCATTGTTACTCTACTCTACCTAAGCCAAGAACTGTGAATTCTTTAATAGTTCACTAGTTTTTGATACTTCTCTCTTTCTTCAATCCCCATTGGTGGCTCCATCAACATACTAAACCAATTGATTGGTTGGGGGCCTCTACCGTGAATAAAGAATCAAGCAAATTATAAGGTAAGTATATTGAATTTTGATCTTTTCTATAATTTCTCAATGTTTCTCTCTTCTCAACCCCTCTCAAGCTTGAGAAGCTTAATTGGTATGGTTTTTTAAATGCTATTGAAGTTAATTGGTGAATAGTAGTGAAGAGTTACATAATTTAAGAAATGCTATTGAAGTTAATTTCCATTTATGTTTAAATTCTAATGGTTTTTATGTAATTTCTCTCTCTCACTCAAGAAATGGTCATACTCATGACCCATTCTCAATCCAAATGAAGCTTTTCATAAAGCTTTTTCTTAATCCAAGATTAAGCTATGCTTGAGGCCAAATTAATGGCTTTTTTCTATGCTTTTAGTTTATGCATATTGATGATTCAATCCATTATGGATTGATGATCCAATTAGAGACCATTCTAATTATTTCCTTAATGATAAGCTTTATCCCTTAGAAAAAAAAATTGAGATTTATCAGTCATAGTAGCGGAGCTATGGCAAAAATTTTATAGAAATTACGCATAAAATAAATTCATTCAAAGCCTAAAAAGAGGACTTCCTACCATATTCTAGGAGCTATCATCCTAGATTAATTAAAAGAACTTTATTATGCATGGAGATGTGGATGTTTGCATGTAGATGTAGATGTATAGATGTGAGTGTGAATGTGGAGGTGGATGTATGCATGGAGATGTGGATGTATGCATGTAGAAGTAGATGTATAGATGAGGATGTAAATAGAGATGTGGATGGATGCATGTAGATGTAGATGTATAGATGTGGATGTGAATGGAGATGTAGATGTATGCATGTAGATGTAGATGTATAGATGTGGATGTGGATGTGGAGGTGGATGTATGCATGTAGATGTAGATGTGGATGTGGATGTGGAGTTGGATGTATGCATGTAGATGTAGATGTATAGATGTGGATGTGAATGTGGAGGTGGATGTATGCATGTAGATGTAGATGTATGAGGAGAATGTGAATGTGGATGTGGATGTATGCATAGAGATGTGGATGTATGCATGTAGATGAGAATGTACGCATATAGATGTGGATGTATGGATGTGAATGTGCATGTAGATGTGGATGTATGGATGTGGATGCATGAATGTGCATGTAGATGTGGATGTGAAAATAGATGTATGGATGTAGATGTGGATGTATGGATGTGAATGTGGATGTGGATGTAGATATATGTATGGATGTGAATATACGATATGTGATGTGAAGGAATATGAAGTGTTGAGATGGAAAATGATGTGATGGGATGAGTATACATATAAATGGAATATGGAATAAGTAATGTGGATTGATGAGGGATAATGTGGAAAAATGAAAGTAAAAATAGAAACTGTATTGTAAACTGTTTGTAAATGCTGTTTGTAAATGACTGTTTTATGTCAAGATTGCTGGGGGAGCATTGTGACCATCTTGTGATTAAGGTCGTGGAGACCTAATTGATAATGTTGCAACTGCTGACGGAGAGTCAATGAAGGACGTCTCGCGTAGCAAGGTCAGCCGAGGTCTTGACCAGCCTCGGTGCGATTAAAATGGTGAGCTTCCAGTACGGTGGATGAGGGGCCAAGGAAGCGGCCTATGAGTGAAGCGCTAGGTCACCTGCGAAGGATCCTAGAGGGTGCTGACCATACGGTGCTCGGGCTCTGGGTCGCCTAGGATACCCACGCGTGCGTCGAGGAGGATATTGGAACAGAGTTGGAGTTGTTTTCTGAAATCGGGCATGGATCTGGTTGATTGACCTTGCTGGTCTTCAATGGATGAGTCCATGGCTCTTTATATGGATCTGTTGGTTGATCTTGCTGATCTTCAACGAGAGTCCATCTTGATAAGTGATTATATTACCGAGTATTATGGGCTAGGGATTAGGAAACGGCCCCTGAGTGGACAGGTGGTGAGCGTCCTAGTTACCAATGATGCCATAGATACTCTGCTGATGAAGGAATGATGGAAAAATTGAGAATCAACTGGATAAATTGGAAGATGGTGATCAGTGATACTATGGTTTTATTAAAGGATTGTTTTAAACTGGTTGAATTTGTGAAAAGGCAATTTCATATTGGGTGTGTGAGTAGTGTGACTAGTTTTATTTTGCATGAACATCCGGCTAGGGGACCTTGGAACTCTTTTCCTTGGTACCCGGGACAAAACCTAACCAAATTCTTAATTGGATCCCATCACTACAGTGGTTGGGCGGTTGGCTAACCCATGGGATCGGATGGGGTTAGGCTGGACTGATGGATCCGTAAATCGAGACTCAAACTTTTATTTTTTACGATAGAAAAAAATAAATCCCAGTCAGTAACTGTTCTATGGATAGGAATCAACGGCTGTGCCTCTTGAATGGGGAAAAAAGCGTTGATCCCAATGATCCAAGTGCAAGTTTCTTCCTTGAACTGACTAAGTACCTTATAGATGTAATTGGATCATCTCGATCAGAAATGATCTTGACTACGTTAGAGTAAAAAGTTATCCTGGTGGAATCGCCCGTGCTTTTCGGTAAAGGAAGTTTTTCCAGGTTCGGTTTTGGAACAACCGACGGATTAGTCTCTTATCTGGATATCCGTGGGCGTGGCCCCGAGTGTGGGACCCCTGTCCCACGCGAGAAGTGCTACTTCCGCTGCTAGTATCCCGAATCCGTTGCTCGGTGGGAACAGGGACCTTACACCAAGCATGGAATCGGAACTCCACCCTCCTCTCCTCGATGGATCTGATCTCTGTGCGAGCTGACTCCATCTGCTCTTGAAATCCCTGACCTGCTTGAGGCCTAGACATGATGGTATTTACCTTATAATTCCAAGGGCCGTGACTACCCGTATATACCGAGAGTATACTGCAGCTCTTTACTGACAGTATATACGAGTAAATCTAAGACTTGAAATTATAAGCGTTAATGCTATCTAGATGATGATTTCGAATGTGATTGATATGATTTTTAATTCTGTTTGAGAATTGATGAATTGATTTGGATTCTGATTGAAAATGCTGATTGAAAATTCTGATTGAAAAATGATGATTTTTAAAAATTAGTTCAAATATAATGAAACCACAATGAGGGGGAATGGGACGATCCCTGTGATGATATTCATAACCAGAATGATGATAACAAATTCAGCAAATCACTATGAGATTAGTGGGTTGTGCTGTAAGATTGCTGCTGTTAATACTTGACCGGTAGATCAAGTTAAGGGATGTCAAATTGAGGACTAGCTTAACTGAAATTCCCGTGAAGGAATGTTCAGAAGGAAATTTTTTGGTCTAATGGACCATTATCATGTTAAAGATATGAATGATAAGATCTGAATGAATTGTTATTTAATTATGAGTTCTATATAAGGGATAGTTATCCCAGTATTCTGTTGGGTTGACCAGAATATAAGGAACCCCAGAATAAAATTGGATCTTAAGAAAAAGAGTTGTCCTCTATCTTGTGAGATGAGGACATCTCGCACTTTTTAAGTGGGGTAGAATGTAAGATTCCTCCCCAGCCTTCGAGGTATACAGGAGTAAGAATCTCCCTTTCTGATCTTATAATTATTCCCTCTCTAAAATAAAAGAAAGTTTCTGTTTAAAAAAAAGGAAGACCCTTTTCCTAGAATACTTCTCAGGAGTCACGCCTATTTTAAGGATTCAGAACAATGAGTTCAGAAGTGAAAATCGATGTTTTGGATACCAAGGTTTTGGTTTTCATTCGAGTACGGCCCAAAAGAAGTTCTTTATCTCTTGGGGAGTATAAGAAGTTATCCCCCAGATATTGTGATCCTTATATCTGAATTCAATGAAAGTAGGTGACTTAGCCTACAAGTTTCTTTTATCTCCTCATCTCAAAATTCTTAATGCCTTCTATAGAAAAATGTGTCAAACTCAAATCTTGGAAAGACGGTAAAACTTCACTGGCAAGTTACCGTTGGCTTCTAGGTTACGCTAGCTCCTTCCTTTATATAAGTCGAAACCTTTAACTGTCGCTCACAGTAATCTTACTTCCATCGATCTCCCTTCTTCTTAATCTCCTTCATGGCTTGGCAACAAGAACTAGTTTTATCCATGATGATTTCTCACCTTCAAGACGCAAGAGAGTCTGTGAAGAAAGACTTTATAGAACAGTATGAGCGCTCACTTTTTCCTCACCTAGGAACTTCTCTAGCGCAGACCAAATGGCGGACCTATCAAAACATAACTAGGGTAACACCCTGGGGTCAGCAGCACTTTCGTAACAATGTTCGCTTGGCCATGGTTATCGAAGCCTTGGGTTTGGGTCCTCGATACTACTGCGTCATGAGATCAAGGCATCTTGGGTTTTCTGAGCGGGTCTTCTTACTGGCGTGTTTTCTTCCTCATGAGAAGATATGCCTTTACCCCGTTTTTGGCTTGCCTCTCAGAGGTCCTTTTGTTGGATCACCTCATACCACTGAGATAGGTGCGGCAATAACCAGCAGAATCATTCCCATAGATGAGTTACCCTATACTTGTGCAGCTTGTGAGGACTGCTTTTGTGACCATATGATGGACGGGCTTATGGAAGTGTAAAGAGTTCTTCTATCTTTACTGTATAAGTTCCGAGAATGAATAAAGTTTAAATCTTGTTCTTATCTTGCCCTCTTTAAGACTTTTCTTGGTGGTTAATCTTGATTAAAATTTTCCTCTAAGTCTCATATTCGTGCATCTTGCGAAATTATCCCAAGTTGCGAGATGAGGACATCTCGCGTTTTTTAAGTGGGGTAGAATGTAAGATTCCTCCCCCACCCCCTTTTTGATGTCTAGTATCTTCCCCTGTAATCAATCCCTCTTCAGAAATATAAAGACCTTGTTTATAACTGTTTTAACCTAGAGAGAGAAAATATTCTAGAGAGAGAATATTCAGATTTTGAATATTTTTGGATAGAAAAATATCTCACCTTATTAAAATGAATCCCCCTAAAACAGAAATTCAGAAAGAATTTTTCAATGTGCAATTGGAATTAATTGGAAATAGGTATAAAGAACGTTAGTCTAAGGGTCTAGATTTTCATAAATCTTTGGATTATGGTCCAATTAAGGTTCCTATGGGCCAATAGCATCAATCCATGTGTAGGGAGGAGATAAATCCAAATTGTAAAAAGAAGATACCCAAAAATGAGTAAATGCTCACATAAGATGAAGAGTTGAAAATGTACAAGGTTTATTAGTAAAAAACTATGAGCAATATTAAAAATATGAGATATTTCGGGAATAATGATTTTATTATGACACATATGTAAGGAAGGGGAGTCCCTTAAATGCTCACATAAGATGAAGAGTTGAAAATGTACAAGGTTTATTAGTAAAAAACTATGAGCAATATTAAAAATATGAGATATTTTGGGAATAATGATTTTATTATGACACATATGTAAGGAAGGGGAGTCCCTTAAATGCCCACATAAGATGAAGAGTTGAAAATGTACAAGGTTTATTAGTAAAAAACTATGAGCAATATTAAAATGATTCCATTATGACACATATGTAAGGAAGGGGAGTTCTTTAAAGGAGGTGCATATTTCACATAAGATGAAGAGTTGAAAATGTACAAGGTTTATTAATAAAAAAAACTATGAGCAATATTAAAATGATTCCATTATGACACATATGTAAGGAAGGGGAGTTCTTTAAAGGAGGTGCATATTTCACATGCTTGAATAAGTTTTAAACTCATAAAAATTGAGATATTTTATCTCTCCTCTCTCCTCATTCAAGTCTAGTTCCAAAAAGTTAGCTTAACTGACCTAAAAATGGTCAAAAAGTGACCAAACTGACTTGGAAAATTCTAGAATCGGTTTGTTTGGTTAGGAGCTCAAATTTTCCTATAAATAGAAGCCTCCCCTTGTTGAAAAAAATATAGTGTCTTATGCTTTGTTACTCTACTCCACCTAAGCCAAAATATATAGTGTCTTATGCTTTGTTACTCTACTCCACCTAAGCCAAAATATAGAGTGTCTTATGCATTGTTACTCTACTCTACCTAAGCCAAGAACTGTGAATTCTTTAATAGTTCACTAGTTTTTGATACTTCTCTCTTTCTTCAATCCCCATTGGTGGCTCCATCAACATACTAAACCAATTGATTGGTTGGGGGCCTCTACCGTGAATAAAGAATCAAGCAAATTATAAGGTAAGTATATTGAATTTTGATCTTTTCTATAATTTCTCAATGTTTCTCTCTTCTCAACCCCTCTCAAGCTTGAGAAGCTTAATTGGTATGGTTTTTTAAATGCTATTGAAGTTAATTGGTGAATAGTAGTGAAGAGTTACATAATTTAAGAAATGCTATTGAAGTTAATTTCCATTTATGTTTAAATTCTAATGGTTTTTATGTAATTTCTCTCTCTCACTCAAGAAATGGTCATACTCATGACCCATTCTCAATCCAAATGAAGCTTTTCATAAAGCTTTTTCTTAATCCAAGATTAAGCTATGCTTGAGGCCAAATTAATGGCTTTTTTCTATGCTTTTAGTTTATGCATATTGATGATTCAATCCATTATGGATTGATGATCCAATTAGAGACCATTCTAATTATTTCCTTAATGATAAGCTTTATCCCTTAGAAAAAAAAATTGAGATTTATCAGTCATAGTAGCGGAGCTATGGCAAAAATTTTATAGAAATTACGCATAAAATAAATTCATTCAAAGCCTAAAAAGAGGACTTCCTACCATATTCTAGGAGCTATCATCCTAGATTAATTAAAAGAACTTTATTATGCATGGAGATGTGGATGTTTGCATGTAGATGTAGATGTATAGATGTGAGTGTGAATGTGGAGGTGGATGTATGCATGGAGATGTGGATGTATGCATGTAGAAGTAGATGTATAGATGAGGATGTAAATAGAGATGTGGATGGATGCATGTAGATGTAGATGTATAGATGTGGATGTGAATGGAGATGTAGATGTATGCATGTAGATGTAGATGTATAGATGTGGATGTGGATGTGGAGGTGGATGTATGCATGTAGATGTAGATGTGGATGTGGATGTGGAGTTGGATGTATGCATGTAGATGTAGATGTATAGATGTGGATGTGAATGTGGAGGTGGATATATGCATGTAGATGTAGATGTATGAGGAGAATGTGAATGTGGATGTGGATGTATGCATAGAGATGTGGATGTATGCATGTAGATGAGAATGTACGCATATAGATGTGGATGTATGGATGTGAATGTGCATGTAGATGTGGATGTATGGATGTGGATGCATGAATGTGCATGTAGATGTGGATGTGAAAATAGATGTATGGATGTAGATGTGGATGTATGGATGTGAATGTGGATGTGGATGTAGATATATGTATGGATGTGAATATACGATATGTGATGTGAAGGAATATGAAGTGTTGAGATGGAAAATGATGTGATGGGATGAGTATACATATAAATGGAATATGGAATAAGTAATGTGGATTGATGAGAGATAATGTGGAAAAATGAAAGTAAAAATAGAAACTGTATTGTAAACTGTTTGTAAATGCTGTTTGTAAATGACTGTTTTATGTCAAGATTGCTGGGGGAGCATTGTGACCATCTTGTGATTAAGGTCGTGGAGACCTAATTGATAATGTTGCAACTGCTGACGGAGAGTCAATGAAGGACGTCTCGCGTAGCAAGGTCGGCCGAGGTCCTGACCAGCCTCGGTGCGATTAAAATGGTGAGCTTCCGGTACGGTGGATGAGGGGCCAAGGAAGCGGCCTATGAGTGAAGCGCTAGGTCACCTGCGAAGGATCCTAGAGGGTGCTGACCATACGGTGCTCGGGCTCTGGGTCGCCTAGGATACCCACGCCTGCGTCGAGGAAGATATTGGAACAGAGTTGGAGTTGTTTTTTGAAATCGGGCATGGATCTGGTTGATTGACCTTGCTGGTCTTCAATGGATGAGTCCATGGCTCTTTATATGGATCTGTTGGTTGATCTTGCTGATCTTCAACGAGAGTCCATCTTGATAAGTGATTATATTACCGAGTATTATGGGCTAGGGATTAGGAAACGGCCCCTGAGTGGACAGGTGGTGAGCGTCCTAGTTACCAATGATGCCATAGATACTCTGATGAAGGAATGATGGGAAAATTGAGAATCAACTGGATAAATTGGAAGATGGTGATCAGTGATACTATGGTTTTATTAAAGGATTGTTTTAAACTGGTTGAATTTGTGAAAAGGCAATTTCATATTGGGTGTGTGAGTAGTGTGACTAGTTTTATTTTGCATGAACATCCGGCTAGGGGGCCTTGGAACTCTTTTCCTTGGTACCCGGGACAAAACCTAACCAAATTCTTAATTGGATCCCATCACTACAGTGGTTGGGTGGTTGGCTAACCCATGGCATCGGATGGGGTTAGGCTGGACTGATGGATCCGTAAATCGAGACTCAAACTTTTATTTTTTACGATAGAAAAAAATAAATCCCGGTCAGTAACTGTTCTATGGATAGGAATCAACGGCTGTGCCTCTTGAATGGGGAAAAAAGCGTTGATCCCAATGATCCAAGTGCAAGTTTCTTCCTTGAACTGACTAAGTACCTTATAGATGTAATTGGATCATCTCGATCAGAAATGATCTTGACTACGTTAGAGTAAAAAGTTATCCTGGTGGAATCGCCCGTGCTTTCCGGTAAAGGAAGTTTTTCCAGGTTCGGTTTTGGAACAACCGACGGATTAGTCTCTTATCTGGATATCCATGGGCGAGGCCCCGAGTGTGGGACCCCTGTCCCATGCGAGAAGTGCTACTTCCGCTGCTAGTACCCCGAATCCGTTGCTCGGTGGGAACAGGGACCTTACACCGAGCATGGAATCGAAACTCCACCCTCCTCTCCTCGATGGATCTGATCTCTGTGCGAGCTGACTCCATCTGCTCTGAAATCCAAGGGCTCGTAGGATCCCTCTCTTGAAGTCTCTGAAGGGAAGCTAGACTCCTCCGCAGGCTCCTCTCCTGCTCTCTGAAAGCCTCTAGACAGCCTGTCTGACTGATCTCCTGCAAACCCCTGTCAAGATCGCTGGCTGCCGATCCTCTCTTGAACTGAAGCTCCTGCCAAACCTGCTCAACTCTGGTCACGATCTCGGGCTCCTCTATGAGACAATCTGGAATCCGGACGCTCTGGCCTCGCTCTCCTCTCGTAGGGTCCTCGATCTGGAGAAGCACTGGAAAGTGGTTTGAAAAAGAAGAGCCTGCAAGTATACCCACAGTGCCACCTCTATCGCAAGCCCACTCATCAATGTAAAACCTGTCGATGCCGGAAAGGTTAACTCCTGTGGCCCGTCTATCCGAGCGCGAGAAAGATAAACTCCCCTGCATCCTGCCAAACTCTGAGAGAGTCCACGGATCCTGGCCTCTCACCTGCAGCACTAGCTCCTCCCAGGCAGCGAGTTCCGGCCCATGAATGGTCTCCTGGCTGCCCCCCATCCTGTCCTCTGCATCCTCCAGCATGTTGCAATCCCCCCCTAGGCACCAATGGTCTGCCATGGGGAGGGACTGCCTAATGGTGCTCCAGAACTCAGCTCTCTCAGTCGCCCCATTAGGGGCGTAGAAGTTGAGGAAGCCAATGCGGTCTTCCCCATCCTGAAGGATGATCCACTGTGCTCGACCCTGAACCAGAGTGCCAGAATCCACAACCTCGGATAGAAGCTGCTCGCTGACTGAGATGCATACTCCACCCTGGTTCCCCTGGGAGCCATATGCCGGTGACCAAAAAGTGTGACTCCTGCTTGGCAAGATCTTCCCGCAGGTGCGGGTGCGCCTGACAGAAAGGTGGTGCTCCTGGATGAAAAGGATATCTATGGGCCCTCCAACGAGAGCCCTCTGGATCTCCTGGCGAAGTCTGCCCCCCGACCAATGTAGCAGCGAGGTCCACCAAGACCCTGGATGTTCCATGAGAGGATCCTCATGGATGAGCTATGGCAAGTGAAGCAGCCGCCACCACTGGCTCACCCCTCTCAGCCGGCCCGGATGAGCTGCCCTCCACTCTATGAGTCTTGGGCGCTGTCTTGGAGGGAGAATAGTCACTGTCTGTCCGGGTGCAGAGTCTCTCCAAAAAGAGGGTGACCTGTCTCTGTGTCCAGCCCCACTCCACCTTCGCCTTGTCGAGGGCATAGGCACGAGACCAATCCTCTGCATATATGTATCTAAAGGTAGGCTGCATCCTCCGGGCGGCGTGGAGGAGAATCAGCAGCACCGCCTCAACTGAGGTGTGGACCGGATCCGCCCGCCAATCTCCTATACCAAACAAGCTCATGCGGGCTGAGTGTAATCGGGTCTACAATAGGTCCGTGAGCCCCGTCACTGAAGTGGTGAGAAAACTCCAGTATCTGATCACGCAAAACTTCGTCTACAGAGTTGCAATCCCATGCTGTGTCTGGGGCAACACTGAGAGGAAAGGAGAAGGCCACCGTGCTGCTCACCTCTGAAGGAGAACGAGAGGGATGGCACACCACGCATACTCGCAAGGGCACGACCAGTGTCTCGAATGGAGCTGGAGACACCTGAAGAAACCGTAATCCACTGGGAGCCCCATCACTCGCGGGGGCCCCCCAGGGGAGGCTGTGGAGAGAACTTTGTGGCGGGCGAAGCTAGGATCGCCATCTCCACCGGCCCGGAGTGGCGGTGGAACAGCCGCTGAACTGAACTCTGGCGGCCTACCCAGCTGCGCTGCCCCCCGCCGGGGCAGTGGGTGGTCTGGAGGAGTATCCTGGAGAGGCCGAGGGAGGGATGGTGGCTCGCGGAGAGGAGGGGGGAGAGCGAGGAGAGGATGGAGAGGCATATGCCAGAGGAGAGGTGTCAGGGGGGGCCGCCGGGGGAGGCGGGGGGGTGGGGGGGAGAGGGGGGGTGGAAGGAGTGCTCTCCGAGTGAGGGGAAGAAGGGCCGGGGGTCGCGGAGTGCGGCCCGGGAATCTCAGGAATCTGCTCCATGGAGGGGGCGGGGCCCCCCGCCGCGCGGGGGGAGGCGGGAGCAGGGTCTCCACATGGGGGGCTCCACTGGCGGCCTCAAAACGGGCACTGAGACTGAATCCTCGTCCATCGGGGTGGGACCTGCTGGCCGCCTATCCCTGACTGGAGCATAAGTGCGGGTAGGTGCTTGGGCGCCAGCCGGAGTCGCCTGTCCGCCAGCCTGCCGGCCAGCTTGTGCTGCCTGCTGGCGTCTGCGACGGTCCCTGTGGGCCGAGCGTTTCCGCCGGCGAACCTCCTGCCATCTGCCAGCCTCCTGGGTCTGCGTCCTCTGTCGGGGCCTGCTCGTCAGATGATGGCGCCTCCTGAGACGAGCCAGGGATGTCCGGTCTCTAAGGTGGATGGCCACCCCTCGGGCCTCCTGAAGGGGGTCCAGAGGCAGCAGAGCATGAAGGATGAACCCCCTTGCGGGGACAGGCGCGTGCGAGGTGGCCCATTCCCGACAGATGTAGCATTGGCCGGGGAGGCCCGAATACTCCACGCGCTGTATCAGATGTCCTCCAGAAAGACAAGGGAGGAGGATCATATTCGGGAGGGACTCCGATGACGGAACCACAACACGAATGGCCGGGAGTCCTGCTGCCCGAGCTATCACTGAAGCCGCTGTCTGAGGCGTCTCCACCACCTGCCCGAACGCCTTGCCAATGGATGACAAAGAGGGGCAAGTACTCCCTGCGGAGTCCAGGAAAGCAGATAGTGATGGGGAAACCTGTCGCGCCTGCTAGCGGGTCAGAAGCGGGGTCAAAACCGTGAGTCCATCGCGCTAGGAACGCCCGGGATGAGCGGAGGGCAATGGGGCTCCGAGCCAGCATCGTCTGAGCTACCTGGGGGGACTCGAAATCCACCTGGTAGTAGCCACGTCCCAAAAAATCGACGTTGACGATCTTGGTAGGCACGCCAACGAGGCTGCCTTGCAGAAGGTCGCGAAGCTCTCTCCACATCGGCGAACAGCTACCCACTATCTTGCAGACCAAGGAGGAGGCCTCAGCGGATACTGTCGAAACAAACAACTGATGATTTGCATCTATGAACTCCAGACGGAGACCGGAATTGGCAGGGGTAGTCGGAGCGGCTTCCATGGAGTCCTCTAGAGGGAAAAGGCCAGAGACCGGGGTCACCAAACGGGAGGGACACAGCCCTACGAGGAAACGGCGAGGCGGAAGGAGAGAGGATAGCGGGGGCGGAGCGAGGGGGGGAGGGGGGAGCTGAGGCGGCGGGGGAGGAGAAGGACTTGCACACCAGTCCGTTTGCTTCCTCAATCACCAAGTAAACCTGACATGAAGTTACACTATACATATAAACTCAGCCTCCCATGATGCACGACCTCGACATCCGAAGTGCAACGATCCATATCACTCCATTTTTATTTGCCACACTTCTCTTTGTTGCTGGTTCACCACTCTTCTAAGATCTCCTTCTTGGCTTTCTTCCGCTCGCCCTTATGAGTAGTAGATGGCTTACCGTGTCCATTTTGACCGGCATCTATTCGAGCTTTCTCCTCCTTTGCATGTCTCCTTTTACTAGAGACCTCCTATTCTTAAGTATGTCTTTGATTTTGTGTCGCGCCCATCTAGTGTTAAACCTGATGAAAAACAGGTAGAGGGAGAGGAGATACACACACAGGAGAAAACCCTAATATATTAATCAAACCCTAACCATAGAGGGAAGCCATGTCCCTTCTCACACAATGCATAAAGCCATAATCCATAATCTACAACACACTACTTCTGTTGTGTCCACAGATAGCGAACCCTAGCTAATGTCCACACACTATGACCAGCTAGACGCGGTCATTTATGTCTCACACATGTTACTACCTAACATGCCAGCACATAGTGCAACTGGCACAAGCTGACATCGAGCTTGAATCTCAACAACCCCTCTCAAGCTCATGATGTACTACCATAGATGAAGATGTAGATGAGCTTGGGCTATCAAAGCTCTCAACACTCCCCCCCTCAAGCTCATCCAATGTACTCCCAACATAGTATATGGAAGTATTCAAACTTCTCCCTGCTAAGTGAATTTGTAAAGATGTCGGCCACCTGCTCTTTAGTCTTCACATACTGCAAATCCACTGTACCATCCAACACTTTCTCTCTGACAAAATGATAGTGGACCTCTATTTATTTGGTCCACGCATGAAAAATTGGATTCTTGGCCAAGTGTATGCTGCTCATGTTGTCACAATGAATGACAACCTTGCCATCAACAATAGGCTCACCCAAATTAGCCAAGAGACTCTTTAACCACACTCCTTCACATGTAGCAATGGCTGCATCCTTGTATTGAGCCCCTGTACTTGATAAAGCAACAGTAGGTTGCTTCTTGCTGCTCCAACTCACCATTACACTTCCAAATGTAAAGGCATAACCACTCGTAGACCTCCTGTCATACGAGCTACCTGCCCAATTTGCGTCTATGTAGCCATGTACATCTAAGCCTTTACCATGCTCATAAAGAAGACCATAATGTGCAATGGTCTTTACATAGCACATAATGCATCTCACTGCATCCAAATGAGGTTTTTTGGGGCTTTGTATAAATGGGCTTGCTAGCCCCACAACATAACTGAAATTCGGTTGTCATGTAAATAAGACTGCCAACCATCTTTCTATACATAGATGGATCATCTAACTCTTCGCCAAAATCAGCCCCCCATAGCTTCACATTCTACTCCCAAAGGTGTACTCATTGGCTTACACCCTATCATCCCATATTTTTCCAACATATCCAATGCTGCGTATTGGCATTGCACCACTAACCATGTCCCTCCATGGCAGCCACATGAGGCTTGAAAAAGAAACATAGTTGCATAAACCAAAACTATACATGAAGAAAAACTAGCGGGTGACTACTCGGAGGAGTCACCACTCCGAGTCATCATGTCCTCCTTCTTGTCCACCTTGTGCCTACACAAAGTGAAGATATATATAAATAAAAATAGAAAGTATTATAAAGGTCGAAACATGTTTTGTAAATGAAAATTAAAAGTATTACCTACATTAGTGTTCTCCTTGCTCGATTGTATTGTTCGTCGGAGAAATGCCACATCTACACAAACAAAGAGAATATTAAAAAAATATTATGCAAGCCTTATATGTTTAAAGTACTATGCATAAGCTTAAAACACTATGCATTATGTTTAAATTACTATGCGTTATCCAAGCCATTACGCAAGCCTTGCATAAAGCATTATGCATTAGACCTTATCCCATAAAGCATGCATGAGGCCTTAAGCATAAAGCTTATGCATAAGGCCTTAAGCATGAGGCCTTAAGCATAAAACTATGCATGCGACCTTATGCATAAGGCTTATGCATAAAGCACTATACATAAGGCCTTATGCATGAGGCCTTAAGCATAAAGCTATGCATGAGGCTTTATGTATAAAGAACTATGCATAAAGCCTTAAACATGCATGAGGCTTTATGTATAAAGAACTATGCATGAGGCCTTAAGCATAAATCTATGCATGAGGCTTTATGTATAAAGAACTATGCATAAAGCCTTAAACATGAGGCCTTAAGCATAAAACTATGCATGAGGCCTTATGGATAAAGCTTATGCATAAGGCTTATGCATAAAGCTATGCATGAGGCCTTATTAAGCATAAAGCTATGCATGAGGCCTTATGCATAAATCATGCATGAGCATTATTCCTAAAGCATTATGCGCAAACCTACAAAACAAATCCCCAGCGCCCAAGGGTGCAATAATAATAGAGGAAAGAGAGGAAATATATGAAAGCACTTACCTCTTTTTCGTGATGTTAAAAGAGAGGATTAGAGGACCTACAAACCAACAAAAGGGTGAGGAAAATATTAGTAATGCATACATACAAAAGCTTGTGCATGAAAGATCCCTTCCCCCTCCGCCTGCACAGCAGCGAATTCCAGGGGTGCTAGCAGTGGAAGTAGCACTTCCTGTGTAGGGCAGAACCTCTCACGTGGGGCCTTGTCCATGGATATCCGAACAAGAGACTAATCCCTCGGCTCTTCCAAAACTGAGCCCGGAAAAACTTTCCTCACCCCAGCAGACAAAGGCGATTCCTCCAGGATATTTTTACTCTTATGTAGTCAAGAGCCTTAACTAACCAAACTGATTGGACTGAACCCGTAAGTCTCATGGTCAAGGAAAAGACTTGCACTTGGATCATAGAGTGCAATGCTTTTTTCCTCATCAAGAGGCACAGTCGTTGATTCTTTTCCATAGAGCAAGGGTTATCCGGGATTTACTTCAACTATCGTAACTTAACAGAATTGAGTCTCATTTTAGGGATCCATCAGTCCAGCCTAACCCCATCCAATCCCATGGGTTTGCCAACTGCCCAACCACTGAAGTTATAGGATCCATTTAGAAATTTGGTTATGTCCCGGGGGCGGGTACCACAGAAAAGAGTTTCGGGGCCCCCTAGCCGACGCTTCAAGCAAACTTCAAGATAGTCACACCACTTACACACCCAATATGAAATTGTCCGTTTCACAGATTCAGTTGTCTTTAAAACAATCTTTTAATAAAACCATAGTATCATTGATCATAATCTCCCAAAATATCCAGCTTGAATTCTAATTTCCAATCATTCCTTCATCGATGTACCTATGGCATCATTGGCAACCAGAACGCTCACCACTTGTTCACTCAAGGGCCTTTTCAATAGTTCCTAGCTCATAGTACTCGACAATATAATCATATAAGAAAATCCCCATTGAAGATCAGCAAGATCAACCCACAGATCCATATAAAAGAGCCATGGACTCATCCGTTGAGGACCAGCAAGGCCAATCAACTAGATCCATGCCCAAGTTCAGAAAACAACTCTAACACCTTGTTTCATTTTTCTTCCTCGTCCGTCGATGCACGCGTGGGTATCTTCGGCGACCGAGAGCCCGAGCACCATATGGTGAGTACCGTCTAGGCTCCTTCATAGGTCACCTAGTGCTTCACTCATAGGCCGCTTCCTTTGTCCCTCATCCACCGTACTGGAAGCTCACCATTTAAATCAAACCAAGGCTGGCACGGCCGACCTTGCTACGCGAGACGTCCTCCATTGACTCTCCATCAGTTGTTGCACCTTTATCACTTAGGTCTCCATGACCTCATTCACAAGATAGTCAAAATGCTTCCCCAGCATTCTTGACATAAAACAATCATTTAAAGACAGGTCATAAATACAGTTTCTAATGAACTCTCATATTTCCACATTGTTCCACATCATTTCTCGTTATTCCACATTCTTCTACATCAATTCACATTGCTTATTCCACATCCAATCATATGTATTCCCCTTTATCCATTCTCATCCAATCATATCATTTACACCTCATCACATCTATTCACATCACATCACATTCATCCACATCATATCTCATCACATCCAATTACATCTATTCAGATCCTCATTATATCACGTCACATCCATCCTCATTACATCTCATCCATTCACATCTACCCATATCCACATCACATCACATCACATCCATTCACATCTACCCATATCCACATCATATCCATTCACATCACATCTCAACCATTCACATCTACCCCGATCCACATCACATCACATCACATCACATCCATTCACCTCACATCTCATCCATTCACATCTATCTATCACATCACATCGCATCCATTCACCTCACATCTCATCCATTCACATCTATCTAGATCCACATCACATCTATCCACATCACATCTCATCCATTCACATCTACCTAGATCCTCATTCATCCACCTTACATCTCATCCATCCATTCACATTACATCACATCCATTCAAATATCATCATATCACATTCACATCCATTCACATCTCAGCGTATCCATTGACATCTCATCACACCCATTCACATCCATCACACCCATCACACCCATTCACATCCATCACACCTATTCACATCCATCACATTCATCAGACCCATTCACATCCATCACATTCATTGCATCCTCATCACATCACATACATTCCATCCACATCTATCCTTATCACATCACATTCATTCCATCCATATCACATCACATTCATTCCATCCACATTACATCACATCCACATCTATTCACATCACATCTTATTCATTCCATCTATGTTACATCACATCCACATCTATCCGCATCACATCTCATTCATTCCATCCACATTACATCACATCCACATCTATCCATATCTCATCACATCCATTCACATCTCATCACATTCATCCACATCCATCCATTCATTCACATTCACATCTATCCACATCCATCCATCCATCCACATTCACATCTATCCACATCCATCCATCCATTCACATCATGCACATCTATCCACATCCATCCATCCATTCACATGCACATCTATCCACATCCATCCATTCGTTCACATGCACATCTATCCACATCCATCCATTCATTCACATGCACATCTATCACTTCACATCTCATTCTCATCCATTTACATCATATCACCCCCATTCACATATTATCACATCTCATCACATTCACATCCACATCCATTTACATCACATCACGTCACATCTCATCGACATCTCATCACATCCACTCACATCTCCTCACATTACATTCACATCCACATCCATTTACATCACATCACATCTCGTTCACATCTCCTCTTATCACATTCACATCTCATCTAATCACATCGCATCCATTTATGTCTCGTCACATCCATTTACATTAATTCGACTCTACATCACATCTTATCACATCTACTTTTAGTACTGTTTTTTTCTACTTTCGATACTGATATGACTTTTCTAAGTTTTTACCAATTGCTTGGCCTAGTTAAAGGTACTTTTTCTCAATGGATATTTTCATATTCTTTCTCAAATTTCTCAAGTGAAATATATTTAATATTCTTCTTTTGAGTAAAAGATTAATGGGATTTACTAAAATCAATTCTACCCATATTTTTTAATAAAATTAATAATGCTCAAAATTCCACTTTTGATAATTACTCATAATTTGAATTATGCCAAAAATTTCTCTTTTACCATTTCATTTCTTGGATCGTAATTATCATGGGAATTTCTCTTTTTACGTAAAATAAATTTACCAAAAATTTCTCTTTTCCCATTTAATTACTTGGATCTGAAATATCATAAGAATTCATCTTTTTGTATAAAAATAAATCTACAAAAAATTCCTCTTTTACCATTTAAATACTTGCTTCTCAAATATCATGGGAATTTCTCTTTTTGTATAAAAATAAATTTACCAAAAATTCCTCTTTTACCATTTAAATACTTGATTCTCAAATATCATGGGAATTTCTCTTTTTGCATAAAAATAAATTTACCAAAAATTCCTCTTTTACCATTTAAATACTTAATTCTCAAATATCATGGGAATTCCTCTTTTTGCATAAAAATAAAATATGTATTATTTTTTAAAATTTTTTCCATAGCTTCGCTGCTATTATTGATAATTTTTAATTTTTTCTTAAAAGAATAAAACATTGTAATGCAAATATGATAGAAGATCTTTTCTTAAGCTCAAATCTAAACTATGAGTTTAAATCATAATTTTAACCATAGTTATAAACTGAATTATGATTATTCTACTAGATTAAGCTATTTCCATTGTTGCTCTAACATGAGACCTATACATATGGCTACTGCATAAGATTTATGCACTAGCTTCATGCATGAGGCTAAGGCATATGGCCACCTCTTGAGAGAAGCACAACTCTCAAAAGGATATCCATAGGCGGGAGAAAAAATAACAAACCTTAATATTAAAAAACGTAAAACTTACAAGCCTTATAATGTGTAAAAGCATAATAGAGAAAAAATAAAAGAGAGAGATCTCTAACCTTATGAGACTTGTATGTCTAAATAACCAATAAAATCAAACCAAATAGATAGAAAAAAAGTATTCATAACCCTAATCCTAGCCCTAATGGAAAGTATATAAAAAATCCTAATCTTAATAGAAATCTTAATGAATGCTCTTGTATAGCATAGAAAACTTATTGAATCTTTTTTTTCCCTTCTCATTGAATCTTAACCCCCTAACCCTAGCTTCTACATAAAAACCCTAATAGAGAGATTTGATAGAGAGCCCTCCATCAGAGCTCTCTATTAGGGTTTCTATGTAGAATCTAGGTTAGGTTAAGCTTTAATGAGAAGGAAAGAAGAAGAAAAGGAAGACTTAAAAGAGAGGAAACAGAAGGAAAATTGTCACGTAGGCTGTAACACCTATGAGCAACGGCGGCAGACCGGATGGCCAGACGGGGCTTTAGCGTCAACGCCTCGACCGGAGTGCTGAGGACGTGGGTTCAGTGGGAGAGGACGCCCATGCGGAGTCATGGGCGGCTAGGCTAGTGTGGGCAGCATGCCACACACTATATAGCCTGGGGGATGAGGGGCAATCCTCATTCTTCCTCCTCTGTGGTGGCTGGGTGGTGACGTCCCCTCCTGTGGTAGCATCCGTAGTGGCGCTACGGTGATCTAACATTTGTATCAGAGCTTGGCATCGGGATCGCGAGTGGCGTGCGAAGCGAGCCCAACCATTTAATGATTGGCTCTCAATCAAAATTGGGGGAATAACCTTATCCCAAGGGTCTTCATCATCTTCTATAGCAAGAAGTTGGCTATAGCTGCAAGGAAGGTTTTCCTCTATTTTCTCTCTCTCTCTCCCTTGCACACTCTCAAGCTCTCCATTGCAAGTAAGCAATTTCTGTGTTTTTACTTTAGAGCTTGTCAATTTTGTGTTTAATTCTGTGTGGGAGAAGAGGTCGACTGTGTAATAGCCCACTGTGTGTGGGAGGAAAGACGACCAGCCAACAGGGGGAAGACGGAGCTCTCTAGCTGGAGAATAATCATAGCCGACAGCTTGCCTAGTGGGCGAGCGGCCTGCCTGGTGTTGCCGCCGACAGCCAGCCCACAGCCAGGGGAAATATGGAGCTCTCTAGATGGAGAATAGTTGCAGTCGACGACCTACCCAGTGCCGCGGGCGGACTGTGGTGCTGTCGGCGACGAGCGGCCAGCCAGGCCAGCGCAGTCGCGGCGGCCAGGCCAGCCACGACCACCACAGCAATCGGGCAGCCTGCCTGGTGCTGTCGATGGGCCAGCCCAGAGGGGGCTAGCCAGGCTAGCGCCGATACGGTCAGGCCTAGCAGGCGGATGCAGGATTTTTTTTAAAAAAATCCAGTCTTGGATGTGCAGTCCATAGCATTTCATTGGCCAAACACCTTGAGCCTCATGCTTTGAACCTGGTAGAAGACGCTTATTAGGCAATAAAGAGCTATGGATGCAATACGCCAGCCCCTACTTGGCTTGCCCTCCCCCATGGCCTAATGCAGACTGGAATGTGAATGTAGATTCATATTCAGACACCTTTCTCTCGGATCGGAGCATCCCAGAGTAGTGACGCTTGAAGAGGCTCGCAGCAGCGCAACACAAATTGACAGTCGCGAGTGACGGTCGCAAGCGACCACCATAAGGGGGGTGACTATTCTCTCTCCATTACTCATTTTATTAGCGTTTTTTTTATAATTTTCGAGTTCTCGCATTTTTATTTGTGCAAGAATTAAAATATGTCTGCTAGGCGTAGTGTGTCCCCCACCGCCTTCTACTTCTCTAGGGTTTTCAGGTCTCTTGTCCTCGGTTGCGGGTTTGACCTCGACCAAATTGTCAGGCTGTATACGCCTGACCGTTGTCCGGTCCAGAGTGCGCTCGTCGATCACGCGTGATCTGTCCCAGCGCCCTCTTTGTCGTCTGTTGACCTCGCCTTAGGACCCAGCGAGCCCGCAGCGGTCGCAGTAGGCAGATGACCCCTTTCTGAGCCGATGAGCCAGATGACATGAACACTGACGTCGTCGAGGGGACCGAGGAGGACCTCTTGGAATATGACAACGACGATTATAACCTATTAGACCCTCCTGACATCGTGACAGAGAGACGGAGCTCTCTAGTGGACTTTTTAAATATCTTAATGCAAAACTGAACAATATGGGTAAAGTCCACGCTGACTTAGTCACGATGCTACAGAGCATCTCCATATAGTTAGACGCACTGACAGCCGCCTCGGCTAGTACTCTGACTCCTCATGGTGATAGACGAGCTCCTGCGGGCGGCACGGGTGAGTGTAGCCTCGCCAGTGGTTTTGCAAGAGTACAGGAGGCCGATGCGCCTGCGGGGCTGTCCACACAGACAGCTTCATCATTATTGAAAGACTTGAAGCCGCCTAGTTTTGGTGGTGAGAAGAAGGAGAGAAACAAGGACTCGGTCAACATGTTTCTAGCAAAATGGTCAGACTTGCACACGCTGCGATAGCAGCCTAACCGAGTGCAGCCCATAGGGGCTAGGCTCTCATTAACCAGCAAAGCATACAAGTACAGTCATTTTTGGAGAGGAAAGTCTTCAAAAAGTTGGATACTACTCTGAGTACGGCAGATCATCCGGAGTCTAATGGTCAAATTGAAAGAGTTAACCAAATTCCAGAGGAAACGTTGCATTCTTATGTTAGTAAGAAGCAATATAATTGGGAAGAGTACTTGCCCTTATTGGAGTTTTCCTATAACAGCTCCAAACACTCAGCGCGACTGGATTTACACCATTCATGTTAATGTATGGATTCCAGCCAAGATCTTCGATGGCTGTAGGCCTAGAAAAGGAGAAGATTCAATTTGTCAAGGATTTCCTTGAAGATATGAATGATATGCTTAGAGCCACACGTGAGAGCATTCGTAGCGATGAGGATCGTGCTAAAACTTATGCAGATAAAGGACGTAGAAAGGTGACCTTTGCAGAAGGTGACTTTGTATTCCTCAAGGTTCCTGCGAGGTCAAAAACCATGAAAACGGGAAAGTGTGATAAACTTTCTCCAAGATATTGTGGTCCTTTTAAAATCCTTAAGAATATTGGAGACATAGCATATAAACTTGAGTTACTGGAGAGTTCTCAAGTCCATCCTGCCTTAGAGTAATGGTTATGAGGTAGATTTATGTTGGAAAGGGAAAGGGAGGGTCTTACCACTTGCCTTATAGATTGGTCAAGGGCAATGTCTACTCCATAATTACAACAATAGCTTTTGTGCATATTGGTTACATGATAACCATTAGGGTTTGAAGGTACAAGCTTAATTAAAGTGAGTAAGTGATTGAGGTAAATACTCAAACCAATAAGGTACATCATTCGTGGCTCAAGAAGGTGAGGGCATGGCTCATAATGTTGCCTATGACTCTTACAAAGACAATGCCAAGAGATGCTTAAAAACATGACAAACAACAAGGTAGAGCACTGAATGATGCTATGCTAAACATTACAACTCATCTTAGAAGATGAAAATGTTGAATATGCAGTGGAATAACATGCCTTGGGCTTGGGAAATGAGAGCATATTTTGATATGCCTATGCCTCTTACAAACAAGAGCCTCAAGGGTGATACACAAAAACATTAAAGATGAGCACTTAGTGTACATGTGCCTAACTTTAAACCACTCTAAAAAACTGAGTTTGTTGATTAAAGAATGAGTACTGCCTGAATCAATCAAAAGCTTGAATTTCTTACCCCGGTACTTTACTGGAGTCTGGAGGATTGAGAATTGACGATTCTGCCCCTGATGTTCAATGGCAGCATAGATCTGTCCTTTTTCTTCCTCCAGTTCCTCAGCTATAGTGATGGCTCTAGCTGCTGTAGTCTGAGGTGGAACTCTCTCTCTTTGGTTTCCCCAATTCTAGGAGGGAGTTCGGAGACTACTTTGCATGGAGGCTGCAAGCTGAGCTGGCACTCTTCTGGGCTTGCCTTGATTTTGGCGAGCGGTACCTTGATTGGACGAATACGAAGGAGTTTGTCTTTGAACTCTGGGACCTTGGCTTCCTTGGCCCAAGGAAGGAGATGGGAAATCCTTGAGCTGGTGTGCCCAATCCTTTGGCAACCAAAACACCTATTTTCACTTCGAAGCTCTTCCCTCTCCATTCTGGAAAGAGCCGCAGTTCCTGAGAAAGAGCTTCGAGGAAAAGGTATGTGTGGCCTACCATCCACACTAGCCTGGCCGCCCACGACTCCGCATGGACGTCCTCTCCCACTGAACCCTCGATGGCCACGTCCTCGGCACTCTGGCCAAGGCATTGATGCTAAAGCCCCATCTGGCCATCTGGTCTGCCCGCCGGTCGGTCACAGGCGTTACAGTCTACGTGACATTACTCCCCCCCTAAGAAGAGTTTTCTTCCTCGAAAACAAACTGGGGAAACCTCTTGGAAATTGCATTATGGCGTTCCCAAGTAGTTGCCTTCTCATCCCTATCTGTCCATTTAACAAGTAACTCTTGGCACACTTTATGTCGGGTTTGTTTGTTATCACGATACCCTAGAATCTTTTCAAGTTCATGTGGTGAAGGAAGGCCCTCATTGCCCATGGAGGAGGTATGGTATGCAAAGAAGCATGAAGCATGTTGAAGGAACATCTATGTGCAAACCACTTAAGCAAGGGTGGCAGCCTTGTTTTGATCATTGTGTGAGAATGGTCAAGGTGGAAAGCATGTGGAAACAATGGCATGTATGTCCAAAGCATGTCAACTACAAGAGGTCAAGCAAGCACAAAGAGTGGGGTGCACCATCATTAAGGTGTACATCTTCATCATCGACATCAACTAAATACTTAGATGGCATCATTGTATTAGCCTCTAAGGCTCTAGGAACATAGTTGTAAGTCCTAGATAACCACACAACCATGACATTGTTGTACGCCTAACGTTATAAAGGCAATCTTTTTCATATGTCCAATACCACCTATTCCAAACACTTTCATAGTTGGTATTGAGGGGGGGTATTAAGAGACTAAGGTTATGTAAAAGGGGAAGAGAAGGGTGTGTGTGTGAATGGAATTATGGTCCACTAGCTCACCTATTTAAAGGTGGAGCTAGAAGGCATTTTGTATGGAGCAAGAAGCCTAGTTGTATTTGAGCAACTTAATAAGCAAGATATTTTCTTGTATTTTGTGAGTCTCTCTCCTCCACATAGTTGATCTAGCATGAGCACTACCAAATCTTATCAAACCATTATTGTGATAAGGATTGAATGTTACGGTCTAAGTGAATTATTATCTGATGAGTAGTTTTATTTAAGGGATCTTTATCCCAGGATACTGTTGGGTTCACCAAACTATAAGGAACCCCAAAAGCAGTTGGATCTTAAGGAAAAGAGTTCTCCTCTAATTTTGCGAGATGAGTACATCTCGCATTTTTTAAGTGGGGTAGGATGTAGGATTCCTCCCTCTGACTTTTTTGAGGTGTGTAGGTGTAGGAACCTCCCCTTCTGATCTTATAATTATTCTCCTCTCTGAAATAAAAGAAAGATTCTATTTTACCTTGTTTTAGCCTAGAGAGAGAAAATCTCTAGAGGGAGGTAATTCAAAATTGATATATTTTTGGATATAAAAATCCTCCTAGTGTCTAAAATGGTTTCCCCTAAAACAGATATTCAAAAAGAAATTTCCAATGTGCAATTGGAATAAATTGAAATCAGGTAAAAGGACCTTAGCCTAAGGGTCGAGATTTTTTGAAAATTTTGAATTAAGGTTCCTACGGACCAATTAGATTAATCCAAACGTAGGGAGGAGATAAATGGAAGAATAAAAGAAAATCCACCAAAAATGAGTAAATGCTCACATAAGATGAAGAGTTGGCTAAGGACAAGGTTATTAGTTAAAAAAGAAGAGATATTTAGAAGAAATGATGCATTTTTTAACACCTCAATGTGGGGGATTTTCCTCATGAAGGAGGCACCTATTCCACATGTGTGGTTGAGTTTTAAACTCACAAATAATGAGATATTTTCATCTCTCCTCTCTCCTGCTTCAACTAAATCCAAAAAGTGAGCTAAAATGACCTAAAATAGGTCAAAAATTGGCCAAACTGATCTGAAAAATTCTAGAATCAGTTTGGTTGGCTAGAGGCTCACTTCTTCCTATAAATGAAGCCTCCCCCTTTGTAAATGGTTAATAGTATTTTATGCACTGTTACTCTACCCCTCCCCAGAGCCAAAAAACAGTGAATTCATTGATAATTCATTTGTTTTTGACCATTTCCTCTTCAAAAGAATTGGTGGCCACTCTTGTTGCAAACAAGAGTAGATCCCTCAAACCATCAAGCCAAAGGAAAGCTCACAAAACTCCTAGTAAGTTAGAAATTCTACTTTTTCTTATTCTATTTTATGGTTTTGTGATTTTTGCTTTCTTTAAAATGAAAATGGATGTTATGCCTTGCTGGAAAGGCTTTCCCTCTTCTCTTCATTATTGAATTCAGCCTTTCTTTATCCTAGATGTGTAATCAAATTGATGGAATTAAACTTTTCATATTGTTTATTCTTAATAAAGTGAAAATTGATTAGATTAGAATGATTTAAATCATCTTGGATAATTTCTAGTAAATTTTATAGTTAAAAATTTGAAAAATGGTCAGCCATACAAAGGAGGTTATGGCAAAATTTTCTTAAATTTGGTGAAGTAAGTTTTATCTTTTTATTATTCAAAAAGAGTAATCCCCACCACTTGTGTATTCTAAAAGTGTTATTTTTATTCTATGCATAGAAAAATGCATATTAGAAATATTTTTATTATAAAAGTGTTATTTTCATTAGAATTAATTTCTATGCATAGAAAGATGCATATTGGGAATATTTTGATTAGAAAAGTGTTACTTTCATCAAAATTAATTTTTATGCATAAATAGATGCATAAAAGATTTTTTTAATAAAAGTGTTACTTTCATTAAAATTGAATATATGCATAAAAGAAATTTTTTAATTATAACAGCGTTACTTTCATAAAATTTTGATTTTATGCATAGAAAGATGCATAAAGAATTTATTTTTATTCCAAAAGTATTATTCTCATCAAATTTTGATTTTATGCATAGAAAGATGCATGAAAACTTTATTTTTATTTCAAAAGAGTTATTCTCATTAATTTTAATTTTATGCATAGAAAGATGCATAAAGAATTTATTTTTATTCCAAAAGTGTTATTCTCATCAAATTTTGATTTTATGCATAGAAAGATGCATAAAGAATTTATTTTTATTCCAAAAGATTTATTCTCATTAATTTTGATTTTATGCTTAGAAAGATGCATAAAGAATTTAGTTTTATTCCAAAAGTGTTATTCTCATCAAATTTTGATTTTATGCATAGAAAGATGCATAAAGAATTTATTTTTATTCCAAAAGTGTTATTCTCAATCATCAAATTTTGATTTTATGCATAGAAAGATGCATAAAGAATTTATTTTTATTTCAAAAGAGTTATTCTCATTAATTTTTTTTTATGCATAGAAAGATGCATAAAGAAATTTATTTTTATTTCAAAAGAGTTACTCTCATTAATTTTTATTTTATGCATAGAAAGATGCATAAAGAAATTTATTTTTATTTCAAAAGAGTTATTCTCATTAATTTTGATTTTATGCATAGAAAGATGCATAAAGAAATTTATTTTTATTTCAAAAGAGTTACTCTCATTAATTTTGATTTTATGCGAGATGCATAAAGAAAGTTATTTTTATTTCAAAAGAGTTATTCTCTATAAAATTGAATTTATGCATAGAAAGATGCATAAAAGATTTATTTTTATTTCGAAAGTGTTTTTCTCCTTAAAATTGAATTTATGCATAAATAGATGCATAAACGGATTTTTATAAAAGTGTTATTTCCCACTGAAGTTGTTCTTATGCATAAATAGATACGTAAAGAATCTTTATATCAAAAATAAGAATTCTCTTACATCCTATAAATAGATGTGATAAGATGTGATATGAATAAGATAGATGAGAATGAATGATAAGGGATGTGAATGGATGTGATGTGATGTGAATCAGATAAATGTGAATGAATAGATGAGATGTGATGTCATGTAAATCAAGATGTAAATGAATGATATAGGATGTGAATGAATGTGATAGCATGTGAATCAGGATGTAAATGAATGATATAAGGATGTGAATGAATGTGTTAGCATGTAAATCGGGATGTGAATGAATGTGATAACATGTGAATCGGGATGTGAATGAATGATAAGGGATGTGATTGGATGTGATGTGATGTGAATGAACGATAAGGGACATGAATGAATGTGTTAACATGTGAATCAGGATGTAGATGAATGAGATGTGATATGAAATGGATGTGATAAGATGCGATGTAAACTGGATAGATGTTAATGTATGTGAAGTGATGAGATGTATGGGTAGATGCAAGTGGATGAGATTTGATGAGGATAAATGAGGAAATAAGTGATGAGATAGAAAAAGATGTGATTAGATGAGAATGGGAATACTTATGAAATGAGTGTGGATTGATGTGGGTTGATGTGTGGTATGGATAATGTGGATTGATGTGGATGGATGTATGGATGATGCGGATTGATGTGTGGATAATGTGGATTGACGTGAATGGAGGTATGGATGATGTGGATAATGTGCATTGATGTGGATGGATGTATGGATGATGTGGATTGATGTGTGGGTAATGTGGATTGACGTGAATGGGTGTATGGATGATGTGGATTGATGTGTGGATAATGTGGATTGACGTGAATGGATGTATGGATGATGTGGATTGATGTGTGGATAATGTGGATTGATGTGGATGGATGTATGGATGATGTGGATTGATGTGATGGATGTATGGAAGATGTGGATGGATGTGTGGATAATGTGGATTGATGTGGATGGATGTATGGATGATGTGGATTGATGTGGATGATGTGGATGGATGTATGGATGATGTGGGTTGATGTGTGGATAATGTGGATTAGCGTGAATGGATGTATGGATGATGTGGATGGATGTATGGATAATGTGGATGGATGTGTGGATAATGTGGATGGATGTGTGGATAATGTGGATTGATGTGGATGGATGTATGGATGATGTGGATGATGTGGATGGATGTATGGATGATGTGGATTGATGTGTGGATGATGCGATTGGATGTGGGAATGATGTGATGTGATAGGGATCGATGGAAAAAAAAATTATGGGAAGATGAGAAAAGATGGAGACTAATGTGAAAGGATGTGGAGTGATGAGAAAAGATGGAAATATTGTTGAAACTGTATTTGTATGTGAAATCTGTTTTTAAATGACTGTTTTATGTCAAGAATGCTGGGGAAGCATTTTGAACGTCTTGTGAATGAGGTTGTGGAGACCTATCTGTTAAACTTGACGGAGAGTCAACGGAGGACGTCTCGCGTAGCAAGGTCGGTCGAGGTCTTGACCAGCCTCCGTTTAATTTAAATGGTGAGCTTCCGGTGTACAGTGGATGAGGGACCAAGGAAGCGGCCTATGAGTGAAGCGCTAGGTGACGTGCGAAGGATCCTAGAGGGTGCTGACCATACGGTGCTCGGGCTCTCGGTCACCAAAGATACCCACACGTAGTTGGGAAAGATATTGGAACAAGGAGTAAGAGTTGTTTTCTGAATTCAGGCATGGATCTGGTTGATTGACCTTGCTGGTCCCCTCAACGGATGAGTCTATGGCTCTTTTATATGGATTTGTTGGTTGATCTTGCTGATCTTCAATGGAGACTCCATTTTTGTTAAAGTGAATACTTGCCGGTTACTACTATGAGCTAGGAACTATCGAAAAGGCCCCTGAATGGACAAAGGGGTGAGCATTCTGGTTGCCAATGATGCCATAAGTACACTGATGAAGGAATGTTTGGAAATAAGGATTCAACTGGATAATTAGAGGATTATGATTAGTGACACTATGGTTTCATTAAATGATTGTTTGAAAGACTGTTGAATCTGTGAAAAAGCAATTTCATATTGGGTGTGTAAGTGGTGTGACTAGTTTTAAGTTTGCATAAATATCCGGCTAGGGGGCCACGGAACTCTTTTTCCTGGTACCCAGGACAACGTAACCAAATTCTTAATTGGATTCCATCACTACATTGGTTGGGCGGTTGGCTAACCCATGGGACTGGATGGGGTTAGGCTGGACTAATGAATCCCTAAATTGAGACTCAATTCTGTTATGGTTCGATAGATGAAGTAAATCCCAGACAAAAATTGTTCTACGGAAAAGAATTAACGGCTGTGCCTCCTGTCAATGAAGAAAAAAGTATTGGTCTCTATGATTCAAGTTTAATATTTTCCCTGATCTTACTATGGGACTTACGGGTTCGGTCAGATGAGTTCAGTTAGTTAAGGCTTTTGACTACGTTAGAGAAAAGTTATCCTGGAGGAATCGCCCGTGCTTTCCGGGCAAGGGAAGTTTTTCCGGGTTTGGTACCGATGAATTAGTCTCTTGTCCGAATATCCGTGGGCGACCCGAGTGTGGGACCCTGCCCCATGCAAGAAGTGCTACTTCCGCTGCTAGCACCCCTGAATTCGTTGCGCGGTGGGGATAGGGACCTCACAGCAATGAGTGGCCCAATGGAAATATGGAAGAGATTTAGGTGTAGAGAGAAATGGGTATAATTATATTTAGAGTTAGCAATGAGTGGCCCAATGGAAATATGGAAGAGAAAGAACTTAGCTCTGATAGCAATTTAGTTCTCCTTACATTATAAGCATGAGGACTTATAAGAATAGTAATTTGATTCTCCACCTAACCATATCCCAAATGGACCCTAAACGGATGGTTATAAAGGCCTAAGTGGTGCATGACCTTCCAACTTCATCCCCTTGACCTTTCATTGCTTAGACATTGCCTTTTCATCAACCAATGCCTCTTCAACGACCCCTAGAATGGGACGCCATCTTATGTGTCCCTTGGGCTTCCTTTATGCACCATTTACTTCTTATTTTACATTAACTTCAATGCCTATTAACCATTTCTTAGGTATTTCCTATTTGAAATCCCCTGAATCTTATTTATATGCAAACCTTTTACATGTAAATAATCTTTCATTATCTTACCTTTTAGTGTTTCTTGTCAGTCTCATAGCATACATAGACCTGAGTACCAGTTTTGGGTCCCCAATGGTCAATGGGCGGCCGACCCAATGTAAAAAGGAACTCATGTATACAAGTAACTTAATGGAATGTGAAAGGGGACAATACCATTATCATAATTGAGTCTTCTTCTTCATCCGTCTTGCTGCTTTGGTGGTAAGGGGACAATACCATTATCATAATTGAGTCTTCTTCTTCATCCGTCTTGCTGCTATGGTGGTAAGCTTGTATGTGGATGCATGCTTGCTTGATTGTTGTGAGTGTGTGCTTGTAGGTGATGCTCACTATCTTCTCTCCATCTTCTTCTCCCCCCTTATCTCTCTCTCCCTCCTTTCTTGCACATATGAAGGCAAAGTGATAGGAGTTGAGCTTTCCATCACTCCTTCTCTTATTGCTTTCTACTAGCTCAAGGAAAGCTCTACTTGGGTGACACAAGTGGTAGTGGGGATTGAGCCCCTCTAGAGGCTTCACATCAAGGAGTTAACCCTCTTAGGCTCAGTTGGCTAAGTGCATGCTCTTGAATTGACCCTTACATCCTCAATATTATCTCTTCTTCTTCTTCCCTCATGCAAGGAGAATGCTCACTTAGGTGAACAAGATGTATGAATTATTGCATTAATGTTTGCACACAAACTTGATGTTATGCATGAAGTTGATCCACAACATAAGTTTATGTGGAAAAGGAGATGAAATGCATGAACTAGTCATTATAACACATCAGGAGAAAAAAATATTTTTTAACAATGTTTTTGGAAGAGGGAATGTCAGAGATTTTAACGCTGTTGAGCAAGAATTGCTAGAAATGCTGCTCAATAGCAAAAAAATGTTCATGTGACCAGTGTTTTGTTGCTACTCAATAGCATTTTTAGTAGTGAAAAAATGTTGCTACATTGTAAAAAATTAAAACACTTCTCAATAGCAATGTAAGATCCCTGTCCCCACCGCGCAAAGAATTCAGGAAAGAGGTTGAGCTATATCAGCACATACATGAAAAATAAATGCCTATAGTAGCCAACGTGTCCCATGAAACGATGGACTCCCTTAAAATTCATGGGTGGGAGAAGCTCTAGGATGAGCCGCACCTTACTAGCATCCGTGGAGATTCCCTATTGGGAGACAATGTGTCTCAGGATAACTCAATGCCTAACCAAGAATTGGCAATTGAGTTCACACACTGTTACCTTCCCATTCTTTTTGGGCACTATCACTATGGGTGATACTCACTCTGTGTGCTCTATTTTGTAGATGAATCTGGGGTCAATGATTCTATCAATCTCTTCCCACACCATCTTGGAATACGTTAGATTCATATGGTGTGAGGTGAAAAAAAGAAAGAAAACCCTGCCTCTACAGCCCTTCCACCTCGCAAACTTGGAAACAACAACACGAACGGGGGCACCACCAGCCACCGGCTGGAACAATTCTCTCACACTTCACCACCCAACCCACGCCAGACAGACAGCCCAAAACAGAGGCACCAAAGACCAAGAGAAACACCCAGCAATATATTCCAGATCAACACTTCATACAAGCTTCTCCCGACACAGAAGCCTACTCACACAACCATAAACAAAACTCTCACTCAGGCCTGTCACTGCCGAGGATACACCACATCCCCAATCACCACGAACCTCTCGCCTGCATGCTGTACCAACCACACCAGAATGAACCCGGCCACTCTCACTCCAGAAGGCGCCCACACCAGCTAACCCTCGAGTCCTCTGCGACCCATCACTTCTGCATGTGTCGTCAGCAGCAGCAGCTACACCATCATCTCTCTCTCTTTCTCTCTCTGGAGATCCTCTGTCACCCTCACAACAAACCCAAGCAGCTTATCTGCCTTGCTACCGGCCCACCACCAAGCAGCAACACCAACCTTTCTCTCTATCTCACTCGGCACCCTGCTCTGTCCACAGCCCTGTCTCCAAGGCGGCCCACACCAGCCTGCCTTTCACCTACAGCTTATCTGCTCTTCACCATTCACCTGCCCTTCAGCAGCTGCACCCCACTTCACTCACACTCGAGCTACCTGCTCTTGCTGTCCACAGCCCTGTCTCCAAGGCTCCTTTCAACTTCCGGCTTCAGCTCTTTCTCTGCAGAATGACCAGGCCCTCCACCTTCAAACAAGGCGGCCACCACCTCACAGCATCGGCCCTCCAGTCCCTCTGCTTTCGAAACCACTGCCAGCCGCCCCTTGCTTCTCTTCTTGCACTTCAGCCACGCCAGTCCGTCACCAAGTCGACCAGCCTTCACACCAGCTCCGCTCACCTCTTCACACGGGGAGGCTCCCACCACCTCTGCAGCCCACCTACTCTTGACCAGCTGTGCTCCAAAGCCCACCAGCTTCTCTAGCCCGTCTTTGCTGCCATCACCTTGTTCACAATCGGCTTCTTCACCAGGGAGGCTCCCCGTTGGCCTCTACACCAGCCACACACCAACAAACCCAAGCCCGTCAGCTCTTCCATGCAGCTCTTGTCTCCTGCAGAGCTGCCGCACTGCGCTCCTCCGTTGCGCTAGAGAGCCCCCCAGTTGAACAACACGGCGACGGCCTTTTTCTGCACAGCCCACGCCAGCCACCTTCGCCAAGCTTCTCGAGTGTACCCGTTGGCAGCCACTCAAGCCTCCAAGTGGCTTTCACACTTATGGCCACGTTTTAATAATATTATTATTATTATTTTATTTTCCAAGGCCCAATGAATGGCCACCATTTAACCCTTTCCTCTTCACACCAATACTCCAAACGACCTGGTCCCTTAGTCTTTTATTTCCCATGCTCCACATACTTCTATTACAATCCACGATGCCCGCTCATGCTTGGGGACGCATACACAACCAAGCCGCCGCGTAGCTGAAACCACCTCCATCTGACCTCTCACCAGACAAGCCTGCAACAAGCTCAACACCAAACTGTTCACCCTGAACACCTAAAGACGCATTTCAAAGCAAATCCTTCACAACTGCCATGCACACCATATATACACGAGCCCGAAATACCACTCAGAAAAACGCCTGACATATGGTAAGCCCTTTGTTTGACCGCTCTCACTCCATCAACCATCAAAATGGTGTGTTTAACTACTTCAGGAGGTACACTCCTCATATTCGTGTACTTCTAGGCAAAGCAATACTGGAATTCTATGAGTAGAGTGATGAGCACGGTCTCTTCCTCAAAGTAAAGAGGTAGTCTCCAATGTATATTGGCCTCGGGTCTTTGCCAGGGCCTTTGCCAAGTTCATTTCCTTCACCTTGGTTGTACTATCATATGAGGTCCCTAGTTGTCCATTTGTGGGACCTTTGGGCCAAGTCATATTGCACAAATCTCTCGGCGGCCATCTGGAAGGTTTTGAAGTGTTTGGGTACTTCTTTGGTCTCTTCTGTCCTAGGGCTTTCTTCTATCAATGTTTTGGCTTCTCTTTCTGCCACCACTAACTTCTTATTGCGTGTTTTGTGTGTAGAGTAGAGAAGCTTTTCGGGTAAAGGTTTCGGATGAATGCATTCCATTGGCATTGGGGTGGTTGTGTGGACCACGGGAGGGAGTTACTTGTGAACTCCTCTTGCCATATTTGGTTAAAGTGCACTTATTTGTGCTTAGTTTGGATGCCCAGATCAAAGAGGGCCTTTGTGCTTTGGAAACTATCAAGGTGATTAGTGCTAATCACAATTAGAGGATCCTTGGGAATATATATATATATATATATATACATGTATATATGTATGTATGTAACTTTTGAATTACAACGACGACCCTCTATAACATTTTAATTAAAAAACTGTAGACGCAGAAGCAAAATGCTAGATCGCCAGCATGTTGTAGATTGTGCGAAACATGATGAGACTACAATGGGAAATGAAGGTATTTGGGCTGGTTCAAGAGTTTTTGTTGACATCCATCGCCATCTCCATAGCGATCGGCAGAGCTCTCTCTACTACAAACTCAAGGCAGAATTAGGGTTCAAAGAACAAGGGTTATCCCGCTTCTCATTGGAATGAGATCCCGAGCTCTAGGACAAAAAAAAGGATTTCAATTTAAGCTGAGGCATCTGCTCTACGACGTCAACTTCAATTTTAACGGTTTTTAGCAAAATTATAACTAAAATCTCTTTAAATTTTATAGGTTTTGTGAATTGTTATTTTGAAATTTGAAGGTTGTTTTTCAAAATTTGCCTTTCATCTGACACTAAACCTTGGTTTTTCATGAACACTCGTTAGGCCCTACCCACCAACAACTCCTGACTGCTGTGGTGCCTACTCGACGCTTGCCCCATGCCAACCCTCAAGACTCCCCTGCCGGTTATGCCATAACCACCGGAGCTGCCAACGTCAACATAAACCCCCCTTGCTGCATGCTACTCGCATAGCCAAACGTTCAAACAGTAAGAAAAAAAACAAAAACAAAGAAAACAAAAGCTAACCCAAAAAAAACAACAAAACAAAAAGGCACTTTGTTAAAAAGAAGTGCCAGAACAAAAAGAAGGAAAAAAAAAGGGGTGAGAAATTTCTTGAGAGAGGGCGAGAGAAAGAAAACCAATCAAAAACAGAGAGAAAAAAAACAACGTCAACGTAAACCCCCCTGTTGCGTGCTTAGCCAAACGTTCAAACAATAAGAAAAAAAACAAAAACAAAAACAAAAACAAAAAAAAGAAAACAAAAGCTAGCCCAAAAAAAACAATAAAACAAAAAGGCACTTACACAGCATGTTAAAAAAAAAGTGCCAGAACAAAAAGAAGGAAAAAAAAAGAGGAGATAAATTTCTTGAGAGAGGGAGAGAAAAAGAAAACCAATAAAAAACAGAGAGAAATTGAGAGAGAGAGAGAGAGAGAGAGAGAGAGAGAGAGAGAGAGAGAGAGAACCTCGGGGGATTTACCTAAAAATATGTAAGTATAGCACGCGAGTTCAAATGAAGGGATTTTTTAATTCAAAATTTTAAGGTAAATTTACATAAATACATTTATAAAAGGGGTTTTTTTATAGTCGATTTTGAAAACGGAGTCATTTAATTCATGAAAAATTCATAGGTAATGGGGTTTTTTAAATACCCCTTCAACGCAGGTGATACATAGGGTTTCTTAGTAGTGCACCCCTCAAGGAAAAAACAAAACCAAAGGAGAGTTAGAAATTTAGAGAGAGAGAGAGAGAAGCTTGCTCTCCCCCAAGCTTACTCCCTCTTGTGCTCCTTTGCCATCTTTGTCATTTCATGACTCATCAGTCATGTTTTGCTCTAATCAAAGTCTATATTGATCACACCCGTGACTTTTGACTCTTGAGTTGCCTTCATATTCTCTCCCTCTTCTATAGCTCAGTTCCCCTCACGCCAAGGGTGCTTATTGACACACTCAAGGACAAAAAATGGCTGAGAATACCTCAATGACACTTTCAATTGGATCAAGCCAGTTGGCCATGGACTCCATGTTCCTAGAGGGGATGTTTACAAGCATACAAGAAAACCTTAGGCTAGCACTAGGTGATACCACATCCTTGTGTGGTTCCTTAGATGAAGACCAAGACCTAAGTTGAGTAGGAATTGCTACTAGCACACTAGCAAGTAGTGATGCTAGCCCGAACACCACCCCCAACCAAAAACTTATGCCTAATGGCTGAACCAAAGAGGAAGTTGAAAGAGTAGCAACCATGTGGCAAGCTATTAAGGCAATGAAAGAAGAAATTGATATTCGTGCTCAACAAAGGCCAGCAGTTCAACCCTTCCAAGCCGACTCCATAGCTCCCACATCACCAACACAAACTCAATCAAAGGCTAACCCTTCAGCCATATGTCCTCCAATAATGGCCCAACTTCTAGAGGACCCTTAAACACCTAGATAACTGGATTTCTCAAGGCCTAAGACTGGGAATACAACATTGAGGAAAAAGTTCTTATGGATTTGGCTACCCAACAGCTATACAATATTAATTGGCAAGAAAACTTATTGTTTATTTGTGTCTTCAAAAAAGCTACTCAGAACTTGCCAAAGGTTGCCAATCACCTCATGATCATAGTACAGAGAGCAGCAATGATTAACATGCCTTATGCCTGTTCAAGAAACTACACCAACCAACTCTACCCTATCCCTAGTGGATCTCACACACTAGCTAGTTGCTCTCTCTATCCTTCTCTTTACTCTCTCTCTCTCTCTCTCTCTCTTTATCTATGTCTTCGCTCTTTCTCTATAGTTGTCTCTCTCTCTCTCTATCTTTCTCTTTGCAAACTCTCTCTATTCTCCCTCCCTCTTCCTCTCCCTCTCTCTCTCTCTCTCTCTCTCTCTCTCTCTTTCCTTCTCATTTCTTAACACAGTACACTTAACTCATGTTTTGCTCACTCTCTTTGTCCTCTACATCTCTCTCTCTCTCTATCCTTCTCTTTACGCACTCTCTCTATCCTCCCTCCCTCTCTCTCTCTTTCTCTCTCTCTCTCTCTCTCTCTCTCTCTCTCTCTCTCTATTTCCTTCTCATTTCTCAACATAGTACACTTAACTCATGTTTTGTGTACACGTCCTTTGAGTCTACAAACTTAACACTACCTTATTCATCCACAAAAAATGTCAATTCTTTATTGTTTTGTACAATATGTTGAGCACAAAAATCATTGAAACTATCAATGATATGTTATTGCAAATCCCCAACATGCATTGCTCTCACCATCTTTCTTTCTTTTTTCATATGAAAAATAAGAACATGACATAATCATAAACAATTGTAAAACCTAATCACTTGAATATTCACAAACAAACATGTTAATTGCACTATGTTGTACAGTGAAATCTTCCTCAAGACACCCTCAACAATGTCCTTTTCATGATCAATATAAATAATGTTTATGCCTAATTTGCGCGCTACCATAGCACAATCTCCACATCCTAGATAAAGCTCCCAAAAGTCAAAGCCACGTTGACATCTACCTACAAAGAAAACATTTCTCTTAACTCCAAAAAAAAATGTAACACCCTTAATTTGGAGCACTTATATGTTCCTACCATACCTCGCTATATTGTCCCATCTGCACATCTTTCCCAGTGCATCATATTACAAGGATCAATGATATCATTAGGCAAGAAAGATTGTGTATGGTTTATTCCAACTATGCTCATGAAGGTAGCATCGATGAGGGTATATGTCTTCATAAGAGTATGAAGACATATTACTATAACAAAAAGTGATGTTCAATGGCAACCTCTATGATTAGTGTTGCTTACCTCTTGTCCAAATTCCTTTCCAATCTGCGTTGTACACATGACAAACAAATAAAGTGAACAAGAAAGAAAGATTCCAAGAAGATATAAGTAAAGGAAGAGGAGATATAAATACATAAAAAAGCAAAAGATATAAATAGAGGAGATATAAATAAAGCAGTAGATATAAATATAGAGAAAAAAGATAAATTCAAGAAAATAGGGTTTTGAAAATGAAACATTGGAGAGAAGAAGGAGCGAGAGGGATGGAACAAAGAGGAAGAGAGGAGAGGCATTAGAGAGAGAGAGGGAGGGAACAAAGAGGAAAAGAGAGATAGAGACATGAGAGGAGAAGGGATAGAGAGGGGGGGCAAAGAGGAAAAGAGAGAGAGAGAGAGAAAGGAAAGGGGAAAGGAAGCAACGAAAATGGCGAACACCAGCGTTAGGGTTCCTAAGCTCGAATGCATGGTAAAGCTATTGACCAATGTGTTTTAGGGCTTCATGTAGCCAGGAAAAGGGGAGAACTTGGTGAGATAACATGGCTTTGCAGTCACTACGTGTGTGAGTGCGTGTGTGTGCATGTGTGTGTGTGAGTGAGAGAGAGAGAGAGAGAGAGAGGCGGGGGGAGAGGGTGCTAAGTTAGGGATTTTGTGAGATAGGATGCTTATGATCATCAACGAAGATCTGAGAGTGAAAGAGAGAGAGAGCTTGACAATGGCTATGGCAAGGATTAAAGAGCTAGCAAGGGATACTGATCAGAAACTCTAAGAAGCATAGAGTGGCTAATACGAAAAATCAATATATATATTGGATCATGGGGTGGTTGATAAGAGAGGAAGTAACTAGTAGTAAAAGCGTGGCGCTAGATCTGGTGGGGGTACATATTGCATTGCTCAAAAAAATAGGGCCCACTTCAAAAAAAAAGGTGTGTATATTGAAACAAACCTCTTCACAAATTCATTTTTTTATTATAATTCTTGGCTCCTTGAAATAGTATTGAAAAATTTATGATTAAAGAGCTTTCTCTAAGGTCTAAAATAAATAACTACTAACCTATTTAAGGTCCTATTAAAAGCCTTTAAGGCCTCTGTAGTTTCTTCCTTTTTTAATATTTGCAATTTTAGATCTAGCCCCTAGAAAGAACGGGCCCTTTTTGTTTTTTATTTTGCAATGCGAAATGTGCATATACATGAAAGCAACCATAACCTCTAACTTATAAGCCTTACACTCATTAATATGTTTGAAGTAATTCGACTTATAATTACCTTTTTGGGGGGGATGGGGAGGAAGGGAACCTAGCAACATGTTTTTTTTTGCAAGAGGGGCTAGCTTACGTTTTACATCACACATGTGTTAGTGTGCTAAGGGAGTGAGTCGAAATGAACTCACGTGACCCATATCACAAAGGAGTAATGCTCTATTGATAGGCTAGCCCCTACGAGAGAAAATGTTATTTCTATTTCCAAACTTTTAAAATTTCCAATATTACATATTTATCAATTAAATAGGGATCAACATTTACGATTAATGCTAAATCAATAATTATTCAATTAGAACATTCAAGAACTTTAGTATAAAGACCTTAGAAATATTAGGTTATTTACCTTTGAATGATAGAAACAACATGGGTGGCCCCTTTTTAACACCAAGGAGCCTCGGCAATAATAGTGGTGTAAAATAGAATTCCCTACACTGACAATGGGCGTAAGTGAAGGCATGCCATTCAGATTAGGTTATTTTGTTTGCGTTACTATTATTACTATACTAGGATATCATCATTGGTCGTTGGGGTGTTATTACTATACTAGGATGTTAGTGTTAGTTGGGGTGTTATTACTATACTAGGATGTTAGTGTTAGTTGGAATGCTATTACTATAGTAGGGTACCATCATTTGTTGGGGTCATATATATTTCCCAAAGTTGTTAAGCTACCCGAACCAATGTACACTTGAATATTATTGTCACACACCAAGATGTGTCATAGGTGAATAAGACATCATGTCAAGAAGCCTTAAAGTTAAAAAAAGATATAGCATTCACACTAGAACATAATCATTTGAAAGATAGAGAGGGGGGGGAGTTCATGAGAGAGAGAGAGAGGGGGGGTGGTTTTCCATGGGAGAGAGGAGGGGGGCGTTGTCTGCATGAGTGAGAGAAAGAGGGAGAGAGGAGGCAATTGTCCGTGTGAGAGTGAGAGAAAGAGAGAGAGAGAGAGAAACAGAGGACAGTTGTCCACGTGAGAGAGAAGGGGGAGTTGTTTGTGTGTGAGAGTGAGAGAAAGAGAGAGAGAGAGAGAGAGAGAGAGAGAGAGAGAGAGAGAGAGAGATTGGTACGTAACTCATCTGGCACATGCACATATGCAATACATCCAAAAAATTTCAAGTGAGACAAATCAGGTTTCTTGCGAGTAAACTTCTCCTCTGGCGTTACATCATGCATGGCTGCAGTAGGAGTCCTGTTCATGATATAAACTGCTATAGACACAGCCTCAGCCCAATAGCTATGTGGCATATTCTCCTCAGCCACCATCAATGCTTGTGTTATCTCTGCAATGTTTCTAGCATTTTTCTATGAAGTGTATCTACATATAAATTTTCTCTGAATGCCATTCTTTTGCAAGGATTCAGAGAACTCATTAGAGAAGTATTCTCCCCCTCCATCTGACCTTAGGCAGTTCACATGCTTTCCTGTCTATTTTCGGCCATAACTCTAAAATTCGAAAAATGAGTAAACACTTCACTCTTCTCCTTCATGAAGTACACCCACACGTTCCTCGTGTGGTCTCATCAATGAATGTTACGTAGTACCTACAGCCACCCATAGACATAGTCTTCGCAGGACCCCATATATCTGAATGATCAACATCTAGTATAATCTTGCTTACATTTCTATCATGTGGAAATACATGTTTTGTTTGCTTTCCAAATTGACATTCTTCACAAACTTTCTGCATACCTTCAACTTTAAACTTAGGTAGCCCTGTCACAATTTGTTTAGTCTCTGCATAGACTTCATTCTTTGCACATTAACATGCTCAAATCTCTTATGCCAAATGTATGTATCTGTAACAACTCCTGAACTAGTTACAAACATTACAGCACTCACTTTAGGCATATTCACATTCAATGTAAATATTCTTCCCACTCTATTACCTTTTGTAACCAAATGTGTGTATCTACAACAACTCCTGAAGAAGTTACAAACATTGTAGCACTCACTTTAGGCATATTCACATTCAATGTAAACATTCTGCCCACTCTATTACCTTTTGCAAACCAACCTGCACTTATCTTTGAAGTCTTCTACATAATAACAGGGTTAAACCAAACCTGCAAACCCTGCTCAATCATTTGACCAACAAAAACCAAATTCTTTGTAATGTTCGGAACATGAAGTACATCTGCAAGGTACTTCACTTCACCATCCTGCATAGACAATGGCATATCTCCAACATGGGCAATCGGATGAGCAGTGTCATCCCCTGTTTCAACAAAACTTGGTCTTTCAAGACTCTTCATTTCCTTGAACCACTCACCATGACTTGTCATGTGGTTTGAAGCACCTGAATCAACACACCATACATCATCCTTACATGCTGCTACATCATTTCGTGACACAGCATTAATGTTGCATAACAAACAACCTCTCATTATCCTCATTATTTCTGCTAGAGGATGCATAGTTATTTTTCTGCACTTTTCCATTTCGCATGTCACTCTGCTTCTTATAGTAATCTGCCTGCACATGTCTAGGCTTACCACAATAAAAACAACCTCGTGTATCATTATGCTGCCTTTGCCAATTACCATGACTGTAAGATTCCTCCCTCCGGCTTTTGAGGTGTGTAGGTGTAAGAACCTCCCCTTATGATCTTATAATTATTTCCCTCTCTGAAATAAAAGAAAGATCCTGTTGTACCCTGTTTTGGCCTAGAGAGAGAAAATATTCTAGAGAGAGATTATTCAATTTTTAGATATTTTTGGATGGAAAAATATCTCTTCTTATTAAAATAAATTCCCCCGAAACAGAAGTTCAAAAAGATTTTCAGAAGGTGCATTAGAAATCAATTATAATCTGTTCAAAAGGCCTTATCCTAAGGGTCCAGATTTTTGAAAAATTTTAGATTAAGGTTCTAAGGGGCCAATTAGATTAATCCAAATGTAGGGAGGAGATAAATTAAAGAAATAAAGAAAATCTCCCCAAAAATGAGTAAATACTCACATAAGATGAAGAGTTGACTAAGGACAAGGATATTAGTTAAAAAAGAAGAGATATTTACAGAAATGATGCATTTTTGACACCTCAGTATGGGAGAATTCCCCTCATGAAGGAGGCACCTATTTCACATGTGTGGTTGAGTTTTAAACTCACAAATAATGAGATATTTTCATCTCTCCTCTCTCCTGCTTCAACTAGATCCAAAAAAAGTAAGCAAAACTGACCTAAAAATGGTCAAAAATTGACCAAATTGATCTGGAAAATACTAGAATTAGTTTGCTTGGTTAGAGGCTCACTTTTTCCTATAAATTAAGCCTCCCCCTTTGTAAATGGTTAATAGTGTTTTATGCACTGTTACTCTACTCCTCCTCCCCAGAGCCAAAAAAATGTGAATTTCTTAATAATTCATTAGTTTTTGACCTTTCCCTCTTCTAAAGAACTAGTGGCCACTCTTGTTACAAACAAGAGTAGATCCCTCAAACCATCAAGCCAAAGGAAAGGTCCCAGAATTTCATGTAAGTTAGAAATCCTACTTTTTCTTATTCTTTTAATGGTTTTCTAATTTTTTTGTTATCTTTAAAATGATAATCTGATGCTATGCCTTGTTGGAAAGGCTTTCCCCCTCTCTGATTCTTAAATTTAGCCCTTCTTTATCCTAGTTAAGTAATCAAAATGTTGAATTAGACTTTTCATATTGTTTCTCTTTTAAAAGTGGAATTTGATTAGTTTAGAATGCTTTAATCAAATTGGGGATAATTTTTAAGTAGATTAAGAAAAGAAAATTTAAAAAATGGTCAGCCATACAAAGGAGGTTATGGTGAAATTTTCTTAAATTTTATAAAATAAGTATTACCTTTTGTTATTCAAAAAGAGTAATCCCCATTGTTTGTGTATTCTAAAAGTGTTATTTCAATCTAGGCATAGAAAAATGCATAGTAGAAATATTTTTATTATAAAAGTGTTATTTCTATTAAAATTAAATTCTATGCATAGAAAGATGCATATTGATTATTTTTTTATTATAAAGGAGTGATTTTCATTCGATTTAAAGTCTATACATAAAAAAATATATATTGAAAAATTGTTTTTATTATAAAAGTGTTACTTTCATCAATATTGATTTTTATGCATAAAAGATTTTTTTTATTATAAAAGTGTTACTTTCATCAATATTGATTTTTACGCATAAATAGATGCATAAAAGAAAATTTTTAATTATAAAAGTGTTACTTTCATCAATATTGATTTTTATGCATAAATAGATGCATAAAAGAATTTTTTAATTATAAAAGCGTTACTTTCATCAATATTGATTTTATGCATAGAAAGATGCATAAAGATTTTTTTTTATTTCAAAAGAGTTATTCTCATCAATTTTGATTTTATGCATAGAAAGATGCATAAAGAATTTATTTTTATTTCAAAAGAGTTTTTTTTTCGTACACACTCGGGGCCCACTCAAGTGGGTGGAGCCGATTTCCCCTTTCAACAATTAGCCAATTATCATGGCTGGGCAAGGGCCACGTACCATCGGGCAAGAGCCACGAATTAGGCATCCCCCACCATGACCACCGCGATGAGTCGAGCGGCGCTGGAACAGCGGAGGGGTCTCGTATGGATCCTCCTATCTCGGTTGATCCACCACCCGAGGAGGAGGAGTCACTCGAGTGTTCAAGGGACAAGAGTCCGAGCAACCAAACACATCAAGCGAGCATAGGTGTCCCTTTATAACATGAGAGAGCCTAGTGGGACTTGAACTCATAACCTAGAGGTTACAAGTCACAAGCTTGACCACTACACTAACTCAGTTGGGACATTTCAAAAGAGTTATTCTCATCAATTTGTATTTTATGCATAGAAAGAGCTATAAAGAAATTTATTTTTATTTCAAAAGAGTTATTCTCATCTATTTTGATTTTATGCATAGAAAGATGCATAAAGAAATATATTTTTATTTCAAAAGAGTTATTCTCATTAAAATTGAATTTATACATAGAAGATGCATAAAAGATTTATTTTTATTTTGAAAGTGTTATTCTCCTTAAAATTGAATTTATGCATAATTAGATGCATAAATGGATTTTTATAAAAGTGTTATTTCCCACTGAAGTTGTTCTTATGCATAAATAGATGTGTAAAGAATTCTCTTACATTCTATAAATGGATGTGATCAGAATAGAAGTAATGAGAATGAGAGGTAAATAGATGTGATGATATGTGACATGAATCAGATAGATGTGAATGAATGGATGGATAGATGTGGATAAATGTGAAGAATAGAAGTGGATGTATGTGATAGAATGGATGTGGATGTGTGTATGTGTGAAAGGATGGATGTGGATGTATGTGAAGAATAGAAGTGGGTGTATGTGATAGAATGGATGTGGATGTGTGTATGAGAAAGGATGGATATGCATGTATGTGAAGAATAGAAATGGATGTATGTGAATAATAGAAGTGGATGTATGTGAAAGAATGGATGTGGATGTATGTGAAAGGATAGATGTGGATGTGTATGTGATAAGTATGGATGTGGATGTATGTGAAAGGATAGATGTGGATGTGTATGTGATAAGTATGGATGTGGATGTATATGAAAGGATAGATGTGGATGTGTATGTGATAAGTATGGATGTGAATGTATGTGGGAGAATACATGTGGATTAAATGTGATGGATATGAACGAGAATTGAGGTAATGAGATGTGATGTAAATTGGATAGATATATGAATGATAAGGGATGTGAATGAATGATTTAGGATGTGAATGAATATGTTAGCATGTGAATCAAGATGTGAATGAATGATATAGGATGTGAATGAATGTGATAGCATGTGAATCACAATGTAAACATGTGAATTAGGATATGAATGAATGATATAGGATGCGAATGAATGTGTTAGCATGTGAATCGGGATGTGAATGAATGATATAGGATGTGAATGAATGTGTTAGTATGTGAATCGGGATGTGAATGAATGATAAGGGATGTGAATGGATGTGATGTGATGTGAATCGGGATGTGAATGAACGATAAGTGGTGAAGTGATGAGATGTATGGGTAGATGCAAGTGGATGAGACCTGATGAGGTTAAATGAGGAAGTAAGTGATGAGATAGAAAAAGATGTGATTAGATGAGAATGGGAATACTTATGAAATGAATGTGGATTGATGTGTGGGTAATGTGGATTGATGTGGATGGATGTATGGATGTTGTGGATTGATGTGGATGATGTGAATGGATGTGTGGATAGTGTGGATTGAGGTAGATGGATGTATGGATAATGTGGATTGACGTGTGGATTGATATGGATGGATGCATGGAAGATGTGGATGGATGTGTGGATAATGTTGATTGATGTGGATGGATGTATGGATGATGTGGATTGAAGTGGATTGATGTGGATGGATGTATGGATGATGTGGATTGATGTGGTTGATGTGGATGGATGTATGGATGATGTGGATTGATGTGTGGATGATGCGATTGGATGTGTTTGATGTAGGAATGATGTGATGTGATAGAGATCGATTAAGAAAATAAAATTATGGTAAAATGAGAAAAGATGGGGACTAATGTGAAAGGATGCGGAGTAATGAGAAAAGATAGGGACTAATGTGAAAGGATGTAATGAGAAAAGATGGAAATATTGTTGGAACTGTAATTGTATGTGAAATCTATTTTTAAATGACTGTTTTATGTCAAGAATGCTGGGGAAGCATTTTGACCGTCTTGTGAAGAGGTCATGGAGGCCTATATGTTAAAGTTGCAACTGCTAGACGGAGAGTCATCGGAGGACGTCTCGCATAGCAAGGTCTTGACCAGAACCTCGGTTTGATTTAAATGGTGAGCTTCCGGTATAGTGGATGAGGGACCAAGGAAGCGGCCTATGAGTGAAGCGCTAGGTGACCTGCGAAGGATCCTAGAGGGCGCTGACCATACGGTGCTCGAGCTCTGGGTCGCAAAAGATACCCACAAGTACGTCGAGGAAGATATTGGACCAAGGAGTAAGTTGTTTTCTGAATTCGGGCATGTATCTGGTTGGTTGAACTTGCTGTTCCTCAATGGATGAGTCCATGGATCTTTTATATGGATCCGTTAGTTGATTTTGTTAGTTGATTTTGTTGAAAAAAGGCAAGTTCATATTGGGTGTGTAAGTGGTGTGACTAGTTTCATGTTTGCATTTCATGTTTGCATGAATATCCGGCTAGGGGTCCTGGGAACTCTTTTCCTTAGTACCCGGGACAAAACCTAACCAAATTCCTAATTGGATCACATCACTACAGTACCCATGGGACTGGATGGGTTTAGGCTGGATTGATGGATCCATAAATCGAGACTCAATTTTTGTTTAGTACGATAGATGAGGTAAATCTTGATAAAAATTATTCTATGGAAAAGAATCAATGGCTGTGCCTCTCAACAATGAGGAAAAAAACATTGGTCTCTATGATCCAAGTACAATCTTTCCTTGATTTGACTATGGGACTTACGGGTTCGATCAGATCAGTTCACTAAGTTCAGGCTTTTGATTGAAATGTATTAAACTCAGCAAAACCACAATGAGGATGAATGGGACGAGTCCTTGTGATGATGTTTGTAGCTGGAATGACGTTAATGACTTCAGCAAATCACTATGAGATTAGTGAATTGTGCTGGCAAATTGCTGCTATTAACACTTGACCCAGTGGATCAAGTTAAGGGGACATCTCGCGTTTTTTAAGTGAGGTAGGATGTAAGATTCCTCCCTCCGGCTTTTGAGGTGTGCATGTGTAAGAACCTCCCCTTCTGATCTTATAATTATTCCCCTCTCTAAAATAAAAGAAAGATCCTGTTTTATCCTGTTTTGGCCTAGAGAGAGAAAATATTATAGAGAGAGATTATTCAATTTTTAGATATTTTTGGATGGAAAAATATCTCTTCTTATTAAAATAAATTCTCCCAAAACAGAAGTTCAAAAAGATTTTCAGAAGGTGCATTAGAAATCAATTAAAATCTGTTCAAAAGGCCTTATCCTAAGGGTCCAGATTTTCGAAAAATTTTAGATTAAGGTTCTGAGAGGCCAATTAGATTAATCCAAACATAGGGAGGAGATAAATTGAAGAAATAAAGAAAATCCCTCCAAAAATGAGTAAATACTCACATAAGATAAAGAGTTGACTAAGGACAAGGATATTAGTTAAAAAAGAAGAGATATTTAGAGAAATGATGCATTTTTGACACCTCAGTCATTCCCCTCATGAAGGAGGCGCCTATTTCACATGTGTGTGGTTGAGTTTTAAACTCACAAATAATGAGATATTTTCATCTCTCCTCTCTCCTCTCTCCTGCTTCAACTAGATCCAAAAAAGTAAGCTAAACTGACCTAAAAATGATCAAAAATTGACCAAATTGATATGGAAAATTCTAGAATCAGTTTGCTTGGTTAGAGGCTCACTTTTTCCTTTAAATGAAGCCTCCCCCTTTGTAAATGGTTAATAGTGTTTTATGCACTCTTACTCTACTCCTCCCCATAGCCAAAAAAATACGAATTTCTTAATAATTCATTAGTTTTTGACCTTTCCCTCTTCGAAAGAACTGGTGGCCACTCTTGTTGCAAACAAGAGTAGATCCCTCAAACCATTAAGCCAAAGGAAAGCTCCTAGAATTTAATGTAAGTTAGAAATCCTACTTTTTCTTATTCTTTTAATGGTTTTCTAATTTTTTTGTTATCTTTAAAATGATAATCTGATGCTATGCCTTGTTGGAAAGGCTTTCCCCCTCTCTCATTCTTAAATTCAGCCCTTCTTTATCCTAGTTAAGTAATCAAATTGTTGAATTGAACTTTTCATACTGTTTCTCTTTTAAAAGTAAAATTTGATTAGTTTAGAATGCTTTAATCAAATTGGGGATAATTTTTAAGTAAATTAAGAAAAGAAAAATTGAAAAATGGTCAACCATACAAAGGAGGTTATGGTGAAATTTTCTTAAATTTTGTAAAATAAGTATTACCTTTTATTATTCAAAAAGAGTAATCCCCATCGTTTGTGTATTCTAAAAGTGTTATTTTCAATCTAGGCATAGAAAAATGTAGAGTAGAAATATTTTTATTATAAAAGTGTTATTTCCATTAAAATTAATTTCTATGCATAGAAAGATGCATATTGATTATTTTTTTTAATATAAAAGAGTGATTTTCATTAGATTTAAATTCTATACATAGAAAGATGTATATTGGATAATTTTTTTTTATAAAAGTGTTACTTTCATCAATATTGATTTTTATGCATAAATAGATGCATAAAAGAATTTTCTTTCTATGAAAGTGTTACTTTCATCAATATTGATTTTTATGCATAAATAGATGTATATAAGAAATTTTTATTATAAAAGCGTTACTTTCATCAATTTTGATTTTATGCATAGAAAGATGCATAAAGAATTTATTTTTATTTCAAAAGAGTTATTCTCATCAATTTTGATTTTATGCATAGAAAGATGCATAAAGAATTTATTTTTATTTCAAAAGAGTTATTCTCATCAATTTTGATTTTATGCAGCATAGAAAGAGGCATGAAGAAATTTATTTTTATTTCAAAAGAGTTATTCTCATCAATTTGGAATTTATGCATAGAAAGAGGCATAAAGAATTTATTTTTATTTCAAAAGAGTTATTCTCATCAATTTTGATTTTATGCATAGAAAGATGCATAAAGAATTTATTTTTATTTCAAAAGAGTTATTCTTATCAGTTTTGATTTTATGCATAGAAAGATGCATAAAGAATTTATTTCTATTTCAAAAGAATTATTCTCATCAATTCTGATTTTATGCATAGAAAGAGCCATAAAGGAATTTATTTTTATTTCAAAAGAACTATTCTCATCAATTTTGATTTTATGCATAGAAAGAGGCATAAAAAAATTTATTTTTATTTCAAAAGAGTTATTCTCATTAAAATTGAATTTATGCATAGAAGATGCATAAAAGATTTATTTTTATTTTGAAAGTGTTATTCTCCTTAAAATTGAATTTATGCATAATTAGATACATAAATGGATTTTTATAAAAGTGTTATTTCCCACTGAAATTGTTCTTATGCATAAATAGATGTGTAAAGAATCTTTATATCAAAAATAAGAATTCTCTTACATTCTATAAATGGATGTGATGAGAATAGAAGTAATGAGAATGAGAGGTAAATAGATGTGATGATATGTGATATGAATCAGATAGATGTGAATGAATGGATGGATGGATGTGGATGTATGTGAAGAATAGAAATGGATGTATGTGATAGAATGGATGTGGATGTGTGTATGTGAAAGGATGTTTGTGGATGTATGTGAAGAATAGAAGTGGATGTATGTGATAGAATGGATGTGGATGTGTGTATGAGAAAGGATGGATGTGGATGTATGTGAAGAATAGAAGTGGATGTATGTGAAAGAATGGATGTGGATGTATGTGAAAGGATAGATGTGGATGTGTATGTGATAAGTATGGATGTGGATGTATGTGAAAGGATAGATGTGGATGTGTATGTGATAAAAAGTATGGATGTGGATGTATGTGGGAGAATACACTGTCCAAAAGAGCATGATTTGAGACTTTGAGACCTCCAAGACTCTATGAAATGCTCCCCAACACATTGCCAATCATGGGGATAAGAAGTGTATATCTCAATTGCATCCATTTGAACCTCTTTTATGCCTCATAATAGTAAATTATATCAAGCTGTTTTTTATGATTTTGACTCAAGAATGCACCTTAAAGGCATCAAAAAGGTGTTCCATCCCCTCCAACATAGAGGCGGGCTGCCATGTTGCTTCATCTTGAGGTAAACCTTTCCACTTGAAAAGGTATTCATGCAAAGTGCAGTTGCGCAACAACTTCTCTCTTTCTCCCAACACCTTCTCAGGTATGTACTCCACCATGCCATCTTCACTCACGGGTGAAAGCTAATCCAGTACTTGCACCTCTGGACCAACTGTTAGGGCTCTACTTACAGTACCATAGATTACTTTACTTTATTTTAGTTTTCAAGTTTAGCAATTCCTTTTTAAGTCTTTTTGCAAAATACCTTAGTCGGACTTTCATTATGTATTGGGACATTCCGATGAAGGAATGCGGCTATAACTACTTGTAATGATGCGGGCTTTTAATCAGCCGCACTATTGTGTTTTGGATATGATGAATTAAGGAGTTCCGTCTGCGCTCTGTAATGGCATTCGGACTCATTTCTGTCATCTACATGTGTATTCTGATTTCAGTCTTACTTCTATGTATTCCGAATTAGGTCTAGATAAAGTCTGATTTGAGTCAGGAATATACACTGGCGATCCTGCGGGTTTCCACTTTGAAAAGGGTAGATTAGGAACAAACCTAGAGTTTTTCGAGGATAAGAGGATTTTTTCTATATGGATGGGTTGCTGTATGATTTTCGAAACTGGGTAACAGATGAGGAGGAAGTAATTGCTTATGCAAAAATATTCTTTAATGAGAATTTCTCTGACCTTCCTAGAGATATTATCTCCATTGTAAGATTCCTCCCCAGCCTCTCAAAATGTCCAGCATCTTCCCTTGTAATCAATCCCTCTTTAGAAATATAAAAGACTTGTTTCTAACTGTTTTAACCTAGAGAGAGAAAATATTCTAGAGAGAGAATATTCAAATTTTTAATATTTTTGGATAGAAAATTATCTCATCTTATTAAAATAAGTTCCCCTGAAACAGAAATTCAAAAAGAACTTTTCAATGTGCAATTGGAATTAATTGGAAATGGGTATAAAGGACCTTAGCCTAAGGGTCTAGATTTTCAGAAATTTTTGGATTATGGTCCAATTAAGGTTCCTATGGGCCAATAGCATCAATCCATGTGTAGGGAGGAGATAAATCCAATTTCTAAAAGAAGATACCCAAAAATGAGTAAATGCTCACATAAGATGAAGAGTTGAAAATGTACAAGGTTTATTAGTAAAAAACTATGAGCAATATTAAAAATATGAGATATTTTGGGTATCCAAAAATGAGTAAATGCTCACATAAGATGAAGAGTTGAAAATGTACAAGGTTTATTAGTAAAAAACTATGAGCAATATTAAAATGATTCCATTATGACACATATGTAAGGAAGGGGAGTTCTTTAAAGGAGGTGCATATTTCACATAAGATGAAGAGTTGAAAATGTACAAGGTTTATTAGTAAAAAACTATGAGCAATATTAAAATGATTCCATTATGACACATATGTAAGGAAGGGGAGTTCTTTAAAGGAGATGCATATTTCACATAAGATGAAGAGTTGAAAATGTACAAGGTTTATTAGTAAAAAACTATGAGCAATATTAAAAATATGAGATATTTTGGGTATAATGATTCCATTATGACACATATGTAAGGAAGGGGAGTTCTTTAAAGGAGGTGCATATTTCACATGCTTGAATGAGTTTTAAACTTATAAAAATTGAGATATTTCATCTCTCCTCTCTCCTCATTCAAGTCTAGTTCCAAAAAGTTAGCTTAACTGACCTAAAAATGGTCAAATATTGACCAAACTGATTTAGAAAATTCTAGAATCAGTTTGTTTGGTTAGGAGCTCAATTTTTCCTATAAATAGAAGCCTCCCCCTTGTTGAAAAATATATAGTGTTTATGCATCGTTACTCTACTCCACCTAAGCCAAGAACTATGAATTCATTAATAATTCACTAGTTTTTCGAGCTTCCCTCTTTCTTCAATCCCCATTGGTGGCTCCATCAACATACTTAACAAATTGATTGGTTGGGGGCCTCTACCGTGAACAAAGAATCAAGCAATTTGTAAGGTAATTAGTGAATATTGATCTTTTCTATAATTTCTCAATGTTTCTCTCTTCTCAACCCCTCTCAAGCTTGAGAAGCTTAACTGGTATGGTTTTTTAAATGCTATTGAAGTTGAATAGTAGTGAAGAGTTACATAATTTAATAAATGCTATTGAAGTTAATTTTCATTTATGTTTAAATTCTAATGGTTTTTATGTAATTTCTCTCTCTCACTCAAGAAATGGTCATACTCATGACCCATTCTCAATCCAAATCAAGCTTTTCATAAAGCTTTTCCTTAACCCAAGATTAAGCTATGCTTGGGGCCAAATTAATGGCTTTTTTCTATGCTTTTAGTTTATGTATATTGATGTATCAATCCATTATGGATTAATGATCCAATTAGAGATCATTTTAATTATTTCTTTAATGATAAGCTTTATCCCTTAGAAAAATTGAGATTTATCAGTCATAGCAGCGGAGCTATGGCAAAAATTTTATAAAAATTATGCATAAAATAATTTCATTCAAAGCATAAAAAGAGGACTTCCTACCATATTCTAGGAATTATCATCCTAGATTAATTGAAAGAATTTCATTATAATCATGGAGAAATTGAGTTTTAATATCATGCATAAAGGATAAGTTTTTATATCAAAAGTGTTATTTTTACCATTTTTATTTCATGCATAGAAGTATGCATAATGGATAAATTTTTATATCAAAAGTGTTATTTTTACCATTTCTATTTTCATGCATAGAAGTATGCATAATGGATAAATTTTTATATCAAAAGTGTTATTTTTATCATTTTTATTTTCATGCATAGAAGTATGTATAAAGGATAAATTTTTATATCAAAAGTGTTACTTTTATCATTTTTACTTTCATGCATAGAAGTATGCATAATGGATAAATTTTTATATCAAAAGTGTTATTTTTACCATTTTTATTTTCATGCATAGAAGTATGCATAATGGATAAATTTTTATATCAAAAGTGTTATTTTTATCATTTTTATTTTCATGCATAGAAGTATGCATAAAGGATAAATTTTTATATCAAAAGTGTTACTTTTATCATTTTTATTTTCATGCATAGAAGTATGCATAAAGGATAAATTTTTATATCAAAAGTGTTACTTTTATCATTTTTATTTCATGCATAGAAGTATGCATAATGGATAAATTTTTATATCAAAAGTGATACTTTTATCATATTTGAATTTCATGCATAAAGGTATGCATAAAAGTTGATTATTTTATTATAAAAGTGTGACTTTTATCATAATTGAATTTCATGCATAAAGGTATGCATAAAAGTTGATTATTTTATTATAAAAGTGTGACTTTTATCATAATTGAATTTCATGCATAGAGGTATGCATAAAAGTTGATTATTTTATTGTAAGAGTGTTACTTTTATCATATTGGATTTCATGCATAGAGGTATGCATAAAAGATATTCTTTTTATACTAAAAGTGTGATTTTCATCATAAATGGATTTTATGCATAACTTAGATGCATAAGAGAAATTCTTTTATTCTAAAAGTGTAATTCCTACCAAATTGAATTTATGTATAAGAAGATGCATAAAAGATTGATTTTAATTTCGAAAGTGTTAGTCTCCTTAAATGGAATTTACGCATAAATAAATGTGTAGAGAAATCTTATATCAAATATAAGAATTCTCTTAAAAAAGATATGAAATGTGATAAGATGTGATAAGAGGTGTATGAGATGTGATAAGATTTGATAAGATGCGTATGGAAAGTGATAGGATGTGATAAGAGGTGTATGAGATGTAAAAAGATGTGATAAGATGTGTATGAGATGTGATAGAATGTGTTAAGATGAGTTAGGATGTGTTAAGATGTATATGGGATGTGTTAGGACGAGAATGGATGTAATATGGTTGTATGAATGTGATGTGGATGTATACATGTAGATGTATATGTATGAATGTGAATGTGGATGTGGATGTGGATGTGGATGTATGGATGTAGATACGGATGTGTATGTATGTATGGATGTGTATGTATGAATGAGGATGTGAAAATGGATGTATACATGTAGATGTATATGTATGAATGTGAATGTTGATGTGGATGTGGATGTATGGATGTAGATACGGATGTGGATGTATGTATGTGAATGTGGATGTATGAATGAGGATGTGAAAATGGATGTATGCATGAGGATGTGAAAATGGATGTATGTATGTGAATGTGGATGTATGAATGAGGATGTGAAAATGGATGTATGCATGTGAATGTGGATGTATGAATATGAATGTGGATGTGTGGATGTGGAAATGGAGGTATGGATGTATGAATGTGGATGTGGATGTATGCATGTAGATGCGTATGTATGAATGTGAAATTGGATGTATGATGTGGACGTACGAACATGGATATGTATGTAGAATAATGAATATGAAGGTGTATGTGAGATAATGTGTAGTCTATATGAGTGAATGGATGAGAACGAGTACACATTGAATGGAATGTGGAATAAGTAATGTGGTCCGAGAGTGGATAATATGGAAAGACAAGAGTTAGTTATAGAAACTATATTTTGTGACTGTTTGTAAATGACTGTTTTATGTCAAGAATGCTGGACAAGCATTTTGACCGTCTTGAGGATTAAGGTCATGAAGACCGAACTGGTAAAGTTGCAACTGCTGACGGAGAGTCAATGGAGGACGTCTCGCGTAGCAAGGTCGATCGAGGTCTTGACCAGCCTCGGTTCGATTTAAATGGTGAGCTTCCGGTACGGTGGATGAGGGACCAAGGAAGCGGCCTATGAGTGAAGCGCTAGGTCACCTGTGAAGGATCCTAGAGGGTGCTGACCATACGAGTGCTCGGGCTCTGGGTCGCCGAAGATACCCACATGTGCGTCGTGGAAGATATTGGAACAAGGAGTAAGAGTTGTTTTCTGAAACCGGGCATGGATCTAGTTGATTGACCTTGCTGGTCCTCAACGGATGAGTCCATGGCTCTTTTATATGGATCTGTGGGTTGATCTAGCTGATCTTCCATGGAGATTCCATTCTATTATATGAATATATTGCCGGTTACTATGAGCTAGGAACTATGGAAAAGGCCCCTCAGCGAACAGGTGGTGAGGGTTCTGGTTGCCAATGATGCCATAAGTATATCAATGAATGAATGACTGGAAATAAGGATTCAACAAGAGACTTTGAGGATTGTCATCAGTGACATAATGGTTTTATTAAAGGATTGTTTTAAAGCTAGTTGATGCTAAGAAAAAGGCAATTTCATATTGGGTGTGTAAGTGGTGTGACTAGTTTTATGTTTGCATGAACTTCCGGCTAGGGGGCCTTGGAACTCTTTTCCTTGGTACCCGGGACAAAACCTAACCAAATTCTTAATTGGATCCCATCACTACAGTGGTTGGGCGGTTGGCCTAACCCATGGAACTGAGGTTGGACTGATGGATCTGTAAATCGAGATTTAATTTCTATTATTACGATAGATGAAGAAAATCCCGGATAGAAATTATTCTATGGATAGGAATCAACGGCTGTGCCTCTTGATGGGGAAAAAAGCGTTGATCCCAATGATCCAAGTGCAAGTTTCTTCCTTGATTTGACCAAGTACCGTTAAAGGTGCAGTCAGATCAGTTGATCCGTAATGATCTTGACTACGTTAGAGTAAAGAGTTATCCTGGTGGAATCGCCCATGCTTTCCGGCTAAAGGAAGTTTTTCCGGTTTTGGTTTTGGACAAACCGATGGATTAGTCTCTTGTCCGGATATCTGTGGGCGAGGCCCCGAGTGTGAGACCCCTACCCGCGCATGATGTGCTACTTCCGCTGCTAGTACCCCGATTCCGTTGCGTGGTGGAGACCGGGATCTTACAGTTGGTATCAGAGCGAAATTGAAAGCTAATAAAGATAATTAAATTCTTATCTGAAATTAGTAATAAGAATTCAGAAACAACATTTTCATAATGTATTTTCATTCCGTAAGCTTCTTTAATGAAGAAATTTTAATCAAAGAAATTGTTTTTATAGATGAAAGTTTCCCATTTATCTGGTATTCCCGACCTCACCCAGTCTCAAGATATGATTGCATTTGCCTTCGAGCATCTCATCTCTTCCGCTTCAACTCGAACAAGCCGAGCAAGACTCGCACGCCATTTCGCGGATTTATATTTTCCTACCCCAGCAGAGATAATACAACATAAGTGGTTTGCAGGGCAATATGTCCACACCCCTTGCGACTGCCGTACAATGCTGTGGCAGAATCTCTCATTGACTATGATCCTGTTAAAGCTGAAAATGGTGCGTGGTGTCATTCTATATCATTCGACGCCTCGAAATTTCAGACTTTCATGTCGAATTTATAGACTCCTTAGTCGATTTATCCCTAAGGAGAAAATAATAGCCCCCTTCGCAGTTAGAGAACTTATGTAACAGGGCATGACTATGGCCCAGTACGGTCCTCTTATATGTCTTCCGAGGAGATTTTGAACTCAGAGCCGAGTTGCTCTATGTACTTATTGCAACTTGTATATAAATATACAAATGTTTTTTTTAAGTGATTGTTTACGGACGATCGGATAAAGAAAAATCTGTTTATCAGATTTATGTCATAGATCTCCAATAAGATCAACTGAGGAGCCAATTATGTCAAAAGTTATCAAGACGCACAAAAAGGTTGTAATTGCGTGATATAATACAAATTGTTAATTCAAATTGAAATTCGTAAATTAGTAACTGGGCCTTCAATTGGAAGTACCGCAATTGTATGGAACCCTGACTTGCTTGAGGCCTAGACATGATGGTATTTACCTTATAGTTCCAAGTATTATGAGACGACCGTATATATCGAGGGTATAACTGCCTCTTTACCGGCAGTATATACGAGTAAATCCAAGACTTGAAATTATAAGCGTTAATGTTATCCAGATGATGATTTCGAATGTGGTTGATATGATTTTAATTTTGTTTGAGAACTGATGAATTGATTTGGATTCTGATTGAAAAATGATGATTTTTAAAATTTAGTTGAAATATAATAACCTGAGCAAAACCACAATGAGGATGAATGGGATGAGTCCCTGAATGATAAATGATGATAATGATTTCAGCAAATCACTATGAGATTAGTTGATTGTGCTGTCAAATTGCTACTATTAATACTTGACACGGTAGATCAAGTTAAGGGATGACAAATTGATAACTTAACTGAAATTCCCGTGGGAGGAATGTTCAGAAGGAAATTTTTTGGTCTAATGGACCATTATCGTAGGAATGATATGATCTAAATGAATTATTATTTAATGATGAGTTCTATATAAGGAATATTTATCCCAATATTCTGTTGGGTTGACCAGAATATAAGGAACCCAGAATAAATTGGATCTTAAGAAAAAGAGTTGTCCTCTACTTTGCGAGATGAGGACATCTCGCACCTTTTTAAGTGGGGTAGAAGTTTGTAAGATTCCTCCCCCAACCTTCGAGGTATACAAGAGTAAGAATCTCCTTTTCTGATCTTATAATTATTCCCTCTCTAAATAAAAGAAAGATTCTGTTTAAAAAGGGAAGACACTTTACCCAGAATACCTTCTCAGGAGCCCACCTGTTTTAAAGATTCAGAACGATGAGTTCAGAAGTGAGAACCAGTATTTTGGATGCCAAGGTTTTGACCATCAGTTAAAAGACTGCCGACTCCTACCATGAAAAGGGCACAGGGAAGTCTAGAACCCAAATTCAGAGACCAATTCCTTCATACCAATCTAATCAGGATCCGTCTTGAACAAGATTGCTTAACTCCATTAACTAGGTCCGACCCATTGATTAGGGTCGAGATGACCAATCAAATGCTTGGCGACTTAGAGCAACAGATACAGGCAATTCATAAAGATATAAACGCTACCAGGATTGATAGAGACAATATACAGATAAGAAGAGGACAGTCAGAGAATTCAAAGAAGCAGTTATAGTCTTCATTTGAATACGGACCAAAAGAATTTCTTTATCTCTAGGGGAGTATAAGTAGTTATCCCCCAGATATTATGGACCAAAGAAAGTAAGTGACTTAGCCTACGAACTTATTTTATCTCCTCATCTCAAAGTTCTTAATGCCTTCTATAGAAATATGTGCCAAACCCAAATCATGGAAAGACGGTAAAACTTTAGTGGCAAGATACCGTTGGCTTCTAGGTTACGCTAACTCCTTCCTTTATATAAGTCGTAACTTTACTTATCGCTCACAGTAATCTTACCGTTGGCTTCTAGGTTACGCTAACTCCTTCCTTTATATAAGTCGTAACTTTACTTATCGCTCACAGTAATCTTACTTCCATCGATCTCCCTTCTTCTTAAACTCCTTCATGGCTTGGCAACAGGAATTAGTTTTATCCATGATGATTTCTCACCTTCAAGATGCAAGCGAGTCTGTGAAGAAGGATTTTATAGAACAGTATGAGCGCTCACTTTTTCCTCACTTGGGAACGTCTGTAGCTCAGACAAAATGGCGGACCTATCAAGACATAACTAGGGTAACACCCTGGGATCAGCAGCACTTTCGTAACAATGTCCGCTTGGCCATGGTTATCGAAGCCTTGGGTTTGGGTCCCCGATACTACTGCGTCATGAGATCAAGACATCTTGGGTTTTCTGAGCGGGTCTTCTTACTGGCGTGTTTTCTTCCTCATCAGAAGATATGCCTTTACCCCGTTTTTGGTTTGCCTCTCAGAGGTCCTTTTGTTAGAACACCTCATACCACTGAGATAGGCGCGGCAATAACCAACAGAATCATTCTCATAGATGAGTTACCTTATACGTGCGCAGCTTGTGAGTGCTGCTTTTGTGATCATATGATGGACGGGCTTATGGAAGTGTAAAGAGTTCTTCTATCTTTACTATATATGTTCCAAGAATGAATAAAGTTTAAATCTTGTTCTTGTCTTGACCCTTACTCTCTTTGAGACTTTTTTTAATTGGTGATTAATCTTAATTAAAAAAATTTCTCTCAGTCTCATACTTGTGCATCTTGCGAAATTACCCCCAGTTTGCGAGATGAGGGCATCTCGCGTTTTTCAAGTGGGAGAGAATGTAAGATTCCTCCCCAGCCTCTCAAAATGTCCAGCATCTTCCCCTGTAATCAATCCCTCTTCAGAAATATAAAAGACTTGTTTCTAACTGTTTTAACCTAGAGAGAGAAAATCTTCTAGAGAGAGAATATTTAAATTTTTAATATTTTTGGATAGAAAATTATCTCATCTTATTAAAATAAGTTCCCCTGAAACAGAAATTCAAAAAGAACTTTCCAATGTGCAATTGGAATTAATTGGAAATGGGTATAAAGGACCTTAGCCTAAGGGTCTAGATTTTCAGAAATTTTTGGATTATGGTCCAATTAAGGTTCCTATGGGCCAATAGCATCAATCCATGTGTAGGGAGGAGATAAATCCAATTTCTAAAAGAAGATACCCAAAAATGAGTAAATGCTCACATAAGATGAAGAGTTGAAAATGTACAAGGTTTATTAGTAAAAAACTATGAGCAATATTAAAAATATGAGATATTTTGGGTATCCAAAAATGAGTAAATGCTCACATAAGATGAAGAGTTGAAAATGTACAAGGTTTATTAGTAAAAAACTATGAGCAATATTAAAATGATTCCATTATGACACATATGTAAGGAAGGGGAGTTCTTTAAAGGAGGTGCATATTTCACATAAGATGAAGAGTTGAAAATGTACAAGGTTTATTAGTAAAAAACTATGAGCAATATTAAAAATATGAGATATTTTGGGTATAATGATTCCATTATAACACATATGTAAGGAAGGGGAGTTCTTTAAAGGAGGTGCATATTTCACATGCTTGAATGAGTTTTAAACTCATAAAAATTGAGATATTTCATCTCTCCTCTCTCCTCATTCAAGTCTAGTTCCAAAAAGTTAGCTTAACTGACCTAAATCATGGAGAAATTGAATTTTAATATCATGCATAAAGGATAAGTTTTTATATCAAAAGTGTTATTTTTACCATTTTTATTTCATGCATAGAAGTATGCATAATGGATAAATTTTTATATCAAAAGTGTTATTTTTACCATTTTTATTTTCATGCATAGAAGTATGCATAATGGATAAATTTTTATATCAAAAGTGTTATTTTTATCATTTTTATTTTCATGCATAGAAGTATGTATAAAGGATAAATTTTTATATCAAAAGTGTTACTTTTATCATTTTTACTTTCATGCATAGAAGTATGCATAATGGATAAATTTTTATATCAAAAGTGTTATTTTTACCAATTTTTATTTTCATGCATAGAAGTATGCATAATGGATAAATTTTTATATCAAAAGTGTTATTTTTACCATTTTTATTTTCATGCATAGAAGTATGCATAAAGGATAAATTTTTATGTCAAAAGTGTTACTTTTATCATTTTTATTTTCATGCATAGAAGTATGCATAAAGGATAAATTTTTATATCAAAAGTGTTACTTTTATCATTTTTATTTCATGCATAGAAGTATGCATAATGGATAAATTTTTATATCAAAAGTGATACTTTTATCATATTTGAATTTCATGCATAAAGGTATGCATAAAAGTTGATTATTTTATTATAAAAGTGTGACTTTTATCATAATTGAATTTCATGCATAAAGGTATGCATAAAAGTTGATTAGTTTATTATAAAAGTGTGACTTTTATCATAATTGAATTTCATGCATAGAGGTATGCATAAAAGTTGATTATTTTATTGTAAGAGTGTTACTTTTATCATATTGGATTTCATGCATAGAGGTATGCATAAAAGATATTCTTTTTATACTAAAAGTGTGATTTTCATCATAAATGGATTTTATGCATAACTTAGATGCATAAGAGAAATTCTTTTATTCTAAAAGTGTAATTCCTACCAAATTGAATTTATGCATAAAAGATTGATTTTAATTTTGAAAGTGTTAGTCTCCTTAAATGAAATTTACGCATAAATAAATGTGTAGAGAAATCTTATATCAAATATAAGAATTCTCTTAAAAAAGATATGAAATGTGATAAGATGTGATAAGCGCTGTATGAGATGTGATAAGATTTGATAAGATGCGTATGGAAAGTGATAGGATGTGATAAGAGGTGTATGAGATGTAAAAAGATGTGATAAGATGTGTATGAGATGTGATAGAATGTGTTAAGATGAGTTAGGATGTGTTAAGATGTATATGGGATGTGTTAGGACGAGAATGGATGTAATATGGTTGTATGAATGTGATGTGGATGTATACATGTAGATGTATATGTATGAATGTGAATGTGGATGTGGATGTGGATGTATGGATGTAGATACGGATGTGTATGTATGTATGGATGTGTATGTATGAATGAGGATGTGAAAATGGATGTATACATGTAGATGTATATGTATGAATGTGAATGTTGATGTGGATGTGGATGTATGGATGTAGATACGGATGTGGGTGTATGTATGTGAATGTGGATGTATGAATCAGGATGTGAAAATGGATGTATGCATGTGAATGTGGATGTATGAATATGAATGTGGATGTGGAAATGGAGGTATGGATGTATGAATGTGGATGTGGATGTATGCATGTAGATGCGTATGTATGAATGTGAAATTGGATGTATGATGTGGACGTACGAACATGGATATGTATGTAGAATAATGAATATGAAGGTGTATGTGAGATAATGTGTAGTCTATATGAGTGAATGGATGAGAACGAGTACACATTGAATGGAATGTGGAATAAGTAATGTGGTCCGAGAGTGGATAATATGGAAAGACAAGAGTTAGTTATAGAAACTATATTTTGTGACTGTTTATAAATGACTGTTTTATGTCAAGAATGCTGGAGAAGCATTTTGACCGTCTTGAGGATTAAGGTCATGAAGACCGAACTGATAAAGTTGCAATTGCTGACGGAGAGTCAATGGAGGACGTCTCACGTAGCAAGGTCGATCGAGGTCTTGACCAGCCTCGGTTCCTCGGTTCGATTTAAATGGTGAGCTTCCGGTACGGTGGATGAGGGACCAAGGAAGCGGCCTATGAGTGAAGCGCTAGGTCACCTGCGAAGGATCCTAGAGGGTGCTGACCATACGGTGCTCGGGCTCTGGGTCGCCGAAGATACCCACACGTGCGTCGTGGAAGATATTGGAACAAGGAGTAAGAGTTGTTTTCTGAAACCGGGCATGGATCTAGTTGATTGACCTTGCTGGTCCTCAACGGATGAGTCCATGGCTCTTTTATATGGATCTGTGGGTTGATCTAGCTGATCTTCCACGGAGATTCCATTCTATTATATGAATATATTGCCGGTTACTATGAGCTAGGAACTATGGAAAAGGCCCCTGAGCGAACAGGTGGTGAGCGTTCTGGTTGCCAATGATGCCATAAGTATATCAATGAATGAATGACTGGAAATAAGGATTCAACCAAAGACTTTGAGGATTGTCATCAGTGACATAATGGTTTTATTAAAGGATTGTTTTAAAGCTAGTTGATGCTAAGAAAAAGGTAATTTCATATTGGGTGTGTAAGTGGTGTGACTAGTTTTATGTTTGCATGAACTTCCGGCTAGGGGACCTTGGAACTCTTTTCCTTGGTACCCGGGACAAAACCTAACCAAATTCTTAATTGGATCCCATCACTACAGTGGGACTGGATGGGGTTAGGCTGGACTGATGGATCTGTAAATCGAGATTTAATTTCTATTATTACGATAGATGAAGAAAATCCTGGATAGAAATTGTTCTATGGATAGGAATCAACGGCTGTGCCTCTTGATGGGGAAAAAAGCGTTGATCCCAATGATCCAAGTGCAAGTTTCTTCCTTGATTTGACCAAGTACCGTTAAAGGTGCAGTCAGATCAGTTGATCCGTAATGATCTTGACTACATTAGAGTAAAGAGTAATCCTGGTGGAGTCGCCCATGCTTTCCGGGTAAAGGAAGTTTTTCCGGTTTCGGTTTTGGACAAACCGACGGATTAGTCTCTTGTCTGGATATCTGTGGGCGAGGTCCCGAGTGTGAGACCCCTACCTGTGCATGATGTGCTACTTCCACTGCTAGTACCCCGATTCCGTTGCGTGGGGTGGAGACCGGGATCTTACATCCATCATCAGGAAGAAGGTCTGGGTTTATGAGGTTCGGGATTTGATAGGTAGAAGGAGAATCATGTCTAGGGAATTGATAGGTAGAAGGAGAATCATGTCTAGGGGTCTGATGATAGGTAGAAGGAGAATCATGTCTAGGGGTTTGCAGTATGTCCTGAATGCTCATTATGAGTATTTGTTTTTATCAAGGCATTCCTGAAGATTGGGGTGATGTATGGAATGCATGAGTGAAGAAAGCAGAAGGGCTTCTAGGTTTTATTTCACAAGATCACGGTCCAGAGGTGGACAGCAAGAAAATGATTCAGAGGTTAATGATTCAAGTCAGTTAGGAGGACAGTTCGCAAGAACACCGGAGGACTGGGCAAGGGGTGTTGCTCAATTGGTGGGTGTTGCTACGGTACGACCATTGATTTCAAGAAAGCGGTTACAGTTTGATCCTCTTCTGCTAAAAAGAAAACCTAAACCTAGGATAGCTCCAACAGCACTCGGAATGGCACATCGAGGGGCAAATCGCTGATGTTAAGATTGGCTGGAGTATATGGTGATGCTGACAAGATGCATCAGTTTGAGGTTACTTTTGGAGGAAAAGCTATTGAATGGTTTAGCCATTTTGCCCCAAATCACTTTGCAACATACAATGATTTGAAGGGAGCATTTTTGGCTAGGTTCAGAAAGGAAAAGACACCGAATGATGTGTTGCGCAAGATAAAGAGAATTGAACAGAAGAAGATGTTGGTGCAGGATTATGCTCAGAAATTTACCCAGTGGGATGGAGCATTTTAGGAGGGGGATGGTGGTTTTTCTGCTTGATTGTATGTTCGGTACCTTGGATTTGGTTCCAGGCACTACCGTTTACTATCAAAAGTAGGAAGCTGCTATCCTAAATCAATAGAGGATTTTTGGTCGAATCAAAGGATTATGGGAAACGGGTCCGCTTGGTCAGGCTCAGGCCACCGGGCTGTGCCAGTGTTAGCCTTTTGGGCTCTACTTACAGTACCATAGATTACTTTACTTTATTTTAGTTTTCAAGTTTAGCAATTCCTTTTTAAGTCTTTTTGCAAAATACCTTAGTCGGACTTTCATTATGTATTGGGACATTCTGATGAAGGAATGCGGTTATAACTACTTGTATAACTGATGCGGGCTTTTAATCAGCCGCACTATTGTGTTTTGGATATGATGAATTAAGGAGTTCCGTCTGCGCTCTGTACTGGCATTCAGACTCATTTCTGTCATCTACATGTGTATTCTGATTTCAGTCTTACTTCTATGTATTCCGAATTAGGTCTAGATAAAGTCTGATTTGAGTCAAGAATATACACCAACATATGCCTTCAAATGTGATACGTGAAAGACATCATGTATTCTTGTATTAGATGGAAGCAGCAATTGATAAAACACTTCACCAACCCTTCTCAATACCTTGTATGGCCCATAATAACGGTGTGCAAGCTTTATGTTGGTACTACCTTTGAGAGATCCATATCGACTCTCGAGTCTTAGGTATCCTCAAGAGCACAAATTTCCCTTCTTTGAATTCCAATGGCATTTGATGTGTATCTGAACATAATGCTTCATGTTCTCTTGAGACTTCTTGTGATGTTCTCTTTGCATGTCTGCAAAAGAGTTTGCATTCTTTCCACTTCCTCCCTTGCATGTGGATTTGCATTCTCCTGCTTGAATGCTACAATCGGTACATGCACCTTTTAGCCATAAATACCCTTAAAAGGAGACATTCCAATACTACTATGATAGGTGATATTGTAGGCGAACTCCGCCAAATGCAACTAATCGTCCCATACATGTTGCATTTCATAGCAATAATGCCTCAAGTAGGTCTCAAGCCACTTATTGACCCTTTTGGTTTGACCATCGGTTTCTAGATGATAGGCTGTACTAGGAGTCAACTTAGTTCCCATGCTATCAAACAACAACGTACGCCAAAATGTGCTCATAAACGTCACATCTCTATTACTCACTATTTGCTGTGCGACATACCTTGTAACTTGAACACATTTTCCCCATTCCCCATGAATTGGTGTGCCACCATAAATGTCGAGTGTCTCACTTTTGTTTGGTACAAAATGGGCAGCTTTTTTCAACCAAGCGGAATATATGCTTGATGATGAGGCTTCACAAATAGTGCAGAAATTAGAGCATGGTTTTTGTGATGATTTACCTCATTTTAGATTACTAAATGGTCTCCTCTATCACAAGGAAAGGGTGTATCTTGTATCCCACTCATCCTTCAAGAAAAAGTTCATGGATGAGATTCATTCTACTCCCATGGCGGGACATTTGGGTTTGTTCAAAATTTATGGTGCCATAAGGAAAAATCTCCATTGGAAAGGCCTATGGAGGTAAGTCAAAGAATATGTTGCTAAGTGTATGCCTTATCAACTCATCAAGGATCCCACACACAAGCCTGGTGGTTTTCTTCATCCTTTACTTACAAAGGGTAAATGGATGCATATTGCTATGGATTTCATTATCGGCTTGCCTTCTACCCAAGAGGGCATTATGCACTTCTATGATGGCCGATAAAAGAACATGCCCACATTCTAGAGCCTGTGAATCCGCCACCACGTTCTCCTTTCCCTTCGTATATGTGATCTCAAAATCATATTTTTGAAGGGTAGCCAACTATCTTCTTTGCTTAGGTGTGAGAGGTTTGATTGAGATAGGAATAATTGAAGAACCCTATGGTCACTTCACACATAAAACTTGCTTCCATAAAGATAGTGATGCCATTTCTTGATTGCATTTCCATCTCTTTTTCATCAACTTTGCGCATTTCATAATAAAGTAATGACTCCATGGTCTTTTAAAATACTGCACCAATGCCTCTTCCACATGCACCCGCTCTAATAGAGTGAAAAGCTTCGTGAAATACGGGCATACTAAGATAGGTGCCAAAGTAAGCATTCTTTTCAGCTCATTAAAACTCTTTTGTGTCGTTACATCCCAAAATAATGCCTCTTTGTTCAACTTATCCATCAAAGGAGCCACTATATGTGCATACTTCTCAATGAACCGGCAATTGAATGATGAGAGACCTAAGAATCCACTCACTTGAGTGATATTGGTGGGAGTAGACCAATTCTTCACACATTCCATCTTTTGGGGTCCACCTTTATGCCATCAATGCTCATAGTGTGACCAAAGTACTCCACCTCTTTTGCCATGGATGTACACTTAGTTTCTTTGGCATACAAGTGGTTGGCTCTCAATGCATCAAGTACCTCCTTCACATGAACCAAGTGTTCCTTCTTTCTGTATACCAATATATCATTGCAAAACACCAATACAAACTTGAAGAGGAATGTCTGTAGCACTTTGTTCATCAATGCTTGAAAAGTGGTCTGTGCATTTACATAAACCAAACTTTATCACCATGAAATGGTAAAGATCTCGTTCGGTACGATATTCCATCTTGTGCTCATCCCCACTTTTCATCTTATTTGGTAGTAGCGGGACTGTAAGTCAATGTTGGTGGTGAAGAACTTGGCACCCTTCAATTCATCCAAAAGATCATCAATTCTTGGGATTAGATACCTATTCTTGATGGTGATTTTGTTAACATCCTAATAATCTATGCACATTCTAAAAGTCCCATCCTTCTTCTTCACCAATAAAACGGGTGATGCAAGTGGAGATTGAATTGACTCCACCCAACCAATATCAATGAAATCTTTAACATGCTTTGCCACTTCATCTTTCTCCACTTTTGACAACCTATACAGAGGTTTGTTGGCTGGCCTTGCATTTGGGTCTCCAACTCAATGGCATGATCATCTATGGCACGCACTTGGGCACATGAAACACATCTTCATACTCTTTAAGTAGCTTCTTCAAGCCCACATGTGTAACTTTGCTCTCTTTTTCGTGTCTTTATCCTTACAAAGCTAAAAAACATACATATAGCCACTCTTCATCAATTCCCTCTTGAGTTGTGCGTTATTAATACACAAAACCATGCAATCTAATAGTCTCCTTCCCATGCATAAACCTCAAAAATCCTTATTGAAAATTCCTGGAGAAGGTTCCAAGAGTTAATAGCCAATCACACCCCATTGCAGGCGTTTTACTCCTTCCAATCGTCCTTGTTGCTATATGTCCCACCACATTTGCAGCAGGGGTTTTTGTCCCTCATCTCATTAATGCAGTCTTCCTTCAAAAATTTGATCTTGGTGACCCCATCATTAGTTGGCTTTGCACCCACTTGTGAAGGTTTTTGAGAAGTATTCCCACTTTTGAAAGAACTCGCATTATATGGTTTTCCATCATTACCATAGTAGACGGTAGGAAATTAGGGTACATTTGGAGTGGTAGGAGATGGATTTGTGAAAGCATTTGACCCATAATCCGGCCAATGGTTCACCCATGTATTTGCATATTTTTCTTCATATACTTCAACTAGATCATCGCATCCTTGAGAGTTGTTGGTCTTTGTGCCTTCACATCCATTCCAATTGTATTCTTTGAGCCCTTGATATAATTGACTATTTTGAATTCCTCACTAAATCCTTCAAGAAGCATAAGTTTGAGAAACTTATACATATACTCCTTCACACTCATGTATCTTTGTTGTAGATCATCCCGTTCACAAACCATTTTTTTCTTGTGCATCATCTTGGAAGTGAATGTATCCCTCATATCTTCTTTGAAAGCATCCCAACTTGTGGCCTCATAACCTTGTGATTGGAGATGCCTCCACCATGCATGAGAATACCCTTCCAAGTGTAAAGTGGCGAAGTAAAGCATAGCTTTTTCACTTCAAGGGTTCATCTCAAAATAGATATTCAATTTGTTCACCCACTCCTCAAAGACATCATTATTAGTGCCTTCACCACTAAACTTTGAGAGGATGATCTTATCCTTCACACCCTAGAATTGATCTCCATTCCCATGACGAATGGAGATCCATCCACATAATGATTGTAATCCTCAAACTCACCAAAGAAATCTTCCTCAACATGAGGTCTTAAAGCACTGACTTGATGAGTATTCCCTTTGAATAAAACGTGACCATTACTCCTTGTTGGGACTTTTGAGACTTAATTTGGAGATGTATGACCTTTGACTTTGGCATCATTAGGTGAGTGTGTAAACATTGGATTGTGCATATAGCACCATGAGTAGAATGGAAACTTGGGTGATAATTCTCTTTGTCTTCAACATGAGCTTGTCGAACGTTGTGAGATGGTCCACCCTTGTCTTCATCCTTGGTCTTCATATCTCCATGCATGCCCCTAATCTCTTGCAAAAGTGTTTGTATTATAGTGCCCACCATAATCTCTTGAACAAGTGGTTGCATCAGGATTTCTATCATAATTCTCATCATCATCATCATTTGTCATAGCGGGCATTGCTTATGCATTTGCTCCCTCCAAATGATTTAATGTATTGACCACATTTGCAAAACTTTACCCAATTTGCACATGATTGGTCCTATGTGCTGCATTTGCAATGTTGTCACCTTGTAAATTCATGCCCTCATCTCACCAATTGCCTATACACAATCCTCATTCACCATTTCCCTATCTTTCCTTATCTCATGAAGTTCCATTGCTTGCTTAGTAGATGCCCCCTTGACATAATGGTTGAAAATAAAAAATGGCTAGTATAAGGCCTTTAAGATATCAAAATTTGATGATCTAGGGCTCTATGGAAAGATCTTGTGGCGTAGAATGCAAATATGTAAGAATAGAAGATTTTCAATAGCCCTAATATTCTCTATTTTAGGGTTTATGCGACACTATTGAAAATAGAAATCAGGCCATAAAGTACTCAAAAGTAATGGGATTTAGATGAAATTTGGTGTGTGGGATTGTGATGACAAGTACTAACTATGCCTAAGATGGTTTTGACAAAGTCAAAGTGTAGATATCCTCTGTTTTGACTTTCTGGTCAAAGTCAACCGTATAGGTTTGATACCCCAAATGACATCGGATTTGGGTGTACTATGGATTGTTGCAAAGCCCTAATGATTTCTATCCATCCTATCATGTCATTTTTCCCAAATAGCTCGTTGTTTTTGACTGGGGACATAAGTTCGATCTCTAATGCAAAATGGCAAGTTGGGGATCCAAATGATGTCAGAATGGAAACGTTCAAGGCTTATTGGGAAGGTGTAAGGGAGTACTAAGAGCCTATATAATCACCCAAACTCTAGCCCTAATGTAATTTTATTGAATTAGGATTTTGCAAATCTGCAGATTTTGCTATTATCTCCTTTGGTACCCATTTGCCTTTTGCATGTTCCACATGTATCATCCTTTGCTTGCAAGCATCTTTGGCATCCAAAAGAACCTTATATGTGTCCAAAATTGTCCTAAATCCCAACCATGCATGTAAATTTTGAAATTTTTTGGCATGGTCAGTGACAAAATCTCAAATTTCCTATGTACTCAAACCATAACAAATGTTCTCTTGGCAATTGGCATAGCATTAAGGCATATCTTCATTGCATAATGCATTGGTTAATGGCATATTACATGTGACCTTTCTATCAATGAAGATTGATTATTGATGGAGAGCTTTGTTTGTTGATGGAGAGCTTTGTTTGTTGATGGAGAGATTTGCTTGCTAATCTCCTAGCCAAGCCTTCCCACCCTCTTACCAAGGTTTAGAATCCGATGGCAAGAGTCAAGGCCATTTCTTCACTTTAAGTACCTAATCATCTTCCTTATTGCTTTACCACACGGAACTCATGGGATGACAGGAAGATTCAAACCATGCTCCCCTTGGCATCTCTAACCAAACTTGCCTTGATGAAAAACGTGGGCCTTTGTTTAGACTCCATGGGCTTCATTCCTTAAGAAAAAGCACTCCAACAAGGTTTAAAATGCTTGATAGCTCCATATCTAAGCTTAATGAAGCATTTATATATGTAAATGAGCTTGATATGTGGTGCTATTCACGATTTTCACCAACAACTCTTTTGAAACTTGTCGCCCAGCTGCTATGTTTCCAAGCCTCAAATCACTTGCTTAAGGTGTCCAAGAATCACCACTAAGACTTAGTTAGATGCTTGGTTACATGTACATGAAGTTTGAGCAAGAGGTTTGATAGAACCTATGAGATTCTAGGGTTTTATATTTTATCTTTATCTTTACGATTACCATTACCCATGCTATTGTCAAACAATTTTACAAATCTTATAGCCTTATCTAAGTTTTGGGTTGTTGGAGCAAACTTTCTTCTTTTACTCCCTTTTTAGGCCTCTAATGAAGCCTCTTACTTTTTGAAAATTGTCTATTCCCTTAAGCTTTGAGACAATTTCTCTAGAGCAAGCTATATATTGAGTGAGATTTAAACTCTTTTGTTCCATAGAACAATTATCCCACTTCTCCCAATTTTGGTCTTTTTAATTTTCACAAAGATATTCCTTTAATAATAATTCCTTGAATGAATGCCAAGAATTATGTACTTGCCTAGCTTCTACTAAACTCATCCACCACTTATAAGCTTTACCTTGTAAGTATAGGCTAGCTTCAATGGGGTGGTTATTGATTAGACACATTTCTTAAAAGATGAAAATCTTACCATTTTTGTAGAAAAATATGGACCACATCTTTATTTCCCTCTTTCTCTTCTCCACTAAAAGTGGGTGCCTTTAGATATTTGAATACTATGCCTTGGTCTCTAGTTTTGGGACTCTCTTCAATTATGGTTTTATTCAATCCTTTTTCTAGAGCTTTTTCCCTTCTCTTAGCAATGTTACTTTTAGATATTTCTTTTACTCTCAATTCTTCCCCTCCCAGCAAGGAGATAAGAAGACCCATCAATTTTCTCAAGTTTATTGTCTATTCTAGAGATTTTTTCTTTCATCTCCTTCATTTCCATATCCTCATAATCGTTAAAGTATTAATCTTGCATATCTATTTCATTTGGTTTTGTAATATCCTCTTCCATATGGAAAGAGGACATTGGGTCTTCCCCCTTCTCACCATTTTCATCCTTTCCACCCTCTTCCCACATTCAGAAGCCATTGACTCTAACACTAAGGAAAATGAAAAATTTCTTACAAAACAAAAAAAATGCAACACAATGATGAACTTACTTGGTTGGGTATTTATGAATTGTCCTTAATGATGTGAAGAACGATTCTGTTGATTCCTCCTTGTTGATATTTTCTTCAAAATGATCCTTCAAGGTTGTCTTGTACTCCATTTTCTCCATTTTGAACTCCACATTATGTCCAATTTATTAGGCAAGAGATATACCCAGCTTATTAGGCAAGATGTATTTTGTATGGAGAAGATTTGACAAATATAGGGATTAGCTTATGGAGATGAATAGAAAGAGATTAAGGTGAAGAGATTAATAGGTATAAGTATTTTTAGAGTTAGCAATGAGTGGCTCAATGGAAACATGGAAGAAAAAGAACTTGGCTTGAATACCAATGTCATTCTCCTTACATATAACCATGAGGACTTGTAAGACTAGTAATTTGATTCTCCACCCAACCATATCCCAAATGGACTCAAAACTCATGGTTATAAAGGCATAAGTGGTGCATGACCTTCCAACTTTATCCCCTTGACCTTTCATTGGCTAGACATTGCCTTTTCATTAACCAATGCCTCTTCAACGTCCCCTAGAATGGGACGCCCTCTTATGTGTCCCTTGGGCTTCCTTTGTGCACCATTTACTTTCTATTTTACATCAACTTTAATGCCTCTTAACCATTGCATAGGTATTTCCTATTTGAAATCCCCTGAATCTTATTTATATGCAAACCTTTTACATGTAAATAATCTTTGGTTGTCTTACCTTTTAGAGTTTCTTGTCAATCTCATAACATACATAGAAATAGAGTACCGATTTTGGGTCCCCAATGGTCAATGGGCAGCCAGCCATTGTAGAAAAGGAACTCGTGTATATAAGTAACTTAATGGAATATGAAAGGGGACAATCCAATTATCATAATTGAGTCTTGTTCTTCATCCCTCTGATTGTCTTGTCCCGCTATGGTGGTAAGCTTGTATGTGGATGCATGCTTGCTTGATTGTGTGAGTGTGTGCTTCTAGTGATGCTCACTATCTTCTCTCCATTTGCCTCTTCTCCCTTATCTCTCTCTCCCTCATTTCTTGCACATATGAAGGCATAGTGATAGGAGTTGATCTTTCCATAGCTCCTTCTCTCATTTCTCTCTACCTAGCTCAAGGAAATCTCTAGTTAGGTGACACAAGTGGTGGTGGGGATTGACCCCCTCTAGAGGCTTCACATCAAGGAGTTAACCCTCTTAGGCTTAGTTGGCTAAGTTCATGCTCTTTAACTAACCCTTACATCCTCAATATTATCTCTTCTTCTTCTTCCCTCATGCAAGGAGAATTCTCATTTAGGTGAACACAATGCATGAACCATTGCATTAACGTTTGCACGACGCAAGATGTTATGCATCAAGTTGATGCTGCGCAACATCAAGTTTATGTGGCAAAGTCGATGAAATGCATGAATTATTCATTATAACACATTAGGAGAAAAATAACATTTTTAAACAGTGTTTCAGTAGCGTTTTTGGAGGGATTTTAACCTATTGAGCAAGAATTGCTAAAAATGCTGCTCAATAGCAAAAAAATGTTGATGACTAGTGCTTTTTTCTGCTCAATAGCATTTTTAGTAGTGAAAAAATGCTGCTACATTGTTAAAAGACAAAACGCTTCTCAACACCAAGGCCGGGAAAAAGTACTCCGCTTCTTTTGTCGCCGGGCTAATTTTAGCATTTGAATGTTCTAACCTTGATACCTTGGGTTTTTTGTAGGTTTATGTCTAGTATATCACTTCTACCTCTCCTACCATATCCTCCTCCTACCTTATCCTCCTCAAGTTCATCTCTTGTGTAAACAAGATTTGCATGAAAAATTTCTTGTGAGTATTTCTGTTAGATCACTGTAGCCGAGTTGTTGCCTCCACGAGCTGCTAGAGCCACCACTGGCAGGAGGTTCAGCTCCACACAAGAAAAAGTGATAAATTTGACCTATTCTACACCACAAAAAGCCCTAATCAACCAAAGCTCTAGATACCATGATAAGATTTCGTGGTGCTCATGCTAGATCAACTATGTGGAGGAGAGAGACACAAAATACAAGAAAATATCTTGCTTATTAAGTTGCTCAAATACAACTAGGCTTCTTGCTCCATACAAAATGCCTTCTAGCTCCACCTTTAAATAGGTGAGCTAGTGGAGTCCATTCACACACACACCCTTCTCTTCCCCTTTTACATAACCTTAGTCTCTTAATATGGTCCATTAGACCGAAATTTCTATCTGAAAAATCCTTCATGGAAATTTTCAATTCTACAAATTTTTAATTTGACATCCCTTAACTTGATCCACTGGGTCAAGTGTTAACAGCAGCAATCTGCCAGCACAATCCACTAATCTCATAGTGATTTGCTGAAGTCATTAACGTCATTCCAACTACTACGAACATCATCACACAGGGACTCGTCCCATTCATCCTCATTGTGGTTTTGCTTAGTTTATTACATTTCAACCAAAATTCAGGATTCTTCATTTTTCAATCAAAATCCAAATCAAGTCATGAGTTCTCAATCAGAATTTAAAATCATATTAACCACATTCAAATTCATCGTCTGGATAGTAATAATGCTTATAATTTTAAGTCTTAGATTTACTCCTATATACTGCTAGTAAAGAGCTGCAGTTATACCCTCGGTATATACGCATAGTCACGGTCCTTGTGGAACTATAAGGTAAATACCATCATGTCTAGGCCTCAAGCAAGTTAGGGATTCCATACAATTGCAGTACTTCCATCTGAAGACCCAATTACCAATTTACAAATTTCAGTTTGAAGATCAAATTGTATGAATTTTATCACACAATTACAACCTTTTACTGCTTCTTCATAAATTTTTGACATTTTTGGCTTCTCTGTTGATCCTCATTAGCCAATTCGCTCTGATACCAGCTGCTGTGAGGTCCCTATCCCCACCGTGCAACGAATTCAAGGGTGCTAGCAGCGGAAGTAGCACTTCTTACGCGGGGCAGGGTCCCACACTCGAGGCCTCGCCCACCACCACGGATATCCGGACAAGAGACTAATCCATCGGTTCTTCAAAAACCGAACCCGGAAAACCATCCCTTGCCTAGAAAGCGTGGGCGATTCCTCTAGGATATCTTTTCTCTAACGTAGTCCAAAGCCTTAACTAACTGAACTCATCTGACCAAACCCGTAAGTCCCATAGTCAGATTAGGGAAGAGATTGTACTTGGATCATAGAGACCAATGCTTTTTTCCCAATTGAGAGGCACATCCGTTGATTCTTTTCCATAGAACAATTTTTGTCTGGGATTTACTTCATCTATCGAACCAGAATAGAATTGAGTCTCAATTTAGGGATCCATCAGTCCAGCCTAACCCTATCCAGTCCCATGGGTCAGAACCGCCCAACCACTGTAGTGATGGAATCTAATTAAGAATTTAGTTAGGTTGTCCCAGGTACCAGGGAACAGAGTTCCGAGGTCCCCTAGCCGGATATTCATGCAAACTTAAAACTAGTCACACCACTTACACACCCAATATGAAATTGCCTTTTTCACAAATTCAACAATCTTTAAAACAATCATTTAATGAAACCATAGTGTCACCGATCATAATCCTCTAACTATCCAGTTGAATCCTTATTTCCAAACATTCTTTCATCGGTGTACCTATGGCATCATTGGCAACCAGAATGCTCACCCCTCTGTCCACTCATCAGGGGCCTTTTTGATAGCTCCTAGTTCATAGTAACTGGCAAGTATTCACTTTAACAAAAATGGAGTCTCCGTTGAAGATCAGTAAGATCAACCAACAGATCCATATAAAAGAGCCATGGAGTCATCTGTTGTTGAGGACCAGCACGGTCAATCAACCAGATCCATGTCCGAATTCAAAAAACAACTCTTACTCCTTGTTCCAATATCCTCCCCCCGATGTACGTGTGGGTATCTTCGGTGACCTAGAGCCCGAGCACCGTATGGTCAGCACCCTCTAGAATCCTTCGCAGGTCACCTAGCGCTTCACTCATAGGTCGCTTCCTTGGTCCCTCATCCACTGTACTGGAAGCTCACCATTTAAATCAAACCGAGGCTGGTCAAGACCTCAACCGACCTTGCTACTACGCGAGACGTCCTCCGTTGACTCTCCGTCTCACAGTAGTTGCAACTTTAACAAATAGGTCTCCACGACCTCATTCACAAGACGGTCAAAATGCTTCCGTTGCATTCTTGACATAAAACAGTCATTTAAAAACAGATTTCACATACAAATATAGTTTCAACAATATTTCCATCTTTTCTCATCACTCCACATCCTTTCACATTAGTCCCCATCTTTTCTCATCTTCCCACAAACTTTTTTTTTTTCATAAAGTTGTCGTTGATGATTTTGTTGAAGTTGAGAACATATATGTGGTTTTTGTCATTGCCATCTATGTGAGAGCTCTCTTGCTCTATTGTGGTTTTCATTCGTTTGCTCAATCATCCTGAACCCAGAGTCTCTTATGTGTTACACAGTCTTCTTAGAATGCACAGATAATCAAGTTTTGTGAATTAAAGAGCTTTTCTTTGGTTTTGGTTCAATTTTGTGTTACGTGGGTGGAGCTCTTTAGAAGACTAGGCGACAATTGAAGTAGTGGGGTTGATTCTGTGTCAGCCAGACATCAAAATAGTCAACAAGTTTTTTTGGGATCTTATTCTAATCTATTTGGGTTGATAGGAAGAAATTCTGAGGTATAGCTGACAATTTTGGATCTGTGTTTGAGGACAACTATGAGGAGGCTTGGTTATCTTACAGGGTGTCTGTGTCAGCAGTCTAACATTGGTGGTTAGTTGATAGTTTTTGAGGATTGGAGCTGGCTGTGTTTAAGTGTTTTGAGATCCCTATGGTGTTAGCTGACTCAAAGGAAAGATTTTATGTGTGAGCGAGGGCACTTAGGCTCGTTGGGTGGAAACAGTCCATTTGGAGAGGCAGCTCTGAACTTGTAATAGTCAACAGAGAGATTAGGAGGTGATATCTTGTTAAGATAAGTGACATCTGAGGGTCTATAGCTGTAGAGGACATTTTGGGATGTTTTAGATTGACTGTAGACTTCAGAAGTACACAACTTTGTGTGGCAGAACTCTAGAGGAGGAAGGTGAAGAAAAGGTTAGAGGAGGTTCGGTACGACAATCAGGAAGGTCTAGGGAGTGTGTCTATAAGTCCGTGGACACTGGAGGATCGAGGTAGATACTGGAGGATCAATTTTGGACTGGAGTAAGCCATCCAATTTCAAAAGGACAAGACAAAAAAAATATGACTTGTATGTGGCAGCCAGGAGAGTTTATGGTCAGATAGAGGTCAACTCCTTAGTTCTGAGAGGCTTTAAGACAGATTTGAGGCTAGCAAACGACGGAAGATACTTTGGACTCTGGAGAGAATATTTCTATTAGGATACAAAAAGAGAGGACTTCGGAGGCAGAATTTGAGCACTTTTACATTAGCTGGGGATGAGTTTAGTCAGCTGGATGTCAGCTATGGTAAGGAGAGGCTATTAGGTAGTAGATCAAAGTTATTGGAAATAGGATATGACCTTAGAGAACAACTTGAGTCAGCTGCTATACTGGATTGATTAGGGAGGCTGGGAGGGTATTGAAATATCCCATTGGGGCAGTTGAGGACCAATGAATAGTGGTTGGGTGTTCTAGTGCCTTCTATTGTTATTTTTGTTGGGCTATGGTGCTTGTGATAGACTCCTCTCATGGTGGTGTGCTTTAGACAGAGATACATAGGCAGTATCTCTTGAAGCCATCATTGTTTTGGTGCCTCCATAGAGGAGGGATTTCAAGGCACCTTTCAGACTGTTGGTAGAAGCTAAGAAGTGTTAGTTGTGGAGATTGTTGCAGCGATGATGTCTTATCATGTGTTTCATGAGCATACTAATGAGGGTCCATAGGAATTTTCGGTCGGGATGGAGCTGGTAGCTTTTACATTTAGAAAGGACAAAGATGAGGACAAATTGGCCCTATTGTCCATGCCATTAAAAGGGGATGCAAAAAGGTGGTTCCAGACTTGGAGGAGTTAGCCACATTAGGGGCATGCATATGAGGATGTTAAAGGAGCTCTAGTGCAACATTTCAAGAAAGGTGAATATTCCGATGCTATTTGGAAAGATATACAGAAACTGAAGGAAAGTTTGTCGGATGCATTTGATTGATTTGTAGATCGTTTTGAGGATTTGTGGGGCAAATGGGATGCTTCATTGGTAGTAGAGCACCAACCTATACTTCTTAAAAGGATATGCTCATTCAATCTCTTCATTCTGATGTGAAGGAGAAGTTTGAGTTGATAAGCCCAAGTACCTTTGATGAAGCTTTAAGGATTGCAAGAGATAAGGAGTGGAAGCTTCAAAGGATGGCTCAAAAGCACAAAGAGATTCACGTTGAGAGTAGATCTGCTATGATTGGACAGAGGAGGACAGAGGAAGGGAGGACTACTCTAGTTCTACTGGAGCAGTTGGCTGCTGACCAACTAATGCAAGGTATTAATTAGTTAACTCAACAAATGGAAAATTTAAATTTGAGTTTGTTGCAAGGAGGCATAAATTTCCCTAGGGCAGGAGAAAGGGAAGGTATGAGATCCAGATGCAGAGGAGGTCCTAACTTGAATGTCCAATGTTTTATTTGTATGGAAACGGGTCATATCTTCCCTCAGTGTCCCTACCCCAAGAGAATGGGAGGAGATGTATATCCTCTAGCACCTAGAATGGAGGAAAGGCCAGATGTCATCAAGGGAAGAGGAGATTCCACACCCACCAGGACCTCCGATTTAGCCACAGCCAACAAATGGGCCTAGACTAGGAAGGGATGAGGAAGCAGATATGTTAGCCAACAAAAGAACCAGGGGTGCAGAAGGTGAAGATTAAGCAGGACCATCTAGAAGGAAGAAGGGGAAGCACGACCATCCAGATTAAGCAGGACCATCTAGAAGGAAGAAGGGGAAGCAGGTAGAAGACCAGTTGTTTGAAAGAGGTTAAGAAAAAGAGCAGACCCAGGAGGCATATAGGAATGAAAGATCTTCCTCTAGGGTTCAGGTGAAAGAATATGATTTGAAGAAGGGTCTCCAATAGAAGGGTCCTACTTTGTCTTGTCCCCAACTGATACATATGCACCCCAAACTCAAGAGAACCTGGTGCAAACTAGTTAGTACAAGGATTTCCAAGAAGGAAAAGGAGAAGAAAGCAGGACAATTGAATATAGTATGTGTCAAAGGAGGATACAAGGATTATCTGCCTATCATGGATACTAGGATAAACAAGTTTAAGGTTCCTTAAGTGTACATTGATGGTGGTGCCCAGGTTTGTGTAATGACCCAGCCAACTATGGAAGACTTAAGACTTAAATTGAGTGCACCTTTAGAATTCAAAGTTAGAATGGCCAATAATTTGAAGGTTAGATGTTTGGGAGTAGTGAAGAGGTTACAGGTGACTATTCTTAGGTTGGAAGATGAGATGGATGTTCATGTCATGCTAGCAAGGATACCGTTTGATTTTGGGGAGACTGTGGTTGACAACAATGAGATCAGAGAAATATTGGTGGAGAGAGCACCTCGTTTTGGGTCTAGATCAGCCTGCTCTAGGAAGCAAGTCAGATATGACATCACCAAGGGGAGAGAATTAATCCTAGAGAATACTTCAAAGGATGAAGATGAGGCTACAGAAACTAGTTCCTTAGAGGATTATGAAACAGAGGACTCTGAGAAAGAAGAGGATAGCTCAGAGGATGATGAGGGGGGAATTCCATTGCTAGAACTGGGTGGATTTAGTTGTACCTCATGTGGCACCATGTGGTACCCGAAGTATGCTCCCCGAGGTGGGTATTGTTGATATATAGGTGGCCTAGGCTCATATGATGGGGTTAGGTATGCCCTTTCTCTCTGATACAACGTTTCATGTGCTTGGGGAGTTGGGTCTGCTGGGTTTAGTATGGGTCTCTAGGTACGAAATGAACCAGCCACCCCTGAGACGGGGGCGTGGCCCTCCAAACTGTGGTGGATGAGTCTTGATTTGCTAGCTCTCACTTTGCCCTATTTTCATTGTAGGATCTAGAGGTGGCTTGGGCTCTCTTTCCTATTAGTTTTCCATATCTCTCATCCTGGGATGTGGCTCTTCTAACTATGTGTTTCCCAGAATAAATTTATGGAGCATCGAAGAAAGGCTTGTCTATGAATGTGTAGGAGAGGTAGGGTCTTTCTCCTAGACATGTAGTCTATCCATGCACTGAGCCTCAAGTTCTCTTGTTTCGAGGTTAGGAGTATCTCATCCCATGCTAGGATGATCATCACTCTCACTCGTGCTATCAATGACTAGCATCATTTGCCTCCAAGCTGTATTGACCAATGGGTCTCATCTTATGAGCAAGGGAGCTTCAAGAGAGTTTATATTATTAAAAAGTGGGTTGTTTCGCACCAATTTTCCTAACATAGGTGTATGAATGTGTGGAATTACTATGTTCGACCCCCTGTTTGAAGAGTCTATTTTGTTTGGGAATGGTATGGCCATACGCTTTAAGATGGTATGGGTGTATGCTTTGTTGAGGACACAGGTGTACGCTTCTAAGAAATAATATGACACGGGCATACATTTCCTAGAAGACACGAGTGTGGCTTCAAGACAAAATGGATGTGCGCTTTTGAATGATGATGGTATAGGCGTGACAAGTAGATGGTACGGGCATGGCAAGGTTGCCACCATAGGCGTATGCTTTAGAAGGGAGAGATGGTACGAGCATGGAAAATATGGCACGGACGTGCACTTGCTGTAGCTAGCAAGGCAAAAGAGATGGAATGGCGGGCATGGAGTGTTTAAGGGAATGACTGTGGAACGTTGAAACATGCGTACGCTTTAGAAGGAAACGACTGTGCACTTAAAATGGTACCGGTGTACGCTGTAAATGGTACGGGCATTCACTTCAAGTTTTTAGAGATTTTTAATGTTGCAAGTCTGACTACCACCTATAAATATTCTCTGATAGTGTAGTTATACCCCTTGTTAATGCAATTTATGATTAATCAATGCATTTATGGAATAATCAATATAGTGGTCAGAGCAATCAGAGGGCAACGGCGATCGGAGTGGTCGGAGCAGTCGACGATGATGGCGGTCGGAGCGGTCAGAGCAGTCGGAGGGCACCAGTGGTCAGAGTGGTCGGAGCACACCGACGGTGATGGTGGTCGAAGCGGTCGGAGGGCACACTGGCGGTCGAAGTGGTCGGAGATGTTGGAGGTGATGGTGGCAACTCTTGGTGGAGTGTGGAGGATCTAGCTTCCCGCGTCCAGACCTACCATGTGTTATAGATTTCACTAAAGTATCCCAAATTATAAACTAATATATCGGGTCAATTAGTCTGAGAGTGGCCCAATCATTGTTCTATTCCATCAATTGGATAACCTGTGGGCTTATAATGTAGTCTTCCAAAAGAAATGCATGATAACTATAAAAGTGGATTTTCACATGAGTCTTCATACCAATGACCAAATCACCTATGTAGGTCATTAGTAATGTAGATATATATCATAAGGCATCCTATCGATGAAACAGTCACACAACCCATAGTAGTAAGTAACGTATAAGGTATCATTCTATAAAGTGCCAATGCACCCAAATCAGTAAGGGGCTATAGTCCCAAATATTCATTCAGACAATATAAGGTAATGGGAACAAATATATACATACCCTAAGTAAGCCATTATGGACCATAGCGAAAATCTAGTCATATCAAACCATATAGAATGAGTCCAGAATATTAATTGTTGAAAAACAACAGAGCCAAGAGATAATATTTTTTTTAAACCAGTGAACGTTAATCATAGCATACAAAACCAAAGGGAACAACATCTACTATCAAAACAGAATAAATCCATATATCTGCAAAGAGAAAAAATTTCGTATAAAAAATCTAAATGGATTATCTAGATCCACATCTCGATTTAGTACACCGTTAATACACACATCCTTTGATTTTTTTTTAAAATACTAATGCTTAAAAATTTATCAAAAGGTGCACATAGATAAAAAAATGATTATAGTTACAAAAATAGTAATTAGTCAGTAATGTGATCACCAAAAATAGCCAGATAACAAGCAAAACCTATTCAAAATGTAGGTAAAGATAAAAATCACAAGCATGCATGTGAAGCATTTACAATCAAAAATTAAAATGATAACAGAAGGTAGTGCATGCAGGTTTTTTTAGTGTATGAACAATTTAAGAAGCGTACCATGCATCACAGATAGTAGATGATTCAAATACCATTATCAAGCGTATGCCTAGCCACAAAACCATCAGTGATTTTCACAAAAGTCATTAACATATAGTGTACGTAATAAATCCATGACATTAGGGCAAGTAGCCACAAACTCCCGCTACAAATACTTGAGAAGAAGACGAACTTCTCGTCGCAGGAGCCAGAAAACAAGTGCCATGGCAGAAGAACCACGTAGAACGTACATAGGCTAAGTGAGCAAACTCACGGGTATCCAAGCCGTTTTATATCCATCAAGTGCCGAAGCAGCCAACTCACATTGCCTTGGGGTGTCAATGCGAATATGTTAGAGTATAATCTACAGAGCACCATACCATAGTCCGCCAAAAAGCCAATTGCCCCATACTCCTATACTGCCAAATTAGGCGATAATGCCCTCAAAATGCTAGTCATGCAAGAGAAGCAAGTTTGTGTATATACGAACCTAAGCATGCCATGCAATAACTCTTGCTCGTGTCAAGCATTACCATTTATGTCAAAATTAGAGAAAAGTGATTATCATGCTAGGCCTACGTGGTTTAAAGACCCAAAACGTTGATATCCAATCTGCTATGGTTATTTTAAATAAGGTCTAAATAAAATGTGTATGAATTTATGCATCTATAGTATGGGTGTAAAAGAGAGAGAGGGAGAGAGAGCTTTAATGTGTGGGAGAGTGAGAGAAGAGAGAGGGCCGGATGTGTGCATGTGCGCTTGTGTCTGTGTGTGTGTAAGAAAGAGAGAGAGAAAGAGAGAGAAAGGGTGTGTACAGTGTGTATGTGTGTGTGCGTGTGTGTGTGTGTGTGTGTGAGAGAGAGAGAGAGAGAGAAACAACATTTAAGAGTAGGAGAGTACGCCAGGCTTGTCCGCGAGGCTGGATCCGCGGATTGTTGCCACCAGCTGAATGCACTCGATGTCCGCTTTATCCACCATGTCCACCACGCGGTCCAGTGCCTGCTGAAAGCTGTCACCATGTGCGGCGGAGTGGAACACAACGGACGGCATGTTGAAGAAGTCCCCCACGGTGCTCTCGACACGACAGGAGAGTAGGTCGTTGGAGAAGCAGATGTGGTCGGTAACGGCGTTCAGGAGCTGAACGATCAGCGGGCTACCGTAGGTGTCGTTATCGAGCTCGCTGCCCATCGCGTACTCCATGAGCGCGAATGCCGGGAGAACAAAGGAAGCCACGCGGCAGATCTGGATGTAACTGTCTATGTCCGGCAACGAGTGTGCGCTTCTGTAGAGCGTTTGCAGCTTTACGGCCTCCAAATAGCGCTCCATGGAGTGGATCAAGCGATCCCTGAGAACCGCTGGCATGTCTCCGCGCGCTTCCTCCCACACCTTGGCCAGCGCTGCCAATTGCGCTTGGGTCCTGCCATCACATTGCATCTGCCGGGTGATGGTTCCAGTACCGTTGAGCAGGATGGCCATGATCAGCTGGTGCCGACGAGCCATTCCGACGTGATCGGCGCCCAAGCCTTGCGGGTCGTCGTCGTCGGTGTCGGAAACGAATAGCCAGGACAGGATTTTGGTGATATGGACTAGCCGGGCGCTGGGGCCACTCGGAATGACGCGGCAGCAAAAACGGGGGAGCAAGCAGTCGAGAAGGAACTGTCGGGCGGCGTTAGAAGGTGGCTGCGCCACTGACACAATCCAGGGGTCGCATTGCGCCTGGATGAGCTCATAGTCAGCCGCGAATGAGCATGGCAGCGGGGCGGGCAGGTGGAAGCTGGTGGTGAGGAGGGTTGAGCTGGTCAGGCGCTCCATTCTCTCTCTCTCTCTCTGTGTGTGTGTCTCTCTGTCTCCTTGGAATGGCGGCTGGGAATGATGGAGGATTTTGGTGATAAGGATTAGCTGTGTTTCGGAATGGCACGGCAGCGAAAGCGCGGGAGCAGGCAGTGGAGCATGGGCGGCGTTAGAAGGTGGCTGCGCCGCAAATGAGCATGGCAGCGGGCAGCGAAAGCGCGGGAGCAGGCAGTGGAGCATGGGCGGCGTTAGAAGGTGGCTGCGCCGCAAATGAGCATGGCAGCGGGGTGGGCACGTGGAAGCTGGTGTGAGGTGAAAAAAAGAAGAAAGACCCTGCCTTTATAGCTCTTCCACCTCCCAAACTTGGAAACACTCACCCGAACGGGGGCACCACCAGCCACCGGCTGGAACACTCTCTCACCATTCGTCACCCACCCCCCACACCATAAGACAGCTCAGAATCACAATGAAGAGATGATTATTCAGCAAAACACACAGCACCATACACACTGTATAAACACAGCAAATACACCAAAGGCCAGGACTCCGGCCAGGATTTACTGCCAAGGGAATACACCCTTGCGTCTGACGACCAAGCCTCTGTCTCCCGGTCCCTATAATCTCCAGAGGGCGCCCACACCAGCTAACCCTTCTTCACTTCCTCTGTAGCTCGGCTACTCTCTGTCCCCAGCTGCTACCTGCCAAGTGTCGTAGGCGAGCCCCACTGTCTCCAGCCCAAACATCAGCATCTCTACTGCAGCCAGCACACACAAAAAACCAAGGCTCTCTCTCTGGTCAGCATCCACGCACTGCCTGCAATCATCATCCACACAAGACCAGCTACTCCTCTCTAGAAGGCGCCCACACCAGCTAACCTTCAACTCAGCAGCTCCCACTCTCTGTGTGTCGTGACCAGCAGCTTCACCAACCACCAGAGCCTTGCACAATCCTCAGCGCCACGAATCACTGCTCAACGCAGCATCACCATCTGCATCCAGCCAAAGCCACATCACATTCACCACTTCCTAACAGCAGCCCTCTCTTGCTGCTCAAATCATCAGCCCACTCCACAGCATTAAGGTAAACAAAACCCAGCCACACCTCTGAACTTCCCTCTCTTCACAGTGACGGCGGCAACCACAATACTAGAATCCAAACACTCTGACGTCGACCAGCCTCTCTGTTTTCACACACAGCCTCTGCTGTCCTCTCTGTTGGTCACCTTTGACGCCAGCTCGAACACCACCAGCCCACGCTGTAGCAAACCCAACGTGCTCCTTCTCACTCTCCTTCACTGCCAACTCCTCTGCAGTGGTCAGCGTGCTCTCTCTCTCTACAGCCGGCACCACACCAGCCTCCCTCACCTCTCTGTTTTACAGCCAGCTTCGCTTGTCTTCAGAAGTCTCCAGCCAGCTTTCATCAGCTCCAATCGTTGCCAAGGCTTCCCTTAAAATCCCTCACGTCGGCTCCCTACGCAACGTTAGCAGAGCAGCCCTTTATACACTGCGCCTCTCCTCTTCTTTTGTTCAGTTCTGCAGCTACGCCCCAGAGAGCCCCCTCGTCGGCGTCCACAGCTAGCGCCCTCCTTCTCCACTTGCAGAAACCTTCCCTTTGACACCAGTCACAGCTGCGCCCAGTCAACCAAGGCCTTCAGCTTCTTTTTGGCACCTTCTGCTCTTATTTACGTGTGTCCTCCACGCTTACCCTACCAGCCACACGTCGGCTCCATTCTCTTCAATCATCTCCAGTCCCTTCACGAATCCAGCAGCCGGCTCTGCCCAAGGCGGCCTTCTTCTGTCTTCCGCAGCTGCAGCGCCTGTCAACACCACAAGGTGGCCTGCTCCTCACTGCTTCGCCTTTCAGAGTCGCCCTCTAGCATAGGCCTCCAGCTCCTTACGTAGCTCACAGCAAGGCGGTCCTCAGCACCTCTGCATACCATGACGCCTCCAGTCACCAGCTCTGAGGCGGCCACTCCATCGCTCGCCTCTCCTCTTCTTTCTGCAGCGCCAGCAAGCCGGGTTCTTACACACGCGAGCCTCTTTTTCAAGGCGGCCTTCTCCTCTTCGTTTTTTTTCCACCACCTTCTAGACCTTCATGCTGGCAGCCACAAAGAACTCCACGTGGCCATTTATAAGGTGGCCACATCACCCATATATTATTTTTATTTTTCTTAAGGCCTCAAAATGATGGCCACACATGCCTCCATTACCTTGCTTTACCTTGATATACGGCGCCCACGCTTTCAATGCAAGAGCTGCCCCCTCTTCATTTCCCACTGTAGCTACTTACCAAATCCGACAATTGCCAGTCGGTACCCTGTATTTAATAATCATCCGCACATCTCACAATTGCCATAAAACTCCAGATCTCCAGCGTCTTCTCCAAAAAAAAAACGCGTGCATAAACCAACTCACTACAAAACCACCTGGCCTGTACATTTCCCAGGGCATTCAAGGCAAAGTTTTATTGCACACCACACATCCCATATGTACACAGACCCAAAATACCTTTCAGATTTTATCCTGACAGCTGGTGTGGCAAGGAGGGTCGAGGTTAGGCGCCCCATTGCTTGAGCCTTTTATTGAAGGATTTCTAACATGTGTTACACTGTCGTTTGCATGTACGGCCCACATAAGTGAAACAATTTCAAAGGTCTTACCAAAATTAAACTATTTCTATTTCGAAGCCATGCAAGAGGTGTGAGGTGTTGCCTCATGTGCATCGTTTCAATTTTCTCTCATCGCCTCCAACTCCCTATCTCCCTTTGTCTCATCACTTGCCACCCACGATCTCCTAGACTCTCTCTTCTCCTCCTCGCATCTTGTCGCCCTTTCTCCCTTCACCGACATAGAAGTTCGAACAAAGGTAGGCGAGGGTTGAAGGTTGAATGAAAAAAGACAGTTGAGCAGCATAGAGCAAAGCACTTTTTTCATTTACTTTGAAGCTAAACTAAGTGTAAAACCATCTAGATAAAATCCTAGAAAAATCCATTGAAAAAACTTTGGACTCAAAAAGGACCCTCTAAGAAGAGCCATGTCATCACTCTTCTAGAAAAAAGCAACCCTAGTGAACCTTATGTATCTTATGGTCAAAACCCCCACACGTGACATATTGTTGGAAAACTCTTGAAAAGTAAATTATTCTAAATCTACCACCTTCAATAATTTTGGAGTTGATATACTGACATTTATGTCTTCTCCACTAAAAGGTTAATCTCAATGATCATTGAGATCCACCTTTTAGTGGGAAAGGCATAACTTGAGCATATCTAGATTCTAACGATTATGTAAGATCCCTGTTCCCACCGAGCAATGGATTCGGGGTACTGGCAGCGGAAGTAGCACTTCTCGCGCGGGACAGGGGTCCCACACTCGGGGCCTCGCCCACGGATATCCGGATAAGAGACTAATCCGTCGGTTGTTCCAAAACCGAACCCGGAAAAACTTCCTTTACCGGAAAGCACGGGCGATTCCACCAGGATAACTTTTTACTCTAACGTAGTCAAGATCATTTCTGATCGAGATGATCCGATTACATCTATAAGATACTTAGTCAGTTCAAGGAAGAAACTTGCACTTGGATCATTGGGATCAACGCTTTTTTCCCCATTCAAGAGGCACAGCCGTTGATTCCTATCCATAGAACAGTTTCTGTCCGGGATTTATTTTTATTTTTTTCTATCGTAAAAACAAAAGTTTGAGTCTCGATTTACGGATCCATCAGTCCAGCCTAACCCCATCCAATCCCATGGGTTAGCCAACCGCCCAACCACTGTAGTGATGGGATCCAATTAAAAATTTGGTTAGGTTTTGTCCCGGGTACCAAGGAAAAGAGTTCCAAGGCCCCCTAGCCGGATGTTCATGCAAAATAAAACTAGTCACACCACTCACACACCCAATATGAAATTGCCTTTTTCCAACCAGATTCAACCAGTTTAAAACAATCCTTTAATAAAACCATATTATCACCATCTTCCAATTTATCCAATTGATTCTTAATTTCCCATCATTCCTTCATCAGAGTATCTATGGCATCATTGGCAACTAGAACGCTCAGGAGCCGTTTCGATAGTTCCTAGCCCATAATACTTGGCAATATAATCACTTAACAAGATGGACTCTCGTTGAAGATCAGCAAGATCAACCAACAGATCCATATAAGGAGCCATGGACTCATCCATTGAAGACCAGCAAGGTCAATCAACCAGATCCATGCTCGATTTCAGAAAACAACTCCAACTCTGTTCCAATATCTTCCTCGACGCACGCATGGGTATCCTAGGCAACCCAGAGCCCGAGCACCGTATGGTCAGCACCCTCTAGGATCCTTCGCAGGTAACCTAGCGCTTCACGCATAGGCCGCTTCCTTGGCCCCTCATCCACCGTACCGGAAGCTCACCATTTTAATCGCACCGAGGCTGGTTAAGACCTCGGCCGACCTTGCTACGCGAGACGTCCTTCATTGACTCCCCGTCAGCAGTTGCAACTTTACCATCACGACTTTAATCACAAGACGGTCAAAATGCTCCCCCCAGCATTCTTGACATAAAACAATCATTTACAAACAGCATTTACAAACAGTATTTACAAACAGTTTACAACACAATTTCTATTTTAACTTTCATTTTTCCACATCATCCTTCATCAATCTACATTACTTATTCCATATTCCATTTATATGTATACTCATCCCATCACATCATTTCTATCTCATCACTTCAGATTCCCTCACATCGCATATCGTATATTCACATCCATACATCCACATCTATATGTGTACATTCACATCTACATGCATACATCTACATCTCTATGCATACATCCACATCCACATTCACATTCACCTCCATACATCTACATCTACATGCATACATCCACATCTCCATTCACATCTACATCTATACATCTACATCTACATGCATCCATCCACCTCCACATCCACATCTACATCTATACATCTACATCTACATGCATACATCCACATCTCTATTCCCATCTACATCTATACATCTACATCTACATGCATCCATCTACCTCCACATCCACATCTACATCTATACATCTACATCTACATGTATACATCCACCTCCACATCCACATCCGTATCTATACATCTACATCTACATGTATACATCCACATCCACATCTATACATCTACATCTACATGCATACATCCTCATCTCCATTCACATCTACATCTATACATCTACATCTACATGTATACATCCACATCCACATCTATACATCTACATCTACATGCATACATCCACCTCCATATCCACATCTACATCTATACATCTACATCTACATGCATACATCCTCATCTCCATTCACATCTACATCTATACATCTACATCTACATGCATCCATCCACCTCCATATCCACATCTACATCTATACATCTACATCTACATGCAAACATCCACATCTCCATGCATAATAAAATTCTTTTAATTAATCTAGGATGATAGTTCCTAGAATATGGTAGGAAGTCCTCTTTTTATGCTTTGAATGAATTTATTTTATGCGTAATTTCTATAAAAATTTTGCCATAGCTCCGCTACTATGACTGATAAATCTCAATTTTTTTCTAAGGGATAAAGCTCATTATTAAAGAAATAATTAGAATGGTCTCTAATTGGATCATCAATCCATAATGGTCTCTAATTGGATCATTAAGAAAACAATTAGAATGGTCTCTAATTGGATCATCAATCCATAATGGTCTCTAATTGGATCATTAAGAAAACAATTAGAATGGTCTCTAATTGGATCATCAATCCATAATGGTCTCTAATTGGATCATTAAGAAAACAATTAGAATGGTCTCTAATTGGATCATCAATCCATAATGGTCTCTAATTGGATCATTAAGAAAACAATTAGAATGGTCTCTAATTGGATCATCAATCCATAATGGTCTCTAATTGGATCATTAAGAAAACAATTAGAATGGTCTCTAATTGGGTCATCAATCCATAATGGATTGAATCATCAATGTGCATAAACTAAAAGCATAGCAAAAGCCATTAATTTGGCCTCAAGCATAGCTTAATCTTGGATTAAGGAAAAGCTTTATGAAAAGCTTCATTTGGATTGAGAATGGGTCATGAGTATGACCATTTCTTGAGTGAGAGAGAGAAATTATAAAAACCATTAGAATTTAAATATAGGTGGAAATTAACTTCTATAGCATTTATTAAATTATGTAACTCTTCACTACTATTCACCAATTAACTTCAATAGCATTTAAAAAAACCATACCAATTAAACTTCTCAAGCTTGAGAGGGGTTGAGAAGAGAGAATCATTGAGAAATCATAGAAAAGATCAAAATTCAATATACTTACCTTATGATTTGCTTGATTCTTTATTCACGGTAGAGGCCCCCAACCAATCAATTGGTTTAGTATGTTGATGGAGCCACCAATGGGGATTGAAGAAAGAGGGAAGTATCAAAAACTAGTGATATATTAAAGAATTCACAGTTCTTGGCTTAGGTAGAGTAGAGTAACAAGGCATAAGACACTATATATTTTAGCTTAGGTGGAGTAGAGTAACAAAGCATAAGACTCTATCTAATTTGGCTTAGGTGGAGTAGAGTAACAAGCATAAGAGACTATATTTTGGCTTAGGTGGAGTAGAGTAACAATGCATAAGACATTATATTTTTTTCAACAAGGGGAGGCTTCTATTTATAGGAAAATTTGAGCTCCTAACCAAACAAACTAATTCTAGAATTTTCCAAGTCAGTTTGGTTGAATTTGGACTAGATTTGGACCTAGTTTGGTTACTTTTTGATTCGGTTTGGTTCCATTTTGATTTGGTTTGGTTCAAGAGAGATGAGAGACAAAAATATCACATTATTTTTGAGTTTAAAACTCATTCAAGCATGTGAAATATGCACCTCCTTTAAAGAATTCCCCTTCCTTACATATGTGTCAAAATTTTATTGCTCATAGTTTTTTACTAATAAACCTTGTACATTTTCAACTCTTCATCTTATGTGAAATATGCACCTCCTTTAAAGAACTCCTCTTCCTTACATATGTGTCATAGTTTTTTTACTAATAAACCTTGTACATTTTCAACTCTTCATCTTATGTGAAATATGCACCTCCTTTAAAGAACTCCCCTTCCTTACATATGTGTTTATTTACTAATAAACCTTGTACATTTTCAACTCTTCATCTTATGTGAAATATGCACCTCCTTTAAAGAACTCCCCTTCCTTACATATGTGTTTATTTACTAATAAACCTTGTACATTTTCAACTCTTCATCTTATGTGAAATATGCACCTCCTTTAAAGAACTCCCCTTCCTTACATATGTGTTTATTTACTAATAAACCTTGTACATTTTCAACTCTTCATCTTATGTGAGCATTTACTCATTTTTGGGTATCTTCTTTTACAAATTGGATTTATCTCCTCCCTACACATGGATTGATGCTATTGGCCCATAGGAACCTTAATTGGACCATAGTCTAAAGATTTATGAAAATCTAGACCCTTAGGCTAAGGTTCTTTATACCAATTTCCAATTAATTCCAATTGCACATTGGAAAATTCTTTTTAAATTTCTGTTTCAGGGGAACTCATCTGAATTATAAGAGATATTTTTCTATCCAAAAATATTCAAAATCTGAATATCCTCTCTCTAGAATATTCTCTCTCTATAGGTTAAAACAGCCACAAACAAGATCTCTTATATTTTAGAAAAGGAATTGATTACAGGGGAATATACTAGACATCAAAAAGGGGGTTGGGGGAGGAATCTTACAGATTATGACATCCATAATGTTACAATCATGGAAATTTGAACACCTTTTAGTGGGTAAATAACCTGAGTATATCAAATCCAAATTTTTAATAGGTTGTAGATTTAGAATCTACTTTTCAAAGGCTTTCCAATGGTATGTTGTGTGTGGGGGTTTTAACATCAATACACCATGGCCTTTTTTTTCTAGAAAAGTGATGACATGGATATTCTTAGAGGGCCCTTTTTTAGGCCAAAGTTTTCGTAATCTCATGGGTTTGTTAAGATGACAGATAACCTATATACTATTAATCTAGATGTAAAGCATATTTAAATGATTACATCATGTTCCTGTGCCCAGTGTTAAACTTTGGTAGAAGTCATTGGAAGAAAATTATGGGGCCTGTAAGATACTTTTTGTGGAGAAAAAGGAGAAGTAGCAGGAGAGTGGCAACTTGGCTTGCATGGGACAAGCTGAGTATGCCAAAGAGTGAAGGAGGCATTGGTATCCTACATCTACCCACTCATTCTATAGCTAGAGTAGTTGTGTATCTTTCCAATTGTCTACATCAAGAGGAGACATGGGCCAAACTGAAAAGGTAATTAGTGGAAGACTCTCTTATCCTTATAAAAGGTAATGTGTATAGCTGTGTATCTTTCCAATTGTCTACACCAAGAGGAGACATGGGCCAAACTGAAAAGGTAATTAGTGGAAGACTCTCTTATCCTTATAAAAGGTAGATGGTTGGGGCTAAACTCGAAAGACAAGTTGCTATCCTATGCTCCTTTGAAAATTATAGGTTCTTCATTTTACAAGTTTCTATGTGGTAGATGGAAGGATGTGCTAGGGTTGGTGTTTTGGGATGGTTTTCCCAGATGTAGAGGTAATTCTTTTTTTAGTTTGGGGCTATGGTGGACTCATAAGTTTAACCCCCTCTGGCACTTCTGGACATCAACTTAGCTAAAAAGCTAAACAGTAGGATTATGAGAAGATTGGCTAATTGTTGGGACTCGTCATTGGTGGGATGGAAAGAGCTAGACCTCTTGGAAGGAGAGTTTAGATTACTTCCAAGAGAGAGGCAGTTGGTAGGACAAGTATTCGCAGAAGTGTAGATAGAATGGGTCTCTGGGTGTGGTCTGATGGAGCTAAGCTGGACAAAGGGGCAGCTAGGGTTATATATGTGTAACTAAGAAAGAGTGAGGTGAACGTAGAGCAATGTAATAGAATCTAGAAGGTAGGATGAAATGCTAGTATCTGGAGGAAGAGGTGGAAAGCTATATGGGAAGTACACATTCCACTGAAAGCTTAAGTATTCTTGTGGAGGGTGTGTATGTGGGCCCTGCCTATACAAAGAAGCTTCACTTTTGGTTGTTTTCCTAGGTGAAAACTATTCTCGAGGATGAGAGGCATGCCTTCTGGGAATTTCTAGCTACTATAGGGGTATGGGGTAGAATTGGAAAATGGGTCTCAACAAGTAGCATAGGGGTGCAAGGGTTTTGGGGGGATTGGGTTCTAGAGGCAGGCAGACTGGCAACCTGCTGTGAGAGCTTAAGATTTAATATTTAACATAATTAGATTCTGTTACTTGTCAGAGATTTGGAATTCCAGAAACAATATATTTTTCAAAAAGAGATTAGTATTGGGGTAGATGTTCTAGAGCTAATGTATAAATGCATTCATATGTGTTGGTGAGTATATTATGCTAATAAATTGAATGATGTTGCTATGGTACATTTAATTCAGGCCCTTAAGGTTGGGATTAGATGATCTTCTTTACAGATTGGTATACTATTATAATACTAGACCATCCTAAGTTGTTGGCATCATGTAGGGATATTCAGGGTGTGATCTGAAAGTAAAGCAACCTAAGTTTGGGACAAAGACAAGAAGGTGGTACGTGAAAGAGAAGAAGCATGTCTATACTTTTGTGGATTTTATTGAGAACCCCTTGGGAGCCATACCATTTTTGTCAAGATCTAGTCAAGTGGAGAGGTCTTAGAGAAGCAATCTCCCAAGGGCTCTCCAAGGGCTTCACTTTTGAAGCCATGATGATTGCTTGTATGCAGCTAGGGTATCACATCTCATGGGGGGAGAGCCTTCTTTTGTTTTGGGAAGATAAAAGGTGGGACCTCGTATGTAACCAAGAAAAAATAAAAAAACTCAATCAAAATTGGGAAGAGCTTTTATTTTCAAGAGTTCCAATTTATGAAAATTATTAATCGTTTACATAGTTTTGAATCCTAATTACTTTTGAGTAGCACCTTTATTATGATTGGTTGAAAAAAAAAATCATAATTTCTTTTGAGAGCATTGTCCTTAGGTTGAAGCAACCTATCTTCTTTAGTGGTAAAAATTGCTCCTACTTGTGTATAAAATCTAGACAAAGGCAAGCACACTTAAGAGAGAGGAGGAAGCTAATGCTAGAAAGAAATCTAAGTACATTGCAATTAGACTTTAAAATTTCAAAGAATATTGCTAGAGAGATGTTATGTGCATATACTAGGAGACTAACCCACCCTAGGCATGTGAACATGGGAGCATGGGAATATGCTCTAGTGGGGAAAGGGTTAGGTCTAACCTTGGGTTGAGCTTAGGGTTAGGCAACCAAGGGTCACACATGGAACTAGAGAGTCAAGAGTCACTTGAGGGCCCTCCTATATAATAGGGGCATGGGGCACTCTCAAGGGATGTTCTCTTGTGTAGGGTATTGTGTCTACTCTCTTGCCATTTCATGCTAGAGCTATGTGTTGCTGGAGTGAAGTCACATCACTTGGTGTGGTATGGGCCCGACACTAAGGTAAGATATGTGGTACTTCATTATGTTTATGTGTGCACCCTTGGGCTTGGGGGTGGTCGGGTAGATGGGTATATGCATGTTTTATGGATGCTTATACATAGTTATTATCTAGAGAAGTCTTTAGGTTTTAACAGTGGTATCAAAGCGGTCTCTAGTTAATTTTTGATGTTTTTTCTCCTCTAAGTTTTCTCTCATTATTCCAAAAATTTTACATTTTTAAGTAAATTTTAACATTTACTAAGAAAAAGATATTGTTTTTTGGTTTGTTTTAGTGGTCTATGCATTGGAAACGTCAATATGGCGGTCGAAATGCGGTGCTTCTTGGCTTGGATGGACGTATCAATGTTGCGGGGAGATTCTATGAGTGGAAATGCTATTTTTTTCTATTTTATGGCTAAAATAAGCATTTTATGAAAATTTTTAACCAAAATACTGCACATGCTATTGTGGGTATTTTTTGGTAGAAAGGATTCCCTAAATTTCTACAATTTTTAGAACGGTCCAAAATTTGGGACGTCGGCCTCGATTTGCGTGCCGGATCGCCCCGGGGGACGAAATTTTTTTTTTGTCCGGGATGTTCTCTTGGTCATCGAGGTGCAGACCGTTCGTCAATCGGACGCCTGGTCGTGCATTTATTAAGGTTTAAAGGTCGTCGCTTTTTAACTAAAAATGACTGAAATTTGTGTATAAGCTTGATTCGGTGTCCGTTTTGGATGCTGTAAAATCCTATATTAGGGTAAAATCATGCGCAAATTCTAAATTTGGACTCAAAATTTGAAGATTCTAAGTAGAAATGGCTCATTTAATAAAATCTTTAATTTTTATACCATAAAAACTCATAAATTTATCCATTACATGGACATTTCTTTATTAGTGAAGATGGGTATGTTACATCACCTTTTGAGGAATTATCGTACCTTGGAAATCACTTCGATAACCAGACTCCACATTTCAGACATTGAGTTGCACCCCGAAATAGCACACAATCATTGACACATGCATCTATACATTTGTAATCCATGCCAAGTGCCAAGTGCCAAGTGCCATCAATACTCTCCTAGAATGTGGCCTTATTCTTGGCATCTTGTTGTCCAAAGGAAGCATATTCTTCATGATCCTACAAAGGGTTTGAGAGAATTTTAAATATTATTTATAAAAGGTATGTTATATCAAAATTGTAAATTGCTAACCACAAGCGTTAAGGACTCACAAAAAGAGGCTTGTAACACTAGCATTGCTCCAACCATACATGGTTTGCAAGTTTAGGAACTCCAAGGTCGCACGAAGGGTGGAGTTTGCATACCCCTCATAGAGTGGAGTGCAAACGGCTTGTCGTAATTGATCTTTGTCAATTGAGGCTTCGGGCTCCTCCTCTCCTTTCTCAAAAAGTCATCCATTATCTCGTTCAAGCCCAAATCTTCATCACCCCATGTCGAGCACGTGGGCTCACCCCAATTGAATCATGGAGGTCTTTAAAGCCTTTACATAGTCATCCACTAAACGTAGAGTAATGAGGCAAAGACTCCTTCATTCTACGACATACCTCCTCCTCCTCCTCGTCCTAAAAAACATGGACTACTTTATGAATAACTAAATCATGTGCATAAGAACTTATGTATACTCACCAAACTAGCCGCGTGTCGTACATATTCGAATTGGCCATAATCTTACATATTCGAATATCGTGATTCGACGTAAATGCTGATTTCTACATTGCATCTCTTGCATAGACATAGAATTTTTAGATGTAACCACTCATGCTGACTTCACATGGTGCCTCATCATCATTGAAAGAGGAATGTGTCGACGATTGTCTATGCATGGTGGGGACCTAAAAAGAAACTCACAAAATACTACAAGTGTGAAAACTCTATTCCACTTCATCAAACAAAAATTTAGCTCTCCGGATGTGTGCATTCAAACTTGGTGACATCCAAATTTTAAATGTATCTTACTAAATAGAGATGCACCACGAAGTTTATCTACTAATAAATCATCAAAACGAGAAATGGGATATCAATTTTTAACAGTGATCTTATTCAAAGCTCTATAGTTAATGCACATATGATAGATTTGGTTCTTTTTTTGTACTAAAAGTACTGGAGAACCGAAAGGAGAACTGCTAGGCGCTATGAGTCCTCGATCTAAAAGTTCTTCTATTTGTCGTTGAATCTCTTTCTGTTGAATTTGATTTTTTCTATAAGGATCTTAGTGTGGTGGTCGGTTACCAAGGGACGATCTCAATTGTGTTGTCTTCTAGAGGAGATGTAGGTAGACCTGGGGGCAGATCATCAGCACAAAAGAGCCTTTGAACTGATCTAGAAAGAGTTGTTGACTAGGTGATAAAGTGTGGTTAGTTCCTTCTATTTCGCTTACATATATCATGTAGGCCTTATCTCGTTCACGTTGATGCTTTGGGAAAAGCCTCCCTCTATAGCTCCGTCCCAAAACACCACATTAGAAAAAACAATATACTAGGACCACAACACCAACAAAATCACAACCAAGAAACAACAACACCTCTACATCATCATTCATGAGAAAATGTAAACACTGACAAGTTGAACCATCAAATACATGATTATATTAGAGATTACCCAGCTTCTAAAGACAAAGGAAAAAACTATGCAAACATGCACATGCTATAGATTTACATGATGAGTGATGCATGTCTCATTAATCCTCATCATCTACATCAAGCTTGAAAATCCAACAATCTAGATGATAATCATGATAAAATGAGGGGGGCAAGAAAGTACTCTCTTGAGCCACTCTGGATAATACAATCCAAAAGTTGGGAGTGCTAAATACCTTTTAAATTTGGAGAGATGGGTACAAGCTTGCCACGACAATAACATATGGCCTCATCACTGCAAGGTAGTGCACACAAGCCACCAAAACACAGCACCTATGGTATTCAAGCCTCTCTTTCAAGATCAAAATGATATAGTATCACGTTATTTCCAGGGCTCCCAATTTGCCTGACAACTAGTTTTAATATGGGTCGATACCATCATCCATATGGTTTCCAAAATTGGCGACAACTGTCGGTGGCAATGCAATGAAGCCATTTCTCTCTAAGGTGCAGTTTGATTTTAGGGCTTCCATACCATACCTCAAAGGCTTCAAAAAAAACATCCAAGACTACTAGTATTGCTCCATCTCCATTGCCATTGCTCAAGGGGTGTTCTTCAGCCATGAGAAGAGAAGGGACTGTTTTGTTGTCATCATCTCCCTTGCCATTCTTGCAACACCAAAACACATAAAGCATGCATGCCACTCCTCCTTGTTTTGACTGCATCTAGCATGTGACCACACCATGATGTCTTCTACCACGATCGAAAAAAATCTATCATATTTTGCAAAGTCCCCCCTTGGTTGGAGCATTTATTCACTCCTCAATTTCTACACCTATCTCAAACTCTTACTTGTTGATTTGTACCATCACAATCCTCCACCTAGATCAAACAGGTACAACACCCCTAGTCTTTGAATTTAATTGATCCACCCACCAGGATTAAGCACCTACACACTGTCTTGGAACAACCTCAGATTTTTGCCCTTAGCAACTGGCTGAAACATACTAGAAAGCTTATCATCCAGCCTACACCCTGCCTCTCCATCGTTAAAGATCTGTTCATCCCAGACCATTACGAGAGACCTTGGGCATAGAAAAAGTATTACAAACATCCATGTAAGCATGATGCCTTTCCTCCAGCATATAAGCCTTCTCAAACCAAACAGATTTCGCATGCACACAATTAGTTACTCTTCACAACATTCCAGTCATCCAAGTCTTGGGTGGCTTTCAAACTCTCTATATCATACAAATCATAGCTTTCTATTACATCATAACCATTTGTCTGGGTATCTTCATCTGCCGTCTCTCCAAAGGCTTAGCATCAACTGCTACAAATATGTGCACAAATGTTATTTTGGGCTCGTATTATTTAATTAACAGATATGATGCGACATCGATTCCATTTTTTACCCTTAATTGAAAATTCAAAGAGTGCATGATGCTGACACGTGCGAGTAGCATGTGCTCTTTACACATGTTAGCATCATCTTTTGCATGCTTTTCATGAGTCTTCAGGATTCGTGTTCTTGATATAGGGTGGAGTTTTCTAGATGCTCTTCATACTTTGCCGGGATTCTCCTTCTCAATGGAACTTCTACTTCGCAGGCGTGCATGCTCTTCACACCTCACCACACCGGGATTCGTGTTCTCGATGCAGGTTCTTATCTGGAGTTTTCTAGATGCACGAACCAGGGGTGCACGCCCTTCACACCTCACAAGGATTCGCCTTCTCGATGTAGGTTGGAGTTCTCTGGATGCGCTGCATTGCCCTTATATATTGGCATCATGTTGCTATGTTTGGTGCCTTTCGGTAAGCTATATCTACTGCTTCTGGGTAGACTGTGTCCATGGCGTTTGGGCTATGTCCACGTGCTCTACTGTCATGGGGGTCAGTCCAAGCGTGTGCGTAAAAAAGGGGTCTTCTCCTGCATGTATGGTCCTCTCTGTGGTACCCCCACCTTTCGTGCTTGTGCTGGCATTTTTGTGCCCTCCATGCCTCCCGATTGTTAACCCTGTTCCTTGTAAAGCCACGTTATGTGAGGCCAATAAGGAAAATATTCCTCCTCGCATCCTCACACCGCCCGAAGGCTCGGTTGGTTTGTAGAATCTGAAGGGTGTCAAACAGAGAGCCCGTTCTTTAGGTGCTGTTGTGTTGTGTTGTGTTGTTTAGTTTTACATGTATAATATATATTCTGTATATTGTGCATTCAATCTTCGATTGTATGTGTATGTGGATCGCAACAACAGCACATTGTGTGCCACGACAAAGAGAAAGAAGGTGGAGGACTTATTCATTTCGTAAACTCGTTGTTCAACCAATGCTCCTCCCTGTCCGAAGTTCTCGAGACTCGTGGCAATCTGAAGATGCTCGAGGTGTGTATGACCATTGGCATCGGCAACACCAATGTCAACACTTCTTTCTGGGATAACCTGGTCGAGATTTCTTGGTAACAATGTACAAAAGAACTTTTCTCCCTCGAAAGAGGTGGAACGCTTCACCATTTGCACTTTTAGATGGTGGCTCGCATCCTGTCTACTTCTATCATTGTTGTTGGTAAGTGTGTCAACAAGCAGCACGTCATGTGGAACGTGAGCAAGCCCGTCGGAGCGATTGTCATGTGCCGGGCACTTCACCAGATTAAAATGCACACATTCCAGTGAATGATGGGGTATTGTCTCTCAAGGATCTGCACTAACCTCATTTTCGTTTTCATGCTCATAATGTGTCTATAGAGCTGAGATGTCCATAGGAAGGACACTGAATGTGGAGTTTGGTCAGGGAGACCTCAAAAACCAGGTATGCCTGACACTGATAAATGTGTTCGAGCGAGCTTTCATCTACATGGAAAAATATATTCTAAATAAGTGGTTTATCACTCTTGGCGTCACACTCTTGAAGATGATGAGAAGTGGTAAATATTTCCCTAGTAGTGCACAATGGATAACTCCTAAAACTGGGAACGGCATGGACTCTGCTAGAGCTCGAGCTATTTGAAAGTGCCTCAAAACTCCAGACTTAGCTGATATCTGAGATATGAGAAAGGTCTTCTTCCGTGATCACTACATTGTGGGGGAAGCAGCCAGGTACTTTCTCAATGAGAATCAAGAGAAAGATGAGCAAGCAGAGCATAGAGATGGCCAATTGGATGAGAAGTTTGATAACCTCTCAAAAGCGACCAACTTGGTGGTCTGGCCAATCCTATCTTTGTCAAGGAAAGTCCCAACGAACGTCGAACCCAACGATCCGTACATCAACTCCTCTGAGGAGAGGGCCACTGAATTCCTCAGAGCTGTGAGCGAAGGGGAAGACTTTATACCCGTTCCCCCACGGCATGGTCTCAGTGGGGTGAGGCCTTTCTATAGTGTAGTCATTTTGCCCCACTATGTTGTAAATAAATAATCTGTATGGTCTCTACAGGAGATGTTTTTTTCTCCATGTGTTTTGCTATGAATAAAACGTCGGCCCTATGTCGTGAACTTTGTGTGGGTCCCATCATCCATGTGTTTTGCTATGAATAAGACGTCGATGGCCCTATGTCGTGGTCTGTGTGTGGGTCCCTTACAATATATCGTGCAATATCATATGTCCTTTTTTGAAAAATGCAATATAATATGCAACAGGTCATCATATCAAAGCTAGAGTCCATGATACCCTCCTTGATGACTGCATCTTTTTCATCACTATTTCAGACATCCTTGACTGAATCAGCCAGCTCCCAAGAAAACTCTCTTTTCTCAACGATTTGGTCTCCTGCCAAATTGCATAGTATATGCCTTTTGCATATCTCACATATGTGTCTAACCACTCTCACCTGCCATACTAGGTCCAAAGCCTCCACAAAACACATGAATATATCCATATTGTCAAAGAGATAAATGTATTCCAACCAAGCATCTTCATACCTGATTGGAAATCAGCAATCAGCTCCCCTTCATACTGCCTGAGGTTACATAGCTTTTAAAGACAAAGGAAAAAAGCTATGCAAACATGCACATGCTATAGATTTACATGATGAGTGATGCATGTCTCATTAATCCTCATCATCTACATCAAGCTTGAGAATCCAACAATCTAGAAAATCATGATCAAATGAGGGGGGCAAGGAAGTACTCTGTTGAGCCACTCTGCATAATACAATCCAAAAGTTGGGAGTGCTAAATACCTTTTAAATTTGGAGAGATGGGTGAAAGCTTGCCATGGCACCAACAAATGGCCTCATCAATGCAAGGTAGTGCACACAAGCCACCAAAACACAACACCTATGGTATTCAAGCCTCTCTTTCAAGATCAAAACGATAGTATCACGTTATTTCCAGGGCTCCCTATCTACTTGACAACTACTTTTAATTCGGAGCCATGTACATTGAGCCACTACATGTTACATAGGGCTTACATGGTCATGGGATTTGCATTCCATCTACTGGGTTGAATATTGATGGTTTCGAGGATGGAACCAATTGGAGGGGATGGTTTGTAATGTGGCTGTTGATTTGTATATCTTATATGGGCTAAAGGCCATGGGGCATTAGACATAGAGCTAAGGGCCAAGGCCACAAAGGGTGTGGACAATAATAATGTAGTGTGTAATAAGGGCTCAAGTATAAAAGGGAACTATGAACCTAATGAGATATCAATCATTTTATTAATCAAGATTACACATCTTCTTGCTTCATGCAAGCTTCAATGATGTCCTTCTGAATGGCTGTCACCACATAGCCTGTCATCTCACTGGCTACATATCACCCATGATCTCACCAACCATGCCAGTGGTGTAAGTGTGGGGCGTATCCCCCAGGCAGGTCATCAGTGTCCACGGCCTCACTAGATGAGCTCGATATCTCAACATGACCAGTTGGGGGGGATTACATCATTGACAAAGTGTTTGCCTTGGTCGATCAGCTTGATTGGGCAATTGAATCAGTTGATGATCATCTCATAGAGGAATTTGGCAGTGGAGTTGGTCGTATTATCCCAGAGAGCTTGGGCTTCCACCCACTTAGTGCTATAGTTAGTTGCCCCACCAGGGTGGTATACTTATTACCAATGAATTGGGTTGGTAGCTTGAATGGACCCACGAAGTTGAGGCCCCATTTTTGGAATAGTTCTAGGGGAAGGATTGGATTATGAGGCATTTAGTCTCTGTGAGTCGTTGGTAGCTTGAATGGACCCACGAAGTTGAGGCCCCATTTTTGGAATAGTTCTAGGGGAAGGATTGGATTATGAGGCATTTAGTCTCTGTGAGTCGTTGGCGCAAGATGCTGGCAAACATCACAATGTTTGGCCCACTTCTAGGCATCACCTAGTACCGATGGCCACCATAGACCAGCTTGGAGGATCTTCCTTCATGTTACTTCTCCTACAAAGTGACCTCCGTTGATTCCTTAATGGGCTTCTCTAAGTTGTTTATGAGGTGGAATGCACCTCTAGAGGATCTGATCAATGCCTTTTTTGTACAACTAGTCGGCTATTACTTGAAAAGACTTCCTTTGGACAATTATCCACTTTCTCTAATCTCGAGAAAGGCTATCCTCCATCAAACCTATGGCCACAAATGCCAACATTTCATTATACCATGTCTAGGGAATCGGGATGACTGCTTCTGCTATGAACAACTCTACATCAGGTAGATCACCCTTCCTCTACTCCGATCAGGGCTTCACAAACTCGAGTCGGGACAAGTAATTTGCCACTTATGGTTTGCGCCCAGGGTGTGCACTATGCTGAACTCAAATTCTTGTAGGCTCAGCATCCAACTCGCCATTTTTCCTATTAAGCTCTACTTATCCACTAGAAGTTAAAGAAAGATAGAATGATCCACATGGAAGGTGAACTTGTTGCCCAACAAATAGTAGCTATTAGCCCGTGTGCGCGCACTCCACGTGAAACACCCTTAGTTACCATTAATCCTTCACCTACCCTTAACGGCCACTTATCCAGGCTCAACACAAGAGTTTAATTTAGACGAAGAGGTATCTCAACTTAATAATTTCATGTTGATGAGGAAGTAAAGGGATGTTGATTCCATGGCTTCAAATGGTTAATTTAGCTTCTCTAATCGATTGCTTCAAGAGTGACTTCAATCCTCTTCCAATTTGCACAACTTCATCTCTTCTTGAGAAGAAGCATGTGTAGAGGCTTGTTGAGGATAAAGAATCCTCTTCCAATTTGCACAACTTCATCTCTTCTTGAGAAGAAGCATGTGTAGAGGCTTGTTGAGGATAAAGAATCCATGAAATTGATTCTTAATCTTGATAAATCAATGCAAGAATCAAGACTTATCAAGAGTATGCATGATCAAGCAAGGTTAACTTCCCTAAGAATGCATGTGTTGATGAAATTATTGATAGAAATCCTTCCAAATGGTTTTAAAAGTTAAAAGGATCTTGGAAAGCACCATTACCACCACAACAGATTCAACCCACTCACAGCTTACACCCATTATGGCCAAGACGGCTCCCGGCAGCATATCTCCATTTTCCTCAGGTTGTTGCGACAGCTTCGTCACTCTCATGATCACACCAAGGTATTCAATGGATGTAGAAATCTCTTCATAGACACGAGCTCACCACGAATAGGATGAATGGCTCCCAGCAGCGTATCCTCAAGGAAGATTCTAATAGAATTTCCCCTTCCCACTCAGTTGGCAAACCACCGCAACATCCCCTATATGCCTGACAGCAAACCTCAAACTCACCTTAGAAATGTTTTCTACGTTACAATAGCTACAGTTTGCTCTCGCCTTCGCAAGGAAAAGAATCTCAATAGTTGAATAACCACCAAAAAAAAACACCACAGTACACCAACAACAAACTTAAAACTAAACAACATAATATTGTCGCCTTACCCTCATCAATGGCCAAGAGGCCTTTGCTATCTCTCACTCTGGCCTGCAATTTGATTTCTAGAGCAATTTGAGCATCATTCTCCAGATGCAACTCTCCCTAGCAGTCCCCATATGCCTCATCTTATAGTCGTTGGCACTGTCAACTACACCCATGCCACAAGCTTCCAATAGCAGCCCACACTGCATGATATCCACGTGGACCTTACTATGACCTTTGCAAACACCTCCTCCATCTAGGTCGATACCATCATCCAAGCCATTTCACGAGATTACCCTTCACGGGATTACCTTTCACGGTTCCAAGCCATTTCACGGGATTACCTTTCAACAGTTCCAAACCATTTCACGAGATTACCCTTCACGGTTCCAAGCCATTTCACAGGATTACCCTTCACGGTTCCAAGCCAATTCATGGGATTACCCTTCATGGGATTACCTTTCATGGTTCCAAGACATTTCACAAGATTACCCTTCACACGACTCCAAGCCATTTCATGGAATTACCCTTCATGATTCTGAACCATTTCACAGGATTACCTTTCACGGGTTTAAAACATTTCATGGAATTACCTTTCATGGGTTTATACCATTTCACGGGATAACATTTCACGAAATTATCTTTCATGCGTTTAAACCATTTCACAAAATTACCTTTCACGGGATAACCTTTCACGGCCAAGCCTTTCACGAATTAAGGGTATCACGCCTTAAGACCTCACGCCATCATTTTTTTTAAATATACCCCTATTTAGAGGCTCATCTCCTAAATCATATATCTGATGAAGGCGCTCTAGGGCTTACCGAAAAGCTGGTACATCGAGCCCTTAAACTTTGGTCTTGGCCATCCATAGTCAAAATTGATTGTTTTGGCCTCCGACTAGAAGCTCAAAATTCAACCCAGAAATCGAGGCAAAAACAGTCCGAAAAGTACGAAAAATCGTAAAAACGTCAAACTATATTCGGGCTACTTTTTGAGGATCTAAATGACAAAATCACGAATGACTCAGGGAAACAAAGTTGTAATACTTCAAAAAGACTACAACTCTCATACATAGTTTTTTGAAATTCCTTTTGGAACACCCTAAAAAACATGCTGCAAAATAGGAAAAATATTCTCGAAACTTTTTTTCGTCTTGAGACAATGATGGAATAGGTTCTAGAATCTCCTCTTCCATCTAGGAAGTTACTAGTATGCACTTTTTGCAAAAAAATATCTCTATTTATCTATTAAAGGGTAGACAGTAGCTTAAACTTTAAAAAAGCTAAGACCCCCTATCTCCATCATTATTGGTTCACGTCCTTTCGCTGAAAAGTTTGATGGGGATAAATTTCACACTTGACAGACCAACATGAAAGTTAGCTTGATGTGTGAAGGCCTTTAGTGAGGGGGAAGAAAATTTTCCTGACGAAAGGAAAGGTGTAGCACTAAAAGACTAGAAGCTCAAAGACTAGAAAGCCTTTGAGTTGTAGCACTAAAATCTTGGAAGATACTAGAAAGCCTTTGGGTTGTTGTAGCCCTAGGTTTGTTTAATAACTTCATACATTATGTAGCAAATCTCCTGACTTCTAAGGAAGATGATGAGATGCTAGATAATATCCTCAAAAGAACTCCAAGGTTTCTCTACAGTTTGAGTTCTATATGGACTCATGATATAGTCACATGAGAGCTTCTATGCTCATGTGAATAAGATGAAGTCCCTCATGAACCAGCATAGCACTCAAAGCTAAAGTGGAGAAACATGTGGCTGTATTTGTGCTTATCAAGTTTATGTCAGAAGAACCCTATCACACACACAAACATCTCCTGATACTCACCCTAGAAGGAGTCATAAACTCTTTTAAGGAAGAAGAAAAGAATTTCAAAGATAAAGGAGCAGAAGGGAATAGATCCTTCTATACAAATAAGTAGAACTGTAAGGGTTAAAGGTGCACAATCTACATTACTAAATGTGTGTCATGTTTTTTATGCATTTAATTTCATGCCTTCAAACATGTTTGTAATTGTAAAAAATGACAGTTGTTGGTCGCACCCCAAGAGAATGGGATGCAAACATTATACAAAAGCCAAAACTTGGGAGTGGCTTAAAAAAATCATGACATCTAGAGAGCCCGATGTAGCTATGCAATGATTAATTGATCTCACATGCACTTAATTTCTTTGAATATTTATATATTGAGCTTGTTTTAGAACTAAAAATGTATGATTTTTCATTATGTTTCATAGGAGGAGAAAGAAAGTGGCTAGGATGAAGGTGAAGGTGGTGGTGGGGGGAGTTCAAGGATACAAATGATGATGAGGAGGATGCTCCTTACATTATAAGCTTGAGGACTTGTAAGATTAGTACTTTGGTTATCCACCCAACCATATCCCAAATATACCCTAAACTCATGGTTATATAGACCTAAGTGGTGCGTGACCTTCCAACTTCAGCCCCTTGACCTTTCATTGGTTAAACATTGCCTTTTCATTCACTTATGTCTTTTTAAATACCCCTAGAAGGGGGATCCCTCATTTGCATCCCTTGGGCTTCCATTGTGTACCATTTACTTCCCTTTTTACTTTAACTTTAATGCCTATTAATCATTGCTTAGGTATTTCCTATTTGAAATCCCCTGAACCTTATTTATATACAAACCTTTTACATATAAATAATCTTTCCTAGTCTTACCTTTCAGTGTTTCCTGTTAGGCTCATAACATTTCCTTCCCCTTGAAAGAAACGTTTTTGTCCTTGAAAAAAATCTTAGGAAACCTTTTCAGTCTTTAGTGTAGCCACTCTTTCCCAAGTTAATCCTTCTATCTTTCCAATTTACTAAACATTCTTTAAACACAAAATGTCTAGTTTTCTTTTCTTGATATTTGAGACTCTTTTTAGGCTCATGTGGAAGAATAGGTGGTTCTATAAAATCAACTATTTCTTCTTTTCCAATGATGTTGTCATTGTTTCCCATCTTGTGTTTTAGTCTACTAACATGAAACACAGGATGTACTCTGGATCCTTCAGGTAAAGCTACCTTGTAAGCTACACTTCCAATTTTGTTAAGTATTGTATAAGGACCACAATACCTTGGACTTAATTTTAGAACTTTTTCACTTTTTAAAGTTTCTAAATTTTCAAAAACTTTTACATAAACTAACTCACCTTCCTCAAAATTAATTGGTCTTCTTTTACCTTTCTCATACTAATAGAACGATCTTGCGCTCTTTTAACATTGCTTTTTGCAAAATTTAGCATGTCTTCCATGTCTTTGAAAGTCTTTTACACTGCAATTTGTATTTTTGTAACCCAACTTCTATGGGTGCTCTAGGTTGGAATCCATACATTAGCATGAATGGACTAAAACGAGTAGCAGAATGTTTAGCGCTATTATAAGACAATTCTAATAATGAAAGATACTCATCCCAATTATAATTAGCTGAAATATACCCATATTTTTTTCCATGATTTATGCACAAAATTTTCTCAAAACTTGCAAAAAAAATCACATCATATTTCAACAAACGAAGAGATTTCAATAAACCATAATCATTGACAATCCAAAGTAACAATAATAATCGCCAATACAAAATCTCAAAATCAGAGAGAGAATCACCAACAAAAAAATATAGCCAATAGGACTTTCCTCCGACGCCCGTCCACCCAACCACCACATTGGATGTCAGGGTTATCATGCGTATGCCTCTTCTAAATCTCATCCACTTTGGGTTCTACCAAATGGCTCCCATAGGACATAAATCACGTTCTCTATCCAGTGTTCCCTGTCTAAGGACGGTTGGCCCGAATCTCAAAATCTCTCTCTCTATCCTACACAAAAATCACCTCAAGGATCTGGAAGAAGCCAAAAAAAATCCCACAAGAATTAGTAGATTATCATACACAAAAACATTAAAGATAGAAATTCGTTATAAAAACATGATCTTGAACCTAATTAGAGATGATACGTTTGTTTTTTTATATATAAACATTGGAAAGTGGTGTCGAATTCGTTTCGCAAACACTAGCCACCCCCCCATGCCGAATCTTCCAATTATCCGAACACGGACGTTATTCTTCTTGTGATGAACTAACTTTCTTTAATATGTCTCAATGACAAATAAAGTGATCCACACCCTTATGCAAGGCTGTTACTGAGAATTAAGGGTCAAGTTGGTGTCCGAGCCATGTTTCGGGTACCCGTTGTGTGGTTATATTTACTATGTAAACCCCCCCATATGAGTTTCCTTTAGGCTAAACTACTCACTATGACCCTCTTATACATTATCTAACATGGTTAAGTATATAATAGAAATCACTTACAAACGACGCCACAAAACATGCATTAAAAGCCCCAAAATTAACCAAAAATTGACATCTCTAAAATTACTAAATTTGTGACCAAACTTAATATTTTATTTCCTCTAACTATTTCCCACTTTTCAACATTAAATGTTTAAGCTAAAAAATTATCGAGTCAAATGGACCCAAAAATACGTACATATGAGTACGTTACATTAACATATGCTTGAAGCATATGTCCTCGGGGGGTCACTATATGTAAATCCTCTATATCACGTGCGTTCAAGGCCTATTTAAAAAGTCCCTTATCTGTGAATTTTTTAGTGAATATAATGTATCCTTTCCTATTCAAATCTGTAAATTTTTTTTAAAATACAATAAATAAATCCCCTCTGTAAATATATTTCTGTAAGTTTTAAATATTTAAAATATCCTTCTGTTGAACCCACGTGATACTTACATATTTATACGAGTGACCCCCCCGAGCATATGTCCTCTACAAGATATGCTCGAAGCATATCTTCTAGGACTTTATTACCCCTTTTTGTCTCTCTATCGCTTTGTGGATGTTCAGATGTACTCATACTAAGTTTGGTGTCTAACTTTTTAAACACTTCTTTCCAAAAATGGATTGTAAACTTTATATCTCAGTGGCTTACTATATCTTCTCCTAATCCATACAAACTATATAGATGATGGATAAACATTCTAGCAAATTCTGATGTTTTACTTTCTTTTTTAGTTGGTATAAATTGTACCAACTTGCTTAACCTATCCACTGCTACCCACACTGATTCATTCCCTCTATTTGTATGGGGTAGTCCTACTATGAAATCCAAAGAAATAATTTCCCACTTACCTTCAGATATTTGTAGGTGGTTGTTATATTCCACCTACTTTTAGGTGCTCGGATTTATTTACTTAACACTTAGGGCATTTTATAACATAATTCTAGAGGTCTTTGTTTAAACCTACCCAATGAGACTGTCTTTCAATGAGCACATAGGTCTTAGAAATTATCGGGTGCCCACACTTATATTATCTTGACATTCTAGTAAAATATTTTTTTCTTTAGGTAGACAAATGCGACTGTTATATAACAAGTATCTGTTATTAATATTTTCTTCTGTAGGTACACAAATGCAACTGTTATATAACAAGTACCCATTATCAATGGAAAACTTTAGGTACACAAATGTGACTATTAATATTTTGTTCTTTAGGTACACAAATGTGACTGGTATAACAAGTACCCAACCATTATTAATATTTTCTTCCACAGGTACACAAATGTGACTGATATAACATTATTAATATTTTCTTAATTACAAATGCAACTGATATAACAAGTATCCATTATCGATGAAAAATGTTTTCCAATGACATTTTTCACTTATTGACTTGTCTTTAGATGATTCCTTTGAACCACTATCTTTTTTAAGTGGCACCCTTTTATCACTAGCTGCATTTTCTTTACTCTCTATTTGAGAGTTATCTTTTTTAATCAAGTAACTCCAAAACTACTTGATAGGTAGGATCATTAGAATATTTTTCTTTTAAGTGAGCCAGCAACTCACTTTCTAGTTGAGTAAAACTCAACTCATTTATCATGGGTGCTGGACTTAGAGCATTGCCACATGACATTAAATTTCCTTTTCTATATCTAATTTGAAAATTAAATGGTTGTAGGATTTTAGCCCATCTAGCCTTCCTACCTTTTAACTCCTTTTGATTATTTAACCATTTAACACTTTCATGTGGTTAGACAAAACTTCAAAGCTGGCACCATACAAATAATGACACTGAAAGAAAATGGCAACCTAGATTTAGCCTTATTAGCCTAGGATTAAGGAAAGTATGAGAGATTAGCCTAGGATTAGAAAAAGAAGAGAAATAAAAGGACTTGTGTAATCTTGGTTATCAAAATGTACCAAAAATATGGTGTATATGACCTATATACATGACCTCCATTTCACACTATCATAACTATTATCCATGGGCATGGTCAATTAGCCTTGGTCCCATTATTCATATGAGACCGTTCCACTTTGTTACAAACCATCCCCACCCAAAAGGTTTTGTCCTTGAAACCATTAATATGTACAATTACAATTTCCATGAATGGAGTATATATCAATGGACTAATGTAAATATTGAAGTTTATGCTCAGCCCATGTATGGGATATCAAAATCACATGTATATGGCTGTAAACTGCTCAATAGGTCCTCAAAACAAGCCATAACTTATTTCTCATAATGTCATAAGAGCCTTAAGTAGCTTCCAATCATTATGCATCCAATTTCGAAAGGTATAGGGCTGTCCATAGTGAATTTACAGTAATTTCTAGCAAGTTAATTCACTATACAATGTAGAGGTGGCTTTTGAAGAAGCTTCTTCCTTAGGTAGCCCTTGCCATTTGATCAAGTACTCCACTAATGTACGGTTGTGAAGGACTCTTTCTCTTGTGCCCAAAATTGCTTCCGGCACATACTTAATCATTCCCTCTTCATCCACCACTGGAGGCAATTCATCTTGCACAAATACCTCCGGCCCAAGGTAAGATTTGAGATATGATACATGGAACACATCATGAATCTTTGAGGTTGATGGAAGTGCCAGTTGATAAGAAACTTCACCAACACATCTCACCACCTTGTATGGCCCATAGTAGCGATGAGCTACCTTGGTATTTGTCGTGCCCTTGAGAGAACCATATCTTATCATGAGAATCCTTAAGAATACCCAATCACCCTCCATGAATTCCAATGGACTCTGATGAAAATTAGCATAATGCCTCATCCTTTCTTAATCTTTCTTCATATTAACTTTGCATTGTTGTAAGAGTGCATCCAACTTTTCCATCTCCTCTTTTGCATTAGGATTCACCCCTTCTTACTTTTAAACCATCATTGGCATATTCACTTTGTACCCACCATAAAGTTCCTCAAAAGGTGACATGCCAATGCTCTTATGATGCATGTATTATGAGCAAACTCGGCAAGCGGAAACCACTCATCCCAAACACCTTGTGTATCATGGCAATAGTGCCTTAAGTAAGTTTCCACCTACTTATTCACCCTCTCGATTTGTTCGTCAGTTTTGGGGTGATAAGTGGTGCTAGGTGTCAAAACAATCCCCATGATCTCAAATAATATCCTCCAAAATGAACTCATAAACTTCACATCTCAGTCAATAACAATTTGTTGTGAAACTCCATGCAACTTGAACACATGATCCACAAACTGTTTTGCAACCATAGATGTTGGAAATTTGACATTGGAAGGAATAAAATGCACCACTTTTGTCAAGCGGTATACCACCACATATATGCTACCCCATCCCCTCCTTGTATGAGGAATCCCCATGATGAAATCCATGGAAATTTATGTCCATTTTCTATCAGGAATAGGCAAAGGCTGAAGCAAACCACCGGGCTTATGTGTAGGATCTTTGTTTTGTTAACAAGACAAGCAACTTGTCACAAACGTTGTTGCGTGACGAGTGGTGATGATCAATGCAAGGATGCAACACAAAGATGCAAGCAGGAAAACAAGAGACTTGACATTCTTATTTAGGGCTCTTGTAAAGAGTTCCAAGTTGTAGATGAGTGTGGGAGTGGGCTTAAGAATAATCCCACATGGGAAGTTTTGGGAGTTTTAGGAGTTTTAGTATAAAAAGTGGCTCATTTTAGAGCTTAGGGACACATTGGGCTAAACTTATGCTTGAGCTCTCTTGAGACTAGCTCTCCCTCTGAATCATAGAGGTACAAGCTCTTCTCTCTCCCCATCTACATTATTGTATCAGCAATGCTCTTCTAATTCCATGCAATGATATGAGGTTTTTCTCTCTTCTCATTTCTATTCTTTAGTGTGCATGCTTCTTTGTTGATGCTAGTGGATTCTCTATTAGGCTTTGTGTGGTAGTGGATTCAAGCTTAAGCTTCTCCATAGCTTGTAGCTTATCCATGGGCAAGGCATTGCTTGAGTAGTGATTGAGAATGCATGTTTATTTCAAGTTCCATTAAGCTTCAAGGTTTGTGTGCATGCTAGGGAAGTAAGAGCTTGAGAATGAAGTATGCTTTGAGCTTGTGTATGCATTAGCTTAGCTTTCTTCTTGTATGGATGTATGAATGAGTGGGATGATGAGTGAATGAGCTATGGCAAGATTGAGCTTGTGTGTGTAAAGTCTATGTCGAGGTAGTGGTGTTCATAGCATTTTCTCCATTCGTGGATAAGCTTTCGTGCACCGGTACGGGTTGAATCCCTAGCTCCGAAAGGGATGCAAATCCCATTGGATTGAGCTACACACGGATCATACTACTCATGCTACAAGTGAGAGAGTCTTCCGTCTCTCCATTGGCGCCGCTGCCGGCGGCGGGGAGAAGACTCAAAACCGGTTGAGAAGCTTGCATTACTACCACTATTTCTTTTTGTTTTTAGGTTTAGGGTTAGCACGAGTGTGGAATCTCGGAGCTAGTGATTAGAAGAGAAAAAGTAGATTAGTACTTACTTGTGCGGTTGAGATCTACTCCCGCTAATGTTTTCTCATTCATGTTTATTCTTTCCATGGTTGTTTTCATTGTTGTGTTCATGTTTTGTTCATCGATTAGAAACGAAATTTGCATAATACATTAAGCTCAATGCATTATGTGTGAGCTTATTTATTATGCATTAAACTTGTGCTTAATGTATTATTGCGTTATGGCATAAGCTGAAAGCATGAATGCATAATGTAATAAGGATAAAGCTTATGCAATAATGCATTAAGCAGAGCTCAAATAAGGCATGATTAGAGTCTCAAAATCTTAGTTTCTTTACTTGAGATCTGGCACCTGATATGCATTCAAAGGGTCGTGTACAGGCAGGCCTTTTTAGCCCACGAGCACCCAGCTATACATAGCTGAAACAACCCTTGCATACCCACACAGGCTCAGCCGATTGCTCATATACCTGCGCTCTTTCACCTGCACACCCCAGCATCAACACACACATACACCACAATCCTAGGCTTCCTAGCCGGCTCCCACAGTCAACAACCCACGCCCTTAGGCTTGCACACACATCCAAGCACCAATCCAGAGGCACACGGCCTGCTACACAGTAGCTAGGCGTCACCAACGTTGGTAACAAAAAGAGCTCCAAGGGTTGAAAAACAAGAAGAGAAGGCGGTAGCAGCGAAGGTGACTGCAGAAGGCGGAGGCCGCGCCGGCGGGAGAAAGAGCCGGCGGGAGAAAGAGAAGGCGGCCGGCAAAGCAGAGGTGGCCGACTGCATCTGAGGAGGCCGGCGGCATGTGAGGAGGCCGGCGGAAATAAACGCAAGAGACGAGGACGGAGTCGATGACTGTAGCAAATGTGAGGGCTGGCCGAGCGTCAGCTGCAGAAGAAGGCGAAGAGCCAGGCGGGTTGAGTAGCTTCAGTACTGGGCCGGGGGTGGGTGAGGAGAGGCAAGAGCCGATAAGCAAGGAGTCGAAGGTGCAGCTGTGAGCTTGAAAGCGGAGGTGAGCTGGCCGTTGAAAACGGAAGAGAAGCGAGGAGGCGAAGCAGAAGGTGCCGGCGCACAATCCGGAGGCGATAAGGCAGATAAGGTTAGTATTTTTTTTTATTTTTTTTATTTTTTTTAATTTTCATGTTTTTTGCATTTTTTGAAAAAAATAACAATAAAAATAAAAAGAAAAAAACAATAAAACAATAAAAAAATTAAAAAAAAAGAAGAAAAGAAAAAAAAGAGAAAAGAAAAGAAAAAGAAAAATTCTGTAAATTATGTGTTTTATTTTGAGTCCATATTTTCTGCATATTTTGCATCTTTTTTTAAATTTTTGTAATTTTGTGCATAATTAGTATTTTTGTATAATTAGTAAAAAAATAAAAAAATAAAAAAATAAAATTAAAAAAAATAGATAGTTACACACATATTCATGTTAGTTGCATTTAGTGGTTAGGTAGGGTTTAAAAATATATATATATATATACATAAATATATATATATATATATATATATATCTTAAAATTTGACCTTATGCACTTGCGATCGGGACGTCATATAAACACTGCCATAGGGCCTAGGGCACCTTCTAGAGTACCTACGTAGGAAAGTGGGACCCAATCGGTAGGAAATTTGGCAGATATTGCTGAAACCTTTTCCGAATCCCAATCTGATACCCTTTCCAGAACAACTAGCTCATTGTCCATGGACAATCTAGGGCCGTCAAATAGTCATCCCTTAGCCCCAAATAGGACACCCACAAGATCTTTTAATCCATTTGAAGCCAACACCATGGGGTTACCACTCAATGTGAGACTTCAATATGTCTACACGAATGCTCAAGGAGCTGAGATCTTTAGGGATCCACAACAACGGTATCTTGTTAAGATCGCAGAATTTTTCTCAGAGCTTGATAGAGCACCTCTAGTCAATGACCAGGGTAACATGTACATGGGTGGAGCTGGTGTTCGCTACGAAGTCACCTATCATCCAGAGAATGTAGACAAATTAGGGGAGCTCTCTAAAAGAGAGTTCTTAGACGTATCAAAGCTTTCCAGAGCAAGGGAGTCTAGAGATGATTGGCTCATTGAGCCGGACATGCTTGGACCATCCAATGCCCAGTCCTCAAAGCCATCCATAGATGATTTACTTTTTGTAGATCTAAAATTGGAAAGAGATAGGAAAGGCAAGAGCAAAATGGATCAGGGGGCTGAGAACCAATGGGAGTTTGTACGACAAATTCCAGTGACAAAGGTCTTACAAGATGACCCACTTCAAGAGGTCTATAGGGACTCTTTAGAAGGATATTATGCCACAACTAGATTGCCAGAGCTAGATCTTCCTCTAGCACTTGTGGTGGTAGTCCAGAAGCTTGCAGAATACAAGAACCGAATCGTTGATAAATGGGCCAATGAATACTGAACCTTAGATTGGAAGGAGATTCGGGAGCTCACGTGGAAAGGACAACCATTATTCATGGAAGTGTTCTCAACAAATACAGCTAAACCAGGAGAGACAGCCTTTCTTGGAGAAACTGCTGCTCCTCCCCTATGAGAGTTCATTAGAGAGGGACCCTCAACATCAAAGTGGACCACTGCAAGTAGCCCAACTCTAGCACCAAGATATTATCCTACACCAAAAGTGCGACCACAAATCACACCACAACAACGTTTCTCTCACTATGACAATCGGAGGGTAGGGGAGCCAACTCGGCCTCCCATAAATGCACCTCCTGAAATGCGGGTGTAACAAGATCTTTGGAGGGGGTTGGTGAGGCAGGTAATAGGGGACCCACACCAATTTGGGATGCATGTGGACCATCTTACCAAAGAGAGGAACAATTCCCACTGAGAGTGAGAGGCCGTAGGCCCTATGATGAGTATTCAAGATAAGTAAGGCCATCAACTCTTCAAAAAGTGGTAAAGAAGTACGAAGGGTCAGGAGATCCATATGACCATGTAGCAGCATTTAGGCAAGCAGTTCGAGCTGAGCAAGTGACTGTGACAAGCATATGCAAATTGAAGGATTTGGGCTCACTCTTGAGGGAAAGGCCCTTGCTTGGTTTCAGGCACTAGAGGCTTCAGACAAATCTTCTTTACGAGTTCTGGAAGAGAGATTCATTGCTGCTTTTTCCTTGATGGGGATTCAACATGACACGGTAGCAAACATCTACTCTTTCAAGCAAGGCGAGACTGAGAGTGTTAGAGATTGTGTAAATAGGATGAAGCAGTACATTAATCATTGCCCAGAAGATGAGAAGCCCACCCAAAGTCGATTAATTTCTCTCTTCTTAAAAGGACTCAAAAATTCAACACTGCATACACATCTCTATGCAAAGAAGCATACAAATTTCAATGAGTGTTGCCATGATGCTATGGATTTCACAGATAACTTCAAATTCCAAGATGGTTCTGGCCGTGAGGTGCAACCTAGGGATCAGTGGGGTGATGACCAAAGTTCAGGGTCTAGTGCGCTAGTAAATCCAGACCAGATAGCTAACCTAGTACTAAGGAGATTGGGACAAACCTATCACCCACCCATGCAGCCACCCACAACAACAGCAGCAGCGAATGAGGAGTGTACTACCTACAGGTCCTCATCTTTGTGGAGCATGTGGCGGTAACCATAAAATCGAAGAATGTAATACCTTTTCTCCTCTAGTCAAAAACCAACCCACAAAGAAGTGGTGCCAGGCCTGTGCTTAGAACTTTACCCACACCACACAGGAATGTACTCGCATTGCAAGAATGAGACAGGAGCGTGAGCATCAAAGGGGTGGAGTGACTCCACAAATGCATCAACAATATACTAATTTTGAACGTAAGCCACTGATGGCACAAGAGCAAGCACGACCTGTTCTTGGAGCTCAATCTCCTGCTCCTGGGAGACTGCTCCTGTGAGGGTTGTTGACTACGACAATTCAAATATGTGTAGAGACTTGGTAAACCCAAGCTATGTGGAGGAGGAATATGCATCATATTCATCCAAGGAAAATCTCTTTGAAAGTCCCGCATATCCAAGCCAAGCACTGGAGGCTCAACCAGCGGAACAAAATTCTTTGATGTTGCTAGGCGGCTACCAACCTAGGACTCCAGGCCCCTCAGGTCAATGGTAGCAAAGGAAAGTAGAAGCCAAACTAATGGGCCCCTGTTTATGAGTGCGGAGAACCCCATTGGGCTCGTGATTGTCCACATCGCTCAAGCCAAGCAGCTCGATCCAATACAACAGTACCACAGTTTTCACCAATTGAAAGATATTGTCTAGGGTGTTGTGTAGAACACTTCCCAAAGGATTGTTTACTGAAACCACATGAGGAAGGCACCTCTCAACCAAAGGTCTCACTCAACTTTGTAGGAGCAGTTCCATCGCCACCTTCATCAGAGAATGAGGATGTCGTGTCACTTAGAGTCATGACTAGATCACAGACACGAAATGCCGAAATGCAAATTGATGAGACACCTCGAACTAGGGATGCAAAAGAATATGAGAACTGTTCTCAAATCTTGAGGATACCCTCCATGCATAGAAGGTTGACAAAGGAGATAGATATGGATATCGTGCAAGCTATTTTGTCAGCACCAGTGGCTTGTACCTTACCTTTGCTTGATTTGATAAAGCTTCGACCTGAGTTGTGGAATGATATTGCCACATGTTTGTTAGAGCAGGTATTGCTACAAAAGGGTCACCATCATTGTACTATACACCCTGAGACAAAGCATGTTATGCCAGTTCCTATCAACAAAGTAGGAAAATTTTGTGAGGACGATCAGGGAAATGCTACCCTCCCATTAGAAGTGCGAAAAGTAGCTTCAACTGCAATACTTGATAGTGGTGCAGGAGTGGGCATTGTGACAAAGTCCATTTGGGAAAAGTGGGGCAAACCAGCTAATTAGGAGTACCATGATGCGCTTGCAGCTACTAGCAGATGGAAGCTTAGAACATCCCCTTGGACTGCTTGAGAACATATTGATCACCACATGTGGGATTGAATATGAGCACACCTTTGCAGTAGTGGATTTTGGAAAACATCCAAACTATGAGTAGACCATTCATGCGACAATTTCAAATGATTCAAGATTGGGGATACAATTATTTGTACCTCCGACATGATTCTATCATCACAAGGGTCAACCTAAAGAATCACTCATATCGTGATGTAACAAGGTCTCCAATAGATGAGTTTGATTCTGCTTCATCTGAGGGCTTGTCAGATGGGCGAGAAGATCTGTGGATGTGTGGAGCCTCATGTAGGGATTTCAACACTGAGAGACTTAAGGGTAATCAAAGTGTATCAGATGAGGCATACATTCCACAACCCTTCCCTGAGCACTTAATTGATCCACTAAAATGGAGTCATGTCCTTACAACATTATCGACATGTGCTTTACCTAAGCCAATTCAATTTTGTGACTCAGATGGATATGACATTATTCCTATACGAATGGTACAACCACGTGACCTTCTAGATGTTTTGTACTATGGGGATGCATCCACAACAGCACTGCATGTAGAGGAAGTCTCAATGGAGGATTTAACACTCGAATCTGCTAATGATGCTGATAAGGAAGATGGATGGGACTCTGACTTTGATAATGATGTGATAATCCCTGAGGAAGAGTTAGGAAAGACACGCCTGCTCTTGAGAGGAAGGGAGGTTCAAGTAGAGATCCCTCGAAGCCAACCTAAACGTAAATGCTGTAAGAGTCATAAGAGAATCCGTAAAACAAGATGAGAGGGAACGACGTGAGAGACTACAAAAAGAAAAGGAGGAGTTTAAGAATGAACACTCTCGACCACCACCTCACTTCTCAGGAAAGAATGGATATCTATACTATGTCCAAGCACAAGATAGTATCAAAGACCAAGTAAAACGATCAGATGGATTCCAACCAGGAGAAAAGCTAAAAACTGTTAGCAAAAATTGTAAAAAAACGAAGAAACAAAAACCAAAACTCAAGTCTGAAACCGATTCAAAAGAGAATGTCGGAAGTGCAAAGATAACGGTTGAACAAAAAAATCTGATGCAAGATTGCAAAGGAGAGCTCAAAACCGCATGGTCTTCAATGAGTGACAACTCAAGTGGACAAGAACAAGGTCTCAATGTTCCCCCCAACTTCACACAGTACACTCTTCAAGATCGGAAGATTGTTCTTCAACAGCCCATGCGACAAAAGCCAAGCATGCCAGGGGTTTCATATGATGGTCCAGAAGATGCAAAAAAAATTGATATCGCTAAGCCAGAAGAAGAGCCTCGCTATGTGTGGATTGCCACAGACTTGTCCTTAGATAAGGAGAAGTTATTAATTCAAACAATAAAGAAGTATCGCGATGTTTTTGCTTGGAGTTATAAAGACCTCAAAGGAGTTGATCCAAGCATATGTCAGCATACAATTCCATTGCGAGAGGATGCAAAGCCTTCCAAGCAACGTCCTTATACTTACAATGAGAATTTTGTACGAAAGATAAAAGAAGAAATAGACAAGCTCTTAGAGGCAGAATTTATCTATGAGATTGAACACACTGAATGGGTCTCCCCTATTGTAGTGGTGCCCAAGAAAAATGAAAAACTTCGAGTATGTGTAAACCTCAAGAAGGTAAATGCAGCTACTGTACGTGATCATTACCCACTTCCAATCACAGATCAAGTTCTGGAACGAGTTGCAGGGAAAAAGGCATATAGTTTCTTGGATGGATTCTCCGGTTACAATCAAGTGTCAATTGATCCAAAGGATCAACACAAGACAGCCTTTGCTACTGAAGATGGCATCTTTGCCTATCGTGTTATGCCATTTGGTCTAACAAATGCACCAGCAACCTTTCAGCGGTTAATGAGTCATGTATTCAAGGAGTACCTTAGGCAATTTCTTAAGATCTTCATGGATGATTTATGTGTTCACTCACAAGAGCGTGATGATCATATAGAACACCTCAGACTTGTGTTTCAAAAGTGTCAAGTTTATCGTATATGCTTGAATCCTGACAAGTGCAAATTCATGGTAAGACAAGGGAACATTTTGGGCCATATTGTTTCTCGCAATGGGATTTCAACAGATATGGATAAAATTGATGTCATTGTCTCATTACCTCGGCCTATCAACCCTAAAGGGGTACAAATATTCATGGGATATTGTGGCTATTATCGTCGCATTAGGACCTCAATGGAAGGCTTCTTGGGCCCTTTTATTTGGCAGTTTAAGGGAGTCAAACCTTTTCTCTTAAGAAGAAACGTTTTCTAATTAGAAGCTTCAAAACGGCTACTTTATTCGAATTTGAATTTTGGGGAGAAAATGAAATTTAAAATCTAGCAGATAAAACCATATCATGTAACATATCTATGGAAAGCTCTTGATGCGTAGATCACGGATCTGTAATCTCCGCTCAAATCGGAGCTTGTATGTAGAAGTTATGGAGGTCCGAAAATTGTAAAATTTCCCCCCCCCCCCCCCCTTTTTGGGGAAAAAAGTGCACCCTTTGACCACTCTTACACCTCTCTTAAAAACCCAACATTTCAGTCCACATGGCAACCCCCCATTTGGCTATTCCTTAATCACCTTGATTAGGTTGGGGCAAATTAAAGGGCCCAAGAAGACCCCATTCACTTCCTAATGATTCATCTACATGTACGTTGTCCTAGCCAGACCATTTTATACTCTTCTTGTAAAGTTTAATTGGACTGATGAGTGTGAGGAATCCTTTGAAAAGTTGAAGCAAGCATTAGTGACTGCACCCATATTATGGGCACCAGATTGGAACCAAATCTTTCATGTCCATATTGATGCTTCAAACTTTGCAATTGGATGTATTTTGGCTCAATCGGGAGAACATAATAAGGATTTCCCAATCTCATATGCTAGTCGACAGTTGAACAATGCTGAGAAGAATTATACCACAACAGAAAGAGAAGGTTTGTCCATGATATATGCAGTGAAAAAGTTTCGCCATTACTTTTGGCAAAACAAATTCATATTTTTTGTGGACCATCAAGCATTGCTATATTTGGTGAATAAGCCTTGTGCAACTGGAAGGATTGTGAGGTGGTTTGTCATCCTTCTTGAGTTTGATTTTGAAGTGGCAGTCCGAAAAGGAACAACTCATCTTAGGGCAGATCATTTGTCTCGAATCACCTCTGGCGAAACTCTTGTGGGTGTGGATGATGATATGTTAGATTCAACACTTTTCCTTGTAGAGACAGCTCCTAAATGGTCTGAATCCATCTTATAAATTTTGACAAGTGGGCAGATACAACTAGCGGGTCCTAATGTGGACCTATGGCGACCATTCAAGTTAATCTCAGGGAGATTATATCGTCAGGGTAATGATGGAGTGTTGCGGCTTATACCTAACCCTGACCAATATGAGGAGATCTTGGAATGGGCACATGCGGGTATCGGTGGAATCCATGCATCAGCTACTACTTGTGTGCGACGTATATCTCAGGATGGGCAATGGTGGCCTGCCATGCATGCGGATGCTGAAAAATTTGTTCGTAACTATGCTTCATGTCAAATTCAACAGCCAATTCATAATGTCACATTATTCCAAATTTCAACTACACCAAGTTGGAGTAAGTATATTGTGGACTATCTTCATCATGGTCATACTGATCTAAAAATTCCTAAATATCAAAAGCATGCTATTGAAGTTTAAGCGGCAAACTATATGCTGATAGAGGGCCAAATCTACAAGAGGGGCAAGGATGGCAACTTACGCATGTGTGTATGTGAAGCTGACTACTTGAAAATCTTGACTCGTGCACATGCAGGTGTTGGGGGTGGACACACCACAGCTAAGTTGATTAGGTGGTCTGGGCTTTGGTGGCCAACCTTACAAATGGATGCCGAAGAATATGTAAAACGTTGTGACGATTGTCAAAGGACCAAACCTCCCATCACAAAGGACAATATGCCATTGCGGCCTATGTTAAGCACACATGCTTTTGCAAAATGGGGTATTGATTTTGTCGGTCCCATTAAACCTCCAGCTCGTCACACGCATGCCGAATATATTATAGTCGCAAAACTGACTATTTGACCAAATGGGTAGAGGCAAAGGCTACAGTTAAAAATGATGCCAGAACCACAGCCAAGTTCTTGTATGAGTACGTGTTTACACGCTATGGCTTACCTATTGAAATCGTTAGTGATCAAGGTGTGCACTTTGTGAATGAGGTCATAGAGTTTTTGCTTCAAGAATTTATGGTAATTCACAAGAGTTCTGTACCCTATCATCCCCAGACCAATGGACAAGCTGAGAGTACTAACAAGATTCTCTGCACAGCACTCACAAAGATTGTTGAGGGACATAGGACTGATTGGGAGCAAAAGTTGCACTCAGTTCTTTGGGCATATAGGACAGCCTATAAAACATCTGTGGGGGCACAACCCCATTTGAGCTTGCTTTTGGGCTAGATGCAATTCTTCCCATTGAATTGATGTCCATTCAGGATCACCAGATGTCAGTTCCCTTTTATGTGGCAAGTAAGTCCAAGGCAGTGGTAGAGGCTGTTCTCGGTCGATCATGGTTAAGTGCTACCAATTGTTCATTAGATTGGAAGAATAGACAATATAAATTGCAAATTGATTCTGATTGCATCTTGGAATCTGCTACTCCACGAGCTTTATCATGTCAAAAGGGTGGTGTTTCTACCTTACACAACCCACTTTCAAAATCTGCTCTTGAAGCTCCAACACAAATGATGTGGATAATCGATGAGTCCTCAAGTGAGGGCCATGTGGCTGGCATGTTCCAACTACTCTAGTCACTGCTCAAAGAAGGCCAGGTAAGAAGGAATTATCAATTTGGCTACCCAAAGATGCATACAAACTTGTACCATCTAGCCTAGTTGCTAAACCTCCTAAAAAGCACATCTTTTCCAAGCCTAAACCTCAGATTATTACTCATTGGGTCCCAAAGCATGTTCTTAAAGCACAAGGCTATTATGAGGGTGCAACAGCACTTTGGCTTCCCAAATGCCATGGTTTACTAGAGGTAAAAGAGTGTATCAATAAGATTCCAAAAGCCACCCTTGGTTTTCCATATCAGTGGGTGCAAAGGAAATCAACACAACCTCTTCAAGGTAGGATAGGTGGTTGTGATAGCACCTACAAATCTCCTTGTGTTGACCTTCCCAAAACATGTATTGAATCACCAGTTGTCCCAATTTCTCCTTGTTACACAATTCCACCATCAACTTGTGTACCTAAGACAAATCCAACTTTACATGAGTCTCCTTTGAGCATAGATTCTAGCACTTCAATGCCTAAATCCTCTTATTAACACTACAATTGAAGCTCTTTGGTAGATCAGTGTTTGAATTGTCTCACATTTACTAATGTGGTTCCTTATGACTTTAGAGGATTGTGTTCTTTTTGAGATGATCTTATCTACAATGTTTTTGATTGGGATTGTAATGATGGATATGAGTGTATAAAGTTTGAAGTTTCTAAATTTCATTGTTCTACGACCAGATACCTCCTGATGGATACTTGGCGAGATACATGTCCACCATGCATTGACCCTGATAGTACTCAACCTGAACATCGCGGGGGTTATAGTGCTCCTCCTTTTCAAACTCATTCTAGGTACTTTTATGCTCCCTTAGGTGAAAATTGCTGTGGGCATCACTTTGTCACTTTATTCTATCAACAGCAACACCCATTTCCACATTGTCAAGAGTGTGCACGACTCGTATTAGGAGAAGCTTCACACATTTGTTGGCTATGCCACTCTTACTTTCGATGATATGGCATGGGCTTAATGAAACAAATTGTGGGAATTACACCCCAATGCCATAACCTTCTTAATGTGAGAGTACCAGACCGAGGACCAAATCAACGTAGATTACCTGAGGAGGTTCAAGCACAACAATGGAGGGATACATGCATAAATGACTTGCAAAACCACCTATCTTGCAAGCCCTCCTTCCCCCAGACTCAACATGTCAATTTTGGATCACTATGAGTACCTATATTGAGCAGTTCCAAAATCGAAATTGTCTGCTTAACCTTCCCATAGAACCAATGCTATATTTTAGCGAGGAAGCACTCCTTCCTCTACCACCTTCTCCAGAGGTCGGTTTTTGTACAGGGTTGTCCCTGCATCCTGAAGTGATTGATACCATCTTTCCAACAGAAGTGGACACGGATCCACCACCAGTACAAGGGTAAGCTTATCAACTCCACAATAAGATCAACAAGCCAGGGCACTTTTCTCCCATTGGGTTTTTCCCCTCGGCTATATTCGATGATTGGCACCAATAACAAATTTTATTCCTTTCTTTTCTTTTCTTGTTTGTTAATAAACATTTTGCAGAGATCTCAGCTAAACAAGTCATACAAACACGCCCCAATAGTCCACCTACCGTGCATACTTGAAATTAGGAAGGGGGGAGACATGCAATGCCTACAAAGAGCAAAGAGAAGCAATCTGCACAACATCAGCAATGCATCAATGCATTAGGAACTCAATGGAGTCTTTTTGGGCCCTTTAATTTGCCATTGCCTAATGGAGGTGATTAAGAAATAGACAAATAGGGAGATTACATGTGGACTGACACCAATGGTTTGTAAGAGCCTAGAAGGTAGTGGTCAAACTTAGAATAATAGGCTAAATAGGCTCTTTTTAAATTTTCAAAATCAACTAAAACTCAAAAATTCAAAACGTATATGCATTTTTCCCCTATTTTATATAGAAAAAGATAGCTGCAGCCTGCCAGGAGCCTGCAGCCATCATTAACTAAGGCCTCCAAAGTGATAGAGGCCCAAAAACGAGTTCCCATGCATTCAATGCACATTCCCCTTCACTTTCCACTATCCCTCTCTCCCACGTTCCCTCCAAAACGCTCTCTCTTCCCCCTTTCTCATAGCAAGGCGTTGTTCACTCTCTAGACTACTTCTATTAGCTATCTACATCTTGATCTACCTCTCTCTTCACTCAGAAACCCAGATCTATAGCTATGGAAGCTTGATCTGCAACCTCCTCTTAGAAGCTATGGAAGCTTGATCCTCTGATCTGCAACCTCCTCTTAGAAGCTATGGAAGCTTGATCCTCACTTACATTTCTTTCCTTCATCCTTCTTCCTTCTCCAACCTCCTTTTACAGAGTGTAACAGCAGAGCTTAGCTATGGAAGCTTGATCTGCAACCTCCTCTCAGAGGCTATAGAAGTTTGATCCTCACTTACATTTCCTTTCTTCATCCATCTTCCTTGTCCAACCTCCTTTTACAGAGTGTAACAGCAGAGCTTAGCTATGGAAGCTTGATCTGCAACCTCCTCTCAGAAGCTAGGGAAGTTTGATCCTCACTTACATCCTTCTACCTTGTCCAACCTCCTTTTACAGAGTGTAACAGTGGAGCCAAGCTATGGAAGCTTGAGTTGCAAATGCTTTGGCTCTCATAATCTTACTCATTGTCTCCTCTCATCCCCTCCAATATCCTCTTTCAAAGTGCAGTAATAGCACAGCCAAGCCCTTGGAACTTGCTCTACAACTCCTTCTCTTTTTTACATCTCCCTAGTCTAAGTTTTTTTCTCACCATTCTATTTTTCTTTGCCATCAAGGTTTATAATCTCTCTAATATATACATCTGATGTCTTCTTCTAGAGCTCGAAGGCCTCCGATCAGTATTCAATCTCTCTCTTGTAGCAGTGGTCAAGATGAGGATGGGCACTGGAACATCAAACAGTACGAGAAGTGGAACTGGATTACGATGCAGCCTAGTACAAGAGGAAGCCACAAGGTGTCAAAGCGATACGTTGATATACAAAGTCACCATTGGAAAGGGCGGATATTGGAGCTCAAACAAAATCGTGATGGAAAAAAGCTAGCTAAGGTCCAACATGTTTACAAGGCAACAGAGCTGAAACTAGCAGACCATGACCAACGTCAACGATTTCCTGCAAATTGTAAGTTATTTCACCACTTTATATTCTTGTTTTTAAATCAATTGTGTGCTAATAATGGTATACTGAGCACTGCGTTGATTGTTCTTGGGTTCCTGTGCGTAGATATTTTTCCCTCAAACTATAGTGAATGGGAGCCTATGGAGGCAATTTCAGGAACCTTTGAAGCATACCATGTGGAGCTTGGTAGTTTAATCTTTGGAGGGTGTCCAGCTGCACAACTTCTTGCACGAAACATCTTCTTCTATGAGGATACATATGTGGTTCCCACGACAGCAAATGGTACTGGAAAATTAGTTCCAAAACCTATGCCAACTCTCACATCTATTGAATGGCCAATTCCAGACAATGCTTCAGTGGCCATGGCTTGTTTGCAGATCGAAAGCAAGGTGCAAAATGCTATGAAGTGCACATATGGATCTCACAAAGCAACCATAACCTGCTTCATACCTCTACACCTCTTTGTGTACCTGTTCCGTACAAGTGACACACATCGTACCCCAACTTTATGGATTGCAAAGGGGGAGAGAGCTCTGACTTGTTTCTTATCACCTGCATGGGATAAAAAAGTTGTTCAGCACAATGGAGACACCATCAGATGCGGAGTAATTGTTGAGAAGGTTGTGATGCGCTATCATATTGCTAAGCAACAGTTGTCCATTGCGTTTCCTTACAGGCGATGGAAGCTTACAAATGGAGAATGGGAGGCGTTAGACTCCGACACAACCTCTACAGAACAGGGTGTGCTACATATATCCATGCAAGGTGGGGATGTAGAAGATGTTACTGTGAATGATGACTGGTCCCTTGCCAACTTACGTGACTACTTAGTTCTTCGATTCTCACTCAGTGGTGATTTTGCTTTGATAATCAATGGTAGAGTAGTGCGCAAAAGGCAGGAACGATCTTTTCTTTGTAGAGAAATTACTTTCCCTGGCTGTGTAGCTATCAGATAACCACTGGATATGTAATCTTGAATTGAAGTAAATACAATTTCAATTTTTTTGCCTCACTGTCTTATTAAGGTTTTTCAATTGTCTTGTGCAGTTTTATTTTTTTGTGATAGTGGAAGGTTGGTCACAGAAGCATCTATGGCGTGAGCCACTAGTAAATTGGAAATGACCTTGCGATGGAAGGATACGTTCTTGCTTTCGCATACCATTTTTTAAAATTTTTTGGTACTTACAAATTTTAAAAGTTTTTAAAAATTTTATAACAAGGTTGCCCATATATAAACGATACTTTACTCATTTACATCAATTGACAATTATCGTTCTCTCCTAACACTTGCTCTCAATTTCGCACACCTTTCTGTATCGCACACTCTCTATTTCCTCCAATCACTCATAGCATGGCACCTCTACTTGATGCACTTATTGCACAGCTAGGAAAGCTTGAGTTACTTCATAGGGTTGATGAGATCGTCCCTATGTTTGAGGGGGCAATTGATGTACGTGCAACAATGCATCTACACGCGGATGCTTTTACAGATGTCATTCAGTATATGGATGAACACGTCAGCACGTACTCCATCATGTTTGAGGGTGATGAGGGCTTATGGGTTCCAGTTGACCTCATCAGGTACATATTCAGGGAAGAGAAGAATTTTAGATTTCGCCTATCCAGGTTTTTAAAATCCCTCACAGAAAAGGACTACAGAAATGAGGAGGAAGACTTACTCCTGGAACTACAGATGGGCAACATCGGCACTTCTTTCCTAAGCTGGGACATGGTTTTGGTCCTTCTGTTACAAGAGGGTGTGGCGAAAGAAAGTGGCAAGGAAAAAGAAAAGGGCAAAGTAAAGCTAATGGAGCAGGTCCAAGAGGCCCATGCTGAGGAAGAGAATGTTACAGAACAATGGGAGGCCTCAATGGCATTGGTGGCTCTACAAGATAATGTCCCCGAGGAGGTTCCGGACCTAGTTCTAGAGGGCGATGAAGTACTCGAGGAGGTCCCAGACCTTGTTATCATCAATCTGCATCCAATCATTATTGATGGGAAAGAGTTTTTGTTTTTGGATGACATTGCCAAGACACTCGGGTTACGTGAGGATGAGGCACTTTCTATTATTGCCGTGAATGCTGGGGGTCAAGACAAAGGAAAAGTAAAAATTTCTTTTGAAGATGACAACCTCACAAAAGCGCTTGCATATGATATTGGTAGCAGTACCTTGGAAGTTGTAGTGGCCAAAGCGCTCGTCGAAATAAAGAATGAAGTACAATTCTATGAGAGCGTAGCTGCCTTTGAACCACACATGCCCTTGGTTGCTGGCGATGCTCAAGACCAAGGAAGCATAAACCTGACGAATGAGCAACTAGTTGCAAGTGACGAGGCAACTGAGGTATGTCCTTACTTCTTAGTTGTAAAGCAAATTATTTTTTGTATCATTTCACGCTTCCTAACTTCTATATTGACATGTTGACAGACTGCTTTTGAAGTGGACAAGTTTGCTATGCGCGTAGGAGGAACGCGGCCAAAGTCAGAGGGTCGAGATGCATCCCTTTGGCACTACATACCTGCCCTGAGGGCCGACATAGTGCGGGTTTTTCATTTAGAATATGCAGAGATCGCCTATGCCGAGCTCCTAAAATGTAAAGCACTTAGTGCTGTCTTGTCAGAGAACCCCCTAGCCTCGAACATAAATAAATGTATTTTGGTAGCTAGGGAAGCTGCCTTGTATTGCTTCACGGGCAACCATCCCGGCTCAGTTCTAGGCCATTGTGCCCTTTCTCAGGCTCAAGGAATCAATGAGCCGAGTGATGTATTCCAAAGCTTAGGCCAGAAACCAGCCTCTAGAACTCTCTCTCCTGAGCTCTTCCAAGAGCTTATTAAAAAGATGTAATGCAAACTTCTCTTCCAAGTTTAATAAAATTTTTTTGTTGTGCATTGTAAGTTGTGATTTTTCCTGGCGTACTTGTGATATACCATTTCAAGCCTCGCAATTTTAAGATTTTGTTCATGTGTTCATAGGAAAAATTGTTTAGGACTTTTTTAAATTGTGATCGTGATTAAAAAAAGTAATCGAGATTGGGTTAGAGCGGTATGAAAAAATATTGTATTTATAGATGTAAACACACTCACATATATGTATATGTGTGTGTATATATGTGTGTGTGTATATGTGTGTGTATATATGTGTGTGTGTATATGTGTGTGTGTATAAGATTTTAAGGCTATTATCAGATATATATACATATATATAATATTTTATATAAATATATAAGATTTTAGGGCTGTTAGGGCACCTAAAGTGTCTTATGAGCCTCACCAGACCGTTTGATATCAAAAAAAAATAAAAAAAATACCATGTGCGCTACGGCGCGTAAATCGGCATTTTGACCTGGTCAAAGTGCCGATTAACGCGCCGTAGCGCACATGGTAAATTTTTTTTATTTTTTTTATTTTTTTGACCCTGAGGCTCAAAAGGCACTCTATAAGGGTCTCTAGGTGCATTTATAATGGTCACTAGACCATATATATCAAAAAAAATAAAAAAAATGCAATGTGCGCTACGGCGCGTTAATCTACATTTTGACCTGGTCAAACTAGAGATCAACGCGCCGTAGCGCACATGGCATTTTTTTTTTATTTTTTTTTGTTTTTTTTGCCTTGAGGCTCATAAGTTTCTCTAGTTGACTTTATAGGATCTATATTTTTTGTATATATAAATATTCATATATATGTGTTTGTGTGTGTACATATATATATATATATATATGTATATGTGCATATGTATATATATTTGTATATGTATATATATGTGTGTATATATGTTTGTGTGTGTATATATATATATTTGTGTGTGTGTGTGTGTTTGTGTGTGTTTTGTCCTGTGTGTATAGTGCTTTTATAATTTTTAAATGAAATGTTCATTGGCACTGAGCATACAAAAAAAATGGACTCAACAAAGAATGTAACAAAACTCAGAAAGTTTTCATTAATGTGTGAAAAAGCTACAAAGGAATCTGGGAACATTACAAAATTTTGTAGGGAGAATTACAAAATGGGTTAGCCTATTGAGGTAGAAGGCTACGCTCTAAACGTAGACGCAGGGCTAGGGACATATCTACAGGCTTCAAAGTAACTCTCTTGGCATGTACCATTGCCAGCACTGAGTCTTCAAAAACAGAAACTACAATATCTTCAGTAGCTTCTTGAAGAGCTTCAAGAGCTGTGCTCTGTATGCGGTCAACCCTGTCAGAATATTTTTCCATTGTTTCTCTCACCAGTCGAGAGAATGGTGCCTTGGGGATGAGAAGATCTGTGCTTTTCTGATATTTCCTAATCTCTCGTAGCGCGACTGTCCCTGGCCTCCATTTTCTCTTCTTCTTTGGAACTGGTGGAGGCGGTGGTGGTCTTTGATTCTCCCACGGTGGTCGTTCAGACCTGAACTTCTTCTTCTTTTGTGCACGCTCTTCCTCTTCTTGTTGGTCCCGAAACTTGCCCTCCATTCTTTTACCACACTTCTTGACTGGCCGCCTGGATGTTGTGGCTGCCTGTGGCTGTGCTTGGCTTGCCCTCCTTGCGTCCTCTTTGGGCTGCTGTCTCTTTTGCATTTCTGTCTCCCAAGCTGCCCTCACAAGAGCAAACTCTTTGTCAATGGTATCTTTCGTGATGCCGTAGGACAAGAGCTCGACCTCCCTGTTCTGTAAGATAACCTCTAGCTGTTCTAGGGTGTCGGCCTCAATAACAATCTCCGGTGGCTGCCCTTGACCTTCCTCGGCTTCTTTTCGACGCCGTTCTTCTTCTGCTTCTCTACTAGGCCCTGCTTCTTCAGCTTCCTTCCTGCGTTGTGCCTCTTCAGCCTCCTTCCTGCGCTCTTCTTCTCTCATCTCCTTTGCCTCTTGCTCTGTTACGATGGGTAGACTTGTCCTTTTTGCTGTAGCAGGTAGTGGGCCGAGTTGATCGAAAAACCGTAAGTCTTGCTCCTGTTCTTCTGGCATGGCCTAGGTATTTACGAGTGCAAGAGATAGTGGGAGGGCAAGAGAGAGGAGAGCACAAAGAAGAAATTGAAATGTGGTTTCTATAAATGAAAAATGACTTAAATATGTCTATAAATTTAAAACTTTTAGAAAATTTAAAACTTTTTTAAAACTTTTAGAAAATTTAAAAACACAAAAAGATTATAATCAGAGAGTTTAAGCCCATGAGGAACCACACCGACGCTTGCTTGCTACCCACTGCCGTAGTCTCTCCCTAGCATTTGATCTGTTGTATCCTTCAGTTCTTCTTGCATTAACAGTTTTCATTATTTGACGCCTAAGAGACAAATTACCGCGACTTTTCTGCCTTTTTTTACCAACCAGAACGCGATAGAACCAGTTGAACATTTCATGGAGTGCATTACTCTTGACTTTGCCACCACCATGGCGAGTGCCCTTAAAATACACGGCCTTTGCTTGGTAATGTGATTTCTCCATGCCTTGATTGCTCCAAAGTGCTAAAGAGCCATATCTATCGAGAAAGTATGGCCCATGTGCATACAATATATGCTGCATAGAAAATTACAAAAAGTCAACAAACAGTATGAAGAACATACTACAAGGACACAATAAATACAACATTACCATGTAGTGAGTAATGTGTGTTTCTCCCCAGGCCTCGACCATTTCTTCTGTGAATCTACAAGTGGCTTGTTTAAGTGCCTCAATACCATGGTCATCCAGGTGAGGTCGCTCTAGAAGATCGACCATTTTATTACACACCTCCCATACATGTGCACGTTTTAGGCCAAGCCTGGCATCATTTCCTCGATATGTTGTGACATCACATATCTTCTTCCAAATTTCAAAGTCAGTGTGGCTATGAGAACCCAAGTGGTTTGATAGCAAGTGTCTTGCCTTTGATCCACCCATGCAAATTTTATTAGGGTTGTCTTGTGTAGGGTTTGATTTTCTGTCCTTTGTCAAGACCACTGCTCCAGCATGTAATCCCATAGAGGAAAGTACACTCTCTAGTGCACGTATTGACTCTTCTCGTCGATCTTCGGGCTCCATGTTCCAGACATAGTTTATGTGGAGCATCAAAAGCTTATCCAAAATCCTCAGTCTTGCATGTAATGTGCACACATGCACCTGACATAGTGGAATTTCCAAGATTGGGTTCCAAGCATTGTCCTCCTGGTCACGACTAGGTGGCTTGCTCTGGTCACAACTTAATATGCCATTATGCCATACCTTTGATCCTTTCCTCTGTTCAGCATCAAAAACGATTGCTTTTTTTGCACCCACCTGTTTTTGACTTTTGCCTTTGCTAGGTTGTTTCCCTTTTACTCTTGAGTCTACTGCTGTCTTGGAATGACAACAGTAAACACATGAGAATATAGTATTCGCACCTGTTTTACAACCCAACATACACTTTAAGGTTTTTAGATCGCCACCCAAGTGCCATTCAATGTTAAAGCAGCCTATTCCGGGAACATCAAGCTTCTGACCATTGACCTGACAAGAGACGACATGTTGAATGCCAGACCGTTCAAAATACCACCTCAAGGTATCATGGTTCTCTTTTGGGAGGACCCATGCTGCTTGCCACCAGATGTTCTTCTCTGATTGAATGCCGTAGTAGTCTTGCTTATGCCCTTGACCCCTATTGTTGCTGTCTTCAGTTGCATCCAACTCTTGGGTCTCTAAAGGCCTTCCTCTAAGTGCTCGGCTCATCAAGGTTAAACTAACACGCTCCAGTCTTTGACCTTTAACCACTTGACATTCATCCAGCTTCAAGACAAACACGGCATTTCCACCTGTCTCTTCAAGTGTGAGGCCATAGTACTGAATCATTGCTTTTTGTAGCACTTCCATGTCGATGTAGACATTGTTATATGCATTGTATTGAAAGGGTTTGATTGTTGGCATTGGCATAATATCCTCCACCCACTTGTACCCACCCTCGAACATGGATGCAATATCACCATTAGCACACTTCTTTGCCATCTGTAAGCTATAAAGTGTTGGAAGCAAGGATTGCGTAACTCCCTTTGCTCGCAACCCTAAAGTGATTGACCTGTACATTGCTCTGTAACCTTTCTGGCTAATACCTGCTGAGTCACATATATCAAGCATCTCTTTGGGGGTGACAATTTCTTTGATTTCCTTCAAGAAATGTTGACGAAGGGTCTCCCGCAGCTTATCATTACCAGAACCTGTTATCATTTCCATAATATCCTTCTCCTGAAGGACATGCTGAAGAAGGGAGGCATTAACATTGTCCTCAGCGTTGTTACATCCTAGTATAGCTGTTGCACAAGCCCTACAATCACAATGGTCAACCATGAGAGATGCTTTATTCATTAATTGCTTCTCAAAGCTGCTATAATTCCTACAAAAATTTTTACCTGGTTGTTTGTTTACGCCTCTTGCATGCGCCTGCTGTCTTTGAAAGCAACCCAACAGCTTTACGTTTTCTTTGCCTTGCGTGATATCCCATGGGAAGATGAGTGAAATGGTGAACACGACGCCGAAGATTACGAGTGGAGTGTTGAAGACGAACATAATTATCGGTAAATTGATTTATTGTGCGCACACGATCCGCTAGATTATTCTTCTGCACCTCCAGCTCCTCTGAGAGCTCTTTATTCCTCTGCATCAAACCATTGATCTGCTTAGTCGATGCCGCTTGAAGCTGGTCGAAGACAAATTGTGTTTGCCTCTTTTCAGCTGCCTCATCTAGCCACAGCATGTGTAATCTCCTACAATAGCCAAGAAGCCCATTGAAACCATCACCAACAAACATAAGAAAACTTGTAATGCTTCTGAATGGTGGAGGGGCACCAGATATTGGATCTGGTGGATAAAGATTTCCATCAATCCAAAGATCAATGGCCTTTGCTCCTTGCATTCGAAGCTGATCGTATGAAATATTGGGTGCAACATGCCTACTGCGTAGGGTTGCGTATTCTGTCTCCAAATCAACCTGAAGGCGGATCTTAGAAGGCTTATTGGTGATGTCTTGTAGTGCCATCTACAAGAAAGTAGGCTTGTAAGCTTGGGTTGAATAGGAGTGGAAGGAGCAGGATATGGTATCAAAAAATAATGGGAAGAATGGAGATGAGGGTTGCTTCTCTAGAGCTGCATTGTGGATAGAGAAAAAAGCCAGAAAGGGAGCCAAAGAAACATAGAGAGGGTTGGCAATGGTGAGACGAAAATGCAAAGGAGATAATGCATCATGGGAAGCTTCTTTAGTGCAAGCTATGGCTGCTAAGCAATATAGAGAGAGAATACTTCATGAAAAGGTTCTTCTGTGCTACAACTGTGGGTTTGGAGGGAGAACAAAGTATTGTAGAAAGAATGCTCCTGGTAAGCTTCTTCCTTGCAAGCCATGGCTACTACTGTGGGTTTGGAGAGAGAAGGCTCATTTAGGAGTACAGACCTGCTAGCTATGGAGAGAGGACCAAGTTCTGTAGAGAGAATGCTCATGGTAAGCTTCTTCCCTGCAAGCCATGGCTACTACTGTGGGTTTGGAGAGAGAAGGCTCATTTAGGAGTACAGATCTGTTAGCTATGGCTTTTGGAGTAGAGAAAGACGCTTTTTTCCATGGAGAAGGAGTGCAGGGCGTGTTAGAGAGAAGATTTAGAGAGAGAAAGAGATCTGGTGTACACACAAAAAAGGGGGGAAGAAAGTGACGAATTTTTGGAATGTTTGGAGTTCGAAAAGGTTGCTGCAGGCTATGATTACTGACTGACAGCCCATTACAAAGCTTTAAAGTCACCTAGGTGGCCAGATCTAGGAATATCTCCTTTTTTTTATTTATTTTTGTTTTTGTGAAAAATCAAAAATATGCTTTTAGGACTAGGCTTCTAGGCTTGGTCAAAGATGGATTAGCATTTTAAGCATTTCACTAAACGTCCAAATTAAAGGGCCCAAGAAGACTCCATTGAGTTCCTAATGCAAACGCACAACATCAACGAGCACTACAAGAGGTGTATTCAAATCATAATTTTTTGTTCTTTATGTGCTTTTAACTTTTGGATATATTGTTTGCATGTTCACACACAGTTGGCTGGTTTAAGTTTTAAATTAGTTGTTAAAATGTGGTGAGTGATTAGAGGACTTAGTAGAAGGTATTTCTATTTGAAGACGGTGTAGGATATATACCAACGGAGTATGCCAAGTTCTTATGCTCTCGAAGTATATTAGTTATCCCTAGTGGTAGCTACCTCTTAGGTATGGGCTAGGTGCTAGGATTAATAAAAAATTTACGAAAATCATGCCCTAAAAAATATATACAAGTGAATCGAGACATGACGTGTTTATAGCCATGTGGAATGCTTGGTAGGACCTGGGGTTATCTTAGCACCTTGGGGCCGATGCCTTGGTTTCCATGGGGTGAACACTGACGTCTAAAAGATTAAGAAAGACCTTCAAGGACTCTATCGCCTTGATGGATGCTGGTAGGACTCTGGGGTATATTATGGGCCCTTGAGACCAATGCCCTCATCTTCATAGGGTACTCCTTATGTCAAAAGAAAGAAAAGGGTCTGTCGCCCTTGAGATACTTAGCGGCCTTTAGATTCTCTTGGCGGAGGTCTCTTGGCCATTGCTTGGGTCTCATTGGGATGGAACCTTCCTCATTATTCAACTTTTACACACACACACCAAAAAAAAAAAGGTCCAATCACCATTGCTCATATTTAAGGAGTCGGGTTACCACGTAGGAATAACTTAAACAATTGTAGAACATTGAGACTGCAGTCATAAGCTGTGGTGTACAAGCACACTTGCCTTTGCATAGCACTATCTACCACCTAGTCTCACTTTGACTAGTCTTTACTCACCTCTTTTAGCACTCTTTAAAACTCTAATCAGCCTTTCACTTATATGCTCACGTGTGAGATTGTCATTGTTCGTTTTTTTTTTCAATAAAAGGCTTTACTTGTATCCATTGTTTTTTGCAGCTTTTGCTTCTACCGCGCTCGAGGACGTGCGCAAAATAGGAAGGGGGGAGTGTTGCGTGACGAGTGGTGATCAATGCAAGGATGCAACACAAAGATGCAAGCAGGAAAACAAGAGACTTGACATTCTTATTTAGGGCTCTTGTAAAGAGTTCCAAGTTGTAGATGAGTGTGGGAGTGGGCTTAAGAATAATCCCACATGGGAAGTTTTGGGAGTTTTAAGAGTTTTAGTATAAAAAGTGGCTCATTTGAGAGCTTAGGGACACATTGGGCTAAACTTATGCTTGAGCTCTCTTGAGACTAGCTCTCCCTCTGAATCATAGAGGTGCAAGCTCTTCTCTCTCCCCATCTACATTATTGTATCAGCAATGCTCTTCTAATTCCACGCAATGATATGAGGTTTTTCTCTCTTCTCATTTCTATTCTTTAGTGTGTATGCTTCTTTGTTGATGCTAGTGGATTCTCTATTAGGCTTTGTGTGGTAGTGGATTCAAGCTTAAGCTTCTCCATAGCTTGTAGCTTATCCATGGGCAAGGCATTGCTTGAGTAGTGATTGAGAATGCATGTTTATTTCAAGTTCCATTAAGCTTCAAGGTTTGTGTGCATGCTAGGGAAGTAAGAGCTTCAGAATGAAGTATGCTTTGAGCTTGTGTATGCATTAGCTTAGCTTTCTTCTTGTATTGGATGCATGAATGAGTGGGATGATGAGTGAATGAGCTATGGCAAGATTGAGCTTGTGTGTGTAAAGTCTATGTCAAGGTAGTGGTGTTCATAGCATTTTCTCCATTCGTGGTGGATAAGCTTTCGTGCACCGGTACGGGTTGAATCCCTAGCTCCGAAAGGGATGCAAATCCCATTGGATTGAGCTACACACGGATCATCATACTCATGCTACAAGTGAGAGAGTCTTCCGTCTCTCCAAACATATACACATCTTTCAGCATTCCCTCCTAATAAAAACTCTTTTGCACCTTCTTAAAGGTCTTAAATAGCCCCATGTACCCCAACAATGGAGAAGAATGCATCTCTTCTAACACCCTCTTCTTGTAGCTTGATGTAGGTACAAGGTAGACTTTGCCTTTGTAGTAGATCAGTGTAATATTCTGCCACAATAGTGCCACTCCCTCATCCAATAGGTACTCTTCTTGGATATTCAAAATCCAATCTTTATGTACCTCCAACATTTCCATGCATCTACATGTCCTTATGTGTGACAATGCATCCACCACAACATTCTCTTTCTACTTCATGTAAGAGATCTCAAAGTCATATTTTGCAATATTATCCACCCACCTTCTTTGCTTGGTAGAGAGTGTAGGTTGAGAAAAGAAGTATTGAAGCACTCTATGATTAATCATTACAAGAAATGACTCCCATACAAGTAATAATGCCACTTCTTTATTGCATGAAGTATTGCCAACACCTCTTGAGGGATCATAGACATGCATAACCATTTCCTTCTCATCAAGCTTTCGACTCTCAAAAGTGATCACTCCATGTTCTTGGAACAAAACAACCCTAATGCCTCTTCCACATGCATCGGCTTGAACCACAAATGGCTTCGAGAGAAGTCCGGGCATACAAGTATAGGGGGTGGTGTGAGCATCTCCTGGAGCTCTTGAAATCTCTTATCGGCTATAGCATCCCAAAAGAAAGCATCTTTCTTAATCTCGTGAGAGGTGCGGCAATATGAGCATACCTCTTAATGAAGCTCCTATAAAATGATGACAAGCCCAAGAATCCCCTTATTTGAGTGGTATTTGTTGGCGTGGGCCAATTCTTAACACAATCAACCTTTGTAGGGTCCACCATAATGCCTTCTTTGCTCACTATGTGTCCAAGATACTCAAACTTTCGTGCCATAAATGTACATTTTCTCTCCTTTGCATATAAGTTGTTGGCTCTTAAAACATCCAAAATAGCCAAGTGCTCCTTCTCCCCTTTGCTATATATCGAGATATCATAGAATACAAGCACCCATTTGTAGAGGAAAGGTCCAACCACCTTATTCATTAAAGCTTGAAATGTTGTCGGTGCATTGCACAACCCAAACAACGTAACCAAATAGTGGTAAAGACCTCTCTTGGTCCGAAATGCCATTTTGTACTCATCACCTTATTTGATTCTCAATTGGTGATAACCTGATCTCAAATCAATCTTGGAGAAGAAACATGCATCTTTCAACTCATCAAGCAAGTCATCAATTTGTGGATTGGGGAATCTATTCTTGATTGTAGATTTGTTCAAGTCCCTATAATCCACGCATATGCGAAAAGTGACATCCTTCTTCTTGACCAAGAGTACGGCTGATGCAAAAGGTGATTGGCTAGGAGTAACCAATCCCATATACATAAGCTCTTGCACTTTCTTTGCCACTTCATCCTTCTCCACTTTTGACAATCTAAGAGGTGGTTTGTTGATGGGCATGGTATGTGGATCAAGCTCTATCCCATGATCCACCTCCATTTTTGGTGGAAAACATTTTGGCATTTGGAACACATCCTCTTACTCCTTCAACAATTCCTTCATGCATAACCCCATCCTTTTGTTCATTGATTTCTTCTTTCCAAAGCTGTAAAACATATATGCATCCCATCTTCTTTATCTCCCTCTTGAGTTGTGTGGCATTGATCATCTTGGCACTTGGCGCATGAGTTCCAGTCAATGTAACCTCATGGGTTATATGCATAAAACTTATATACCCTTACTGTAAATTCATGTGAAACAACCCAAGAGTTGCCAACCAATCACATCCCAAAACAAATGTCAATGGGACCCATATCCAATACAAGTAAATCATCTTTTCAAGTATAATAATTTGTGAGAATCAACCTCACATCCTTGCATACCATTGAGAAATCCATCTTTGCCCCATTATCTACTTGAACCTCATGCCACAAGGATAAAGCTACGGGCTGTAATTTGAGACTGCACATGGATTTGGTGTTAATAAAGCTATGTGTTCTTCCACTATTAATCGAAACATGTGTCACCCTTCCATTAATGCATGCCTTCAACAACCAGCATAGGCATCACCTTAATGTATTGGCTCCTTTACAACCAGCATAGGCATCACTTGAAATATTGCATAGAGTAGCCATATTGTCTTTGTCATGAAATAAGCACACATAGGCATTGGTAGTTGTTTGTTGTTGCATAAGCAAAGCAGTTTTTCTCCATTCCTGTGAGACCTCTGTCTCCACCGTACAACGGATTCGGGGTGCTAGCAGCGGAAGTAACACTTCTTACGCGCGAGCAGGATCCCACACTCGGGGCCTCGCCCGACGCCTACGGGATATCCGGACAAGAGACTAATCCGTCGGTTTATCCAAAACCGAACCAGGAAAAACTTCCTTTACCCGGAAAGCACGGGCGATTCCACCAGGATAATTTTTACTCTAACGTAGTCAAGACCATTTCTGATCAAGCTGATCCGACTGTATCTATAAAGATACTTGGTCAGATCAAGGAAAAAACCTGCACTTGGATCATTGGGATCAACGCTTTTTTCCCCATCAAGAGGCACAGCCGTTGATTCCTATCCATAGAACAATTACTATCCGGGATTTACTTTATCTATCGTACTGACAGAATTTGAGTCTTGATTTACGGATCCATCAGTCAGTCCAATGGGTTAGCCAACCGCCCAACCACTGTAGTGATGGGATCCAATTAGGAATTTGGTTAGGTTTTGTCCCGGGTACCAAGGAAAAGAGTTCCAAGGCCCCCTAGCCGGAAGTTCATGCAACATAAAACTAGTCACACCACTTACACACCCAATATGAAATTGCCTTTTTCTCAGCATCAGCTAACTTTAAAACAATCCTTTAATGAAACCATTATGTCACTGATGACAATCTTCCAAATTATCCGGTGGATTCTTAATTTCCCATCATTCCTTCATTAGAGTATCTATGGCATCATTGGCAACCAGAACGCTCACCACCTGTCCACTCAGGGGCCTTTTCAATAGTTCCTAGCCCATAATACTCGGCAATATAATCACTTATAAAAATCAAGATGGACTCTCGTTGAAGATCAGCAAGATCAACCAACAGATCCATATAAAGAGCCATGGACTCATCCATTGAAGACCAGCAAGGTCAATCAACCAGATCCATGCCCAGTTTCAGAAAACAACTCTTACTCCTTGTTCCAATATCTTCCTCGACGCACGTGTGGGTATCCTGGGTGACCCAGAGCCCGAGCACCGTATGGTCAGCACCCTCTAGGATCCTTCGCAGGTGACCTAGCGCTTCACTCATAGGCCGCTTCCTTGGTCCCTCATCCACCGTACCGGAAGCTCACCATTTAAATCGAACCGAGGCTAGTCAAGACCTCGGTCGACCTTGCTACGCGAGACGTCCTCCATTGACTCTCCGCCAGCACAGTTGCAACTTTATCAGTTAGGTCTCCACCCATGACCTTAATCCACAAGACGGTCAAAATGCTTTCCCAGCATTCTCGACATAAAACAGTCATTTACAAACAGTCACAAAATAAAGTTTCTATATCGAACTCTCGTCTTTCCACATTATCCCTCCTCAATCCACATTACTTAATTCAATGTGTATTCATTTTCATCCATTTACTCATATCGACGACACATTATTTTTCCATACACATTCACGTTCCTTATTCTACATACTCATCCATGCATACATCCATTTTCACATCCTCATTCATACATCCACATCCACATACATAACCATCCATCAATATCCATAATCACATTCACATCCATACATCTACATCTACATGCCTACATCCACATCTCCATGCATACATCAACATCTCCATGCTTATATCCACATCCATAATCACATTCACATCCATACATCTACATCTACATGTATACATCCACATCTCCATGCATACATAAACATCTCCATGCATCTATCTACATCCATAATCACATTCACATCCATACATCTACATCTACATGTATACATCCACATCTCCATGCATACATCAACATCTCCATGCATCTATCCACATCCATAATCACATTCACATCCATACATCTACATCTACATGTATACATCCGTTTTCACATTCATACATCCACACTCCCATTTCCACATCCACTCATCCACATACATACATCCATTTTCTCATTTTTCCATTCATATAGCCCCATACGCCTTCACATCTATTCTTTTACATCACATCCATTCTCGCCCTATGACAACCCATATACATCTTATCTCATCACATACACTTCTTATCTCATCCCATACACATCTTAACTCATCTTATCACATCCTAACTCATCTCATATGCATCTTATCACATCCTAACTCATCTCATATGCATCTTATCTCATCTTATCACATCTCATACACCTCTTATCACATCCTAACTCATCTTATCACATCCTAACTCAACTCATATACATCTTATCCCATCGCATACACTTCTTACCTCATCCCATACACATCTTAACTCATCTTATCATATCCTAACTCATCTCATATTCATCTTATCACATCTCATCACATCTCATACACCTCTTATCACATCCTAACTCATCTTATCACATATCCTAACTCTTCTCATATACATCTTATCGCATCTTATCACATCTCATACATCTCTTATCACATCGTATCCCTTCACATATCTATTTATAGAATACAAGGGAATTCTTATATTTGATATAAGATTTCTTTACGCATCTAATTATGCATAAATTCCATTTAAGGAGACTAACACTTTCGAATTAAAAATCAATCTTTTATGCATCTTCCTATGCATAAATTCATTTTAAATGAGAATGACACCTTGAATTAAAATTCAATCTTTTATGCATCTTCTTATGCATAAATTCAATTTAGATGAGAATGACACTCCATGATAAGAAACGTGGTGCTCAGATCAAGTGTGTGGAGGAGAGGGACTCACAAAATACAAGAATATTTATAATAAAATATTTATCTTTTATGCATACCTCTGTGCATGAAATTCAATTATGCTAAAAGTAACACTTTTATAATAAAATATTTATCTTTTATTCATACCTCTATGCATGAAATTCAATTATGCTAAAAGTAACACTTTTATAATAAAATATTCATCTTTTATGCATACCTCTATGCATGAAATTCAATTATGCTAAAAGTAACACTTTTATAATAAAATATTCATCTTTTATGCATACCTCTATGCATAAAATTTAATTATGCTAAAAGTAACACTTTTATAATAAAATATTTATCTTTTATGCATAATAATAAAATAATCATTATAAAAACTTGACATTAATCAATTAACCATTCACCTAGGATAGAGAATGGTTGGTTTTGTTAGAAAAGAGAGGGAAATAACTTTTTGTAATGAGGTATAACATTTTTAGAGAAGACATAAAACATAAGAACCATTAAAGCCATACAAACCATAAAATAAGTGAAAAGAAGAATCACCAATTTACTAATGACTTTGAAACCTTTCCTTTGGCTTGATGGTTTGAGGGTTCAACTCTTGTTTGGACAAGAGTGGCCAACCAATCTTTGGAAGAGGAAAATGTCAAAAAACTAATGAATTATTAATAAATTCATAGTTCTTGGCTTGGGTGAAATAGAGTAACAATGCACTAAACACTATATATTTTCAACAAAGGAGGGGCTTCTATTTATAGGAAAAATTGAGCTCCTAACCAAACAAACTGATTCTAGAATTTTCCAAGTCAGTTTGGTCAATTTTTGACCTATTTTTAGGTCAATTAAGCTAACTTTTTGGAACTAGACTTGAATGAGGAGAGAGGAGAGATGAAATATCTCAATTTTTGATGATAAAAAACTCAATTTGCCCATGTGAAGTAGGCGCCTCATTGAAGGCCCTCCCCTTCCTTATATATGTGTCAAAAATGGAATCATTATACTCAAAATATCTCATATTTTTAATATTGCTCATAGTTTCTTATTAATAAACCTTGTACATATTCAACTCTTCACCTTATGTGAGAATTGAAGGGACTCCCCTTCCTTACATATGTGTCAAAATGGAATCATTATACCCAAAATATCTCATATTATTAAAATTACTCATAGTTTCTTATTAATAAACCTTGTACATATTCAACTCTTCACCTTATGTGAGCATTGAAGGGACTCCCCTTCCTTACATATGTGTCAAAATGAAATCATTATACCCAAAATATCTCATATTATTAAGATTACTCATAGTTTCTTATTAATAAACCTTGTACATATTCAACTCTTCACCTTATGTGGATAACTTTTTACTCTAACGTAGTCAAGACCATTATTGATCAAACTGATCCGACTGCACCTATAAGGTACTCGGTCAGATCAAGGAAGAAACTTGCACTTGGATCATTGGGATCAATGCTTTTTTCCCCATCAAGAGGCACAGCCGTTGATTCCTATCCATAGAACAATTACTATTTGAGATTTACTTCATCTATCGTAATAACAGAAATTGAGTCTCGGTTTATGGATCCATCAGTCCAGCCTAACCCATCCGGTCCGATGGGTTAGCCAACCGCCCAACCACTGTAGAGTGATGGGATCCAATTAAGAATTTGGTTAGGTTTTGTCCCGGGGTACCAAGGAAAATAATTCCAAGGCCCCCTAGCCGGAAGTTCATGCAAACATAAAACTAGTCACACCACTTACACACCCAATATGAAATTGCCTTTTTCTTAGCATCAGCTAAGAAAAAGTTAGCATCAGCTAACTTTAAAACAATCCATGAAACCATTATGTCACTGATGACAATCTCAAAGTCTCTCGTTGAATCCTTATTTCCAGTCGTTCATTCATTGGTATACTTATGACATCATTGGCAACCAGAACGCTCACCACCTGTTCACTCAGGGGCCTTTTCCATAGTTCCTAGCTCATAGTAACCGGCAATATATTCATATAACAGAATGGAATCTCCGTGGAAGATCAGCAAGATCAACCCACAGAGATCCATATAAAAGAGCCATGGACTCATCCGTTGAGGACCAGCAAGGTCAATCAACTAGATCCATGCCCGGTTTCAGAAAACAACTCTTATTCCTTGTTCCAATATCTTCCACGACGCACGTGTGGGTATCTTCGGCGACCCAGAGCCCGAGCACCATATGGTCGCACCCTCTAGGATCCTTCGCGCAGGTCACCTAGCGCTTCACAAATTTATCCATTATGCATACTTCTATGCATGAAAATAAAAATGGTAAAAGTAACACTTTTGATATAAAAACTTATCTTTTATGCATAATTTTTACAAAAATTTTGCCATAGCTCCGCTGCTATGACTGATAAATCTCAATTTTTCTAAGGGATAAAGCTTATCATTAAGAAAATAATTAAAATGATCTCTAATTGGATCATTAATCCATAAATGGATTGAATCATCAATATACATAAACTAAAAGCATAGAAAAAAGCCATTAATTTGGCCTCAAGCATAGCTTAATCTTGGGTTAAGGAAAAGCTTTATGAAAAGCTTGATTTGGATTGAGAATGGGTCATGAGTATGACCATTTCTTGAGTGAGAGAGAGAAATTACATAAAAACCATTAGAATTAAGCATAAATGGAGATTTATGTAATTCTTAACTATCATTAATCACTTAACTTCAATAGCATTGATCAAATTATGTAACTCTTCACTAACATTCATCAATTCACTTCAATAGCATTCAAAAACCATTCCAATTAAGCTTCTCAAGCTTGAGAGGGGTTGAGAAGAGAGAAACATTGAGAAATTATAGAAAAGATCAATATTCACTAATTACCTTACAAATTGCTTGATTCTTTGTTCACGGTAGAGGCCCCCAACCAATCAATTGGTTAAGTATGTTGATGGAGCCACTAATGGGGATTAAAGAAAGAGGGAAGCTCCAAAAACTAGTGAATTATTAAATGAATTCACAGTTCTTGGCTTAGGTGGAGTAGAGTAACGATGCATAAACACTATATATTTTTCAACAAGGGGGAGGCTTCTATTTATAGGAAAAATTGAGCTCCTAACCAAACAAACTGATTCTAGAATTTTCTAAATCAGTTTGGTCAATATTTGACCATTTTTAGGTCAGTTAAGCTAACTTTTTGGAACTAGACTTGAATGAGGAGAGAGGAGAGATGAAATATCTCAATTTTTATGAGTTTAAAACTCATTCAAGCATATGAAATATGCACCTCCTTTAAAGAACTCCCCTTCCTTACATATGTGTCATAATGGAATCATTATACCCAAAATATCTCATATTTTTAATATTGCTCATAGTTTTTTACTAATAAACCTTGTACATTTTCAACTCTTCATCTTATATGAAATATGCACCTCCTTTAAAGAACTCCCCTTCCTTACATATGTGTCATAATGGAATCATTTTAATATTGCTCATAGTTTTTTACTAATAAACCTTGTACATTTTCAACTCTTCATCTTATGTGAAATATGCACCTCCTTTAAAGAACTCCCCTTCCTTACATATGTGTCATAATGGAATCATTTTAATATTGCTCATAGTTTTTTACTAATAAACCTTGTACATTTTCAACTCTTCATCTTATGTGAGCATTTACTCATTTTTGGATACCCAAAATATCTCATATTTTTAATATTGCTCATAGTTTTTTACTAATAAACCTTGTACATTTTCAACTCTTCATCTTATGTGAGCATTTACTCATTTTTGGGTATCTTCTTTTACAAATTGGATTTATCTCCTCCCTACACATGGATTGATGCTATTGGCCCATAGGAACCTTAATTGGACCATAATCCAAAAATTTCTGAAAATCTAGACCCTTAGGCTAAGGTCCTTTATACCCATTTCCAATTAATTCCAATTGCACATTGGAAAGTTCTTTTTGAATTTCTGTTTCAAGGGAACTTATTTTAATAAGATGAGATAATTTTCTATCCAAAAATATTAAAAATTTAAATATTCTCTCTCTAGAATATTTTCTCTCTCTAAGTTAAAACAGTTAGAAACAAGTCTTTTATATTTCTGAAGAGGGATTGATTATAGGGAAAGATGCTGGACATTTTGAGAGGCTGGGGAGGAATCTTACAACACCTGAAGAACGGGCTCTCTGTTTGACACCCTTGAGATTCTACAAACCAGCCGAGCCTTCGGACAGTGTGAGGATGCGAGGAGGAATATTTTCCTTGTTGGCCTCACACAATGTGGCTTTACAAGGAACAGGGTTGACAGTCAGAGGGATGGAGGGCGCAGAAATGCCAGCAGGTGCACGAAAGGTGGGGGTACTGCAGAGAGGACCACACAAGCAAGAGAAGACTCCCCTTTTCTACGCACACTCTTGGACTTACCCATGACAGTAGAGCACGTGGACATAGTGCAAATGCCATGGACACAGAGTCTACCCAGAAGCAGTAGATATAGCTTACCAAAAGGTACCAAACATAGCAACATGATGCCAATGTGAGAGAAATGCAGCGCATGCAGAGAACTCCAACTTGCACCGAGAAGGCGAATCTTGGCGAGGCGGCGTGAAGGGCGTGCACACCTGTTTCGTGCATCCAAAAAACTCCAGAGAAGAACAACCTGCGTCGAGAACACGAATCCCGGTGAGGTGTGAAGAGCATGCATGCCTACGAAGTAGAAGTTCCATTGAAGGAGAATCCTGACGAAGTATGAAGAGCATCCAGAGAACTCCACCCTATATCAAGAACACGAATCCTGGAGACTCATGAAAAGCATGCAAAAGATGATGCGGACACGTGGAAAGAGCACATGCTACTCACACGTGTCAGCATCATGCACTCTTTGAATTTTCAATTAAGGGTAGGAAATGGAATGATGCCGCATCATATTTGTTAATTAAATAATACGAGCGCAAAACAACATTTGTGCACATATTTGCAGCAGTTGATGCTAAGCCTTTGGAGACGACAGATGAAGATACGCAGACAAATGGTTATGATGTGATAGAAAGCTGTGATTTGTGTGATATAGAGAGTTTGAAAGCCACCCGACTTGGATGACTGGAATGTTGTGAAGAGTAACCATAATGGTGTGCATCCGGATTCTCTTTGGTTTGAGAAGGCTTATATGCTGGAGGAAAATCATCATGCTTACATGGATGTTTGTAGTACTTTTTCTATGCCCAAGGTCTCTCGTTAATGGTCTGGAATCTGGATGAACAGATCTTTAACAATGGAGAGGCAGGGCATAGGCTGGATGATAAGCTTTCTAGTATGTTTCAGCCAGTTGCTATGGGCAAATATCTGAGGTTGTTCCAAGATAGTGTGTAGGTGTTTAATCCTAGTGGGTGGTAAATTAAATTCGAAGACTAAGGGTGTTGTACCCGTTTGAGCTAGGTGGAGGATTCTATTGTTTTGATGGTACAAATCAATAAGTAAGAGTTTGAGATAGGTGTAGAGTTTGAGGAGTGAATAAGTGGTTGAGCATAAATGCTCTAACCAAGGGGGGCTTTGCAAACTATGATGGGTTTTTTTCGATCATGGTAAAAGACATCATAGTGTGGTCGCATGCTAGATGCAGTGAACCAGGAGGAGTGGTATGCATGCTTTGTATGTTTCGGTGTTGCAAGAAAGGCAAGGGATATGATAACAACAAAACAGTCCTGTCTCTTCTCATGGGCTGAGGAACACCCCGAGCAATGGCAACGAAGATGGAGCAATACTGGTAGTCTTGGATGTTTTGAAGCCTTTGAGGAATGGTAATGGAAAGCCCTAGAATCAAGATATGGGTGTTGAAAGCTTGGCTATGCATAAGTGGTATAAACTCAAGCTATGGTTAATTAGGCATTAGTTGAGTGGAGAAACCAAAGGCATGAGGACATTAGGCAAAAAATCAAACTTCAAAGCTTTAGGCTTTGAACCTTAGAGAGAAATGGCTTCATTGCATTGCCGACAGTTGTCGCCATTTTTGGAAACCATATGGATGATGGTATCGACCTAGATGGAGGTGGTGTTTGCAAAGGTCATAGTAAGGTCCACGTGGCTATCATGTAGTGTGGGCTGCTGTTGGAAGCTTGTGGCGTGGGTGTAGTCGACAGCGCCAATGACTATAAGATGAGGCATATGGGGACTGCTACGGAGAGTTGCATCTGGAGAATGATGGGGAAATGCTGCTCAAATTGCTCCAGAAATCAAATTGTAGAGGCTAGAGTGAGAGATAGCAAAGGTCTCTTGGACATTGATGAGGGTAAGGCGACAATATTCTGTTGTTTAGTTTTTAGTTTGTTGTTGGTGTACTGTGGTGTTTTTTTTGGTGGTTATTCAGCTATTGAGACTCGTTTCCTTGCAAAGGCGAGAGCAAACTGTAGCTATTGTAATGTAGAAAACATTTCCAAGGTGAGTTTGAGGTTTGCTATCAGCAGGCATATAGGGGATGTTGTGGTGGTTTGCAACAACTGAGTGGGAAGGGGAAATTCTATCAGAATCTTCCTTGAGGATATGCTGCTGGGAGCCATTCATCCTATTAGTGGTGAGCTCGTGTCTATGAAGGGATTTCTACATCCATTGAATACCTTGGTGTGATCATGAGAGTGACGAAGCTGTCGCAACCCCAGGAAAATGGAGATATGCTGCCGGGAGCCGTCTTGGGTGTAAGCTGTGAGTGGGTTGAATTTGTTGTGGTGGAAATGGTGCTTTCCAAATAACATGATACTATCGTTTTGATCTTGAAAGAGAGGACCATAGGTGTTGTGGTTTGGTGGCTTGTGTGCACTACCTTGCATTGATGAGGCCATTTGTTGGTGCCGTGGCAAGCTTTCACCCATCTCTCCAAATTTAAAAGGTATTTAGCACTCCCAACTTTTGGATTGTATTATGCAGAGTGGCTCAAGAGAGTACTTCCTTGCCCCATCATGATTTTCTAGATTGTTGGATTCTCAAGCTTGATGTAGATGATGAGGATTAATGAGACATGCATCACTCATCATGTAAATCTATAGCATGTGCATGTTTGCATAGCTTTTTTCCTAAAAGCTGGGTAACCTCAGGCAGTATGAAGGGGAGCTGATCTGCTGATTTCCAAATTAGGTATGAGGATGCTTGGTTGGAATACATTTATCTCTTTGACAATATGGATATATTCATGTGTTTTGTGGAGGCTTTGGACCTAGTATGGCAGGTGAGAGTGGTTAGACACATATGTGAGATATGCAAAAGGCATATACTACTATGCAATTCGGCGGGAGACCAAATCGTTGAAGAAGGTTTTCTTGGGAGCTAGCTGATTCAGTCAAGGATGTCTGAAATAGTGATGAAAAAGATGCAGTCATGAAGGAGGGTATCATGGACTCTAGCTTTGATATGATATCTTGCATATTATATTGCATTTTTCAAAAAAGGACATATGATATTGCACGATATATCTGTAAGGGACCCACACACAGACCACGACATAGCAAAACACATGGAACCCACACACAGTTCACGACATAGGGCCGACGTTTTATTCATAGCAAAACACATGGAGAAAAAAACATCTCTTGTAGAGACCATACAGATTATTTATTTACAACATAGTGGGGCAAAACGACTACACTATAGAAAGGCCTCGCCACTAAGATCATGCCGTGGGGGAACGGGTATAAATTCTTCCCCTTCCCTCACAGCTCTGAGGAATTCAGTGGCCCTCTCCTTAGAGGAGTTGATATACGGATCGTTGGGTTCGACGTCCGTTGGACTTTCCTCAACAAAGATAGGATTGGCCAGACCACCAAGTTGGTTGCTTGAGAGGTTATGAAACTGCTCCTCCAATTGGCCATCTCTATGCTCTATTAGCTCATCTTTCTCTTGATTCTCATTGTTTTGAGAAAGTACCTGGCTGCTTCCCCCACAATGTAGTGATCACAGAAGAAGACCTTTCTCATATCTCAGATATCAGCTAAGTCTAGAGTTTTGAGACTTTTCCAAATAGCTCGAGCTCTAGCAGAGTCCATGCCGTTCCCAGTTTTAGGAATTATCCATTGTGCACTAGGGAAATATTTACCACTTCTCATCATCTTCAAGAGTGTGATGCCAAGAGTGATAAACCACTTATTGAGAATATATTTTTCCATGTAGATGAAAGCTCGCTCAAACACATTTATTAGTGTCAGGCATACCTGGTTTTTGAGGTCTCCCTGACCGAACTCCACATTCAGTGTCCTTCCTCTGGACATCTCATCTATAGACACATTATGAGCATGAAAACGAAAATGAGGTTAGTGTAGATCCTTGAGACAATAACCCACCATTCACTGGAATGTGTGCATTTTAATCTGGCTAAGTCCCCGGCACATGACAATCTGGCGAAGTGTGCATTTTAATCTGGCGAAGTGCCCGGCACATGACAATCGCTCCGAGGGGCTTGCTCACATTCCACATCACGTGCTGCTTGACTCACTTACCAACAGCAATGATAGAAGTAGACAGGATGCGAGCCACCATCTAAAAGTGCAAATGGTGAAGCGTTCCACCTCTTTCAAGGGAGAAAAATGCTTTTGTACACTGTTATCGAGAAAACTCGACCAGGTTATCCCAGAAAGAAGTGCTGACATCTGTGTTGCCGATGCCAATGGTCATAGACACCTCGAGCATCTTCAGATTGCCACGAGTTGGGAACTTCGGACAGGGAGGAGCATTGGTCGAACGACCAGTTCATGAAACGGATAAGTCCTCCACCTTCTTTCTCTTTGTCATGGCACACAATGTGTCGCTGCTGCCTGCAATCCACATACACATACAATCGAAGATTGAACGCACAATATTATACATGTAAAACTAAACAACACAACACAACACAACAACACCTAAAGAACGGGCTCTCTGTTTGACACCCTTGAGATTCTATAAACCAGCCAAGCCTTTGGGCTATGTGAGGATGCGAGGAGGAATATTTTCCTTGTTGGCCTCACATAACGTGGCTTTACAAGGAACAGGGTTGACAATCGGAGGCATGGAGGCCGCAAAAATGCCAGCAAGCACGAAAGGTGGGGGTACCACCACACAGAGAGGACCATACATGCAGGAGAAGACTCCCTTTTTTACGCACACGCTTGGAATGACCCATGATAGTAGAGCACGTTGACATAGCCCAAATTCCATGGACACAGTCTGCCCAGAAGCAGTAGATATAGCTTATCAAAAGGCACCAAACATAGCAACATGATGCCAATATAAGGGCAATGCAGCGCATCCAGAGAACTCCAACCTGCATCGAGAAGGCGAATCCCAGTGAGGCGTGAAGGGCGTGCACCCCTGGTTCGTGCATCTAGAAAACTCCACAGAAGAACCTGCATCGAGAACACAAATCCCGGTGAGGCGTGAAGAGCATGCACACCTACGAAGTAGAAGTTCCATTGAGAAGGATAATCCTGGGGAAGCATGAAGAGCATCCAGAGAACTCCACCCTATATCAAGAACACGAATCCTGGAGACTCATGAAAAGCATGCAGAAGATGATGCTGACAAGTGTAAAGAGCACATGCTACTCGCACGTGTCAGCATCATGCACTCTTTGAATTTTCAATTAAGGGTAAAAAATGGAATCGATGTCGCATCATATTTGCTAATTAAATAATACGAGCCCAAAACATCATTTGTGCACATATTTGCAGCAGTTGATGCTAAGCCTTTGGAGATGGTAGATGAAGATACCCAGACAAATGGTTATGATGTAATAGAAAGCTATGATTTGTATGATATAGAGAGTTTGAAAGCCACCCAAGACTTCGATGACTGGAATGTTGTGAAGAGTAACTAATTGTGTGCATGTGGAATGTGTTTGGTTTGAGAAGGCTTATATGCTGGAGGAACAGCATCATGCTTACATGGATGTTTGTAGTACTTTTTCTATGCCCAAGGTCTCTCGTAATGGTCTGGATGAACAGATCTTTAACGATGGAGAGGTAGGGGCATAGGCATTAGTTGCTAGTATTAGTTGAGGAGAAACCAAAGGCATGAGGAGGACATTAGGTAAAAAAATTAAACTGCAAAGCTTTAGGCTTTGAACCTTAGAGAGAAATGGCTTCATTGCATTGCCGACAGTTGTCGCCAATTTTGAAAACCATATGGATGATGGTATCGACCCATATTAAAACTAATTGTCAGGCAATTTGGGAGCCCTAGAAATAACATGATACTATATCGTTTTGATCTTGAAAGAGAGGCTCGAATACCATAGGTGTTGTGTTTTGGTGGCTTGTGTGCACTACCTTGCAGTGATGAGGCCATATGTTGTTATCGTGGCAAGCTTGTACCCATCTCTCCAAATTTAAAAGGTATTTACCACTCCCAACTTTTGGATTGTATTATCGAGAGTGGCTCAAGAGAGTACTTTCTTGCCCCCCTCATTTTATCATGATTATCATCTAGATTGTTGGATTTTCAAGCTTGATGTAGATGATGAGGATTAATGAGACATGCATCACTCATCATGTAAATTTATAGCATGTGCATGTTTGCATAGTTTTTTTCCTTTCTCTTTAGAAACTGGGCAATCTTTGATATAATCATGTATTTGATGTTTCAACTTGTCAGTGTTTACATTTGCTCATGAATGATGATGTAGAGGTGGTGTTGTTTCTTCGTTGTGGTTTTGCTGGTGTTGTGGTCCTAGTATATTATTTTTTCTAATGTGGTGTTTTGGGACGGAGCTATAGAGGGAGGCTTTTCCCAAAGCATCAACGTGAACGAGATAAGGCCTACATGATATATGTAAGCGAAATAGAAGGAACTAACCACACTTTATCACCTAGTCAACAACTCTTTCTAGATCAGTTCAAAGACTCTTTTGTGCTGATGATCTGCCCCCAGGTCTACCTACATCTCCTCTAGAAGACAACACAATTAAGATCATCCCTTGGTAATTGACCACCACACTAAGATCCTTATAGAAAAAATCAAATTCAGAGATTCAACGACAAATAGAAGAACTTTTAGATCGAGGACTCATAAGGTATAACAGTTCTTTTGGTTTTGACCGTGCGTCCGATTGACGAGAAAAGATGCAGGGGGGAAGAGAGCTTGAGCTCTTGCAAGCACACACACTCAAAAAACCCTAATAGAGAACACACAAGGTGAGAGGCTGAAAATCTTCTTCTTCACTCAACACTCAACACACAATATACAAAGATAAGAGTACACATAATATGAAAGGTACTCAACCAATACATGCGAGGGTTCTCTATAGTGTGAACCCAACTAAATGAGCTGGCGCTATAACTATGCCAGTCTCTAGAATGGCTGTCACACAGCCTGTCATCCCACTGGCCGCATATCAGCCATGATCTCACCAACCATGCCAGTGGTGTAAGTGTGGGGCCTATCCCCCAGGCGGGTCATCAGTGTCCACCACCTCACTAGACGAGCTCGATATCTCAACACTCCCCCTCGAGCTCAACTCCATCTCATGTACACCAAGCAAAGCCCTGAATCTGTGGAGCTTCTCTGTACCCAATGCTTTGGTGAAGATGTCAGCTACCTGATCCTCTGTGCTGACACAAACAAGGTCAAGGTCTCCTGCCAAGACCTTCTCTCTGACAAAATGGTAGTGGACCTCTATATGCTTCGTGTGCGAGCATGAAAAACTGGGTTCCTGGCCAACTGTATACTACTAATGTTGTCACAGAAAATGACAACTTGTCTATCCACTGATAGACCCAAATCTCCAAGTAGCTTTCACAACCAAGCTACCTCACATGCTGCCATAGCAGCATGTGAGGAGCTGCCATAGCAGCTCCTCTGTACTAGATAGAGCAACCATAGGCTACTTCTTGCTGCTCCATAGTACAGAGGAGCTGCCTTAGCAGCTCCTCTGTACTAGATAGAGCAACCATAGGCTACTTCTTGCTGCTCCAAGTCACAGCAGCACTCCCCAAGGAAAACATGAAGCCACTGGTAGATCTTCTATCTGAGATACTACCAACCCAATCAGCATCTGTGTACCCATGTACACATATCTCTGTCCCAGTCTCATAGAATAGTCCACAATGCAAGGTAGACCTCACATACCTCAGTATGCGTCTCAATGCATCCAAATGCGATTTTCGTGGAACCTGCATAAACTGACTCACCAACCCAACAACATAGCTCAAATCTGGTCTAGTGATCGTCATGTAGATCAAACTTCCTACTATGCACCTATACATAGTAGGATCCTCCAAAATCTCTTCTGAATCTGCACTCAATTTGCCATTCTGATCCAATGGCACGGAAATAGGCTTACAGTCTGTCATACCATACTTGGACAACATGTCCAAGCCATACTCTCTCTGCAGTAATCCAATACTATGTGGTGACCTAATCACCTCAATGCCCAAGAAATATCTGAGCTCCCCCAGATCTTTCATCTCAAACTTCTATCTAAGCAAGATCTTTACATCAAAGATCTCTGCATCATGGTCCCTCATAATGATCAAGTCATCTACATAGATGACAACAAGCACATCCCCTCTATCACCATGTCTCACATACAGTGAGAAATCTGCATTGGCTACATGAAAGCCAATAGTGACAAGATATTCAGAAATCTTGTCAGACCATGCTCTTGGTGCTTGCTTTAAGCCATACAAGGCTTTCTTCAACCTGCAAACATGCTCGGGGTGACTCACATCCTCATAACCGGGTGGCTGCAACATATATACCTCTTCCTGCAAATCCCCATGCAAGAATGCATTCTTTACATCCATCTGATGTAAAGACCATTGCTTTGACGCAACCACTGCTATCACAACTCTCACTATTGCCATCTTGGCAATTGGGCTGTTTCTTCATAGTCAATGCCATATGTCTGCGCATATCCTTTGGCTACCAATCTAGCCTTATACCTGTTTATGCTTCCATCACCATTATGTTTTACTTTGTACACCCACTTGCATCCAATGGCTTTCTTGCCTTCAAGCAATTGCACTAAATCCCAAGTCTCATTTCCATATAGTGCATCCATCTCCTCATCCATAGCTTTCTCCCAACACACATTTCCAACAGCCTCATCAATGCATGTGGGCTCTACAACCTGCACAACCTTTGCCATATATGCATAGTGATGTGCCACATAACCATCGTAGGTAAACCTTTGCACAGGGTTTTTCACTCTCCTAGATCTTTGTAGCTTTTCATTCATGGCTTCCATAGCCTTCTTTACACCAGGTGTTCTCATAGCTGGGATCCCAAGCTCCTCATCAAGGCTTATATCTGAGCCACTAGACTCTCCATCAACATGAGAATGCCCTGCAGAAATGTCAGGCATACCAAGGGGCTCAACCACTTTCTCTTTTCCTTTACGTGATGTACTAATCACATTTGTAGGACTGTTATTGTGACGCAGCCTGCCACTCCATGGTCTGTGAATAGACCCACTAGATGAGGACTCTCCTGGTCCACTCAAAGACTGTGATTGCTGACGCATTCTGTGCAACCACACTTCCACTCACATCAGTCCCAAAACAGCTTCTTTTTCAGCAGCATACCAGCTGCTCATCTCATCAAAGACAACATCCCTGCTTACCCTCAACTCACATGTAGCAGGGTTATAACACCTGTATCCCTTTTGCTCAAGGGAATATCCAATAAACACACATTTTTCAGCTTTTGGATCCGGCTTAGTTCTCAGCTCATCTGGCACATGCACATATGCAATGCATCCAAAGACTTTCAGATGAGACAAATCAGGTTTTCTGCCAGTAAACCTCTCCTCTGGAGTTACATCATGTATGGCTGCAGTTGGAGTCCTGTTCATGATGTATACTGCTGTAGAAACAGCCTCAGCCTAATAGCTATGCGGCATATCCTTCTCTTCCATCAATGCTCATGCAATCTCAGCAATGTGCCTGTTTTTTTGCTCATCTCAACAACTCCATTTTGCTGCGGAGTGTATCTGCATGTAAACTATCTCCGAATACCATTCTTCTCAAAAATTCAAAGAACTCATTGGAGAAGTACTCTCCCCCTCCATCTGACCTTAGGCACTTTACATATTTCCCTGTTTGCTTTTCAACCAAAACTCTGAAATTCTGAAAGTGAGTGAACACCTCACTCTTCTCCTTCATGAAATATACCCACACTTTCCTTGTGTGGTCATCAACAATGAATGTCACATAATACCTACAGCCTCCTATAGACATGGTCTTCGTAGGATCCCATACATCTGAATGCACAACATCTAGTGCATTTCTGCTCACATATCTGTTACGTGGAAATACATGCTTTGTTTGCTTTCCAAATTGGCATGCTTCACATATTCTCTGCATACCTTCCACTTTAAACTTTGGTAGCCCTATCACAATTCCTTTAGTCTGCAGAGACTTCATTCTCTGCACATTCACATGTCCAATTCTTTTATGCCAAATGTCTGTGTTTGCAACAATTCCTGAACCTTTTGCAAACATCGCAGCACTCATTTTAGGCATGTCTACATTCAACGTAAACATTCTATCCACTCTGTTGCCTTTTGCAACCAACCTGCACTTGTCTTTAAAGTCTTCAACATAACAACCACCATCAGGGTTAAACTGAACCTGCAAACCCTGCTCAATCATCTGGCTAACTGAAACCAGATTCTTTGTTATGTTCGAAACGTGAAGTACATCTGCAAGGTACTTCACTTTGCCATCCTGCATAGACAATGGCACATCTCCAACATGGGCAATTGGATGAGCAGTGTCATCCCCTGTTTCCACAAAACCTGGTCTTTCAAGGTTTTTCATCTCCTTGAACCACTCCCCATGACTTGTCATGTGGTTCGAAGCACCTGAATCCACATACCATACATCATCTTTTTGTGCTGCTTCAACATTTTCAGACATGGCATTCACGACATGCTGCATAACAAACAACCTTTCATTATCCTCATTGTTTCTCCTTGAGGATGCATAGTTGTTCTGCTACACTTTCCCATTTTGCATGTCAGCCTGCTTCTTATAACATTCTGCCTGCACATGTCCAGGCTTACCACAATAAAAGCATTCACGTGCATCATTATATTGCCTTTGCCAATTTCTACGTCCTCTTTGACTCCCCCTGCCTCTGAATTTGCCTCTTCCACACCTGTGTGTTGTTGATGTTGTTGTGTATTCTGGGACTGTTGTTGTTGCTGCTCTGCTGCTGGCCATAATTCTGATTACTTGTTCGGTCACCTCCGTGACCACGTCCACGGCCTCCTCTACCTCGTCCTCTTCCTGAACTTGTGTAAAAGGCCTGTTGCTCTCAACTGTTTTTGTTTTGTGAAGACTGTTGGTCTTCACCCAAGCTCTTCTCTTCTATAATCAGCACAGACACCAAATCTGTAAAGTTGGAAATGTTTTCCCGAGTCTGAATAGACGTCTTGAATGCCTTGTATTGTGGCCCGAGACCACGTAGACAGACTTCCACCTTATCATCATCATCTACTGACACACCAATAGATGCAAGGGATTCCACAATACTCTTTATCTTCAATGCATAGTCATTCATAGACATGCTCTTTTTCTCAACAGTATGAAGTTCATTCTTCAACTGTATCTTACCAAGGTGTCCCACGCCTCCTTGGGGGACTTGGCATCCTGAATGTGCCCAATCATGGTGTCTTGTATACTAATGGAGAGCCAATACATAACTTTCCTGGCTCCTTGGTTCCAGTCTTTAAACTCTTTCACATCTGCCAACAGTCAGATTTATGTCCGGTATCTCCGGTGCCTCTTCATGCTCACCTTCTATGTAGTCCCAAGAGCCCTTTCCCATCAGGAAATTTGTCAATCTGAACCTCCAAGCATGTAAGTTGTTCTTATCAAGCTTCTCAGCCATAATCTGGGTTATGCCATCATTTGACATCTTGCCAGACACACAATATAAATAGAAACAGCACTTTGGTTTGTCCTGCACAAACTGCTGTATTTTCTGCAGCGGTACTGTAGTACTCTCAAATGTCACAACCAGTGACTTTAATATGTATACATACACCCAATGGCAACTGTTGACCTCTTTGCAGCACACATTGTGTCTGCACAGCCAATCTGTCTTCCTGCAGTTTATGAAGTTTTCACTTCATATGGAAGGTTTGAGTGAGGAGTACAAATTGAGGAAGTTTATCAAAGGGCTGCAAAACAACATCAAGTAGGATGTGGATGCTCAAAGGCCTGACACCATCAAGGAGGCCATGCTTCTTGTTGCGAAGATCTATGAGGCAAAATATACACATGCTGGTGGATCAAGGAATGGATGTAGGGCTGATATTGGCACTCCAACTTTCGGGCAAATCTTCAAGTGGAGTTGCTTATCACACAGATCCTCCTAGATTCCCAACCGTCTATGGAAGAGGTGGAAGAGGAAATTTCAGATTTAGTAACACTTTTTCTCGACCTCCAAATGGTGATGGGAAGCAAGTTGATGCAAAAGCATCCAACAAGGGTAAGGTTTTGGGAGAAGATCATGTTAATGACTTGAAGGACAAGGGTTTGTGCTTCAAGTGCGGTGACAAATAGAACAAGGATCATTGGAAGAAACATGATTCTCACCGAATCTTGCCATGAAGACATTAGGGGGGATGTGGATGAGTATGAGTATGAGGAGTACTTTGAAGATACAAACAATGAAGTTGAGGATGTAGAGAAGGATGGTGAATTTCCCTTTGATCTAGGTGGATTAAAAGAGGGAGATGTTGACTATCATGATGGACTACTGTTTGGGGTAGACCTTAGGCGGATTATTTTTTCAAGTTATATGTATGGATTTTTGGTATTTTTGGTATTTTTGGAAGTGGGCTAGCTTTGGGATCTTGGAAGGTAGAGAGTCGTGGGGAAGTCTATATAGTTGGAGCCGTTTTGTTCAGTGGTACATGAATATGGTTCTTGGTGGATTTTATGTGTAGCTATGGCGGATTCTGTAGTAATGACAATACAGTTGACATATTTTGTGCTTCATCTCTTCTAGTCATTTTCATTCTGTATTCTGTGTATTGAGAGTGGTGCAAGTGCAGCAGTGTTGTGTGAGACATGTGTGTAGAGTTGTAGTGAAATTCAGAGTAAGATGAAACTGTGTTGGCTTGTCAGAGTGAGTGTCATTGTGAAATGTCAGACCTAGGAATGGAGAAAAACTAATTTGCTCATGCAACAATAAACACTGGCGATCACGGTGACGAGTGTTCATGGTCGAGTTCACTTTCTTCTGTTAGAAGGACGGGTGCCAAGAAGATGCAGAGCAGCAGTACAAGTGATGGTTGTAGAGGTGGTTATGTTTTCTTGGAAGTCAAATGCTAGGCGCGGTAGTTCGGGCTGGAGAATTCGCAGCAATTTCTTCATTCATATTTCACAAGGTGGGCAGCGAGGCAGCAAGGTTTGCAGCAAGCAGAAGATGATTGGAATCAAGAACGAGGTGACAAAATTGGATTCGAGGGTCAACAAATCTGATTTGCAGACAAAAGTCAAAATTTGTAGTCAGTTCTACAGTCAAAATTCAAAAACAATATCTAAATCACAGATGACATTTGATTTGCAGACTGAATCTGCTTTGTAGCCCCCAGAAGGTAACTTTTTATGGCAATTTTTTCAAGGAGAAATCATAATATTATCAATTTAAAATATTTCAATCAATTTTAAGCAGCCAATTAAATGAACTTTGCGGATCCCGGTACAGCATCCGTGGCTCTCCGTTTAGCAAATTTAATGGGTCTCGGATTGGTGTAATGCATCTTTCTTGAGGGCTGAATATGATTGTTGTATTTTAATTATGTGAGTGTGTCATGGGGGGTAAGAAGAAGAAGAAAAAATGTGAGGTGTGCATGAGTCGGAAGCATGAGGTGGTAGAGGATTGTCCGTGTGCAATTGATGAGTGCTCAAAGGGAGATGCATGTAGAAAATGGTGTATGGTTGACCTATGCACAAAGTTTCATAAAATTATCCATAAAGTGCATAGAGCATCAGCTTGGGAGGAAATGAAGAATGCATTGGGAAGGTTAGATGACTTTGAGGATGTCTTGGAGAGTGCATATGAATGGTTAGCTAATCACAAAGGAGACAGCTGAAAGTCATGTTCCAGTAGGAAAAGCATTGGGAAGTTACAAAAAAGATGTGAGAAGTTGAGAGATGCATATGCGGATGAGTTTGAAGGGGAGTCAAGTGATGATGATGACATTTGGATTGGCATGGAGTTTGAAAGTCATCAAGTGGGAGTACCAAAGATGGTGGAGAAGGAGGTGCAAAAGGAGCTTGGCCACGAGAGTCTCAAAGAGCCCTTAGTAGATACCCCTAATCTACCACTAGAGTATGCTCATGCAGTGACTGTGGAATTTCTGTCAAACATATCTACACAAGAGAATTTGCAGTTGGAAGATGTTGCGGGATCGATACATGAATCCCATAAACAGATTTTGAACTTAGAAACCCAAAGTGCTGAATAAACCTTACAGGAGTTTACACATGCTGATCGTGATGGTTTGCGAATTCAAGCAAAAAGTCAGACCATTGTGTTTGATGTTGCCGATGATCACGGAAATCAAACTTTTGATTTTGAATGTTTTGAAGGACATATTTTGATGTCACAAGTTGATATTCAACAAGGAGATGTTTCAATTGCAGAGAGAATTTGAACAAGCGGATTGCTTTTTGTTTTGGACTGAATTGGGCTGAATCAGATAAAGGTCTTATCGATCAGATTGAGCACGGGGATTGTCAAGAGCAAGTCATTGAAGAGTATAAAGCAAGTTTGACAAGTTTGGAGGATCAGCATATGATGTTTGACATGCAAGATGATGCAATTTCAAGCTTTAGCTCGATGGATGTGCATTCTGAACGAGATGTGGGACAGGTTGTTGTCAACCCAAACATACTTTTGTGAGAGGATGTGTGTTTTAAAGCTGATGAGCCAAAATAGAAGTGGATTCTTACAAAATGGGTTCTCAGATGTGGATGACGGGTTGTCAGAATTCAGATTTTCATATGTTTCCAGTTTTGTGGTTGCAAGTTGGGTTTAAAAGAATGCATTACAAGGTGAAATGTGATCAGAATTCACTGTTTTCAAATCAGATTTCACTGTTTTAGTGTCAAATTTCAAAGGATGATGAAGAGGAAATTCTATCAGGTTCAGAAAAATTGCCCAAAGGTGTGAAATATGTAGATGACACTTTGTATAGTTCAGAACTAATGTCAGTTCAGACAGAAAAAACAGATCTTGGAGGATTTTTTGATTATCAAGGGGCAGACTTGTACCTAGTTTTGCAGAGGACAAAACAGCTGAAATATGCTATTTCAAAGGTGGAGGATAGTCAGAGGATTGCTAATCCAATCTTAGATCATGCAAAAGTGTTAAATCGGATTCAGGAGGATTTTCAGAAAAAGATTTTACCGAATGATTCGACAAAAATTCTGCCAGGTGTTCAGGTGTTTAGAAAATTCCACCCCAAGTTTTGGAAGTATTTAGAAACTTCTTCTTTTCAAGGAGATTCAGATCAAAGACTGAGAAGTGCAGGGAGGAGGATTCAGAATTTAGATTTTCATGTGTTTGCAGACTTTGAAGTTGCTAATTGGGCAACGAAGAATGCATTATAGGATGCATAGTGATCAGTTTTTTTATGGTTTGTGGATCAGATCATATCTAAACAGGTTCAGAGGATTCCAAAGGATTATATGCGGATTATTTGCCTAGTTTTTATGAAATTTTTAGATTTCAGAGCAAACTTGGTTTGTATACACCTCAGTAGGTTTCTTGCATATTGGTGTCACATTTTCATATAGCAGATGGCCAAATAAACCTACAGGAGCTGATTGAGGCTGATTTTGATGGTTGGAGGATCCACGCGGAATGCCAAATTCATCAATGTGGGAAGTTGCAAAAGTTGTTGAGGGGGTCAAAGTTTTGGTTTTGAAGTGTCTCAATCTCTGTTTTTGCTGTCAAAGGTTCAATCTAATCTTAAATATGTTTTCATTGTGAAGAAAGTTGGTGATCAAATTGACTATTTGGCAGATTTGGGTTCAGATTTATTTGACAAAGGTTGTTTTGATAGCATTCAACTTGGAGGATGTCAAGTGCAGATATTTGATGGATGTGAAGCAAGTTTTACAAATCTGACTGTGTCACAACAGGTGTGGAAGATTAGATCGGATTCAAGGCAGAATTATGTGGTGAAATTTTCAAGTGTTCCAGAAGTGTTGTCTAATTTGCCAATCAAGTTTCTTTCATTCAGCTTGACAAGGGAGTATGGTTCGATTTTCAAAATGCGGAGGAAGCAATATTTCAATGAACGGATAGGAAGTCAGATCAGCAAAAAGTCAGTAGTGCAGCAGATTAGTCAGAAATCAGTAGAGCATTATGTTTCAAATGGAAAGTCAGCAGCGGCGGCGGATATGCAAAATTTCAAAGAGGAGGATGTTCAGATGGCGTTTATGCTCATTTTGTTTTATCTTTGCAAGATTCTTTGCTTGTCTAGTTTATGGAGGATCAAGGGATTGTGGGTCCAATGTCAGCCATTGGCTTAAGCCACTGAGCTATGCCAGGTTTTGTTCCAAGAACATGGAGTGATCACTTTTGAGAGTCGAAAGCTTGATGAGAAGGAAATCGTTATGCATGTCTATGATCAAGAGGTGTTGGCAATACTTCATGCAATAAAGAAGTGGCATCATTACTTGTATCGGAGTCATTTCTTGTAATGATTGATCATAGAGTGCTTCAATACTTCTTTTCTCAACCTACACTCTCTACCAAGCAAAGAAGGTGGGTGGATACATTGCAACATATGACTTTGAGATCTCTTACATGAAGCAGAAAGAGAATGTTGTGGTGGGGATGCATTGTCACACATAAGGACATGTAGATGCATGGAAATTTTGGAGGTACATAAAGATTGGATTTTGAATATCCAAGAAGAGTACCTATTGGATGAGGGAGTGGCACCATTGTGGCAGAATATTACACTGATCTACTACAAAGGCAAAGTCTACCTTGTACCTACATCAAGATACAAGAAGAGGGTGTTAGAAGAGATGCATTCTTCTCCATTGTTGGGGTATGTGGGGCTATTTAAGACCTTTCACAAGGGAATGCTAAAAGATGTGTATATGTTTGTGACAAGTTACTTGTCTTGTTAACAAAACAAAGATCCCACACATAAGCCCGGTGGTTTGCTTCAGCCTTTGCCTATTCTTGATGGAAAATGGACATAAATTTCCATGGATTTCATCATGGGGATTCCTCATACAAGGAGGGGATGGGGTAGCATATATGTGGTGGTATACCGCTTGACAAAAGTGGTATATGTGGTGGTATACCGCTTGATAAAAGTGGTGCATTTTATTCCTTCCAATGTCAGATTTCAACAAGGCGGCAAGGTTTGCAGCAAGCAGAAGATGATTGGAATCAAGAACGAGGTGATGAAATTGGAGTCAGAGGGTCGACAAATCTGATTTGCACACAGAAGTCAGAATTTGTAGTCAGTTTTGTAGTCAAAATTCAAAAACAATATCTGAATCACAGATGACATTTCATTTGTAGACTGAATCTGCTTTGCAGCCAGAAGGTAACTTTTTATGGTAATTTTTTCAAGGAGAAATCATAATATTATCAATTTAAAATATTTCAATCAATTTGAAGCAGCCAATTAAATGAACTTTGCGAATCTCGGTACCACATCCGTGGCTCTCTGTTTAGCAAATTTATTGGGTCTCGGATTGGTGTGGTGCATCTTTCTCGAGGGCTGAATATGATTGTTGTATTTTAATTATGTGAGTGTGTCATGGGGGGTAAGAAGAAGAAGAACAAATGTGAGGTTTGCATGAGTCGGAAGCATGAGGTAGAGGATTGTCCGTGTGCAATTGATGAGTGCTCAAAGGGAGATGCATGTAGGAAATGGTGTATGGTTGACCTATGCACAAAGTTTCATAAAATTATCCATAAAGTGCATACAGCATCAGCTTGGGAGGAAATGAAGAATGCATTGGGAAGGTTAGATGACTTTGAGGATGTCTTGGAGAGTGCATATGAATGGTTAGCTGATCACAAAGGAGACAGGTGAAAGTCATGTTCCAGTAGGAAAAGCATTGGGAAGTTACAAAAAGCATGTGAGAAGTTGAGAGATGCATATGCAGATGAGTTTGAAGGGGAGTCAAGTGATGATGATGACATTTGGATTGGCATGGATTTTGAAAGTCATCAAGTGGGAGTACCAAAGATGGTGGAGAAGGAGGTGCAAAAGGAGCTTGGCCAAGAGAGCCTCAAAGAGCCCTTAGATACCCCTAATCTACCACTAGAGTATGCTCATGCAGTGACTGTGGAATTTCTGTCAAACATATCTACACAAGAGAATTTGCATTTGGAAGATGTTGCGAGATCGATACATGAATCCCATAAACAGATTTTGAACTTAGAAACCCAATGTGCTGAACAAACCTTACAGGAGTTTACACATGCTGATTGTGATGGTTTGCGAATTCAAGCAAAAAGTTAGACCATTGTGTCTAATGTTGCCGATGATCACGGAAATCAGACTTTTGATTTTGAATGTTTTGAAGGACATATTTTGATGTCACAGGTTGATATTCAACAAGGAGATGTTTCAATTGCAGAGAATTTGAACAAGCGGATTGCTTTTTGTTTTGGACTGAATTGGGCTGAATCAGATAAAGGTCTTATCGATCAGATTGAGCACGGGGATTGTCAAGAGCAAGTCATTGAAGAGTATAAAGCAGGTTTGACAAGTTTGGAGGATCAGCATATGATGTTTGACATGCAGGATGATGCAATTTCAAGCTTTAGCTCGATGGATGTGCATTCTGAACGAGATGTGGGACAGGTTGTTGTCAACCCAAACATACTTTTGTGAGAGGATGTGTGTTTTAAAGCTGATGAGCCAATAGAAGTGGATTCTTACAGAATGGGTTGTCAGATGTGGATGACGGGTTGTCAGAATTCAGATTTTCATATGTTTCCAATTTTGTGGTTGCAAGTTGGGTTTAAAAGAATGCATTACAAGGTGCAATGTGATCAAAATTCACTGTTTTCAAATCAGATTTCACTTTTTGAGAGTCAAATTTCAAAGGATGTTGAGGAGGAAATTCCGTCAGGTTGAGAAAAATTGCACAAAGGTGTGAAATATGTAGATGACACTTTGTATAGTTCAGAACTAATGTCAGATCATTTCAGACAGAAAAAACAGATCTTGGAGGATTTTTTGATTGTCAAGGCAGACTTGTACCTAGTTTTGCAGAGGACAAAACAGCTAAAATATGCTATTTCAAAGGTGGAGGATAGTTTGAGGATTGCTAATCCAATCTTAGATCATGCAAAAGTGTTAAATCGGATTCAGGAGGATTTTCAGAAAAAGATTTTATCGAATGATTCGACAAAAATTCTGCCAGGTGTTCAGGTGTTCAGAAAATTCCACCCCATGTTTTGGAAGTATTTAGAAACTTCTTCTTTTCAAGGAGATTCAGATCAGAGATTGAGAAGTGCAGGAGGAGGATTCAGAATTTAGATTTTCATGTGTTGCAAACTTTGAAGTTGCTGATTGGGCAACGAAGAAAGCATTATAGGATGCATAGTGATCAGTTTTTATGGTTTGTTGATCAGATCACATCTAAACAGGTTCAGAGGATTATATGTGGATTATTTGCCTAATTTTTATAGAATTATCAGATTTCACCGCAAACTTGGTTTGTATACATCTCAGTAGGTTTCTTGCATATGGGTGTCACATTTTTATAGCAGATGGCCAAATAAACCTACAGGAGGTGATTGAGACTGATTTTGATGGTTGGAGGATTCAAGCGGAATGCCAAATTCATCAATGGTGGGAAGTTGCAAAAGTTGTTGAGGGTCAAAGTTTTGGTTTTGAAGTGTCTCAATCTCTGATTTTGCTATCAAAGGTTCAATCTAATCTTAAATATGTTTTCATTTTGTGAAGAAAGTTGGTGATCAAATTGACTATTTGGCAGATTTGGGTTCACATTGATTTGACAAAGGTTATTTTGATAGCATTCAACTTGGAGGATGCAAGTGCAGATATTTGATGGATGTGAAGCAAGTTTTACAAATCTGACTATGTCACAACCAACAGGAGTGGAAGATTAGATCGGATTCAAGGCAGAATTATGTGGTGAAATTTTCAAGTGTTCCAGAAGTGTTGTCTAATTTGCCAATCAAGTTTCTTTCATTCAGCTTGACAAGGGAGTATGGTTCGATTTTCAAAATGCGGAGGAAGCAATATTTCAATGAACGGATAGGAAGTCAGATCAGCAAAAAGTCAGTAGTGCAGCAGATTAGTCAGAAATCAGTAGAGCATTATGTTTCAAATGAAAAGTCAGCGGATATGCAAAATTTCAAAGAGGAGGATGTTCTGATGGCGTTTATGCTGATTTTGTTTTATCTTTGCAAGATTCTTTGCTTGTCTAGTTTACGGATCAACAAGGGATTGTGGGTCCGATGTCAGCCATTGGCTCAAGCCACCGAGCTGTGCCAGGTGTTTGGGGTAGACCTTAGGCGGATTATTTTTTCAAGTTATATGTATGGATTTTTGGTATTTTTGGAAGTGGGTTAGCTTTGGGATCTTGGAAGGTAGAGAGTCATGAGAAGTCTATATAGTTGGAGCCTTTTTGTTCAGTGGTACATGAATATGGTTCTTGGCAGATTTTACATGTAGCTATGGTAGATTTTGTATGTAATGCAATTGATAGATTTTGTGCTTTATCTCGTCTAATCATTTTCATTCTGTATTCTGTGTATTGAGAGTGGTGCAAGTGCAGCAGTGTTGTGTGAGACATGTGTGTAGAGTTGTAGTGAAATTCGGAGTAAGATGAAACTGTGTTGGTTTGTCAGAGTGAGTGTCATTGTGAAATGTCAGACCTAGGAATTGTAAGATTCCTCCCCCAACCCCTTTTTGATGTCTAGTATCTTTCCCTGTAATCAATTCCCTCTTCAGAAATATAAGAGATCTCGTCTCTACCTGTTTTGACATAGAGAGAAAAAAATATTCTAGAGAGAGAATATTCAGATTTTTAATATTTTTGGATAGAAAAATATCTCATCTTAGTAAAATGAATTTCCCTGAAACAGAAATTCAAAAAGAACTTTCCAATGTGCAACTGGAATTAATTGGAAATGGGTATAAAGGACCTTAGCCTAAGGGTCTAGATTTTCAGAAATTCTTGGATTATGGTCCAATTAAGGTTCCTATGAGCCAATAAGATCAATCCATGTGTGGGGAGGAGATATGTAAGATTCCTCCCTAGCCTCTCAAAATGTCCAGCATATTCACTTGTAATCAATTCCCTCTTCAGAAATATAAGAGATCTTGTCTCTGCCTGTTTTGGCATAGAGAGAGAAAATATTCTAGAGTGAGAATATTCAGATTTTGAATATTTTTAGATAGAAAAATTTCTCATATTATTAAAATAAATTTCCTTGAAACAAAAATTCAGAAAGAACTTTCCAATGTGCAATTGGAATTAATTGGAAATGGGTATAAAGGACCTTAGCCTAAGGGTCTAAATTTTCAGAAATCTTGGATTATAGTCCAATTAAGGTTCTTATGGACCAATAAGATCAATCCATATGTGGGGAGGAGATAAATCCAAATTTGTAAAAGAAGATACCCAAAAATGAGTAAATGCTCACATAAGGTGAAGAGTTGAATATGTACAAGGTTTATTAATAAGAAACTATGAGTAATTTTAATAATATGAGATATTTTGGATATAATGATTCCATTTTGACACATATGTAAGGAAGGGGAGTCTCTTCAATTCTCACATAAGATGAAGAGTTGAATATGTACAAGGTTTATTAGTAAGAAACTATGAGTGATATTAAAAATATGAGATATTTTGGGTATAATGATTCCATTTTGACACATATGTAAGGAAGGGGAGTCCCTTCAATTCTCACATAAGATGAAGAGTTGAAAATGTACAAGGTTTATGAGTAAAAAACTATGAGTAATATCAAAATATGAGATATTTTGAGTATAATGATTCTATTTTTGACACATATGTAAGGAAGCGGAGGGCCTTCAATGAGGCGCCTACTTCACATGGGCAAATTGAGTTTTTTACCATAAAAAATTGAGATATTTTATTTCTCCTCTCTCCTCATTCAAGTCTAGTTCCAAAAAGTTAGCTTAACTGACCTAAAAATGGTCAAAAATTGACCAAACTGACTTGGAAAATTCTAGAATCAGTTTGTTTGGTTAGGAGCTCAATTTTTCCTATAAATAGAAGCCTCTCCCTTGTTAAAAAAGTATAGTGTTTAGTGCATTGTTACTCTATTTCACCCAAGCCAAGAACTATGAATTTATTAATAATTCATTAGTTTTTGATATTTCCCTCTTCCAAAGATTGGTTGGCCACTCTTGTTCAAACAAGAGTTGAACCCTCAAACCATCAAGCCAAAGGAAAGCTTTCAAAGTCATTAGTAAGTTGGTGATTCTTCTTTTCACTTATTTTATGATTTTTATGACTTTAATGGCTCTTATGTTTTATGTCTTCTCTAAAAATGTTATACCTCATTACAAAAAGGTATTTTCCCTCTCTTTCTAACAAAACCAACCATTCTCTATCCTAGGTGAATGGTTAATTAATTAATGTCAAGTTTTTATAATGATTATTTTATTATAAAAGTGTTACTTTTAGTATAATTGAATTTTATGCATAGAGGTATGCATATAAGATGAATATTTTATTATAAAAGTGTTACTTCTAGCATAATTGAATTTTATGCATAGAGGTATGCATAAAGGATGAATATTTTATTATAAAAGTGTTCCTTTTAGCTTAATTGAATTTCATGCATAGAGGTATGCATATAAGATGATTATTTTATTATAAAAGTGTTACTTTTAGCATAATTGAATTTCATGCATAGGTATGCATAATATAAGATGACTATTTTATTATAAAAGTGTTACTTTTAGCATAATTGAATTTTATGCATAGAGGTATGCATATAAGGTGACTATTTTATTATAAAAGTGTTACTTTTAGCATAATTGAATTTTATGCATAGAGGTATGCATATAAGGTGACTATTTTATTATAAAAGTGTTACTTTTAGCATAATTGAATTTTATGCATAGAGGTATGCATATAAGATGAATATTTTATTATAAAAGTGTTACTTTTAGCATAATTGAATTTTATGCATAGAGGTATGCATAAAGGATGAATATTTTATTATAAAAGTGTTACTTTTAGCATATTGAATTTCATGCATAGAGGTATGAAAAAAAAATATTTTATTGTAAAACTGTAAAGAAAAAAAATGATTATTTTATTATAAAAATGTTACTTTTATCATATTGAATTTTGTGCATAGAGGTGAAAAAAATAATAAATTATTATTTTATTGTAAAAATGTTACAAAAAAATATTATTATTTTATTATAAAAGTGTTACTTTTATCACATTTGAATTTCTTGCATAGAGGTATGCATAAAAGATGATTATTATATTGTAAAAATGTTGCTTTTATCATAATTGGATTTCATGCATAGAGGTATGCATAAAAGATATTTTTATACTAAAAGTGTGATTTTCATCACATAAATGGATTTTATCCCTAAATTAGATGCATAAGAAAAATTCTTTTATTCTAAAAGTGTAATTCCTACTAAATTGAATTTATGCATAAGAAGATGCATAAAAGATTAATTTTAATTCAAAAGTGTCATTCTCATTTAAAATGAATTTATGCATAGGAAGGTGCATAAAAGATTGATTTTTTTTTCGAAAGTGTTAGTCTCCTTAAATGGAACTTATGCATAATTAGATGCGTAAAGAAATCTTATGTCAAATATAAGAATTCCCTTGTATTCTATAAATAGATATGGGAAGGGATAGGATGTGATAAGAGATATATGAGATGTGATAAGATGCGATAAGATGTATATGAGGTGAGTTAGGATGTGATAAGATGAGTTAGGATGTGATAAGAGGTGTATGAGATGTGATAAGATACTTATGGGATGAGTTAGGATGTGATAAGAGGTGTATGAGATGTGATAAGATACTTATGGGATGAGTTAGGATGTGATAAGAGGTGTATGAGATGTGATGAGATGTGATAAGATACTTATGGGATGAGTTAGGATGTGATAAGATGAGTTAAGATGTGATAAGATACATATGAGATGAGTTAGGATGTGATAAGATGAGTTAAGATGTGTATGGAATGAGGTAAGAAGTGTATGTGATGGGATAAGATGTATATGAGATGAGTTAGGATGTGATAAGATGAGTTAGGATGTGATAAGAGGTGTATGAGATGTGATAAGTGGAGGTATGAATGAGGATGTGTGGAGGTGAATGTGGATGTATGAATGAGGATGTGTGGAGGTGAATGTGGATGTGGATGAATGGATGTAGATACAGATGTGGATGTATACATGTAGATGTAGATGTATGCATATAGATGTGGATGTATGGATGTGAATGTGCATGCAGATGTGGATGTATGAATGTGGACGTAGATGTGTAGAATAATGAACGTGAATGTGTATGGGAAGTAATGAATGTGGATGTGGATGTGGATGTGTAGAATAATGAACGTGAATGTGTATGGGAAGTAATGTGTCGTCGATATGAGTAAATGGATGAGAATGAATACACATTGAATGAGAATGAATGTGGATGTGGATGTGGATGTGTAGAATAATGAACGTGAATGTGTATGGGAAGTAATGTGTCGTCGATGAGAATGAATACACATTGAATGGAATGTGGATTAAGTAATGTGGATTGAGGAGGGATAATGTGGAAAGACGAGAGTTCGATATAGAAACTGTATTTTGTGACTGTTTGTAAATGACTGTTTTATGTCAAGAATGCTGGGGAAGCATTTTGACCGTCTTGAGGATTAAGGTCATGAAGACCGAACTGATAAAGTTGCAACTGCTGACGGAGAGTCAATGGAGCACGTCTCGCGTAGCAAGGTCGACCCCGAGGTCGTGACCAGCCTCGGTTCGATTTAAATGGTGAGCTTCCGGTACGGTGGATGAGGGACCAAGGAAGCGGCCTATGTTTTTATTATTTTTATTTTCATGCATAGAAGTATGCATAATGGATAAATTTTTATATCAAAAGTGTTACTTTTACCATTTTTATTTTCATGCATAGAAGTATTCATAATGGATAAATTTTTATATCAAAAGTGTTACTTTTATTATTTTTATTTTAATGCATAGAAGTATGCATAATGGATAAATTTTTATATCAAAAGTGTTACTTTTACCATTTTTATTTTCATGCATAGAAGTATGCATAAAGGATAAATTTTTATATCAAAAGTGTTACTTTTATCATTTTTATTTCATGCATAGAAGTATGCATAATGGATAAATTTTTATATCAAAAGTGTTACTTTTATCATATTTGAATTTCATGCATAAAGGTATGCATAAAAGTTGATTATTTTATTATAAAAGGGTGTCTTTTATTATATTGAATTTCATGCATAGGGGTATGCATAAAAGTTGATTATTTTATTATAAAAGTGTGACTTTTATCATAATTGAATTTCATGCATAGAGGTATGCATAAAAGTTGATTATTTTATTGTAAGAGTGTTACTTTTATCATTTTGGATTTCATGCATAGAGGTATGCATAAAAGATATTCTTTTTATACTAAAAATGTGATTTTCATCATAAATGGATTTTATGCATAACTTAGATGCATAAGAGAAATTCTTTTATTCTAAAAGTGTAATTCCTACCAAATTGAATTTATGCATAAAAGATTGATTTTAATTTCGAAAGTGTTAGTCTCCTTAAATGGAATTTATGCATAAATAAATGTGTAGAGAAATCTTATATCAAATATAAGAATTCTCTTAAAAAAGATATGAAATGTGATAAGATGTGATTAAGAGGTGTATGAGATGTGATAAGATTTGATAAGATGCGTATGGAAAGTGATAGGATGTGTGAGATCCCTGTTCCCCACCGAGCAACAATTTCGAGGTACTAGCAGCGGAAGTAGCACTTCTCGCACGGGACAGGATCCCACATTCGGGGCCTCGTCCACGGATATCCGGACAAGAGACTAATCCGTCGGTTTTTCAAAAACCGAGCCCGAAAAAACTTCCCTTACCCGGAAAGCATGGGCGATTCCACCAGGATAACTCTTTACTCTAACGTAGTCAAGATCATTACTGATCAAACCGATCCGACTGCACCTCTAACGGTACTTGGTCAGATCAAGGAAGAAACTTGCACTTGGATCATTGGGATCAACGCTTTTTTCCCCATCAAGAGGCACAGCTGTTGATTCCTATCCATAGAACAATTTACTATCCGGGTATTTACTTCATCTATCGCAATAATAGAATTTAAATCTCGATTTACGGATCCATCAGTCCAGCCTAACCCCATCCGATCCCATGGGTTAGCCAACCGCCCAACCACTGTAGTGATGGGATCCAATTTGGAATTTGGTTAGGTTTTGTCCCGGGTACCAAGGAAAAGAGTTCCAAGGCCCCCTAGCCAGAAGTTCATGCAAACATAAAACTAGCCACACCACTTACACACCCAATATGAAAATTGCCTTTTTCTTAGCATCAGTTAACTTTAAAACAATCCTTTAATGAAACCATAGTACCACTGATCACAATCTTCCAATTTATCCAGTTGATTCATAATTTTCCATCATTCCTTCATCAGAGTATCTATGGCATCATTGGCAACTAGAACGCTCACCACCTGTCCACACAGGGGCCTTTTCAATAGTTCCTAGCCCATAATACTCGGCAATATAATCACTTATAAAAATCAAGATGGACTCTCGTTGAAGATCAGCAAGATCAACCAACAGATCCATATAAAGAGCCATGGACTCATCCATTGAAGACCAGCAAGGTCAATCAACCAGATCCATGCCCGTTTTCACAAAACAACTCTTACTCCTTATTCCAATATCTTCCTCGACGCACGCGTGGGTATCCTGGGCGACCCAGAGCCCGAGCACCGTATGGTCAGCACCCTCTAGGATCCTTCGCAGGTGACCTAGCGCTTCACGCATAGGCCGCTTCCTTGGTCCCTCATCCATCGTACCGGAAGCTCACCATTTTAATCGAACCGAGGCTGGTCAAGACCTCGACCGACCTTGCTACGCGAGACGTCCTCCATTGACTCTCCGTCAGCAGTTGCAACTTTATCAGTTAGGTCTCCACGACCTTAATCACAAGACGGTCAAAATGCTTTCCCAGCATTCTTGACATAAAATAGCCATTTACAAACAGCATTTACAAACAGTTTACAAATACAATTTCTATATTAACTCTCATTTTTCCACATTATCCCTCATATAATCCACATTACTTATTCCACATTCCATTTATATGTATACTCATCCAATCACATCATTTTTCATCTATTCACTTCAAATTCCTTCACATCACATATCATAATTTCACATCCATATCCACATCCATACATCCACATCCACATCCACATTCACATCCATACATCCACATCTACATGCTTACCTCCATTTTCACATCCTCATCTATACGTCCACATCCCATATCCACATTCATACATACACATCCACATCCATATCCATACATCCACATCCACATTCATACATCCACTATCACGTCCTCATTCATACATCCACATCCACATACATACATACATCCGCATCCACATTCCCATTCACATCTATACATCCACATCTACATCCACATACATACATACATCCACATCCACATTCCACATTCACATCTATACATCCACATCTACATCCACATCCACATACATCCACATCCACATTCCCATTCACATCTATACATCCACATACATACATACATCCACATCCACATTCCACATTCACATCTATACATCCACATCTACATCCACATTCATATACATCCACATCCACATTTCCATTCACATCTATACATCCACATCTACATCCACATATATACATACATCCACATCCACATTCCACATTCACATCTATACAGCCACATCTACATCCACATTCACATCTATGCATATACATCTTCATGCATACATCCATTTTCACATTCTTACATCCACATACATTCATCCATTTCTACATTTCCATTCATATACCCTCATATGCCTTCACATCTATTCTTTTTCATCACATCCATTCTCGCCCTATCACAACCCATATACATCTTATCTCATTTCATACACTTCTTATCTCATCCCATACACATCTTATCACATCTTAACTCATCTTATCACATCCTAACTCATCCCATAGGTCTCTTATCACATCTTAACTCATCTTATCACATCCTAACTCATCTTATCACATCATAACTCTTCTCATATACATCTTATCACATCTCATACATCTCTTATCGCATCCTATCCCTTCCCATATTTATTTATAGAATATAACGGAATTCTTATATTTGATATAAAATTTCTTTACGCATCTAATTATGCATAAATTCCAATTAAGGATACTAATACTTTCGAAATAAATATCAATCTTTTATGCATCTTCCTATGCATAAATTCATTTTAAATGAGAATGACACTTTGAATTAAAATTCAATCTTTTATGCATCTTCTTATGCATAAATTCAAGTTAGTAGGAATTACACTTTTAGAATAAAAGAATTTCTCTTATGCATCTAATTTATGCATAAAATCTATTTATGATGAAAATCACACTTTTAGTATAAAAATATCCATTATGCATACTTCTATGCATGTAAATAAAAATGATAAAAGTAACACTTTTGATATAAAAATTTATCCATTATGCATACTTCTATGCATGAAAATAAAAATGATAAAAGTAACACTTTTGATATAAAAATTTATCCATTATGCATACTTCTATGCATGTAAATAAAAATAATAAAAGTAACACTTTTGATATAAAAATTTATCCATTATGCATACTTCTATGCATGTAAATAAAAATGATAAAAGTAACACTTTTGATATAAAAACTTATTCTTTATGCATAATATAAAAATTTAATTTCTCCATGATTATAATGAAATCCTTTCAATTAATCTAGGATGATAATTCCTAGAATATGGTAGGAAGTCCTCTTTTTATGCTTTGAATGAAATTATTTTATGCGTAATTTTTATAAAAATTTTGCCATAGCTACGCTGCTATGACTGATAAATCTCAATTTTTCTAAGGGATAAAGCTTATCATTAAGGAAACAATTAGAATGGTCTCTAATTGGATCATCAATCCATAATGGATTGAATCATCAATATGCATAAACTAAAAGCATAGAAAAAAGCCATTAATTTAGCCTCAAGCATAGCTTAATCTTGGATTAAGGAAAAGCTTTATGAAAAGCTTCATTTGGATTGAGAATGGGTCATGAGTATGACCATTTCTTGAGTGAGAGAGAGAAATTATATAAAAACCATTAGAATTTAAACATAAATGGAAATTAACTTCAATAGCATTTATTAAATTATGTAACTCTTCACTACTATTCACCAATTAACTTCAATAGCATTTAAAAAACCATACCAATTAAGCTTCTCAAGCTTGAGAGGTGAGAAGAGAGAAACATTGAGAAATTATAGAAAAGATAATTATTCACTAATTACCTTACAAATTGCTTGATTCTTTGTTCACGGTAGAGGCCCCCAACCAATCAATTGTTGGTTAAGTATGTTGATGGAGCCACTAATGGGGATTGAAGAAAGAGGGAAGCTCCAAAAACTAGTGAATTATTAAATGAATTCACAGTTCTTGGCTTAGGTAGAGTAGAGTAACGATGCATAAACACTATATATTTTTCAACAAGGGGGAGGCTTCTATTTATAGGAAAAATTGAGCTCCTAACCAAACAAACTGATTCTAGAATTTTCTAAATCAGTTTGGTCAATATTTGACCATTTTTAGGTCAGTTAAGCTAACTTTTTGGAACTAGACTTGAATGAGGAGAGAGGAGAGATGAAATATCTCAATTTTTATGAGTTTAAAACTCATTTAAGCATGTGAAATATGCACCTCCTTTAAAGAACTCCCCTTCCTTACATATGTGTCATAATGGAATCATTATATCCAAAATATCTCATAGTTTTAATATTGCTCATAGTTTTTTACTAATAAACCTTGTACATTTTCAACTCTTCATCTTATGTGAAATATGCACCTCCTTTAAAGAACTCCCCTTCCTTACATATGTGTCATGATGGAATCATTTTAATATTGCTCATAGTTTTTTACTAATAAACCTTGTACATTTTCAACTCTTCATCTTATGTGAGCATTTACTCATTTTTGGATACCCAAAATATCTCATATTTTTAATATTGCTCATAGTTTTTTACTAATAAACCTTGTACATTTTCAACTCTTCATCTTATGTGAAATATGCACCTCCTTTAAAGAACTCCCCTTCCTTACATATGTGTCATAATGGAATCATTTTAATATTGCTCATAGTTTTTTACTAATAAACCTTGTACATTTTCAACTCTTCATCTTATGTGAGCATTTACTCATTTTTGGGTATCTTCTTTTACAAATTGGATTTATCTCCTCCCTACACATGGATTGATGCTATTGGCCCATAGGAACCTTAATTGGACCATAATCCAAAAATTTCTGAAAATCTAGACCCTTAGACTAAGGTCCTTTATACCCATTTCCAATAAATTCTAATTGCACATTGGAAAGTTCTTTTTGAATTTCTGTTTCAGGGGAACTTATTTTAATAAGATGAGATAATTTTCTATCCAAAAATATTAAAAATCTGAATATTCTCTCTCTAGAATATTTTCTCTCTCTAGGTTAAAACAGTTAGAAACAAGGTCTTTATATTTCTGAAGAGGGTGTCCTTGGCTGCACCAGGATGAAAGTCTCTCAGTCATTGCTATGTACGCGGGCATGCGAGACACACAACAGTTACAGGGGAAGATACTAGACATCAAAAGGGGAGTTGGGGGAGGAATCTTACATTCTACCCCACTTAAAAAATGCGAGATGTCCTCATCTCGCAAACTGGGATAATTTCACAAGATGCACGAATTATGAGACTTAGAGAAAAATTTAAATCAGGATTAACCACCAAGAAAAAGTCTCAAAGAGAGCAAGATTCAAGATAAGAACAAGATTTAAACTTTATTCATTCTCAGAACTTATACAATAAAGATAGAAGAACTCTTTACACTTCCATAAGCCCGTCCATCATATGATCACAAAAGCAGCACTCACAAGCTGCGCATGTATAAGGTAACTCATTTATGGGAATAATTATGTTGGTTATTGCTGCACCTATCTCAGTGGTATGAGGTTATCTAACAAAAGGACCTCTGAGAGGTAAGCCAAAAACGGGGTAAAGGCATATCTTCTCATGAGGAAGAAAACACGCCAGTAAGAAGACCCGCTCAGAAAACCCAAGATGTCTTGATCTCATGACGCAGTAGTATCGGGGACCCAAACCCAAGGCTTCGATAACCATGGCCAAGCGGACATTGTTACGAAAGTGCTGCTGACCCCAGGGTGTCACCCTAGTTATGTCTTGATAGGTCCGCCATTTGGTCTGAGCTACAGACGTTCCCAAGTGAGGAAAAAGTGAGCGCTCATACTGTTCAATAAAATCTTTCTTCACAGACTCACTTGCGTCTTGAAGGTGAGAAATCATCATGGATAAAACTAATTCCTGTTGCCAAGCCATGAAGGAGATTAAGAAGAAGGGAGATCGATGGAAGTAAGATTACTGTGAGCGACAGGTAAAAGTTACGACTTATATAAAGGAAGGAGCTAGCGTAACTTAGAAGCCAACGGTATCTTGCCACTGAAGTTTTACCGTCTTTCCATGATTTGGGTTTGGCACATATTTCTATGAAAATACATTAAGAACTTTGAGATGAGGAGGTAAAAGAAGCTTGTAGGCTAAGTCACCTACTTTCATTGAATTCAGATATAAGGCTCACAATATCTGGGGGATAACTTCTTATACTCCCCAAGAGATAAAGAACTTCTTTTGGGCCGTACTCGAATGAAAACCAAAACCTTGGTATCCAAAACACCGATTTTCACTTCTGAACTCATTGTTCTGAATCCTTAAAACAGTGTGACTCTTGAGAAGTATTCTAGGGAGAGGGTCTTCCTTTTTTAAACAGAATCTTTCTTTTATTTTAGAGAGGGAATAATTATAAGATCAAAAAGGGAGATTCTTACTCCTGTATACCTCGAAGGTTGGGGAGGAATCTTACATTCTACCCCACTTAAAAAAGTGCAAGATGTCCTCATCTCGCAAGGTAGAGGACAACTCTTTTTCTTAAGATCCAATTTTATTCTGGGGTTCCTTATATTATGGTCAACCCAACAGAATACTGGGATAAATATCCCTTAGAACAACTCATCATTAAATAATAATTCATTCAGATCATATCACTCATATCTTTAACATGATAAAGGTCCATTAGACCGAACAATTTCCTTCTGAACATTCCTCCACGGGAATTTCAGTCAAGTAAGTTCTCAATTTGTCATCCCTTAACTTGATCTAACGGTCAAGTGTTAATAGTAGCAATTTGACAACACAATCCACTAATCTCATAGTGATTTGTTGAAATCATTATCATCATTTATCATCACAGGGACTCGTCCCATTCATCCTCATTGTAGTTTTGCTCAGGTTATTATATTTCAACTAAATTTCAGAAATCATCATTTTTCAATCAGAATCCAAATCAATTCATCAATTCTCAAACAAAATTAAAATCATATCAACCACATTCGAAATCATCATCTGGATAGCATTAACGCTTATAATTTCAAGTCTTAGATTTACTCGTATATACTGTCAGTAAAGAGCTGCAGTTATACTCTCGGTATATACGGGTAGTCACGGCCCTTGGAATTATAAGGTACATACCATCATGTCTAGGCCTCAAGCAAGTCAGGGATTCTATATAATTGCGGTATTTCCATCTGAAGACCCAATTACCAAATTATGAATTTCAGTTTGAATATCAAATTGTATGAATTATATCACACAATTACAACCTTTTTGTGTTTCTTGATAAATTTTTGACATATTTGGTTTCTCAGCTGATCTTTATTAGCCAAAGGCTCTGATACCAACTCTGAGATCCCTGTTCCCACCGAGCAACAATTTCGAGGTACTAGCAGCGGAAGTAGCACTTCTCACGCGGGACAGGATCCCACATTCGGGGCCTCGTCCAAGGATATCCGGACAAGAGACTAATCCGTCGGTTTTTCAAAAACCGAACCCAAAAAAACTTCCCTTACCCGGAAAGCATGGGCGATTCCACCAGGATAACTCTTTACTCTAACATAGTCAAGATCATTACTGATCAAACCGATCCGACTGCACCTCTAACGGTACTTGGTCAGATCAAGGAAGAAACTTGCACTTGGATCATTGGGATCAACGCTTTTTTCCCCATCAAGAGGCACAGCCATTGATTCCTATCCATAGAACAATTTACTATCCGGGGATTTACTTCATCTATCGCAATAATAGAATTTAAATCTCGATTTACGGATCCATCAGTCCAGCCTAACCCCATCCGATCCCATGGGTTAGCCAACCGCCCAACCACTGTAGTGATGGGATCCAATTTGGAATTTGGTTAGGTTTTGTCCCGGGTACCAAGGAAAAGAGTTCCAAGGCCCCCTAGCCAGAAGTTCATGCAAACATAAAACTAGCCACACCACTTACACACCCAATATGAAAATTGCCTTTTTCTTAGCATCAGTTAACTTTAAAACAATCCTTTAATGAAACCATAGTACCACTGATCACAATCTTCCAATTTATCCAGTTGATTCATAATTTTCCATCATTCTTTCATCAGAGTATCTATGGCATCATTGGCAACTAGAACGCTCACCACCTGTCCACACAGGGGCCTTTTCAATAGTTCCTAGCCCATAATACTCGGCAATATAATCACTTATAAAAATCAAGATGGACTCTCGTTGAAGATCAGCAAGATCAACCAACAGATCCATATAAAGAGCCATGGACTCATCCATTGAAGACCAGCAAGGTCAATCAACCAGATCCATGCCCGTTTTCACAAAACAACTCTTACTCCTTATTCCAATATCTTCCTCGACGCACGCGTGGGTATCCTGGGCGACCCAGACCCCGAGCACCGTATGGTCAGCACCCTCTAGGATCCTTCGCAGGTGACCTAGCGCTTCACTCATAGGCCGCTTCCTTGGTCCCTCATCCACCGTACCGGAAGCTCACCATTTTAATCGAACCGAGGCTGGTCAAGACCTCGGCCGACCTTGCTACGCGAGACGTCCTCCATTGACTCTCCGTCAGCAGTTGCAACTTTATCAGTTAGGTCTCCACGACCTTAATCACAAGACGGTCAAAATGCTTTCCCAGCATTCTTGACATAAAACAGCCATTTACAAACAGCATTTACAAACAGTTTACAAATACAATTTCTATATTAACTCTCATTTTTCCACATTATCCCTCATATAATCCACATTACTTATTCCACATTCCATTTATATGTATACTCATCCAATCACATCATTTTTCATCTATTCACTTCAGATTCCTTCACATCACATATCATAATTTCACATCCATATCCACATCCACATCCACATCCACATTCACATCCATACATCCACATCTACATGCTTACCTCCATTTTCACATCCTCATTTATACGTCCACATCCCATATCCACATTCATACATACACATCCATATCCATATCCATACATCCACATCCACATTCATACATCCACTATCACGTCCTCATTCATACATCCACATCCACATACATACATACATCCGCATCCACATTCCCATTCACATCTATACATCCACATCTACATCCACATACATACATACATCCACATCCACATACATACATACATCCGCATCCACATTCCCATTCACATCTACATCTATACATCTACATCTATACATCCACATCTACATCCACATCCACATACATCCACATCCACATTTCCATTCACATCTATACATCCACATCTACATCCACATACATACATACATCCACATCCACATTCCACATTCACATCTATACATCCACATCTACATCCACATTCACATACATCCACATCCACATTTCCATTCACATCTATACATCCACATCTACATCCACATATATACATACATCCACATCCACATTCCACATTCACATCTATACAGCCACATCTACATCCACATTCACATCTATGCATATACATCTTCATGCATACATCCATTTTCACATTCTTACATCCACATACATTCATCCATTTCTACATTTCCATTCATATACCCTCATACGCCTTCACATCTATTCTTTTTCATCACATCCATTCTCGCCCTATCACAACCCATATACATCTTATCTCATTTCATACACTTCTTATCTCATCCCATACACATCTTATCACATCTTAACTCATCTTATCACATCCTAACTCATCCCATAGGTCTCTTATCACATCTTAACTCATCTTATCACATCCTAACTCATCTTATCACATCATAACTCTTCTCATATACATCTTATCACATCTCATACATCTCTTATCGCATCCTATCCCTTTCCATATTTATTTATAGAATATAACGGAATTCTTATATTTGATATAAAATTTCTTTACGCATCTAATTATGCATAAATTCCAATTAAGGATACTAATACTTTCGAAATAAAAATCAATCTTTTATGCATCTTCCTATGCATAAATTTATTTTAAATGAGAATGACACTTTGAATTAAAATTCAATCTTTTATGCATCTTCTTATGCATAAATTCAAGTTAGTAGGAATTACACTTTTAGAATAAAAGAATTTCTCTTATGCATCTAATTTATGCATAAAATCTATTTATGATGAAAATCACACTTTTAGTATAAAAATATCCATTATGCATACTTCTATGCATGTAAATAAAAATGATAAAAGTAACACTTTTGATATAAAAATTTATCCATTATGCATACTTCTATGCATGAAAATAAAAATGATAAAAGTAACACTTTTGATATAAAAATTTATCCATTATGCATACTTCTATGCATGTAAATAAAAATAATAAAAGTAACACTTTTGATATAAAAATTTATCCATTATGCATACTTCTATGCATGTAAATAAAAATGATAAAAGTAACACTTTTGATATAAAAACTTATTCTTTATGTATAATATAAAAATTTAATTTCTCCATGATTATAATGAAATCCTTTCAATTAATCTAGGATGATAATTCCTAGAATATGGTAGGAAGTCCTCTTTTTATGCTTTGAATGAAATTATTTTATGCGTAATTTTTATAAAAAATTTGCCATAGCTCCGCTGCTATGACTGATAAATCTCAATTTTTCTAAGGGATAAAGCTTATCATTAAGGAAATAATTAGAATGGTCTCTAATTGGATCATCAATCCATAATGGATTGAATCATCAATATGCATAAACTAAAAGCATAGAAAAAAGCCATTAATTTAGCCTCAAGCATAGCTTAATCTTGGATTAAGGAAAAGCTTTATGAAAAGCTTCATTTGGATTGAGAATGGGTCATGAGTATGACCATTTCTTGAGTGAGAGAGAGAAATTATATAAAAACCATTAGAATTTAAACATAAATGGAAATTAACTTTAATAGCATTTATTAAATTATGTAACTCTTCACTACTATTCACCAATTAACTTCAATAGCATTTTAAAAACCATACCAATTAAGCTTCTCAAGCTTGAGAGGGGTTGAGAAGAGAGAAACATTGAGAAATTATAGAAAAGATAATTATTCACTAATTACCTTACAAATTGCTTGATTCTTTGTTCACGGTAGAGGCCCCCAACCAATCAATTGGTTAAGTATGTTGATGGAGCCACTAATGGGGATTGAAGAAAGAGGGAAGCTCCAAAAACTAGTGAATTATTAAATGAATTCACAGTTCTTGGCTTAGGTGGAGTAGAGTAACGATGCATAAACACTATATATTTTTCAACAAGGGGGAGGCTTCTATTTATAGGAAAAATTGAGCTCCTAACCAAATAAACTGATTCTAGAATTTTCTAAATCAGTTTGGTCAATATTTGACAATTTTTAGGTCAGTTAAGCTAACTTTTTGGAACTAGACTTGAATGAGGAGAGAGGAGAGATGAAATATCTCAATTTTTATGAGTTGATTTGACCAAGTACCGTTAAAGGTGCAGTCAGATCAGTTGATCCGTAATGATCTTGACTACGTTAGAGTAAAGAGTTATCCTGGTGGAATCGCCCATGCTTTCCGGGTAAAGGAAGTTTTTCCGGTTTCGGTTTTGGACAAACCGACGGATTAGTCTCTTGTCCGGATATCCGTGGGCGAGGCCCCGAGTGTGAGACCCCTACCCGTGCATGATGTGCTACTTCCGCTGCTAGTACCCGGAATCCGTTGCGCGGTGGAGACCGGGATCTCACAGTTGGTATCAGAGCGAAATTGAAAGCTAATAAAGATAATTAAATTCATATATGAAATTAGTAATAAGAATTTAGAAACAGCATTTTCATAATGTATTTTCATTCCGTAAGCTTCTTTAATGAAGAAATTTTAATCAAAGAAATTGTTTTTATAGATGGAAGTTCCCCATTTATCTAGAATTCCCGACCTCACCCAGTCTCAAGATATGATTGCATTTGCCTTCGAGCATCTCATCTCTTCCGCTTCAACTCGAACAAGCCGAGCAAGACTCGCACGCCATTTCGCGGATTTATATTTTCCTACCCCAGCAGAGAGAATACAACATAAGTGGTTTGCAGGGCAATATGTCCACGCCCCTTGCGAGACCGCCGTACAATGCTGTGGCAGAATCTCTCATTGACTATGATCCTGTTAAAGCTGAAAATGGTGCGTGGTGTCATTCTATATCATTCGACGCCTCGAAATTTCAGACTTTCATGTCGAATTTATAGACTCCTTAGTCGATTTATCCCTAAGGAGAAAATAATAGCCCCCTTCGCAGTTAGAGAACTTATGTAACAGGGCATGACTATGGCCCAGTACGGTCCTCTTATATGTCTTCCGAGGAGATTTTGAACTCAGAGCCGAGTTGCTCTATGTACTTATTGCAACTTGTATATAAATATACAAATGTTTTTTTTAAGTGATTGTTTACGGACGATTGGATAAAGAAAAATCTGTTTATCAGATTTATGTCATAGATCTCCAATAAGATCAACTGAGGAGCCAATTATGTCAAAAGTTATCAAGACGCACAAAAAGGTTGTAATTGCGTGATATAATACAAATTGTTAATTCAAATTGAAATTTGTAAATTAGTAATTGGGTCTTCAATTGGAAGTACTGCAATTGTATGGAACCCTGACTTGCTTGACGCCTAGACATGATGGTATTTACCTTATAGTTCCAAGTATTATGACGACCCGTATATACCGAGGGTATAACTGCAGCTCTTTACCGGCAGTATATACGAGTAAATCTAAGACTTGAAATTATAAGCGTTAATGTTATCCAGATGATGATTTCGAATGTGGTTGATATGATTTTAATTTTGTTTGAGAACTGATGAATTGATTTGGATTATGATTGAAAAATGATGATTTTTGAAATTTAGTTGAAATATAATAACCTGAGCAAAACCACAATGAGGATGAATGGGACGAGTCCCTGAATGATAAATGATGATAATGATTTCAGCAAATCACTATGAGATTAGTGGATTGTGCTGTCAAATTGCTACTGTTAATACTTGACACGGTAGATCAAGTTAAGGGATGACAAATTGATAACTTAACTGAAATTCCCGTGGAGGAATGTTCAGAAGGAAATTTTTCGGTCTAATGGACCATTATCGTAGGAATGATATGATCTAAATGAATTATTATTTAATGATGAGTTCTATATAAGGAATATTTATCCCAGTATTCTGTTGGGTTGACCAAAATATAAGGAACCCAGAAAAAATTGGATCTTAAGAAAAAGAGTTGTCCTCTACTTTGCGAGATGAGGACATCTCGCACCTTTTTAAGTGGGGTAGAAGTTTGTAAGATTCCTCCCCCAACCTTCGAGGTATACAAGAGTAGGAATCTCCTTTTCTAATCTTATAATTATTCCCTCTCTAAATAAAAGAAAGATTCTGTTTAAAAAGGGAAGACACTTTACCCAGAATACCTTCTCAGGAGCCCACCTGTTTTAAAGATTCAGAACGATGAGTTCAAAAGTGAGAACCAGTGTTTTGGATGCCAAGGTTTTGACCATTAGCCCGACTCCTACCATGGAAAGGGCAAAGGGAAATCTAGAACCCAAATTCAGAGACCAATTCCTTCATACCAATCTAATCAGGGTCCGTCTCTCGGACAAGATTGCTTAACTCCATTAACGAGGTCCGACCCATTGATTAGGGTCGAGATGACCAGTCAAATGCTTGGCGACTTACAGCAACAGATGCAGGAAATTCATAAAGATATAAACGCTGCCAGGATTGACAGAGACAATATACAGATAAGAAGAGGACAGTCAGAGAATTCAAAGAAGCAGTTATAGTCTTCATTTGAATACGGACCAAAAGAATTTCTTTATCTCTAGGGGAGTATAAGTAGTTATCCCCCAAATATTGTGAACCAAAGAAAGTAAGTGACTTAGCCTACAAACTTCTTTTATCTCCTCATCTCAAAGTTCTTAATGCCTTCTATAGAAATATGTGCCAAACCCAAATCATGGAAAGACGGTAAAACTTCAGTGGCAAGATACCGTTGGCTTCTAGGTTACGCTAACTCCTTCCTTTGTATAAGTTGTAACTTTACTTATCGCTCACAGTAATCTTACTTCCATCGATCTCCCTTCTTCTTAAACTCCTTCATGAATTAGTTTTATCCATGATGATTTCTCACCTTCAAGACACAAGCGAGTCTGTGAAGAAGGATTTTATAGAACAGTATGAGCGCTCACTTTTTCCTCACTTGGGAACGTCTATAGCTCAGACCAAATGGCGGACCTATCAAGACATAACTAGGGTAACACCCTGGGGTCAGCAGCACTTTCGTAACAATGTCCGCTTGGCCATGGTTATCGAAGCCTTGGGTTTGGGTCCCCGATACTACTGCGTCATGAGATCAAGACATCTTGGGTTTTCTGAGCGGGTCTTCTTACTGGCGTGTTTTCTTCCTCATCTCAGAAGATATGCCTTTACCCCGTTTTTGGTTTGCCTCTCAAAGGTCCTTTTGTTAGAACACCTCATACCACTGAGATAGGTGCGGCAATAACCAACATAATTATTCCCATAGATGAGTTACCTTATACGTGCGCAGCTTGTGAGTGTTGCTTTTGTGATCATATGATGGACGGGCTTATGGAAGTGTAAAGAGTTCTTCTATCTTTACTGTATATGTTCCAAGAATGAATAAAGTTTAAATCTTGTTCTTGTCTTGATCCTTACTCTCTTTGAGACTTTTTTAATTGGTGATTAATCTTAATTAAAAAATTTCTCTCAGTCTCATACTTATGCATCTTGCGAAATTACCCCCAGTTTGCGAGATGAGGGCATCTCGCGTTTTTCAAGTGGGAGAGAATGTAAGATTCCTCCCCAGCCTCTCAAAATGTCCAGCATCTTTCCCTATAATCAATCCCTCTTCAGAAATATAAAAGACTTGTTTCTAACTGTTTTAACTTAGAGAGAGAAAATATTCTAGAGAGAGAATATTTAAATTTTTAATATTTTTTGATAGAAAATTATCTCATCTTATTAAAATAAGTTCCCCTGAAACAGAAATTCAAAAAGAACTTTCCAATATGCAATTGGAATTAATTGGAAATGGGTATAAAGGACCTTAGCCTAAGGGTCTAGATTTTCAGAAATTTTTGGATTATGGTCCAATTAAGGTTCCTATGGGCCAATAGCATCAATCCATGTGTAGGGAGGAGATAAATCCAATTTGTAAAAGAAGATACCCAAAAATGAGTAAATGCTCACATAAGATGAAGAGTTGAAAATGTACAAGGTTTATTCATTAGGACCTCAATGGAAGGCTTCTTGGGCCCTTTTATTTGGCAGTTTAAGGGAGTCAAACCTTTTCTCTTAAGAAGAAACGTTTTCTAATTAGAAGCTTCAAAACGGCTACTTTATTCGAATTTGAATTTTGGGGGGAAAATGGAATTTAAAATCTAGCGGATAAAACCATATCATGTAACATATCTATGGAAAGCTCTTGATGCGTAGATCACGGATCTATAATCTCCGCTCAAATCGGAGCTTGTATGTAGAAGTTATGGAGGTCCGAAAATTGTAAAATTGCCCCTCCCCCCTTTTTGGAGAAAAAGTGCACCCTTTGACCACTCTTACACCTCTCTTAAAAACCCAACATTTCAGTCCACATGGCAACCCCCCATTTGGCTATTCTTTAATCACCTTGATTAGGCTTGGGCAAATTAAAGGGCCCAAGAAGACCCCATTCACTTCCTAATGAGTAAAAAACTATGAGCAATATTAAAAATATGAGATAATTTTCTATCCAAAAATATTAAAAATTTGAATATTCTCTCTCTAGAATATTTTCTCTCTCTAAGTTAAAACAGTTAGAAACAAGTCTTTTATATTTCTGAAGAGGGATTGATTATAGGAAAAAATGCTGGACATTTTGAGAGGCTGAGGTGGAATCTTACATTCTCTCCCACTTGAAAAACGCGAGATGCCCTCAGTTTGTAAGATTCCTCCCCCAACCTTCGAGGTATACAGGAGTAGGAATCTCCTTTTCTGATCTTATAATTATTCCCTCTCTAAATAAAAGAAAGATTCTGTTTAAAAAGGGAAGACACTTTACCCAGAATACCTTCTCAGGAGCAGGGATTTCATTCACGTGATCACGTTAACCGCGAAGTGGTAATAACACTAGTTAATAACACTCTCACACACTTGTTAATATCATAGATATTCACACAACCGGGAGAAACTTGCTATCCCGGTTTTCCCGGCGGGCTACTAGCTTAGCCCGACGGGCCACTATTTAGCCCGACGGGCTACTTATCTAGCCCGGTGGGCCTTTTTTTGCGCCAAAAATTTGGCCGTTTTGGAGGGACCTATATAAAGGGTTTCCCCTCACTTCCAAATGTGCTTTACCAAAGCACTTGGGTGGCTCACCTCAGGCTAAAAGACACAAGAGGTGAGTATAAATATTCTGGATTTTTGTTTGAAGCTTGTTAATAATATTTTGTATTTTATAAGATTTTGATTGTAAATGGTTTATCGTATTTGTTACGTGGACTAGCAATGTCTCCTCTTGGGTGGTCTACTCGAGTGCCAATTGGTCTGGGTAGGAGCTTCCCTAGAGGAGGGTATAGGTGGTGAGATGTTCGGGACATCATCTCTATCTAGGGATGGATTGCCTCAAATGCATCTCACCAAACGTTTGGTTTCTTTAGGTCGACTAGCAATACCTCCTCTTGGGTGGTCTACTCGAGTGCCATTTGGTCTGGGTAGAAGCTTCTCTAGAGGAGGATATAGGTGGTGAGATGTTCGGGACATCATCTCTATTTAGGGATGGATTGTCTCAAATGCATCTCACCAAACGTTTGATTTCTTTAGGTCGACTAGCAATACCTCCTCTTGGGTGGTCTACTCGAGTGCCATTTGGTCTGGGTAGGAGCTTCTCTAGAGGAGGATATAGGTGGTGAGATGTTCGGGACATCATCTCTATTTAGGGATGGATTGCCTCAAATGCATCTCACCAAACGTTCGGTTGCATTGGCAAGAAGTGGGTTTTAGACTTTATAATTGCATATTTTAGTTTTACTCAGGCTGTTTTGGATCTCAAATCTTGCATGATTGTTGTTTAGGTGTTACAATGGTTGCTTCTAATTGCGGCACATCAACCCAACGAAGCAACAGACCATTAGAAACTAGTGGAGTTTCCTTGCAACGAGATATGACAGCACAAACTTTGAATGTTGCGTCTCAAAGTGGCAAGAGGAGGAGCGGAGGAAAATCACCGGGACCTGAATGGCAATTTGCTTCCAATCTTTCTAGATTTGTCGAATGGAAGTGTAATTTTTGTGGCTTGGTAAAATCTGGGGGTGCTCCCAGAATAAGGGAGCATTTGCTTGGCACTAGCACAAAAAATCCCAGAGGTAAATGCAAGGGTGCAGGAGCTGATGATGCTGCAAAGCGCCTTAGAGCTTTGATAAGTAAACAAGCATCACAAAACAAGAGGCCCAATCTCTGTGCAAGAAATCACCAATTGCCGAATTTGGCAGCATCAAGTGGAGGGATCTCCAACCAAGGAGTGACTCCAACACATACTACTTGCCAAAATGACACCCAAGGTCCAGATGTCTCAATACCGATGGATGCATCTCCTGAGTTTCAGGTGGGTATGTCTCGTACCAGACAAACTAATCTAGTTGACAGCTTTCGTGCCACTGCTTTAGAGGATGCTCAACTTGCTTTAGCGAAAGCGATCTTCTTTACTGGTTCTTCATTGTCTATGGTCACGAAAGATTCATGGAAGATGGCTTGGAAGAAGATTGGAGAATATGGACCTGGGTTTTGTCCACCAACTTATCACCACATGCGAAATCAATTACTTGACAAGTGCTATGACAACACACGGGAAAGCGTTCAAAGACTCATAATTGACACCACAAATCAGTCTGGATGCACAATTGTCAGTGATGGCTGGTCGAATGCCCAAAGACGTCCATTGATAAATGTAATGTTGGTATGTCCTCGTGGGGAATGCTTTATCAAAGCTGTTGATAGCTCCGGGGAAATTAAATCTGGTCAATTTATCGCCGATATCATTGGTGATGCTATCGACCAAGTTGGGTCTAAAAATGTACTTCAAGTGATTATGGATAATGCAGCTAATTGTCGAGCAGCAGGTCATATGTTGGAATCTCGATTTTCCAATATCTATACATTTGGTTGTAACACTCATAGCCTTAACTTGGTGTTACAAGATTGGTACAAAAATGCTGATACAGAGTGGTTCAAGGAGATTATCGATAGTGCAAGTAAGATTGTCAAATTTGTGCTCAAACGGCAACGTGTTTTAGATATGTATCGTCAACGCATGGAAACTATGCTAAAGTTGCCTTGTGAAACCAGATTTTGCACTAATTTTTATATGCTTCAATCTCTCCTAAGAAATAGGAATGCAGTCATGGAAACCTTTGTGTGTGCTGGCTTCTCTGAGTGGGAGGTTGACCAGTCCGAAAAGGTTAAAGAAAAGGTGAGGTACATGCGATCTTTGATGTCGGATCGTAGTTTATGGGAGGAAGCAGCAGATTGTTATCATGTTATGATGCCAGTTATGCTTGCTTTGCGCCAGTTGGATTCTAGATTGCCAAATATCGAGAAGGTTTGGATGGCGTGGTGGTCCATTCAAGAAAGCCTCGCAAACCCAGAGGAGCCCACTAAAACTGTTGTCAAGCATTGGAGTCCTCCATTCACCAGAGCAAGGAGAAATATCTTGGCCAAGTATGTAAGCGCTCGGTGGGTAGGAGCACATAGTCCATTGCATAGTGTTGCATATTGTCTTGACCCAGAATACTGGCATATGGACGTGAATGCCCTAGATGAGGAGGTAATCGATGATTTCTATGATGTTGTGGAGCGATTTTATGAAGGTCCAGATGAGCAAGCAACAGCGGTAATTGAGCTAACCAAGTATAAATTGAAAGAAGGTAGATTTGCCTTGGAGTTTGTGCAAAAGCTTGCTAAGGAACAGCCTGCTTGGAAATGGTGGATGTTGAATGGGGGAAGTGTTCCAACTTTGCGACGCTTAGCTGTGAGAGTGCTTGCGCAATGTGCTTCAAATTCTAGTTCTGAACGTAATTGGAGCAGTTACAAGTATGTGCATTCTATTAGCAGAAATCGTTTATTGAGTGATAGAGCTGAGAAGTTGGTGTATATGTATTGTAATGATAAATTGGTGAAGTCAATTGAGTCAGATGATTACAACGAAGAGATGCCTAAGTGGACATATGACATTACTCAGGATGAGTATGATGCAGAAGAGAATGGAGATGTAGAGCCTAATGTCCCACATACGAGCGATAACTTGTGCTTTATTGAAGAGATAGAAGAAAACTTGCAACCCGATTTTGGTGTTAGTAAAGCCACCCGCAGACGCTCGTCACGTTTGATGTAATCATGTTAGTTTTGACACACTCCAATGTAATCCGTCTTGCAACAACTGGATATCAAACATGTTGGTGAACATTTTAGAGAGAATGGTTTTTAGTCATGTCATGTTAAACTTAGAATACGAAATCATGTTAGTTTTGACACACTCCAATGTAATCCGTCTTGCAACAACTGGATATCAAACATGTTGGTGATCAATTTAGAGAGTATGGTTTTTAGTCATGTCAAATTAAACTTAGAATACGAAATCATGTTAGTTTTGAGACACTCCAAAGTAATCCGTCTTGCAACAACTGGATATCAAACATGTTAGTGTCAATTTAGAGAGTATGGTTTTTAGTCATGTCATGTTAAACTTAGAATATGAAATCATGTTAGTTTTGACACACTCCAATGTAATCTGTCTTGCAACAACTAGATATCAAACATGTTGGTGAACATTTTAGAGAGAATGGTTTTTAGTCATGTCATGTTAAACTTAGAATACGAAATCATGTTAGTTTTGACACACTCCAATGTAATCCGTCTTGCAACAACTGGATATCAAACATGTTGGTGATCAATTTAGAGAGTATGGTTTTTAGTCATGTCATGTTAAACTTAGAATACGAAATCATGTTAGTTTTGAGACACTCCAAAGTAATCCGTCTTGCAACAACTGGATATCAAACATGTTAGTGTCAATTTAGAGAGTATGGTTTTTAGTCATGTCATGTTAAACTTAGAATACGAAATCATGTTAGTTTTGACACACTCCAAAGTAATCTGTGTGCATGTGTTTGTGTGTGTGCGAGAGAGAGAGAGAGAGAGAGAGAGAGAGATAGAGAGAGAGCATTGGAAATCTTTTGAACAAAGTTGCCGAATCTTGTTAAATTCCAGGGTTGCATTTAAGAGAGAGATAAGTTTAAATGCGGCTCTAACTCGTCCATGTGTCGTGCATTGGTCAACCGATCATAGTCGGCACCCAATTTAAAACATATATACAAATTTTTGTGAAATTCTTTGCCGCACAAAGCACACGTAGTACTGTTGACCATGTGTTGCAAAAGACAGGTCAAGTGGTACATGTGCCCACATGGGACAGTGTAGTGGCCAGACCATGAGTGAAAGAAACTATAACAAATAGGGCATGGTCCGCCACTTTCGTGCCCATGTAGAGGTGGTTGCTCCAAACTATTCGGGTGTTCAAATGCCGTCATAGGAGAGTTTGCATGGCCTTGCTCCTCCATTTGCGTTATGCGTCTCTTCAAGAGCTTGTTCTCTCTTAGTATATCTCTAGCGCTTGAACTTTCAGGTGCTTGCCCGCGCTCTGGTGTTGCTTCCGTCTGTTGAGGGCCTTGGGTGCCTCTAATTTGGTTGATTTGAGTTTGAAGCTCATCAACCGTGTGATGAACTTCCATTGAGGCTCCAAGAATGGCCAGTTGCAACTCATCTCGAGGCATAGTGATTGACTCACTCCGAATGTCTTCCACATGTAGATGAGGAGGTCGAGAGCTAAAGTCTACAACTGAATTCTGCACAAATTGTGCATATAGCATTTTAGCAAACCAGAGGGGACAGTCACCGTGATGCATGGGTTGGGCCATGACATCCACAAAAATGCGCTCCGCATGCTCGATAATTAAAGGAACACTACATTGTGTCAGCTTCAAGCGCCCTTTTTTTATGGCATCATTGGAGACGTCAGGCCAGATGCTCTTGACCATCTCTTTGGACACATTCTTGTTTACTTGGGCATACTGTAATCCGGCAATACGTGCCGCATCATTCACAGTGTCACTACCCGAGATTTGCTTTAAGCGTTCAAATGCCTTCTTTGCGGCTTCATTATTATCAGCCATCTGAGAAAAAGTATGTACACTTTAAGTTTATAGAATCAATGTTAATTTAGGAATAGCTTTAAAGTTATTTTCAGATGTTAGGTATAAGTTTATAAAATCAATGTTTATTTACTGCAAACTTGTTATTTTCAAATACTCAGAGAGAGAGAGAGAGAGAGAGAGACAGAGAGAGAGAGAGAGAGAGAGAGAGAGAGAGAGAATTGGGATCAAAATAATATTTAACAATTGGGACCAAAATAGTGTCAGTCGATTAAAGGCAGGTCATGGAATAGATAGCCAACCAAAACATATCATTTACAAGAGGCTTTATAATAAGTGTGGTGTCATCTCAGATAGTGGACGTAAGCATGCAGCAGGTGACACTTCCAAATTCTTCAATTGCTCCTCAAAATCTGCCATGGTCTTCCTATCTTCCTTTGATGGCGTCATATAGGCAGCCGTCCATTCCTTAATCAAATTTGTGTGGATGGCAGTTTTACCCACCCACGTCACTTTGGTCATTTCTGCAAACTCAGCACAAAATAATGTAAACTTTTCAATCACCCAAGCCAAGCAGAAGACATCTGATGCCTTGCTCCATGGACAAGGGGACCTTACATCTGCGAGCTCAGGGGCTCTCCAGGGGCGTTGATCGTGCTCTGCTTTGTTGGTGATATTTGTGGGTTTGAACTCAATCCCATCCCTCAATGCAAGACCCCAGTCAATGATGCCTACCCGTGGCACCCCTTCTTTGGTGAAATCTATCATTATATTCCAGGGGTGGCAATCATTGTGGATGATCCCTTCTGCATGTGCAAAGGCCATGGTATTCACAAGGGCACAGATAAGCTCGGGAGCATGAAAAATCAAAGACTTGTATCGCTCCATTTCATGAGGAGCCACTTGTTTTTTCTTGTATCTGTTGCCTTTGCCTGCAGCAAGCATGGAACTGAGGGTCCCCTTAGGAGGCGGAACACACTCCATTATATCTCCAAGACTTCCCCCATTAAAGAGGGGGAAGAGCAGTATCCATGGCTCCTTCCTTGTGTGCCCAATGGCGCGCACTATGCCCCTGTGGGTTAGGTCGATTGAAGCCTCCTGAGCAAAAGACTTCAATTGAGCCCTTCGGCTACCAAGGAATTGCTTTGCACAATAAGAAATGCCTTCTGGAAACCAGGAGACACCTTGAATATGGCATTTATATACAACGCCGTACGATCCAGAGCCCATCTTCTTTTCTGTGATGATGGCCTCTACAGGCAACCCAATTGTCATGCTGCAGTTAGTATTATGCATTGTGCGTTGCAAGTGGGTGCCTTTAGAGACCTCACGTGCACCAGATGATAAATCTTCTTGTTCATCAGCAGGCCGGTCCAGCTCTTTGCGAGCTCTCTTGCTCAGGATAGCTTGGGTGTCTATGGCCTTTGCACGCTTGGACCTCTCTTTCTCTACCTTCCATTTTGTGTGGAAGTGCTCCAGCTTGGATTCATTTGTTTCCGCTGGTCTGTCGTCACCTAGGTCAACAGCGCATCTAGGCATGTTGCCCACAATGCTAGTAACAAAATGCTTGATGGCTGCTCCATCAGCACCCACATGGATATTTTTCACTGCGCGGACAACCTCACCTAATATTTGCTCAAATCGATTCCTATCAGACACAATACCCTCGATGTGATTAGGTGACAAGCAACTAATGAGGGTAACGAGTTTGATACGAATTGATTTCTTGATTTCAGGAGTAAGTGCAAGCGTCGCCATCAATCTGCACAATATAATTGACAAATAGTTGCAACATTTATAACCACAAAAAATGCTATTTGTAAGCTAACTAAGAGATTTCTACATCCAACACACTTATGACTCATGTCATGCAAACTAAATAATCACAGTCATCGTCAAAAACAAACACAAAACACAAGTTTACGACTTAACTTGACGTCAGCAGACCTAGTCAGTATACCGACCATCTGCAGATATCGCATTAAGATGAAAACTATGGCACAAGTTAAATGCTTTGACACATCGTCAGCAGACCTAGTCAGTATACCGACCATCTGCAGATGACTATCAAACCAAAAAACAAAAACAAACTTCACCACATAGCTTGGTGTCAGCAGACCTTGTCAGTAAACCGACCATCTGCAGATACCGTACTAAGTAGCAAAGCATCACACATGTCAAATGCTACGAGCGCACATCAGCAGACCTAGCCAGTAAACCGGCCATCTGCAGCGGGCTCTCAAAGCATTTAACAAAAACAAAGCCGCATTGTAACTTGGTAACTGCAAACCTAGTCAGTAAACCGACCATTTGCAGATACCGTGCCACAACGAAAACTTCTACATAAGTTAAATATTAAGAGTGCACATCAGCAGACCTAGCCAATCGCTCGGCCATCTGCAGCGGGCCTCTTAACATTTAACGACACATGCACATGCATCACAAACAACGTTAAACTTAACCGTATGCAAAAAATTAAATGACACCAACACTTTCAACTTAAAAATTACCTCAAATTGATCACACTAGCACCACTGACACCAAGTACAAGGAAGATTCTGTGAACAGTGACCCCCTGGACCACCCTTTTATACCACAATATAGCCCGCCGGGCCGGGAGGCGGGCCCGGCGGGCTTCTGCGCGCCCGGCGGGCCCGGCGGTCCAGACTTGTAGCCCGGCGGGCCAATTGTGGGTTACCAGGTCATCCCACCCTCTAGGATTTGAGAACTGTGAATTTTGTGAACATTGAGATTTGTGAACAATAGCTGTGATCACAAGAAAAAAGGCTGTGATCACGTGAATATGAAATCCCTGCTCAGGAGCCCACCTGTTTTAAAGATTCAGAACGATGAGTTCAGAAGTGAGAACCAGTGTTTTGGATGCCAAGGTTTTGACCATTAGCCCGACTCCTACCATGGAAAGGGCACAGGGAAATCTAGAACCCAAATTCAGAGACCAATTCCTTCATACCAATCTAATCAGGGTCCGTCGGACAAGATTGCTTAACTCCATTAACGAGGTCCGACCCATTGATTAGGGTTAAGATGACCAGTCAAATGCTTGGCGACTTAGAGCAACAGATGCAGGCAATTCATAAAGATATAAACGCTGCCAGGATTGACAGAGATAATATACAGATAAGAAGAGGACATTCAGAGAATTCAAAGAAGCAGTTATAGTCTTCATTTGAATACGGACCAAAAGAATTTCTTTATCTCTAGGGGAGTATAAGTAGTTATCCCCCAAATATTGTGAACCAAAGAAAGTAAGTGACTTAGCCTACAAACTTCTTTTATCTCCTCATCTCAAAGTTCTTAATGCCTTCTATAGAAATATGTGCCAAACCCAAATCATGGAAAGACGGTAAAACTTCAGTGGCAAGATACCGTTGGCTTCTAGGTTACGCTAACTCCTTCCTTTATATAAGTCGTAACTTTACTTATCGCTCACAGTAATCTTACTTCCATCGATCTCCCTTCTTCTTAAACTCCTTCATGAATTAGTTTTATCCATGATGATTTCTCACCTTCAAGACACAAGCGAGTCTGTGAAGAAGGATTTTATAGAACAGTATGAGCGCTCACTTTTTCCTCACTTGGGAACGTCTGTAGCTCAGACCAAATGGCGGACCTATCAAGACATAACTAGGGTAACACCCTGGGGTCAGCAGCACTTTCGTAACAATGTCCGCTTGGCCATGGTTATCGAAGCCTTGGGTTTGGGTCCCCGATACTACTGCGTCATGAGATCAAGACATCTTGGGTTTTCTGAGCGGGTCTTCTTACTGGCGTGTTTTCTTCCTCATCTCAGAAGATATGCCTTTACCCCGTTTTTGGTTTGCCTCTCAGAGGTCCTTTTGTTAGAACACCTCATACCACTGAGATAGGTGCGGCAATAACCAACAGAATTATTCCCATAGATGAGTTACCTTATACGTGCGCAGCTTGTGAGTGTTACTTTTGTGATCATATGATGGACGGGCTTATGGAAGTGTAAAGAGTTCTTCTATCTTTACTGTATATGTTCCAAGAATGAATAAAGTTTAAATCTTGTTCTTGTCTTGATCCTTACTCTCTTTGAGACTTTTTTAATTGGTGATTAATCTTAATTAAAAAATTTCTCTCAGTCTCATACTTGTGCATCTTGCGAAATTACCCCCAGTTTGCGAGATGAGGGCATCTCGCGTTTTTCAAGTGGGAGAGAATGTAAGATTCCTCCCTAGCCTCTCAAAATGTCCAGCATCTTTCCCTATAATCAATCCCTCTTCAGAAATATAAAAGACTTGTTTCTAACTGTTTTAACTTAGAGAGAGAAAATATTCTAGAGAGAGAATATTCAAATTTTTAATATTTTTGGATAGAAAATTATCTCATCTTATTAAAATAAGTTCCCCTGAAACAGAAATTCAAAAAGAACTTTCCAATGTGCAATTGGAATTAATTGGAAATGGGTATAAAGGACCCTAGCCTAAGGGTCTACATTTTCAGAAATTTTTGGATTATGGTCCAATTAAGGTTCCTATGGGCCAATAGCATCAATCCATGTGTAGGGAGGAGATAAATCCAATTTGTAAAAGAAGATACCCAAAAATGAGTAAATGCTCACATAAGATGAAGAGTTGAAAATGTACAAGGTTTATTAGTAAAAAACTATGAGCAATATTAAAAATATGAGATATTTTGGGTATCCAAAAATGAGTAAATGCTCACATAAGATGAAGAGTTGAAAATGTACAAGGTTTATTAGTAAAAAACTATGAGCAATATTAAAATGATTCCATTATGACACATATGTAAGGAAGGGGAGTTCTTTAAAGGAGGTGCATATTTCACATAAGATGAAGAGTTGAAAATGTACAAGGTTTATTAGTAAAAAACTATGAGCAATATTAAAATGATTCCATTATGACACATATGTAAGGAAGGGGAGTTCTTTAAAGGAGGTGCATATTTCACATAAGATGAAGAGTTGAAAATGTACAAGGTTTATTAGTAAAAAACTATGAGCAATATTAAAAATATGAGATATTTTGGGTATAATGATTCCATTATGACACATATGTAAGGAAGGGGAGTTCTTTAAAGGAGGTGCATATTTCACATGCTTGAATGAGTTTTAAACTCATAAAAATTGAGATATTTCATCTCTCCTCTCTCCTCATTCAAGTCTAGTTCCAAAAAGTTAGCTTAACTGACCTAAAAATGGTCAAATATTGACCAAACTGATTTAGAAAATTCTAGAATCAGTTTGTTTGGTTAGGAGCTCAATTTTTCCTATAAATAGAAGCCTCCCCCTTGTTGAAAAATATATAGTGTTTATGCATCATTACTCTACTCCACCTAAGCCAAGAACTATGAATTCATTTAATAATTCACTAGTTTTTGGAGCTTCCCTCTTTCTTTAATCCCCATTAGTGGCTCCATCAACATACTTAACCAATTGATTGGTTGGGGGCCTCTACCGTGAACAAAGAATCAAGCAATTTGTAAGGTAATTAGTGAATATTGATCTTTTCTATAATTTCTCAATGTTTCTCTCTTCTCAACCCCTCTCAAGCTTGAGAAGCTTAATTGGAATGGTTTTTGAATGCTACTGAAGTGAATTGATGAATGTTAGTGAAGAGTTACATAATTTGATCAATGCTATTGAAGTTAAGTGATTAATGATAGTTAAGAATTACATAAATTTCTATTTATGCTTAATTCTAATGGTTTTTATGTAATTTCTCTCTCTCACTCAAGAAATGGTCATACTCATGACCCATTCTCAATCCAAATCAAGCTTTTCATAAAGCTTTTCCTTAACCCAAGATTAAGCTATGCTTGAGGCCAAACTAATGGCTTTTTTCTATGCTTTTAGTTTATGTATATTGATGATTCAATCCATTATGGATTAATGATCCAATTAGAGATCATTTTAATTATTTCCTTAATGATAAGCTTTATCCCTTAGAAAAATTGAGATTTATCAGTCATAGCAGCGGAGCTATGGCAAAATTTTTATAAAAATTATGCATAAAATAATTTCATTCAAAGCATAAAAAGAGGACTTCCTACCATATTCTAGGAATTATCATCCTAGATTAATTGAAAGAAATTCATTATAATCATGGAGAAATTAAATTTTTATATTATGCATAAAGGATAAGTTTTTATATCAAAAGTGTTACTTTTACCATTTTTATTTTCATGCATAGAAGTATGCATAATGGATAAATTTTTATATCAAAAGTGTTACTTTTATTATTTTTATTTTCATGCATAGAAGTATGCATAATGGATAAATTTTTATATCAAAAGTGTTACTTTTACCATTTTTATTTTCATGCATAGAAGTATGCATAATGGATAAATTTTTATATCAAAAGTGTTACTTTTATTATTTTTATTTTCATGCATAGAAGTATGCATAATGGATAAATTTTTATATCAAAAGTGTTACTTTTATCATTTTTATTTTCATGCATAGAAGTATGCATAAAGGATAAATTTTTATATCAAAAGTGTTACTTTTATCATTTTTATTTCATGCATAGAAGTATGCATAATGGATAAATTTTTATATCAAAAGTGTTACTTTTATCATATTTGAATTTCATGCATAAAGGTATACATAAAAGTTGATTATTTTATTATAAAAGGGTGTCTTTTATTATATTGAATTTCATGCATAGAGGTATGCATAAAAGTTGAATATTTTATTATAAAAGTGTGACTTTTATCATAATTGAATTTCATGCATAGAGGTATGCATAAAAGTTGATTATTTTATTGTAAGAGTGTTACTTTTATCATATTGGATTTCATGCATAGAGGTATGCATAAAAGATATTCTTTTTATACTAAAAATGTGATTTTCATCATAAATGGATTTTATGCATAACTTAGATGCATAAGAGAAATTCTTTTATTCTAAAAGTGTAATTCCTACCAAATTGAATTTATGCATAAGAAGATGCATAAAAGATTGATTTTAATTTCGAAAGTGTTAGTCTCCTTAAATGGAATTTATGCATAAATAAATGTGTAGAGAAATCTTATATCAAATATAAGAATTCTCTTAAAAAAGATATGAAATGTGATAAGATGTGATTAAGAGGTGTATGAGATGTGATAAGATTTGATAAGATGCGTATGAAAAGTGATAGGATGTGATAAGAGGTGTATGAGATGTGAAAAGATGTGTATGAGATGTGATAGAATGTGTTAAGATGAGTTAGGATGTGTTAAGATGTATATGGGATGTGTTAGGACGAGAATGGATGTAATATGGTTGTATGAATGTGATGTGGATGTATACATGTAGATGTATATGTATGAATGTGAATGTGGATGTGGATGTATGGATGTAGATACGGATGTGTATGTATGTATGTGGATGTGTATGTATGAATGAGGATGTGAAAATGGATGTATGTATGTAGATGTGGATGTATGGATGTATGTATGTATGGAATGTGGAATAAGTAATGTGGTCCGAGAGTGGATAATATGGAAAGACAAGAGTTCGTTATAGAAACTGTATTTTGTGACTGTTTGTAAATGACTGTTTTATGTCAAGAATGCTGGAGAAGCATTTTGACCGTCTTGAGTATTAAGGTCATGAAGACCGAACTGATAAAGTTGCAACTGCTGACGGAGAGTCAATGGAGGACGTCTCGCGTAGCAAGGTCGATCGAGGTCTTGACCATCCTCGGTTCGATTTAAATGGTGCTTTCGGTACGGTGGATGAAGGACCAAGGAAGCGGCCTATGAGTGAAGCGCTAGGTCACCTGCGAAGGATCCTAGAGGGTGCTGACCATACGATGCTCGGGCTCTGGGTCACCGAAGATACCCACACGTGCGTCGTGGAAGATATTAGAACAAGAAGTACGAGTTGTTTTCTGAAACCGGGCATGGATCTAGTTGATTGACCTTGCTAGTCCTCAACGGATGAGTCCATGGCTCTTTTATATGGATCTGTGGGTTGATCTAGCTGATCTTCCACGGAGATTCCATTCTATTATATGAATATATTGCCGGTTACTATGAGCTAGGAACTATGGAAAAGGCCCTTGAGTGAACAGGTGGTGAGCGTTCTGGTTGCCAATGATGCCATAAGTATACCGATGAATGAATGACTGGAAATAAGGATTCAACCAGAGACTTTCAGGATTGTCATCAGTGACATAATGGTTTTATTAAAGGATTGTTTTAAAGCTAGTTGATGCTAAGAAAAAGGTAATTTCATATTGGGTGTGTAAGTGGTGTGACTAGTTTTATGTTTGCATGAACTTCCGGCTAGGGGGCCTTGGAACTCTTTTCCTTGGTACCCGGGACAAAACCTAACCAAATTCTTAATTGGATCCCATCACTACAGTGGTTGGGCAGTTGGCTAACCCATGGGACTGGATGGGGTTAGGCTGGACTGATGGATCCGTAAATCGAGATTTAATTTCTATTATTACGATAGATGAAGTAAATTTCGGATAGAAATTGTTCTATGGATAGGAATCACGGCTGTGCCTCTTGATGGGAAAAAAAGCGTTGATCCCAATGATCCAAGTGCAAGTTTCTTCCTTGATTTGACCAAGTACCGTTAAAGGTGCAGTCAGATCAGTTGATCCGTAATGATCTTGACTACGTTAGAGTAAAGAGTTATCCTGGTGGAATCGCCCATGCTTTCCGGGTAAAGGAAGTTTTTCCGGTTTCGGTTCAAACCGACGGATTAGTCTCTTGTCCGGATATCCGTGGCGAGGCCCCGAGTGTGAGACCCCTACCTGTGCATGATGTGCTACTTCCGCTGCTAGTATCCCGAATCCGTTGCGCGGTGGAGACCGGGATCTCACAGGTGCTGTTGTGTTGTGTTGTTTAGTTTTACATGTATAATATATATTCTGTATATTCTGCGTTCAATCTTCGACTGTGGATCGCAGGCAACAGCGACACATTGTGTGCCACAACAAAGAGAAAGAAGGTGGAGGACTTATCTGTTTCGTGAACTAGTCGTTCGACCAATGCTCCTCCCTGTCCGAAGTTCTCGACTCGTGGCAATCTGAAGATGCTCGAGGTGTCTATGACCATTGGCGTCAGCAACACCGATGTCAACACTTCTTTCACGGATAACCTCGTCGAGTTTTCTCGGTGACGACAGTGCACACAAGCACTTTTCTCCCTCAAAAAGAGGTGGAACGCTTCACCATTTGCACTTTTAGATGGTGGCTCGCATCCTGTCTACTTCTATCATTGCTGTTGGTAAGCGTGTCAAGCAGCACGTCATGTGGAATGTGAGCAAGCCCGTCGGAGCGATTATCATGTGCCGAGCACTTCGCCAGATTAAAATGCACACATTCCAGTGAATGGTGGGTTACTGTCTCAAGGATCTGCACTAACCTCATTTTCGTTTTCATGCTCATAATGTGCCTGTAGAGATGAGATGTCCAGAGGAAAGACACTGTATGTGGAATTCGGTCAAGGAGGCCTCAAAAGTATGCCTGACACTGAGAAATGTGTTTGAGCGAGCTTTCATCCACATGGAAAAATATATTCTCAATTAGTGAGCAAGCCCGTCGGAGCGATTATCATGTGTCGGGCGCTTCGCTAGATTAAAATGCACACGTTCCAGTGAATGGTGGGTTTTTGTCTCAAGGATCTGCACTAACCTCATTTTCGTTTTCATGCTCATAATGTGCCTGTAGATGAGATGTCCAGAGGAAGGACACTGTATGTGGAGTTCAGTCAAGGAGACCTCAAAAACGAGGTATGCCTGACACTGAGAAATGTGTTTGAGCGAGCTTTCATCGACATGGAAAAATATATTCTCAATAAGTGGTTTATCACTCTTGATGAAGATGATAAGTGGTAAATACTTCCCTGGTGCACAATGGATAATTCCTAAAACTAGGAACGGATGGACTCTGCTAGAGCTCAAGCTATTTGGAAGTGCCTCAAAATTTCGGACGTAGCTGATATCTGAGATATTAGAAAGGTCTTCTTTCGCAATCAGTACATAGAGGGGGAAGCAGCCAGGTACTTTCTCAATGAGCCATTACATCAAATTCAAGGAATTTGACTCTCTTTGCTTAATTGTGTCTTAAAAGAAGAGACCAAAATTAAGAGTCTAATAAATCTCTTATTTTAGATTAATTTACACATTTGTTGATGTAGCTAGCTTAGCATTGGTCGATTAGTGGTTAATTAGAGGACTCGATTAGTGTAAAAGAAGGAAAGATTAGTAAAAGGATTAATTCTTGATTAGTTCTTAATCACCTTTTTACATAACTCATTAAGGCTAATAAGCATTCAATGAGTAGATGCTCATGAGTTGTCAAATTGTCCATTTTGGAGGTCATTTATGAAGGGTGTAAGGGGTGTCATAAAAAAAGGTTGACTTTTTTTATTCCCACGCATCTTTTTGGAAAAATGCCAATATATCTTTAAATTTAAATTCAAAAAATATCCCCCCAAACAAGAAAATTTGTATTTCCCACTAGACTCCCAAAAAAAATCAAAAATTTAAAAAAATCATAAATTCAAAAAAAGAATGAAAATTCAAAAAAAAGTTGAAATTTAAAAAAAACGCACGAGACAAGACTTTCACGGCCAAGCCTTTTATGGCCAAGAGTTTCACGATTCCAAGCCATTTCACGAGATTACCCTTCACGGTTCCAAGCCATTTCACGGGATTACCTTTCAATGGTTCCAAACCATTTCATGGGATTACCCTTCACGGTTCCAAGCCATTTCACAGGATTACCCTTCACGGTTCCAAGCCATTTCATAGGATTACCCTTCACGGTTCCAAGCCAATTCATGGGATTACCCTTCATGGGATTACCTTTCATGGTTCCAAGCCATTTCACAAGATTACCCTTCACGACTCCAAGCCATTTCACGGAATTACCCTTCACGATTCTGAGCCATTTATCAGGATTACCATTCATGGGTTTAAAACAATTCATGGAATTACCTTTCATGGGTTTATACCATTTCACGGGATAACATTTCACGGAATTATCTTTCATGGGTTTAAACCATTTCACGAAATTATCTTTCACAAGTTTAAACCATTTCACGGGATAACCTTTCACGGCTAAGCCTTTCACGGATTAAGGGTATCACGCCTTAAGATCTCACGCCATCATTTTTTTTAAATATACCCTTATTTAGAGGCTCATCTCCTAAATCGTATATCTGATGAAGGCGCTCTAGGGCTTACCGAAAAGCTAACATCAAGCCCTTAAACTTTTGGTCTTGGCCATCCATAGTCGAAATTGATCGTTTTGGCCTCCGACTACTAGAAGCCTCAAAATTCAACCCAGAAATCGAGGCAAAAATAGCCCGAAAAGTATGAAAAATCATAAAAACGTCAAACTATATTCGTGCTACTTTTTGAGAATCTAAACGACAAAATCACAAATGACTCAGGGAAACAAAGTTGTAGTACTTCAAAAAGACTACAACTCTCATACATAGTTTTTCGAAATTCCTTTTTGGAACACCCTCAAAAACGTGCTGCAAAATAGGAAAAATATTCTCGAAACTTTTTTTTGTCTTGAGACAATGATGGAAAATAGGTTCTAGAATCTCCTCTTCCATCTGGGAAGTCACTAGTATGCACTTTTTACGAAAAAATATCTCAAAGGTGGTTCATGTGCATATAGCGCCTAAGCTAGTTAGGGCGAACAGACACTCATTTGACCCAACAAAGAGAACGCTAAGCCTCTTGAGGCTGTATAACGGGCTGTAAGAAAATATAAAAATTAAAAAAAACACGTGCTTTCTCTCATTTTAAGGAGAAATCAGGCCATTAGACATGGCAATGATAAGAGGGATTGCAGGGATCACACAAGGACTGAACCCAATGGCTGATATCTTCGAGCCATTGAGATCTATGCCACAAATGCACCTCCTAATACCATTGTCCATGCCTATAACAAGCGTGTCATAGGGTTTGACACCCCCTGTCACGTTGATCCCATCGGGCTTTTGTTCCTTACCTAACATTTCCACCAATCTTATAAGTACCAACCCCTTTCAACCCTTGGATGCCCACACCTTAGATATACTAACTAGTCTAGGAAGGGGGGTTGCCCAAGGACTCAGTGAGTCTTTCCCAAAACAAGAGCACTCACATACAGCCTCGGTGACTCATCCAAAAATATGACCATACAAATTTCTAAAATTATGGGCAAATACGACAGCACAACTGATTCTATTTAATTTATACAAATGTTTGAACAGAGATGTGAAGCCTTTGGAAACCCAAACTGCCCCACCAAGGTACATGTATTGAACCTATGCTTAGAGAGAAAATCTAGTCAATGGTTGCTCGGTGATCAAGACCAACTTCAAAACCTTAAAAACAACCTTTATCCATGGTTTTTCAAGACAAGGTGATCGGTGGAGTGCAGCAAAAGAACTCTATTCAATTGAGAATAACCCAAATGAAACCATTAGACTTTATCCTTCAGATAAAACTCTTGGGCTCACGATGAGGTGGAATATAACAACCACCTACAAATACCAGAAGGTAAGTGGGAAATTATTTCTTTGGATTTCATAGTAGGACTACCCCAAACAAATAGAGGGAATGAATCAATGTGGATAGTAGTGGATATGTTAAGCAAGCTGGTACAATTTATACCAACTAAAAAAGAAATTAAAACATCACAATTGGCTAGAACGTTTATCCATCATCTATATAGATTGTATGGATTAGGAGAAGATATAGTAAGCGACTGAGATATAAAGTTTACAATCCATTTTTGGAAAGAAGCGTTTAAAAAGTTAGACACCAAACTTAGTATGAGTACATCTGAACCTCCACAAAGCGATAGAGAGACAAAAAGGGGTAATAAAGTGCTAGAAGATATGCTTTGAGCATATCTTGTAGGACATATGCTTCAAGCATATGTTAATGTAACGTACTCATATGTACGTATTTTTGGGTCCATTTGACTCGGTAATTTTTTAGCTTAAACATTTAATGTTGAAAAGTGGAAAATAGTTAGAGGACATAAAATAGTTAGTGGACTTTTCAACATTTAATGTTGAAAAGTGGAAAATAGTTAGAGGACATAAAATATTAAGTTTGGTCACAAATTTAGTAATTTTAGAGATGTCAATTTTTGGTTAATTTTGGGGCTTTTAATGCATGTTTTGTGGTGTCGTTTGTAAGTGATTTCTATTATATACTTAACCATGTTAGATAATGTATAAGAGGGTCATAGTGAGTAGTTTAGCCTAAAGGAAACTCATATGGGCGGGTTTACATAGTAAATATAACTGCACAACGGGTACTCGAAACATGGCTCGGACACCAACTTGACCCTTAATTCTCAGTAACAGCCTTGCATAAGGGTGTGGATCACTTTATTTGTCATACAGACGTATTAAAGAAAGTTAGTTCATCACAAGAAGAATAAAGTCCGTGTTCGGATAATTGGAAGATTCGGCATGGGGTGGCTAGTGTTTGCGAAATGAATTCGATACCACTTTCCAATGTTTATATATAAAAAAACAAACGTATCATCTCTAATTGGGTTCAAGATCATGTTTTTATAAGGAATTTCTATCTTTAATGTTTTTGTGCATGATAATCTACTAATTCTTGTGGGATTTTTTTTGGCTTCTTCCAAAGCCTTGAGGTGATTTTTGTGTAGGATAGAGAGAGAGATTTTGAGATTCGGGCCATCGTCCTTAGACAGGGAACACCGGATAGAGAACGTGATTTATGTCCTCTTGGAGCCATTTGGTAGAACCCAAAGTGGACAAGATTTAGAAGAGGCATACGCATGATAACCGTGACATCCAATGTGGTGGTTGGGTGGACAGGCGGCGTCGGAGGAAAGTCCTATTGGCTATATTTTTTTGTTGGTGATTCTCTCTCTGATTTTGAGATTTTATATTGGCGATTATTATTGTTACTTTGGATTGTCAATGATTATGGTTTATTGAAATCTCTTCGTTTGTTGAAATATGATGTGATTTTTTTCGTATAAGTTTTGAGAAAATTTTGTGCATAGATCATGGAAAAAAATATGGGTATATTTCAACTAAATATCTTTCATTATTAGAATTGTCTTACAATAGTGCTAAACATTCTGCTACTCGTTTTAGTCCATTCATGCTAATGTATGGATTCCAACCTAGAGCACCCGTAGAAGTTGGGTTAAAAAAATACAAATTGCAGTGTAAAAGACTTTCTCAAATACATGGAAGACATGCTAAATGTTGCAAAAAGCAACGTTAAAAGAGCGCAAGATCGTTCTATTAGTATGAGAAAGGTAAAAGAAGACCAATTAATTTTGAGGAAGGTGAGTTAGTTTATGTAAAAGTTTTTGAAAATTTAGAAACTTTAAAAAGTGGAAAAGTTCTAAAATTAAGTCCAAGGTATTGTGGTCCTTATACAATACTTAACAAAATTGGAAGTGTAGCAAGGTAGCTTTACCTAAAGGATCCAAACTACATCCTGTGTTTCATGTTAGTAGACTGAAACACAAGATGGGAAACAATGACAACATCATTGGAAAAGAAGAAATTGTTGATTTTATAGAACCACCTATTCTTCCACCTGAGCCTAAAAAGAGTCTCAAATATCAAGAAAAGAAAACTAGACATTTTGTGTTTAAAGAATGTTTAGTAAATTGGAAAGATAGAAGGATTAACTTGGGAAAGAGTGGCTACACTAAAGGCTGAAAAGGTTTCCTGAGATTTTTTTCAAGGACAAAAACGTTTCTTTCAAGGGGAAGGAAATGTTATGAGCCTAACAGGAAACACTGAAAGGTAAGACTAGGAAAGATTATTTATATGTAAAAGGTTTGTATATAAATAAGGTTCAGGGGATTTCAAATAGGAAATACCTAAGCAATGATTAATAGGCATTAAAGTTAAAATAAAAAGGGAAGTAAATGGTACACAATGGAAGCCCAAGGGATGCAGATGAGGGATCCCCCTTCTAGGGGTATTTAAAAAGGCATTGGTGAATGAAAAGGCAATGTTTAACCAATGAAAGGTCAAGGGGCTGAAGTTGGAAGGTCACACACCACTTAGGTCTATATAAGCATGAGTTTAGGGTTTATTTGGGATACGGTTGGGTAGATAACCAATGAAAGGTCAAGGGGTTGAAGTTGGAAGGTCACACACCACTTAGGTCTATATAAGCATGAGTTTAGGGTTTATTTGGGATATGGTTGGGTAGATAACCAAAGTACTAATATTACAAGTCCGCAAGCTTATAATGTAAGGAGCATCCTCCTCCTCATCATTTGTATCCTTGAACTCCCCCCACCACCACCTTCACCTTCATCCTAGCCACTTTCTTTCTCCTCCTATGAAACATAATGAAAAATCATACATTTTTAGTTCTAAAACAAGCTCAATATATAAATATTCAAAGAAATTAAGTGCATGTGAGATCAATTAATCATTGCATAGCTACATCGGGCTCTCTAGATGTCATGATTTATTTAAGCCACTCCCAAGTTTTGGCTTTTGTATAATGTTTGCATCCCATTCTCTTGGGGTGCGACCAACAACTGTCATTTTTTACAATTACAAACATGTTTGAAGGCATGAAATTAAATGCATAAAAAACATGACACGCATTTAGTAATGTATAATAACTAACATGTTTAACAACTTACGAATCTGGTGATCTAGGTTGCCTTTCCTATAGGACTATATTTTGTGGTGCTGTACTTCTCCAATTGCAAACAGTGCATTGCCTTTTGTTTTGGGTATTTCTTGTCATCCTTACATCCTTGATTACCTTCTTCCATTCTTTCATTGACCACTAATCTTATAAGTCTCTTCCTTTCCTCATGCATCTCTATATGCATAACCTCCTATTGTTAAATATCTTTATAATGTGGTCTCTCGTCCAACATCAAAAAAATGCATTGTAGGGGGATTAGGAAGCCGCTTCATTGAGGGGGATTAGGAAGATGCTCATGCATTAGAAAACATAGACAAAGTCTTTATTGTCTCTCTGTTTCCCCCACAGTTTAAAGGAATTCTTGCATGTTTGATTCACCACTTGGTAGCAGAAGCTATAGGAAAGCCTCTTCTCTGAGATAAAGAACTTCTTTTGGGCCGTACTCGAATGAAAATCAAAACCTTGGTATCCAAACACCGATTTTCACTTCTGAACTCATTGTTCTGAATCCTTAAAACAGGCGTGACTCCTGAGAAGTATTCTAAGGAAAGGGTCTCCCTTTTTTAAACAGAATCTTTCTTTTATTTTAGAGAGGGAATAATTATGAGATCAAAAAGGGAGATTCTTACTCCTGTATACCTCGAAGGTTGGGGGAAGAATTTTACATTCTACCCCACTTAAAAAAAATGCGAGATGTCCTCATCTCGTAAGGTAGAGGACAACTCTTTTTCTTAAGATTCAATTTTATTTTGGGGTTCCTTATATTCTGGTCAACCCAACAAAATACTGGGATAAATATCCCTTATATAGAACTCATCATTAAATAACAATTCATTCAAATCATATCATTCATATCTTTAACATGATAATGGTCCATTAGACCGAAAAATTTCCTTCTGAACATTCCTCCACGGAAATTTCAGTCAAGTAAGTTCTCAGTTTGTCATCCCTTAACTTGATCTACCGGTCAAGTGTTAACAGTAACAATTTGACAGCACAACCCACTAATCTCATAGTGATTTGCTGAAATCATTATCATTCTAGTTATGAATATCATCACATGGACTCGTCCCATTAATCCTTATTGTGGTTTTGTTCAGATTATTATATTTCAACTAATTTCAGAAATCATCATTTTTCAATCAGAATTTTCAATCAGAATCCAAATCAATTCATCAATTCTCAAACAGAATTAAAAATCATATAAATCACATTCGAAATCATCATCTGGATAGCATTAACGCTTATAATTTCAAGTCTTAGATTTACTCGTATATACTGTCAGTAAAGAGCTGCAGTTATACTCTCGGTATATACGGTAGTCACGGCCCTTGGAATTATAAGGTAAATACCATCATGTCTAGGCCTCAAGCAAGTCAAGGATTCTATGTAATTGCAGTTTTTCTAATTGAAGTCCTAATTACTAATTTACGAATTTCAGTTTGAATAACAATTTGTATGAATTATATCACACAATTACAACCTTTTGTGCGTCTTGATAAATTTTAGACATAATTGGCTCCTCAGTTTATCTTATTGGAGATTTATGACATATGTCTGATAAACAGAAATTTTTTTTTCGATCGTCCGTAAACAATCACTTAAATAACAGGAAGACATTTGTATATTTATATACAAGTTGCAATAAGTACATAGACTGGCTCGGGAGACGCATAAGACGACGGTACTAAGCCATAGTCATGCCCTGTTACATAATTTCTCTAATTGCGAAGGGAGCTCTTATTTTCTCCTTAGGGATAAATCGACTAAAGAGTCTATAAACTCGGCAAGCAAGTCTGAAATTTTGAGGCGTTGAATGCTCATTGGCCATGATTTTGATAAAGCTAAAAATGGTGCGTGGTATCATGGTGGACATGGACAAACAGCTTATGGTCACTTTGCCTTGGGGTTATGGCCAAGTGATCCCAACTTCACAATTTCATCTCTCTCAAAATGTTTAATAAACTTAGAAAGAGGAGAACAACACATGTATGGTGACTTGAGCTCACAAAACTCAGATGCAGAACCACGAACAAATCTTTTTTATTGTGTTTTGTCTACTATGGCCCTGTATTAGCATATGGAAGTGCTAAAGGAGAGAAACACATATTGTAAGCAGAGCATTGAGGATGCACATGCAGAGACACATGTAGAAACAAATGTGGATACATGCTGGTTGCAAGGGGCATGGATATATAGCCCTGCAAACCACTTATGCTGTTGTCTCTCCACTAGATTAGGAAAATATAATTCCTCGAAATGGCGTGCGAGTCTTGCTCGGCTTGTTCGAGTTGAAGCGGAAGAGATGAGATGCTCGAAGGCAAATGCAATCATATCTTGAGACTGGGTGAGGTCGGGAATACCAGATAAATGGGGAACTTCCATCTATAAAAAATAATTTCTTTGATTAAAATTTCTTCATTAAAGAAGCTTACGGAATAAAAATACATTATGAAAATGCTGTTTCTGAACTCTTATTACCAATTTCAGATAAGAATTTAATTATCCTTATTAGCCTTCAGTTTGGCTCTGATACCAACTGTGAGATCCCTGTTCCCATCGAGCAACAAATTCGGGGTACTAGCAGCGAAAGTAGCACTTCTCGCACAGGACAGGGGTCCCACATTCGGGGCCTCGTCCACGGATATCCGGACAAGAGACTAATCCGTCGGTTCCAAAACCGGACTCGAAAAAAACTTCCCTTACCCGGAAAGCACGGGCGATTCCACCAGGATAACTTTTTACTCTAACGTAGTCAAGACCATTACTGATCAAGCTGATCCGGTTGCACCTATAAAGGTACTCGTTCGGATCAAGGAAGAAAGTTGCACTTGGATCATTGGAATCAACACTTTTTTTCCCATCAAGAGGCACAGCCGTTAATTCCTATCCATAGAACAATTACTATCCGAGATTTACGTTATCTATCGTAATAACAAAAATTGAGTCTCGATTTACGGATCCATTAGTCCAGCCTAACCCCATCCAGTCCCATGGGTTAGCCAGCCGCCCAACCACTGTAGTGATGGGATCCAGTTAAGAATTTGGTTAGGTTTTGTCCCGGGTACCAAGGAAAAGAGTTCCAAGGCCCCCTAGCCGGATGTTCATGCAAAAATAAAACTAGTCACACCACTTACACACCCAATATGAAATTGCCTTTTCACAGATTCAATCAGTTTTAAAACAATCCTTTAATAAAACCATAGTATCACTGATCACAATCTTCCAATTTATCCGGTTGATTCATAATTTCCCATCATTCCTTCATCAGAGTATCTATGGCATCATTGGTAACCAGAACGCTCACCACCTGTCCACGCAGGGACCTTTTCAATAGTTCCTAGCCCATAATACTCGGCAATATAATCACTTATAAAAATCAAGATGGACTCTCGTTGTTGAAGATCAGCAAGATCAACCAACAGATCCATATAAAGAGCCATGGACTCATCCATTGAAGACCAGCAAGGTCAATCAACCAGATCCCTCGGGGGGTGCACCTCAAAAAATGTAAGTCTACCATGTGCGATCATTAGGTGGGATTTTTTTAATCCAAAATATTGGGTAAATTTACAGAAATACAATTACAAGAGGGGTATTTTAATTGTACTTTGGAAAAAAACCCGTAAGTCTATAAAGAAAAAGGGGTAGTTTTATCAACTCAAAATTCACAGATAAGGGGTTTTTTAAATACCCCTTGAACGCACGTCGTAGGAGGGGCTTCCATATAGTGCACCCCCCGAGCTAGATCCATGCCCGGTTTCACAAAACAACTCTTACTCCTTGTTCCAATATCTTCCTCGACGCACGCGTGGGTATCCTGGGCGACCCAGAGCCCAAGCACCGTATGGTCAGCACCCTCTCTAGGATCCTTCGCAGGTGACCTAGCGCTTCACTCATAGGCCGCTTCCTTGGCCCCTCATCCACCGTACCGGAAGCTCACCATTTTAATCGCACCGAGGCTGGTCAAGACCTCGGCCGACCTTGCTATGCGAGACGTCCTCCATTGACTCTCCGTCAGCAGTTGCAACTTTATCAGTTAGGTCTCCACCACGACCTTAATCACAAGACGGTCAAAATGCTTCCCCAGCATTCTTGACATAAAACAGCCATTTACAAACAGCATTTACAAACAGTTTACAATTACAATTTCTATATTAACTCTCATTTTTTCACATTAATCCACATTACTTATTTCACATTCCATTTATATGTGTACTCATCCAATCACATCATTTTCCATCTCTTCACTTCAGATTCCTTCACATCACATATCATAATTTCACATCCACATTCACATCCATACATCCACATCTACATGCTTACCTCCATTTTCACATCCTCATTTATACATCCACATCCCATATCCACATTCATACATACACATCCATATCCACATCCATACATCCACATCCACATGCATACATCCACTATCACGTCCTCATTCATACATCCACATCCACACACATACATACATCCACATCCACATTTCCATTCACATCTATACATCCACATCTACATCCACATACATACATACATCCACATCCACATCTATACATCCACATTCACATACATCCACATCCACATTCCCATTCACATACATCCACATCCACATTCCCATTCCCATTCACATCTATACAACCACATCTACATCCACATACATACATACATCCACATCCACATTCCACATTCACATCTATACAGCCACATCCACATTTACATCCATGCATCCACATCCACATCCTCATTCACATCCATACATCCACATTCATGCATCCACATCTACATGCATACATCCATACATACCCATCCACATTCACATCCATATTCTCACCCTATCACAACCCATATACATCTTATCCCATCACATACACTTCTTACCTCATCCCATACACATCCTATCACTTCTTAACTCATCTTATCACATCCTAACTCATCTCATATGCATCTTATCATATCTTATCACTTTCCATATCTTTTATGCATACCTCTATGCATGAAATTCAATTATGCTAAAAGTAACACTTTTATAATAAAATAATCATCTCTTTATGCATACCTCTATGCATGAAATTCAAATATGCTAAAAGTAACACTTTTATAATAAAATATTTATCTCTTATGCATACCTCTATGCATGAATTTCAATTATGCTAAAAGTAACACTTTTATAATAAAATATTCATCTCTTATGCATACCTCTATGCATGAATTTCAATTATAACACTATATTCGTGAGTTTGGGAATTTTCCAACTCCCATTTTTTGAATATTGAAAAGATGGGACCTGGATAACATGCCTATAAGTTTTTCAAAACCATATCACGTGACCTATTGTTGGAAAGCGCTTGGAAAATGGAATCTAGTGAGCTATAGAGCGCTCAATTTGGAGTAACGATGTTCAAGTTATGATTAATCCAAAGATTTGACCATGTGTCCCAAACTTATGGAAAATTCCCATATTCCCCAATATGGTGTTTTATGCTAAAAGTAACACTTTTATAATAAAATATTCATCTCTTATGCATACCTCTATGCATGAAATTCAATTATGCTAAAAGTAACACTTTTATAATAAAATATTCATCTCTTATGCATACCTCTATGCATGAAATTCAATTATGCTAAAAGTAACACTTTTATAATAAAATATTCATCTCTTATGCATACCTCTATGCATGAATTTTAATTATGCTAAAAGTAACACGTTTATAATAAAATATTCATCTCTTATGCATACCTCTATGCATGAATTTCAATTAAGCTAAAAGTAACTCTTTTATAATAAAATATTCATCTCTTATGCATACCTCTATGCATGAAATTCAATTATGTATAATATAAAAATCAATTTCTCTAGGATTATAATGAATATCTTTCAATTAATCTAGGATGATAATTCCTATAATATGGTAGGAAGTACTCTTTTTATGCTTTGAATGAAATTATTTTATGCCTAATTTTTATAAAAATTTTGCCATAGCTCCGCTGCTATGACTGATAAATCTCAATTTTTCTAAGGGATAAAGCTTATCATTAAGGAATTAATTAGAATGATCCCTAATTGGATCATTAATCCATAATGGATTGAATCATCAATATACATAAACTAAAAGCATAGAAAAAAGCCATTAATTTGGCCTCAAGCATAGATTAATCTTGGATTAAGGAAAAGCTTTATGAAAAGCTTCATTTGGATTGAGAATGGGTCATGAGTATGACCATTTCTTGAGTGAGAGAGAGAATTTACATAAAAACCATTTGAATTAAGCATAAATGGAAATTTATGTAATTCTTAACTATCATTAATCAATTAACTTCAATAGCATTCATCAAATTATGTAACTCTTCACTACCATTCATCAATTAACTTCAATAGCATTCAAAAACCATTCCAATTAAGCTTCTCAAGCTTGAGAGGGGTTGAGAAGAGAGAAGCATTGAGAAATTATAGAAAAGATCAAAATTCACCATTTACCTTACAGTTTGCTTGATTCTTTGTTCACGGTAGAGACCCCCAACCAATCAATTGGTTAAGTATGTTGATGGAGCCACCAATGGGGATTGAAGAAAGAGGGAAGCTCCAATTTCTTCAATTTGGAGAGAATTTTAGAGAATAGTAGAAATTAACATTATTTCAGCATAACTCTAGTATAGTAAAATTCTTCTATATTTTTTTCAAAGAACTCATGTTCTATTTATAGGAGAGGGAAGCTCTAACCAAGCTAACTGAATTCTAGAATTTTCCAAATTCAGTTTGGTTAAATTTGGACTAGATTTGGATCTAGTTTGGTTACTTTTTGATTCGGTTTGGTTCCATTTTGATTTGGTTTGGTTCAAGAGAGATGAGAGATAAAAATATCACATTATTTTTGAGTTTAAAACTCATTCAAGCATGTGAAATATGCACCTCCTTTAAAGTAGTCCCCTTCCTTACATATGTGTCAAAATGGAATGATTATACCCAAAATATCTCATATTTTTAATATTGCTCATAGTTTTTTACTAATAAACCTTGTACATTTTCAACTCTTCATCTTATGTGAGCATTTACTCATTTTTGGATACCCAAAATATCTCATATTTTTAATATTGCTCATAGTTTTTTACTAATAAACCTTGTACATTTTCAACTCTTCATCTTATGTGAGCATTTACTCATTTTTGGATACCCAAAATATCTCATATTTTTAATATTGCTCATAGTTTTTTACTAATAAACCTTGTACATTTTCAACTCTTCATCTTATGTGAGCATTTACTCATTTTTGGATACCCAAAATATCTCATATTTTTAATATTGCTCATAGTTTTTTTACTAATAAACCTTGTACATTTTCAACTCTTCATCTTATGTGAGCATTTACTCATTTTTGGGTATCTTCTTTTACAAATTGGATTTATCTCCTCCCTACACATGGATTGATGCTATTGGTCCATAGGAACCTTAATTGGACCATAATCCAAAAATTTCTGAAAATCTAGACCCTTAGACTAAGTCCTTTATACCCATTTCCAATTAATTCCAATTGCACATTGGAAAATTCTTTTTGAATTTCTGTTTCAGGAAAACTTATTTTAATAAGATGAGTTATTTTTCTATCCAAAAATATTCATAATCTAAATATTCTCTCTCTAGAATAATTTTCTCTCTCTAGGCTAAAACAGTTAGAAACAAGGTCTTTATATTTCTGAAGAGGGATTGATTACAGGGGAAGATACTAGACATCAAAAAGGGGTTGGGGGAGGAATCTTACAAAATATGTCAAAAATTTATCAAGAATCCAAAAAAGGTTGTAATTGTGTGATATAATTCATACAATTGATATTCAAACTGACAATTCGTAAATTAATAATTGGGTCTTCAAATGGAAGTACCGCAATTGTATGGAACCCTGACTTGCTTGAGGCCTAGACATGATGGTATTTACCTTATAGTTCCAAGTACCATGACTACCCGTATATACCGAGGGTATAACTGCAACTCTTTACCGCCCGGCAGTATATACGAGTAAATCTAAGACTTGAAATTATAAGCATTAATGCTATCCAGTTGGTGAATTCGAATGTGGTTGATATGATTTTTAATTCTCTTTGGGAACTGATGAATTGATTTGGATTCTGATTGAAAAATGATGATCCCTGAAAATGGGTTGAAATGTAATAAGCTGAGCGAAACCACAATGTGGATGATTGGGACGAGTCCCTGTGATGATAAATGATGATAATGATTTCAGCAAATCACTATGAGATTAGTGGATTGTGCTGTCAAATTACTACTGTTAATACTTGACACGGTAGATCAAGTTAAGGGATGACAAATTGAGAACTTGCTTGACTGAAATTCCCGTGGAGGAATGTTCAGAAAGAAATTTTTTCCGTCTAATGGACCATTATCGTGTTAAAGATATGAATGTTATGATCTGAATGAATTGTTATTTAATGATGAGTTCTATATAAGGGATATTTATCCCAGTATTCTGTTGGGTTGACCAGAATATAAGAAACCCAGAATAAATTGGATCTTAAGAAAAAGAGTTGTCCTCTACTTTGCGAGATGAGGACATCTCGCTTTTTTTTTAAGTGGGGTAGAATGTAAGATTCTTTCGCCAGCCTTCGAGGTATACAGGAGCAAGAACCTCCCTTTCTGATCTTATAATTATTCCCTCTCTAAGATAAAAGAAAGAGTCTGTTTAAAAAAGGAAGACCCTTTTCCCATAATACTTTCTCAAGAGGCCCACCTGTTTTAAGGATTCAGAACGATGAGTTCAGAAGTGAGAACCGGTGTTTTGGGTGCCAAGGTTTTGGTCATCAGTAGACTGCCCGACTCCTGCCATCTCAAGAGCACAGGGAAGTCAAGAACCGCGAACTCAGAGACCAATTCCTTTATACCAATCTAATCAGGGTCCGTCTCGGACAAGATTTCTTAACTCCATTAACTAGGTTCGATCCATTGATTAGGGTCGAGATGTCCAGACAAATGCTTGACGACATGGAGCAGCAGATGCAGGCAATTCATAAAGATATAAAAGCTGCCCAGGATCGACAGAAGCAGTATGCAGATAAGAAGAGGACAGTCAGAGAATTCAAAGAAGCAGATATGGTCTTCGTTCAAGTACAGTCCAAAAGAAGTTCTTTATCTCTTGGGAAGTATAAGAAGTTATCCCCCAGATATAATGGGCCATATCTGATTTCAAAGAAAGTAGGTGACAGCCTACGAGCTTCTTTTACCTCCTCATCTCAAAGTTCATAATGTATTTCATGTAAGCCTTCTATAGAAATATGTGCCAAACCCAAATCATGGAAAGACGGTAAAACTTCAGTGGCAAGATACCCTGTTGGCTTCTAGGTTATGCTAGTTCCTTCTTTTATATAAGTCGTAACTCTTACTTGTCGCTCGCAGTAATCTTACTTCCATCGATCTCCTTTCTTTCTGAATCTCCTTCATGGCTTGGCAGCAAGACTTGGTTTTATCCATGATGATTTCTCACCTTCAAGACACAAGCGAGTCTGTGAAGAAGGATTTTATAGAACTGTATGAGCGCTCACTTTTCCCTCACTTGGAAACTTCTGTAGCTCAGACCAAATGGCGGACCTATCGAGACATAACTAGGGTAACACCGTGGGGTCGGCATCACTTTCGTAACAATGTCCGCTTGGCTATGGTTATTGAAGCTTTGGGTTTGGGTCCCCGATACTATTGCGTGATGAGATCAAGGCATGTTGGGTTTTCTGAGCGGGTCTTCTTACTAGCGTGTTTTCTTCCTCATCAGAAGATATGCCTTTATCCCGTTTTTGGCTTGCCTCTCAGAGGTCCTTTTAATAGGTCACCTCATACCAATGAGATAGGTGCTGCAATAACCGGCCAAATTATTCCCATAGACGAGTTACCTTATACGTGTGCAGCTTGTGAGTGCTGCTTTTGTGACCATATGATGGACGGGCTTATGGAAGTGTAAAAAGTTCTTATATCTTTACTGTATATGTTCCAAGAATGAATAAAGTTGAAATCTTTGTTCTTGTCTTGAGTCTTACTCTCTTTGAGACTTTTCTTGGTGGTTAATCTTAATTAAATTTTCTCTCAGTCTCATATTCATGCATCTTGCGAAATTATCCCAAGTTTGCAAGATGTGGACATCTCGTGTTTTTCAAGTGGGAGAGAATGTAAGATTCCTCCCCAGCCTCTCAAATTGTCCAGCATATTCCCCTGTAATCAATTCCCTCTTCAAAAATATAAGAGATCTTGTCTCTGCCTGTTTTAGCATAGAGAGAGAAAATATTCTAGAGAGAGAATATTCAGATTTTGAATATTTTTAGATAGAAAAATATCTCATCTTATTAAAATGAATTCCCCTGAAACAGAAATTCAGAAAGAACTTTCCAATGTGCAATTGGAATTAATTGAAAATGGGTATAAAGGACCTTAGCTTAAGGGTCTAGATTTTCAGAAATTTTTGGATTATGGTCCAATTAAGGTTTCTATGAGCCAATAAGATCAATCCATGTGTGGGGAGGAGATAAATCCAATTTTGTAAAAGAAGATACCCAAAAATGAGTAAATGCTCACATAAGGTGAAGAGTTGAATATGTACAAGGTTTATTAGTAAGAAACTATGAGTGATATTAAAAATATGAGATAATTTGGGTATAATGATTCCATTTTGACACATATGTAAGGAAGGGGAGTCCCTTCAATTCTCACATAAGATGAAGAGTTGAATATGTACAAGGTTTATTAGTAAGAAACTATGAGCAATATTAAAAATATGAGATATTTTGGGTATAATGATTCCATTTTGACACATATGTAAGGAAGGGGAGTCCCTTCAATTCTCACATAAGATGAAGAGTTGAATATGTACAAGGTTTATTAGTAAGAAACTATGAGTAATATTAAAAATATGAGATATTTTGGGTATAATGATTCCATTTTTGACACATATGTAAGGAAGGGGAGTCCCTTCAATTCTCACATAAGATGAAGAGTTGAATATGTACAAGGTTTATTAGTAAGAAACTATGAGCAATATTAAAAATATGAGATATTTTGAGTATAATGATTCCATTTTTGACACATATGTAAGGAAGGAGAGGGCCTTCAATGAGGCGCCTAATTCACATGCTTGAATGAGTTTTAAACTCATAAAAATTGAGATATTTCATCTCTCCTCTCTCCTCATTCAAGTCTAGTTTCAAAAAGTTAGCTTAACTGACGTAAAAATGATCAAAAATTGACCAAACTGACTTGGAAAATTCTAGAATCAGTTTGTTTGGTTAGGAGATCAATTTTTCCTATAAATAGAAGCCTCCTCCTTGTTGAAAATATATAGTGTTTAATGCATTGTTACTCTATCTCACCCAAGCCAAGAACTGTGAATTTATTAATAATTCATTAGTTTTTGACATTTCCCTCTTCCAAAGATTGGTTGGCCACTCTTGTTCAAACAAGAGTTGAACCCTCAAACCATCAAGCCAAAGGAAAGCTTTCAAAGTCATTAGTAAGTTGGTGATTCTTCTTTTCACTTATTTTATGATTTTTATGGCTTTAAATGGTTTTTTTATGCTTTATGTCTTCTCTAAAAATGTTATACCTCATTACAAAAAGGTATTCCCCTCTCTTCTCTAACAAAACCAACCATTCTCTATTCTAAGTGAATGGTTATTTGATTAATGTCAAGTTTTTATAATGATTATTTGTATGCATAAAAGATAAATATTTTATTATAAAAGTGTTACTTTTAGCATAATTGAATTTCATGCATAGAGGTATGCATAAAAAATGAATATTTTATTATAAAAGTGTTACTTTTAGCATAATTGAATTTCATGCATAGAGGTATGCATAAAAGATGAATATTTTATTATAAAAGTATTATTTTTAGCATAATTGAATTTCATGCATAGAGGTATGCATAAAAGATGAATATTTTATTATAAAAGTGTTACTTTTAGCATATTGAATTTCATAGAAGTATGAAAAAAAATGATTATTTTATTGTAAAACTGTAAAGAAAAAAAATGATTATTTTATTGTAAAAGTGTTACTTTTATCATATTGAATTTCATGCATAGAGGTATGAAAAAAATATATTAATATTTTATTATAAAAATGTTACAAAAAAAAATGATTATTTTATTATAAAAGTGTTACTTTTATCACATTTGAATTTCATGCATAGAGGTATGCATAAAATATGATTATTATATTGTAAAAATGTTACTTTTATCATAATTGGATTTCATGCATTTATGCATAGGAAGATGCATAAAAGATTGAATTTTAACTCAAAGTGTCATTCTCATTTAAAATGAGTTTATGCATAGGAAGATGCATAAAAGATTGATTTTTATTTCGAAAGTGTTAGTCTCCTTAAATGGAATTTATGCATAATTAGATGCGTAAAGAAATCTTATATCAAATATAAGAATTCTCTTGTATTCTATAAATAAATATGGGAAGGGATAGGATGTGATAAGAGATGTATGAGATGTGATAAGATGTGATAAGATGTATATGAGAAGAGTTAGGATGTGATAAGATGAGTTAGGATGTGATAAGAGATGTATGAGATGTGATAAGATGTGATAAGATGTATATGAGATGAGTTAGGATGTGGCAAGATGAGTTAGGATGTGATAAGATGTATATGAGAAGAGTTAGGATGTGATAAGATGAGTTAGGATGTGATAAGAGGTGTATGAGATGTGATGAGATGTGATAAGATGCATATAAGATGAGTTAGGATGTGATAAGATGAGTTAGGATGAGATAAGAGGTGTATGAGATGTGATGAGATGTGATAAGATGCATATGAGATGAGTTAGGATGTGATAAGATGAGTTAAGATGTGATAAGATGTGTATGGGATGAGGTAAGAAGTGTATGTGATGGGATAAAATGTATATGAGGTGAGTTAGGATGTGATAAGAGGTGTATGAGATGTGATGAGATGTGATAAGATGCATATGAGATAAGTTAGGATGTGATAAGATGAGTTAAGATGTGATAAGATGTGTATGGGATGAGGTAAGAAGTGTATGTGATGGGATAAGATGTATATGGGTTGTGATAAGGCGAGAATGGATGTGATGTAAAAGAATAGATGTGAAGGCGTATGTGATTATATGAATGGGAATGTGGAAATGAATGTATAAATGTGAATGTGGATGTAGAGGTAGATGTATGGATGTGAATGAGAATGTGGATGCGGATGTATACATGTAGATGTACATGTATGGATGTGAATGAGAATGTGGATGTGGATGTATGTATGGAGATGTTGATGTATGCATGGAGATGTGGATATATGTATGTAGATGTAGATGTATGGATGTGAATGTGATTATGGATGTGGATATATGCATGGAGATGTTGATTTATGCATGGAGATGTGGATGTACGCATGTAGATGTAGATGTATGGATGTGAATGTGATTATGGATGTGGATGTATGCATGGAGATGTGGATGTATGGTTATGTATGTGGATGTGGATGTATGAATGAGGATGTGAAAATAGATGTATGCATGGATGCGTATGTAGAATAATGAACGTAAATGTGTATGGAAAATAATGTGTCGTCGATATGAGTAAATGGATGAGAATGAATACACATTGAATGGAATGTGGATTAAGTAATGTGGATTGAGGAGGGATAATGTGGAAAGACGAGAGTTCGATATAGAAACTGTATTTTGTGACTGTTTGTAAATGACTGTTTTATGTCAAGAATGCTGGTTGGGGAAGCATTTTGACCGTCTTGAGGATTAAGATCATGAAGACTGAACTGATAAAGTTGCAATTGCTGACGGAGAGTCAATGGAGGACGTCTCGCGTAGCAAGGTCGACCGAGGTCTTGACCAGTCTCGGTTCGATTTAAATGGTGAGCTTCCGGTACGGTGGATGAGGGACCAAGGAAGCGGCCTATGAGTGAAGCGCTAGGTCACCTGCGAAGGATCCTAGAGGGTGCTGACCATACGGTGCTCGGGCTCTGGGGTCGCTGAAGATACCCACACGTGCGTCGTGGAAGATATTGGAACAAGGAATAAGAGTTGTTTTCTGAAACCGGGCATGGATCTGGTTGATTGATGTTGATGGTCCTCAACGGATAAGTCCATGGCTCTTTTATATGGATCTGTGGGTTGATCTTCCACGGAGATTCCATTTTGTTATATGAATATATTGCCGGTTACTATGAGCTAGGAACTATGGAAAAGGCCCCTGAGTGAACAGGTGGTGAGCGTTCTGGTTACCAATGATGCCATAAGTATACCGATGAATGAATGACTGGAAATAAGGATTCAACCAGAGACTTTGAGGATTGTCATCAGTGACATAATGGGTTCATTAAAGGATTGTTTTAAAGTTAGCTGATGCTGAGAAAAAGGCAATTTCATATTGGGTGTGTAAGTGGTGTGACTAGTTTTATGTTTGCATGAACTTCCGGCTAGGGGGCCTTGGAACTCTTTTCCTTGGTACCCGGGACAAAACCTAACCAAATTCCTAGTTGGATCGCATCACTACAGTGGTTGGGCGGTTGGCTAACCCATGGGACTGGGCTGGACTGATGGATCCGTAAATCGAGACTCAAATTCTGTTATTATGATAGATGAAGTAAATCCCAGATAGTAATTGTTCTATGGATAGGAATCAACAGCTGTGCCTCTTCATGGGGAAAAAAGCGTTGATCCCAATGATCCAAGTGCAATTTCTTCCTTGATCTGACCGAGTACCTTTATAGGTGCAGTCAGATCAGTTTGTTCAGTAATGGTCTTGAAGTCCTACGTTAGAGTAAAGAGTTATCCTGGTGGAATCGCCCGTGCTTTCCGAGTAAAGGAAGTTTTTCCGAGTTCGGTTTTGGATAAACCGATAGATTAGTCTCTTGTCCGGATATCCGTGGGCGAGGCCCCGAATGTGGGACCCCTGCCCCGCGCTAGTTGTGCTACTTCTGCTGCTAGCACCCCGAATCCGTTGCGCGGTGGGGACAGGGATCTTACATTACTACTTTTCCAAGGCACTCATTGGCAAGGCGGATTACATACTCCCCCCCGGCTTCTCCTCCAAATGCCGAGGTACCCTGACACATCACTTGCTTACTAGAAATTGAAATGTAAATACAAGTGTGTGAGATTTTTATAGCATGAACTTGAAAATGTATATGAATTTCACTTACAATTGGCACTTATAGTTGCATGCCCCATCATTACAATTCATCGGCATAAATCTCTCAATGTATCCGATACCAAATCCTTCATCAAAAGCTCAATGGAACACATGAAAGCCAACCCTGTGAATCATAGTATATATCCATGCACCATTATGCATGTAATGTGCCATAACCAACTCCAATGTCACCACAATGCACTCAATCTTGACCATGTGAGACTAATATTGCCAAACAATTCATCATCAATATGAAGTAGACTCAAGTGTAAACCCCCAATGGCAATATAGGCATATATGTGGCCTCCATTATAATGATAAGAATACTCCAATATCACTTAGGTTTCTTCTAATGCATCAATGGAGGATATATGGTTGCACATGGCCTTCATGGAGGCATCATATAGCTCTCCATACCCTTGAATATCATGTAGGTTTGAGCAATGGCAAGAAATTAGGGCTATTATTAGAAATCCCTAATTACATCACTAGGAAGTTGGAGGGATTGAAGGAATTAGCAAATGCAGAGGTTTAACCATGATTATGGATGATTGAGAGCTTAATAAGCAATTAATTAAGCCATCCCGTGCCATAATATCCTCATGGAACCCCAAAGAAGCAAAATGCAACCCCCTTTTGTTGCATAAATGATGTCATTTTCCCTTTCTTGCTTATGTAACAAGGCTCACAATAGCTTTGTTAAGCATAAACATGATGATTAATCTCAAAATTAACATGTTATCACAAGTCAAAAAAGCACAGGCTATTAGGAGAAAGAAACAACCAAATCGGTGTTGAAGTCATCCATACAGCCTCACGGCAGTCCCAATAGCTCTACAGCATCTATACGGCATCGCGCAACCACCCACAGTTCAATAGCTCATCCACACAATTTCGTGCAGCTTCCATGGCTTCATAGCTTACCCCACGAGCAATGATTGTTGGTTATTTTTGGTAGAGGGAGACTAAACCAAGCTTTTCCAAGCTCTAAACCATGTCATGGCTAAAGATTGCACACAATTTGGCTCCAATGCAGTTCAGATTTCCGCAACTTGTTGGGAAGGAAATCTTTATGAAAATAGGTATCATCTGGCTTGGATTGATGCTATGATCTTGCTCAATCAAAACCCTAGGTCAATGCTAATCATCCCCAAGATTAAGCATGAAGAAGAGGAGGATTAAAAATGTTTTTAGATTAACTCACTAATCCCAATTAGTAAATTTTTCCCAAAAATATGGTGTATATGACCTATATACATGACCCCCATTTCACATTATCATACGTGTTGTCCATGGGCATGGTTAATTGGCCTTGGGACCATTATTCATATGAGACCATTCCACTTTGTTATAGATACCATTTTTTAAGAGTATGCACAATTACAAATAGTTCTTTTTCATAAGTTAAATAGTTACTTTGAGCTTTGTCCAACTTTTTACTTTCAAATGCAAATGGCCTTCCCTTCTCCAATAATATTGCTCCTACAACAAAATTACTAACATATGTTTCCAATAAAAATGGTTTATTTGGATCCACTATTTGTAAAATAGGAGCAGTATAGCTATTACTAATTTAATTTTTTCAAAACCAGTTTCCAACTAATTTGTTTTCCTTTTCCTTTAAGTTGGTTCATCAACAGCTAAAGTATAGTGTTAATCATGTTCATAAAAGTAGCGGAAGCATTAGTTAAACCAAAAGGCATAACTAAAAAGGATGAAGTATAGTGTTCATCATGGTCATAAAAGTAACGGGAGAATTAGGTAAACTAAAAGGCATAACTAAAAACTCATAGTGCCCAAAAGATGTCCTAAATGCTATTTTGGGCACATCATCAATTCTAATTCTTACTTGATGATATCCAAACCTTAAATCTATCTTACTAAAATATTTAGCACCTTTGATCAAACAACTCATCTATCCTCGAATAGGAAATTTATTTTTTATTATGATTGCATTCAAATCACGATAATCTATGCACAAGCGCATAAATCCATCCATCTTTTTTCTTCACCAATAATATTGGTTAAGCCCAGGGACACTTACTTGGCCTTATAAAGCCTTGTTCTAAATATTCAACTAACTCTTTTAACTTCTTGTCTTTCATTCAAACTTACTCTATAAGGTGGCTTACTAATTGGCTTTGAATCCTTTAAAACTTTAATGGGATGATTTATTCCTCTATTCGGAGGTAAACCTTTAAATGGCAATGTTTTCGAAAAAACATCTTTAAATTCTTCTAATAAATTCTACAAAGATGAATTAACTACTTCACAAATAGTTGAATCAAGCTTTTCACAAATAGTTGAATCAAGCTTTTCACAATGGTTTTTAAATTGAGGCATTGCATATAACAGAAAAGCATTTGTTCCATTTCATTACCTTGATGAAGCTTTTAGAGCTCAATATTACATATCAAAACAGAATATGCTACATTGTGCTCTCCTTGCAATGTAATAAGTTTTTCTTTATGCTCATATGTTAGTGTATTATGCAAATAGCTTCTCGAAAGCATTTTCCCCAATCAAAATAACCATTCTCTTCCTGAAAATTACATCTACAGTCGATAGATGCATCACTTGAAAATCCAAAAGTGCTTCATACTCTTGAATATTTTTCCCAACTTAGTTTACCATAGTATCCCACTCTTCTAATGATACTATATACTTATGAGAACTTTGGACTTGAGGTAACTTAAGTTTCTTAACCAAGTTGTAATTTAAAAAGTTATGTGTGGCCAATAATCTATGAGGATTCTAAAATTTTTATCCTTAATATTTCCATGAACGCGAACCAAATAATGTGGTCCAAATGATGATTCCCACATATATTTTGCCACCATACAAAATTCTTTTCATTAGAATAACAAACCTTGACCGATTTATATTAAGGAGAATCGGTAAGTGTCAACACTTGAATAGTTTGCAATGATTTTCCTTTAGGTTTATCATTACCATTCCTGTAAGTTTGTGTTCTTGGGACTTAGGATAATGCTTTTTACCATGTCTCGGATCAAGACAAGAGAAACAAAGTCTTTCTTTAACCTCTCTCTCAAAATGTTGCTTTTTTATAAACTTACTAGGATTGGATTTTTGCTTTTTTGAAGGTTCTTCCTTTTTAAAGAAAAAACCCTTTCTTTTTTAAGAGCCAAAATTTCTCCATGAGGCTTATATAAATAAAAATTATCTTTTTCTTTACGATTACCATTACCCATGGTATTGTCAAAAATTTTTGTAAATTTTATACCCTTATCTAAGTTTTTTAGCTCTTTGGAGCGAACTTCCTTCTCGTACTCCCTTTTCAAGCTTGTAATGAAGCCTCTTAATTTTTGAAAATTGTTTATGCCCTTAAGTTTTAAAACAATTTCTCTATAGCAATCTATATATTGAGTGAGATTTAAATTCATTTGTTGCATAGAACAATTATCCCACTCCTCCCAATTTCAATCTTCTATATTTTCAGGAAGATATTCCTTTAAGAGTAATTTCTTGAATGAATCCCAAGAATCAGGTACTTGCCTAGCTTTCTCTAAACTCATCTATAACTTTATCAAATTTGCCTTGTAAGGATAGGCTAGCTGCAATGGGCCGGTTATGATCAGGCACATTTCTTAAAAGATGTAAATCTTTCCATTTTTGTAGAAAAATATGGAACATCTTTATTTCTCTCCTTCTCTTCTCCACTAAAAGTGGGTGCCTTTAAATCTTTGAATACCATACCCTGGTCTCTAGTTTTGGGACCCTCTTCAATTATGATTTCATTTAACCCTTTTTCTAGAGTTTTTCCCATCCCTCACCAATGTTATTTTTAGATATATTTTTTACTCCCAATCCTTACCCTCCCATCAAGGAGCTAAGCAGACCCAACATTTCTCAAGTTCACTTTCTATATTAGAGTTTTTTTCTTTCATTTCATTTATTTCTATATCCTCATAATCATTAAGGTCTAAATCTCACATATCTATTTTACTTTTCTTTGTAATATCCTCTTCCATGTGAAAAGAGGACATTAGGTTTTTCCCCTTCTCACAATTTTCATCCTTCCCACCTTGAGAAGCCATTTATTCTAACACTAGGCAAAATGTAAATTTTCTTATAAAGCAAAAAAAAATGCAACACAATGAACTTACTTGGTTGGGTAATTATGAATTGTCCCGAATGATGTGAAGAACAATTCCATTGATCCCCCCTTGTTGATATTGGATACTAGAATACAACCAATGGCAAAAGGTGAGGATTCATTGTGCACGTGAAAAACCACCTCCCATCTTGGTGGTGAGAATCATAGCTGAAGAATGCCATTTTTAACTTCTGAAATGCCTCCTTGTCATTAGGAACTCAATGGAGTCTTTTTGGGCCCTTTAATTTGCCATTGCCTAATGGAGGTGATTAAGAAATAGACAAATAGGGAGATTACATGTGGACTGACACCAATGGTTTGTAAGAGCCTAGAAGGTAGTGGTCAAACTTAGAATAATAGGCTAAATAGGCTCTTTTTAAATTTTCAAAATCAACTAAAACTCAAAAATTCAAAACGTATATGCATTTTTCCCCTATTTTATATAGAAAAAGATAGCTGCAGCCTGCCAGGAGCCTGCAGCCATCATTAACTAAGGCCTCCAAAGTGATAGAGGCCCAAAAACGAGTTCCCATGCATTCAATGCACATTCCCCTTCACTTTCCACTATCCCTCTCTCCCACGTTCCCTCCAAAACGCTCTCTCTTCCCCCTTTCTCATAGCAAGGCGTTGTTCACTCTCTAGACTACTTCTATTAGCTATCTACATCTTGATCTACCTCTCTCTTCACTCAGAAACCCAGATCTATAGCTATGGAAGCTTGATCTGCAACCTCCTCTTAGAAGCTATGGAAGCTTGATCCTCTGATCTGCAACCTCCTCTTAGAAGCTATGGAAGCTTGATCCTCACTTACATTTCTTTCCTTCATCCTTCTTCCTTCTCCAACCTCCTTTTACAGAGTGTAACAGCAGAGCTTAGCTATGGAAGCTTGATCTGCAACCTCCTCTCAGAGGCTATAGAAGTTTGATCCTCACTTACATTTCCTTTCTTCATCCATCTTCCTTGTCCAACCTCCTTTTACAGAGTGTAACAGCAGAGCTTAGCTATGGAAGCTTGATCTGCAACCTCCTCTCAGAAGCTAGGGAAGTTTGATCCTCACTTACATCCTTCTACCTTGTCCAACCTCCTTTTACAGAGTGTAACAGTGGAGCCAAGCTATGGAAGCTTGAGTTGCAAATGCTTTGGCTCTCATAATCTTACTCATTGTCTCCTCTCATCCCCTCCAATATCCTCTTTCAAAGTGCAGTAATAGCACAGCCAAGCCCTTGGAACTTGCTCTACAACTCCTTCTCTTTTTTACATCTCCCTAGTCTAAGTTTTTTTCTCACCATTCTATTTTTCTTTGCCATCAAGGTTTATAATCTCTCTAATATATACATCTGATGTCTTCTTCTAGAGCTCGAAGGCCTCCGATCAGTATTCAATCTCTCTCTTGTAGCAGTGGTCAAGATGAGGATGGGCACTGGAACATCAAACAGTACGAGAAGTGGAACTGGATTACGATGCAGCCTAGTACAAGAGGAAGCCACAAGGTGTCAAAGCGATACGTTGATATACAAAGTCACCATTGGAAAGGGCGGATATTGGAGCTCAAACAAAATCGTGATGGAAAAAAGCTAGCTAAGGTCCAACATGTTTACAAGGCAACAGAGCTGAAACTAGCAGACCATGACCAACGTCAACGATTTCCTGCAAATTGTAAGTTATTTCACCACTTTATATTCTTGTTTTTAAATCAATTGTGTGCTAATAATGGTATACTGAGCACTGCGTTGATTGTTCTTGGGTTCCTGTGCGTAGATATTTTTCCCTCAAACTATAGTGAATGGGAGCCTATGGAGGCAATTTCAGGAACCTTTGAAGCATACCATGTGGAGCTTGGTAGTTTAATCTTTGGAGGGTGTCCAGCTGCACAACTTCTTGCACGAAACATCTTCTTCTATGAGGATACATATGTGGTTCCCACGACAGCAAATGGTACTGGAAAATTAGTTCCAAAACCTATGCCAACTCTCACATCTATTGAATGGCCAATTCCAGACAATGCTTCAGTGGCCATGGCTTGTTTGCAGATCGAAAGCAAGGTGCAAAATGCTATGAAGTGCACATATGGATCTCACAAAGCAACCATAACCTGCTTCATACCTCTACACCTCTTTGTGTACCTGTTCCGTACAAGTGACACACATCGTACCCCAACTTTATGGATTGCAAAGGGGGAGAGAGCTCTGACTTGTTTCTTATCACCTGCATGGGATAAAAAAGTTGTTCAGCACAATGGAGACACCATCAGATGCGGAGTAATTGTTGAGAAGGTTGTGATGCGCTATCATATTGCTAAGCAACAGTTGTCCATTGCGTTTCCTTACAGGCGATGGAAGCTTACAAATGGAGAATGGGAGGCGTTAGACTCCGACACAACCTCTACAGAACAGGGTGTGCTACATATATCCATGCAAGGTGGGGATGTAGAAGATGTTACTGTGAATGATGACTGGTCCCTTGCCAACTTACGTGACTACTTAGTTCTTCGATTCTCACTCAGTGGTGATTTTGCTTTGATAATCAATGGTAGAGTAGTGCGCAAAAGGCAGGAACGATCTTTTCTTTGTAGAGAAATTACTTTCCCTGGCTGTGTAGCTATCAGATAACCACTGGATATGTAATCTTGAATTGAAGTAAATACAATTTCAATTTTTTTGCCTCACTGTCTTATTAAGGTTTTTCAATTGTCTTGTGCAGTTTTATTTTTTTGTGATAGTGGAAGGTTGGTCACAGAAGCATCTATGGCGTGAGCCACTAGTAAATTGGAAATGACCTTGCGATGGAAGGATACGTTCTTGCTTTCGCATACCATTTTTTAAAATTTTTTGGTACTTACAAATTTTAAAAGTTTTTAAAAATTTTATAACAAGGTTGCCCATATATAAACGATACTTTACTCATTTACATCAATTGACAATTATCGTTCTCTCCTAACACTTGCTCTCAATTTCGCACACCTTTCTGTATCGCACACTCTCTATTTCCTCCAATCACTCATAGCATGGCACCTCTACTTGATGCACTTATTGCACAGCTAGGAAAGCTTGAGTTACTTCATAGGGTTGATGAGATCGTCCCTATGTTTGAGGGGGCAATTGATGTACGTGCAACAATGCATCTACACGCGGATGCTTTTACAGATGTCATTCAGTATATGGATGAACACGTCAGCACGTACTCCATCATGTTTGAGGGTGATGAGGGCTTATGGGTTCCAGTTGACCTCATCAGGTACATATTCAGGGAAGAGAAGAATTTTAGATTTCGCCTATCCAGGTTTTTAAAATCCCTCACAGAAAAGGACTACAGAAATGAGGAGGAAGACTTACTCCTGGAACTACAGATGGGCAACATCGGCACTTCTTTCCTAAGCTGGGACATGGTTTTGGTCCTTCTGTTACAAGAGGGTGTGGCGAAAGAAAGTGGCAAGGAAAAAGAAAAGGGCAAAGTAAAGCTAATGGAGCAGGTCCAAGAGGCCCATGCTGAGGAAGAGAATGTTACAGAACAATGGGAGGCCTCAATGGCATTGGTGGCTCTACAAGATAATGTCCCCGAGGAGGTTCCGGACCTAGTTCTAGAGGGCGATGAAGTACTCGAGGAGGTCCCAGACCTTGTTATCATCAATCTGCATCCAATCATTATTGATGGGAAAGAGTTTTTGTTTTTGGATGACATTGCCAAGACACTCGGGTTACGTGAGGATGAGGCACTTTCTATTATTGCCGTGAATGCTGGGGGTCAAGACAAAGGAAAAGTAAAAATTTCTTTTGAAGATGACAACCTCACAAAAGCGCTTGCATATGATATTGGTAGCAGTACCTTGGAAGTTGTAGTGGCCAAAGCGCTCGTCGAAATAAAGAATGAAGTACAATTCTATGAGAGCGTAGCTGCCTTTGAACCACACATGCCCTTGGTTGCTGGCGATGCTCAAGACCAAGGAAGCATAAACCTGACGAATGAGCAACTAGTTGCAAGTGACGAGGCAACTGAGGTATGTCCTTACTTCTTAGTTGTAAAGCAAATTATTTTTTGTATCATTTCACGCTTCCTAACTTCTATATTGACATGTTGACAGACTGCTTTTGAAGTGGACAAGTTTGCTATGCGCGTAGGAGGAACGCGGCCAAAGTCAGAGGGTCGAGATGCATCCCTTTGGCACTACATACCTGCCCTGAGGGCCGACATAGTGCGGGTTTTTCATTTAGAATATGCAGAGATCGCCTATGCCGAGCTCCTAAAATGTAAAGCACTTAGTGCTGTCTTGTCAGAGAACCCCCTAGCCTCGAACATAAATAAATGTATTTTGGTAGCTAGGGAAGCTGCCTTGTATTGCTTCACGGGCAACCATCCCGGCTCAGTTCTAGGCCATTGTGCCCTTTCTCAGGCTCAAGGAATCAATGAGCCGAGTGATGTATTCCAAAGCTTAGGCCAGAAACCAGCCTCTAGAACTCTCTCTCCTGAGCTCTTCCAAGAGCTTATTAAAAAGATGTAATGCAAACTTCTCTTCCAAGTTTAATAAAATTTTTTTGTTGTGCATTGTAAGTTGTGATTTTTCCTGGCGTACTTGTGATATACCATTTCAAGCCTCGCAATTTTAAGATTTTGTTCATGTGTTCATAGGAAAAATTGTTTAGGACTTTTTTAAATTGTGATCGTGATTAAAAAAAGTAATCGAGATTGGGTTAGAGCGGTATGAAAAAATATTGTATTTATAGATGTAAACACACTCACATATATGTATATGTGTGTGTATATATGTGTGTGTGTATATGTGTGTGTATATATGTGTGTGTGTATATGTGTGTGTGTATAAGATTTTAAGGCTATTATCAGATATATATACATATATATAATATTTTATATAAATATATAAGATTTTAGGGCTGTTAGGGCACCTAAAGTGTCTTATGAGCCTCACCAGACCGTTTGATATCAAAAAAAAATAAAAAAATACCATGTGCGCTACGGCGCGTAAATCGGCATTTTGACCTGGTCAAAGTGCCGATTAACGCGCCGTAGCGCACATGGTAAATTTTTTTTATTTTTTTTATTTTTTTGACCCTGAGGCTCACAAGGCACTCTATAAGGGTCTCTAGGTGCATTTATAATGGTCACTAGACCATATATATCAAAAAAAATAAAAAAAATGCAATGTGCGCTACGGCGCGTTAATCTACATTTTGACCTGGTCAAACTAGAGATCAACGCGCCGTAGCGCACATGGCATTTTTTTTTATTTTTTTTTGTTTTTTTTGCCTTGAGGCTCATAAGTTTCTCTAGTTGACTTTATAGGATCTATATTTTTTGTATATATAAATATTCATATATATGTGTTTGTGTGTGTACATATATATATATATATATATATGTGCATATGTATATATATTTGTATATGTATATATATGTGTGTATATATGTTTGTGTGTGTATATATATATATTTGTGTGTGTGTGTGTGTTTGTGTGTGTTTTGTCCTGTGTGTATAGTGCTTTTATAATTTTTAAATGAAATGTTCATTGGCACTGAGCATACAAAAAAAATGGACTCAACAAAGAATGTAACAAAACTCAGAAAGTTTTCATTAATGTGTGAAAAAGCTACAAAGGAATCTGGGAACATTACAAAATTTTGTAGGGAGAATTACAAAATGGGTTAGCCTATTGAGGTAGAAGGCTACGCTCTAAACGTAGACGCAGGGCTAGGGACATATCTACAGGCTTCAAAGTAACTCTCTTGGCATGTACCATTGCCAGCACTGAGTCTTCAAAAACAGAAACTACAATATCTTCAGTAGCTTCTTGAAGAGCTTCAAGAGCTGTGCTCTGTATGCGGTCAACCCTGTCAGAATATTTTTCCATTGTTTCTCTCACCAGTCGAGAGAATGGTGCCTTGGGGATGAGAAGATCTGTGCTTTTCTGATATTTCCTAATCTCTCGTAGCGCGACTGTCCCTGGCCTCCATTTTCTCTTCTTCTTTGGAACTGGTGGAGGCGGTGGTGGTCTTTGATTCTCCCACGGTGGTCGTTCAGACCTGAACTTCTTCTTCTTTTGTGCACGCTCTTCCTCTTCTTGTTGGTCCCGAAACTTGCCCTCCATTCTTTTACCACACTTCTTGACTGGCCGCCTGGATGTTGTGGCTGCCTGTGGCTGTGCTTGGCTTGCCCTCCTTGCGTCCTCTTTGGACTGCTGTCTCTTTTGCATTTCTGTCTCCCAAGCTGCCCTCACAAGAGCAAACTCTTTGTCAATGGTATCTTTCGTGATGCCGTAGGACAAGAGCTCGACCTCCCTGTTCTGTAAGATAACCTCTAGCTGTTCTAGGGTGTCGGCCTCAATAACAATCTCCGGTGGCTGCCCTTGACCTTCCTCGGCTTCTTTTCGACGCCGTTCTTCTTCTGCTTCTCTACTAGGCCCTGCTTCTTCAGCTTCCTTCCTGCGTTGTGCCTCTTCAGCCTCCTTCCTGCGCTCTTCTTCTCTCATCTCCTTTGCCTCTTGCTCTGTTACGATGGGTAGACTTGTCCTTTTTGCTGTAGCAGGTAGTGGGCCGAGTTGATCGAAAAACCGCAAGTCTTGCTCCTGTTCTTCTGGCATGGCCTAGGTATTTACGAGTGCAAGAGATAGTGGGAGGGCAAGAGAGAGGAGAGCACAAAGAAGAAATTGAAATGTGGTTTCTATAAATGAAAAATGACTTAAATATGTCTATAAATTTAAAACTTTTAGAAAATTTAAAACTTTTTTAAAACTTTTAGAAAATTTAAAAACACAAAAAGATTATAATCAGAGAGTTTAAGCCCATGAGGAACCACACCGACGCTTGCTTGCTACCCACTGCCGTAGTCTCTCCCTAGCATTTGATCTGTTGTATCCTTCAGTTCTTCTTGCATTAACAGTTTTCATTATTTGACGCCTAAGAGACAAATTACCGCGACTTTTCTGCCTTTTTTTACCAACCAGAACGCGATAGAACCAGTTGAACATTTCATGGAGTGCATTACTCTTGACTTTGCCACCACCATGGCGAGTGCCCTTAAAATACACGGCCTTTGCTTGGTAATGTGATTTCTCCATGCCTTGATTGCTCCAAAGTGCTAAAGAGCCATATCTATCGAGAAAGTATGGCCCATGTGCATACAATATATGCTGCATAGAAAATTACAAAAAGTCAACAAACAGTATGAAGAACATACTACAAGGACACAATAAATACAACATTACCATGTAGTGAGTAATGTGTGTTTCTCCCCAGGCCTCGACCATTTCTTCTGTGAATCTACAAGTGGCTTGTTTAAGTGCCTCAATACCATGGTCATCCAGGTGAGGTCGCTCTAGAAGATCGACCATTTTATTACACACCTCCCATACATGTGCACGTTTTAGGCCAAGCCTGGCATCATTTCCTCGATATGTTGTGACATCACATATCTTCTTCCAAATTTCAAAGTCAGTGTGGCTATGAGAACCCAAGTGGTTTGATAGCAAGTGTCTTGCCTTTGATCCACCCATGCAAATTTTATTAGGGTTGTCTTGTGTAGGGTTTGATTTTCTGTCCTTTGTCAAGACCACTGCTCCAGCATGTAATCCCATAGAGGAAAGTACACTCTCTAGTGCACGTATTGACTCTTCTCGTCGATCTTCGGGCTCCATGTTCCAGACATAGTTTATGTGGAGCATCAAAAGCTTATCCAAAATCCTCAGTCTTGCATGTAATGTGCACACATGCACCTGACATAGTGGAATTTCCAAGATTGGGTTCCAAGCATTGTCCTCCTGGTCACGACTAGGTGGCTTGCTCTGGTCACAACTTAATATGCCATTATGCCATACCTTTGATCCTTTCCTCTGTTCAGCATCAAAAACGATTGCTTTTTTTGCACCCACCTGTTTTTGACTTTTGCCTTTGCTAGGTTGTTTCCCTTTTACTCTTGAGTCTACTGCTGTCTTGGAATGACAACAGTAAACACATGAGAATATAGTATTCGCACCTGTTTTACAACCCAACATACACTTTAAGGTTTTTAGATCGCCACCCAAGTGCCATTCAATGTTAAAGCAGCCTATTCCGGGAACATCAAGCTTCTGACCATTGACCTGACAAGAGACGACATGTTGAATGCCAGACCGTTCAAAATACCACCTCAAGGTATCATGGTTCTCTTTTGGGAGGACCCATGCTGCTTGCCACCAGATGTTCTTCTCTGATTGAATGCCGTAGTAGTCTTGCTTATGCCCTTGACCCCTATTGTTGCTGTCTTCAGTTGCATCCAACTCTTGGGTCTCTAAAGGCCTTCCTCTAAGTGCTCGGCTCATCAAGGTTAAACTAACACGCTCCAGTCTTTGACCTTTAACCACTTGACATTCATCCAGCTTCAAGACAAACACGGCATTTCCACCTGTCTCTTCAAGTGTGAGGCCATAGTACTGAATCATTGCTTTTTGTAGCACTTCCATGTCGATGTAGACATTGTTATATGCATTGTATTGAAAGGGTTTGATTGTTGGCATTGGCATAATATCCTCCACCCACTTGTACCCACCCTCGAACATGGATGCAATATCACCATTAGCACACTTCTTTGCCATCTGTAAGCTATAAAGTGTTGGAAGCAAGGATTGCGTAACTCCCTTTGCTCGCAACCCTAAAGTGATTGACCTGTACATTGCTCTGTAACCTTTCTGGCTAATACCTGCTGAGTCACATATATCAAGCATCTCTTTGGGGGTGACAATTTCTTTGATTTCCTTCAAGAAATGTTGACGAAGGGTCTCCCGCAGCTTATCATTACCAGAACCTGTTATCATTTCCATAATATCCTTCTCCTGAAGGACATGCTGAAGAAGGGAGGCATTAACATTGTCCTCAGCGTTGTTACATCCTAGTATAGCTGTTGCACAAGCCCTACAATCACAATGGTCAACCATGAGAGATGCTTTATTCATTAATTGCTTCTCAAAGCTGCTATAATTCCTACAAAAATTTTTACCTGGTTGTTTGTTTACGCCTCTTGCATGCGCCTGCTGTCTTTGAAAGCAACCCAACAGCTTTACGTTTTCTTTGCCTTGCGTGATATCCCATGGGAAGATGAGTGAAATGGTGAACACGACGCCGAAGATTACGAGTGGAGTGTTGAAGACGAACATAATTATCGGTAAATTGATTTATTGTGCGCACACGATCCGCTAGATTATTCTTCTGCACCTCCAGCTCCTCTGAGAGCTCTTTATTCCTCTGCATCAAACCATTGATCTGCTTAGTCGATGCCGCTTGAAGCTGGTCGAAGACAAATTGTGTTTGCCTCTTTTCAGCTGCCTCATCTAGCCACAGCATGTGTAATCTCCTACAATAGCCAAGAAGCCCATTGAAACCATCACCAACAAACATAAGAAAACTTGTAATGCTTCTGAATGGTGGAGGGGCACCAGATATTGGATCTGGTGGATAAAGATTTCCATCAATCCAAAGATCAATGGCCTTTGCTCCTTGCATTCGAAGCTGATCGTATGAAATATTGGGTGCAACATGCCTACTGCGTAGGGTTGCGTATTCTGTCTCCAAATCAACCTGAAGGCGGATCTTAGAAGGCTTATTGGTGATGTCTTGTAGTGCCATCTACAAGAAAGTAGGCTTGTAAGCTTGGGTTGAATAGGAGTGGAAGGAGCAGGATATGGTATCAAAAAATAATGGGAAGAATGGAGATGAGGGTTGCTTCTCTAGAGCTGCATTGTGGATAGAGAAAAAAGCCAGAAAGGGAGCCAAAGAAACATAGAGAGGGTTGGCAATGGTGAGACGAAAATGCAAAGGAGATAATGCATCATGGGAAGCTTCTTTAGTGCAAGCTATGGCTGCTAAGCAATATAGAGAGAGAATACTTCATGAAAAGGTTCTTCTGTGCTACAACTGTGGGTTTGGAGGGAGAACAAAGTATTGTAGAAAGAATGCTCCTGGTAAGCTTCTTCCTTGCAAGCCATGGCTACTACTGTGGGTTTGGAGAGAGAAGGCTCATTTAGGAGTACAGACCTGCTAGCTATGGAGAGAGGACCAAGTTCTGTAGAGAGAATGCTCATGGTAAGCTTCTTCCCTGCAAGCCATGGCTACTACTGTGGGTTTGGAGAGAGAAGGCTCATTTAGGAGTACAGATCTGTTAGCTATGGCTTTTGGAGTAGAGAAAGACGCTTTTTTCCATGGAGAAGGAGTGCAGGGCGTGTTAGAGAGAAGATTTAGAGAGAGAAAGAGATCTGGTGTACACACAAAAAAGGGGGGAAGAAAGTGACGAATTTTTGGAATGTTTGGAGTTCGAAAAGGTTGCTGCAGGCTATGATTACTGACTGACAGCCCATTACAAAGCTTTAAAGTCACCTAGGTGGCCAGATCTAGGAATATCTCCTTTTTTTTATTTATTTTTGTTTTTGTGAAAAATCAAAAATATGCTTTTAGGACTAGGCTTCTAGGCTTGGTCAAAGATGGATTAGCATTTTAAGCATTTCACTAAACGTCCAAATTAAAGGGCCCAAGAAGACTCCATTGAGTTCCTAATGATTCTTAAGTCCATTCAAAGACAATGAACAATATTTACAGTGGTCGTTCTAGATCTGTGTACATGAAAATAAATCTTTGATAGTATCCAAAATGTCCCATGAACTTTTGGACACCCTTAAAGTTAAGGGGTCATTAAAGTTCCATAATAACATTGACCTAGGTTTCATCAATTGGTTTTATGTTAGGCATAAAGGAACTTCCAGAGGTTCCTGTTCCAATTGAGCCTGATATTCCTTGAATGGATCTTGAGTGGCCTTCAGCCTACTTTTCTCTGTAATTAGTTTGGATATTCAGACAACTTCCTCGGTAGATGATTGGGGTTTATTTGCTCCCTTGTTTGAGTGGCAAATGGTAGTATCTTTTCTTCATCAGATGAGGAAGATGACACATTCATAGTTTTCCACTTGTCGTATCTACTCAAAAAACAAAAGATTAAAGAAAACAAATAAGATAAGAATATGGTACATACCTTGATAGGAGGAGGGCTTGTGAAGGTGGGAAGGGCGAAGATGAGGAGGGCTTATGAGGGAGAAGAGAAGAAGGGGTTGTGAAGGTGACAGAGAAGGGTTGGAGATTAGTTAGCCTACGACATAGTGAAGGAGTAGTACATGCAAGAATATGAAATCACGCGGCGCAACATGCCGAAGGGAGGTATCTAATGTTTTTTCCTAGTATGCGGAAATGGGCGCGACTATGGGCACCGCTAGATGGTGTAGTGCATGGAGGGAAGTATCCGATTTTTTTCCCAATACATTGTGAGGGATCTACATGATGGCCTTTATAACAACACTAGACTCCACACAAGTGAGAGATATACAGATACAATCAACCCAAATGATATCACTTGAGCCTTGTGAATCAAAAAAGGCCTAAACCAATTGTTTTTACCTCTTTGGAGGGGTGGATGAAGTCCCTTACACTCCATTATTTCTCTCTATCAATGGACTTCCAACCTCCTTAAACTCCAAAAAAAACTCTATGAGATGATAGCCTACACTTTAACCACCTTTTGATTGTAAATCAACCTTCTTATTCAAACTCAAAAATTGTCTAGAACCAGATGTTCCCTCTTCTTTTATTCCCTAATGTTTGTAGTCTCACTACCCTTTCCAGCTTCACAACACTCTAGAATAATTGTTACCCTAGTTGGACAAACTTTAACTCTATACAATACCTCAAATTCAGGATTAAATCTATCTTGCCTCACAGTCTTGTGGATACCAAGTTTGTTCCTAGTTGCTCCCCTTCTTGACAATACAAAGAAATCCACGTTCTTTTCTCCTTATTTCTAGGTCCTCTTTGATCCACTCTAGCTCAAACCCGTGGACCACTTAGTCAACAGATGCTCTGGCCCTCCAATACACTTGTGCCGCCTTAAAGTGTACATCCACCGTTTATCTGGTTCAAAATCGCACACAGACCCAAATTTTCCAAATACCTCTGCAATTTCCAATCACAACCTCTGATATTAATGCTTCCTCTTCAATTCAGCTTTAATTTAGTCTCTCTAACCATTCAATTCTTCATCCCTTATTGCCCATATCTATGTTCATTCAGCACCTCATCTCTCTCTCCTGTGTGTGTAAAATTTTATGTTTTTTTCCTTTGTCCCCTGCTGCTATGCACCTTGCATGCCAAATTAGCAACCACACCCTCCTCCTATTCTCAAAACCAGCTTTTTGCTCTTCCGCGAGACTGGTGGTTCCCTCTCTCCATGCCAAGTGAACTGCCACTTATGTATAAACATGGGATGTGCATACCGATGCCTCGTCCCTATGCACATGACTAGCCACCATGAGTCATTCTTGCTACCATCATACATCCATTCACTTATTTCCCATCATCCCTACATCATAGATGGCAACATTCCATTGATAGGTAACACAGAGATGGCAACATTCCATTGATAGTAGGTAACACAGAGTCCTCTCCATAAACCAGATGAAAGGGTGTAAACCCTATTGCATGCTTTTCTCAAACCCCATAGGCCCATAATACTTTATCCAGATACAGATCTTAGTCTCTAGAGTGATCCTCCGTAAGCTAGAATAGTAGCCTCTATAAAACCTCATTGAAACTCTCTACCAACCCATTACACTACTGAGGGTGGTAAGGTGTGGTGAACATCTTTTTCATGTGCAACAACCTAGTCACATCCTAGATCAAATTGGCTCTACACTCCTTGCCCAGATTTGTCACCAACTCCAAGGGAACCCCAAATCTAGAGAAAATCATCTCACATAGAAATTGACTTACCTGTCGTACATCTTCTTTAGTGGCTTCCCTTGCCTTTGACCATCTAGTCAAATAGTCTATTGCAGTGATGATAAATAGCTTCTTATTCTTGCTTTATGGAAGAGGTCCAAATAGAGATACTCAGCTAACATGCAGAATGATTTGGGCAAATATCTCCCCTTTTGAATGAAGCTATTGGTATGGCTGTCCATCTATTATAGACTGTCAACATTAGATGGGTCAGGGGCTATCCCATTCTCACTAACCTCATGCCTAAGAAGCACTGCCCTTACTCTTGCCAGCTTACACTTACTTGGATTCAATTTAGCCCCATCCTCATCAAGTCTCTCAAAAACAATATCTAGCTTTTTAACATGAAGTAGCATGTCACTGTACACACATATGTCATCCATAAATACCCTTAGAAAAGTGCCCAAATAAGGTCCAAGTATCTTTTCCGTCCAACTCTAAAATCTTGGATAGGCATTCAAGAGTCCAAAGGGCATCACTCTATTTCAAAACACTCCCCATGGAGTAATGAAGCTTGTCTTCTTTTAATCCTCTCGAGCTATTCTGATTTGAAAGTATTGTTATGAGGATGAAATCATGGAATATTTTATATATTCCTATGTTGTGAAAATTATGGATTCTTAAAAGAATTCATGGAATATTTATATTCCCAGGTTTTTCTGTTATGAATTCTCCTAGATAGGTTTGGATTGGGATGCCTTTCTAAACTCGGACGATTGTAGCTTACTTTACGCGTAAGAAGGTGAATCCGTAGATGCGTGGAAAGTATTGGTTGCATTGTCTTGTCGATATTAAATTTTATATGGATGTTATTTTTAATCAATTAATTTATCTCAACCAAAGCCTATTAGTCACAACACTAATACTGCAAAGAAGCTGTTATAAATGCAACCAACTAGGCCACTTTGCAAATACTCGATGTTGAAAGAATCTTAGACCAACAAGTGCTCAACTACATAACATCGAAAATGTGCCCAATGATGATGGTGATTACGCTCTACATTGGTCCGAAGACATATGATGATGGTAATCCCGAACAAAGCGATATGCCAAGTAACCCTATTTCATTCTATTCTTTGCTTAAGAGATGAAGGGTAAAAGCAATGGTCATGTAAAAGCGATATGCCATGTAACCCTATTTCATTCTATTCTTTGCTTAAGAGATGAAGGGTAAAAGCAATGGTCATGATATTATTGTGTTGCATGATGATGGAAGTATGCATGATTTTATTTTAAAATGTGTTGTTAAAAAGCTACAATTAGAAACACACCCATCACTTTATATGCATTCCAAGGTACACGTTACAATGGAACCAAGGAAATTAGGCAACTAGAAACTATCATTGGTCCTTATAAAGAGAAAAGGGATTTCTTAATTACACCATTGCACATTAGTGACATACTTTTGGGTATGCCTTTCCTTCATCAATTCAATCCTCAAGTTGATTATGATACACACACGATGTGGGTCACACATTAAAACAATTCAACATGATGCCAAAAATGTACTCTTTCCACTTCTATCACACACACAAGCTACATGTGTTTTACGTTGATAGGTTTTTTCCGGTCATGGTAGAAGACATCATGGTGTGGTCACATGCTAGATGCAATCGGCAAGGAGGAGTGGCATGCATGCTTTGTGTTTTTCCGTGTTGCAAGAAAGGCAAGGGAGATGATAACAACAACATGGTCCCTTCTCTTCTCGTGGCGGCTGAAGAACACTCCTTGAGCAATGGCAATGAAGATGGAGAAATATTGGTAGTCTTGGATGTTTCTTGAAGCCTTTGAGGTATGGTAATGGAAGCCCCAGAATCAAGATTATGGGTGTTGGAACCTTGGCTATGAATAAGTGGTATAAACTCAAGCTATCGTTAATTAGGCATTAGCCAAGTGGAGAAACCAAAGGCATGAGGACATTAGGCAAAGAATCAAACTGCAAAGCTTAGAGAGAAAAGGGCTTCATTGCATTGCTGACAGCTGTCGCTGATTTTGGAAACCAGATGGATGATGGTATCGACCTGGATGAAGGAGGATGTTTGGACACGACAGTAAGGGCTATCATGCAGTGTGGGCTGCTACTGGAAGCCAAACTACAAACCACAGTGAGGGTAAGGTAACAGTATTCTGTTGTTTTGAGTTTTTAGTTTGATGGTTATTAGCCTGTTGAGACTCTCGTTTCCAAGGTGAGTTTGAGGTTTGTTGTCAGGCTATTGCCGGTGGTTTGCAACTGAGTAGGAAGGGGAAACTCTATCAGAATTTCCCTTGAGGATACGCTGCTTGGAGCCATTCATCCTATTGATGAGCTCGTGTCTGTGAAGAGATTGCTGCATGCGTTGAAGACCTTGGTGTGATCGTGGGGGTGAAGAAGCTGTGACAACCTTAGGAAAAAGGAGATACGCTGCTGGGAGCCGTGTCTAAGATCGATCTGCAGACCAAAAACCCTGGCCATAATGGGTGTAAGCTGTGAGCGGGCTGAATCTGCTGTGGTGGTAATGGTGCTTTCCAAATGAATTAAACCTGGTTGTTAGGCAGATTGGGTGCCCTATCCTTTTGATCTTCGAAGAGAGGCTTGAATACCATAGGTGTTGTGTTTTGGTGGCTCGTGTGCACTACCTTGTCTCTGGTCTTCACAAAACTCTTTTCCAAAATGATATACTACATGATTGCATTGATGAGGCCATGTGTTGGTGACCTGGCAAGCTTGTACCCATCTCTCCAAATTGAAAAGGTGTTTAGAACTCCTTGGAATACATTGATCTCTTTGACAATATGGATATATTCATGTGTTTTGTGGAGGCTTTGGGCCTAGTATGGCAGCTGAGAGTAGTTAAGACACATGTGATAGTTATGCAAAAGCCATATATTATGCAATTCGGCGGGAGACCAAATCGTTGAAGAAAAAGAGTTTTCTTGGGAGCTGGCTGATTCAGTCAAGGATGTCTGAAATAGTGATGAAAAAGATGCAGTCATCAAGGAGTTGGACTCCAGCTTCGATATGACATCTCGGGATATACAAGATACGGAAGGAAGCTCTAGATCTATGGATTTAGGGGAAGCAAGCTCTGGATCTATGGATTTAGGGGAGTCATTCACCCTAAGGAGTAATGACATGTCAGCTGAACATGATACTGAGGATTCTGATGAAGAGAATGGTTTTTTTGAAGCTCTGGTCAATGATGATTTCCTAGATAGGAATTTCTGTGTGACAGCCAATTGGTAAGTGACTACACACGAGTTTTGAAGGAGAAGTGCGTGGTATCACAAGCCCGTTTGCTAAAATCAGCAACCATGGAGGTGTGTCCATGGTTAGAATAGGAATTTCCAACCATGAACATGATACTGAGGATTCTGATGAAGAGAATGGTTTTTTTGAAGCTCTGGTCAGGAATTTGTGTGCGACAGCCAATTGGTAAGTGACTACATATGAGTTTTGAAGGAGAGGGGTGTGGTATCACAAGCCCGTTTGCTAAAAAGCATATCAGCAACCATGGTGGTGTGTCCATTATGACTCCTCAAAGTCATAACCATCAAAATTTTGTTATGAGACAGTTGAAGATATGTATCTTGAAGATCTGTGTATGGATTTGTACACGGATGTTGAGATTGCTGATGTAACTGTTCGAGGTGACCAAAATGTAGCTGGGGAATTGGACATACAGTAGGAAGATACCTAGACAGTATGTGGAGGCAATGATACAATAATTTTTCTCAACATCTCAGGCATCCATGGGTCTTGGTATGAAGGACAAGGAGCCTTTTAGTTTACGCAAGTGGGCTAAGGACTTGGAAAACAAGGTAGAGGCGCATGACAGTTTGGAGGGAAAATATAATCTAGTTAGATGATGTAGTGCTACGAAAGTATCGAGAGGTTATGATGAGCAAAGAGTTGATAAATGTTTTTGATGTTATGCCTGATGCTTTGGAAGATGCTCATAAAGTATTAGGTCTTGCTGAGCCACAACAGAGTGTGTGTGGAATCGTATATCCACCATGAGGATGAGGTTGATGACGACCTGCTTGCTATTCATAATCATGCATTGGATGGGTTTGTGAACCCTGATTTTTATACCAATGCCTTGGAGGAGGCTACGGATACAGGAAGGGAAGGTATGCCCGGAGTGTTTGTGGAAGAGGACACATGGGAGATTCTTGTAATACTAGATGTTGCTGAGCAAGTTAATGCCCTGGTGGATACTAAAGGGACGTGTCAATGATTTTGAAGATGGTGTCCCAGATGTAGTTGGGTCGTTTTCTTGTGCCGATAAGATTTATGGCCACGAATTAAGGTGAAGACTTAAGCTAAAGCTACGGTGGAAAAGGAGGTAGTTATATAGTCTTGTGGGTTAACTACCATGAGTATATAACATGCACGTTCCTGAAGGGTGAATTTGGGCATGTTTCCTGGATTCATCTAGATATATATATATATTACGCAACAACATATTTCAAAAAAGGACATGATATATCTGTAAGGGACCACACAAAGACCACGACATAGGGCCAACGTTTTATTCATAGCAAAACACATGGAGAAAAAAACATCTCTTGTAGAGACCATACAGATTATTTATTTACAACATAGTGGGGCAAAACGACTCCATTACAGAAAGGCCTCACGGATTGAGATCATGCCGTGAGGGAACGGGTATAAAGTCTTACCCTTCGCTCACAGCTCTGAGGAATTTAGTGGCCCTCTCCCCAAAGGAGTTGATGTACGGATCGTTGGGTTCACCGTCCGGTGGACTTTCCTCGAAAAAGATAGGATTGGCCCAACCACCAGGTTGGTCGCGTGAGGTTTTATCGGACTGCTCCTGCAATTGGTTGCTTGCTCATCTTTCTCTTGATTCTCATTGAGAAAGTACCTGGCTGCTTCCCCCTCTATGTACTGATCGCGGAAGAAGACCTTTCTAATATCTCAGATATCAGCTACGTCCGGAATTTTGAGGCACTTCCAAATAGCTCGAGCTCTAGCAGAGTCCATCCATTCCGAGTTTTAGGAATTATCCATTGTGCACCAGGGAAGTATTTACCACTTATCATCTTCAAGAGTGATAAACCACTTATTGAGAATATATTTTTCCATGTAGATGGAAGCTCGCTCAAACACATTTCTCAGTGTCAGGCATACCTGGTTTTTGAGGTCTCCTTGACCGAACTCCACATACAGTGTCCTTCCTCTAGACATCTCATCTACAGGCACATTATGAGCATGAAAACGAAAATGAGGTTAGTGCAGATCCTTGAGACAGTAACCCACCATTCACTGGAACGTGTGCATTTTAATCTGGCGAAGCGCCCGGCACATGATACTCGCTCCGACGGGCTTGCTCACATTCCACATGACGTGGTGCACAATGATAGAAGTAGACAGGATGCGAGCCACCATCTAAAAGTGCAAATGGTGAAGCGTTCCACCTCTTTTGAGGGAGAAAAGTGCTTGTGTGCACTATCGCCGAGAAAACTCGACGAGGTTATCCCCGAAAGAAGTGTTGACATCGGTGTTGCCGATGCCAATGGTCATAGACACCTCGAGCATCTTCAGATTGCCACGAGTCGGGAACTTCGGACAGGGAGGAGCATTGGTCGAACGACTAGTTCACGAAACAGATAAGTCCTCCACCTTCTCTCTCTTTGTCGTGGCACACAATGTGTCGCTGCTGCTTGCGATCCACATACACATACAGTCGAAGATTGAACGCAGAATATACAGAATATATATTATACATGTAAAACTAAACAACACAACACAACAGCACCTGAAGAACGGGCTCTCTGTTTGACACCCTTGAGATTCTACAAACCAGTCGAGCCTTCGGGCAGTGTGAGGATGCGAGGAGGAATATTTTCCTTGTTGGCCTCACATAACGTGGCTTTACAAGGAATAGGGTTGACAGTCGGAGGCATGGAGGGCGCAGAAATGCCAGCAGGCACGAAAGGTGCCCTATCCTTTTGATCTTTGAAGAGAGGCTTAAATACCATAGGTGTTGTCTTCGGCAAAACTCTTTTCCAAAATGATATACTACATGATTGCATTGATGAGGTCATGTGTTGGTGACCTGGCAAGCTTGTACCCATCTCTCCAAATTGAAAAGGTGTTTAGAACTCCCAACGTTTGGATTGTATTGTGCAGAGTGTGATTGTCAAGCTTGATGTAGATGATGAGGATTAATGAGACATGCATCACTCATCATGTAAATCTATAGCATGTGCATATTTGCATAGTTTTTGTCTTTAAAAGCTGGTTAATCTCAAATATAATCATGTCTTTGATGGTTCAACTTGTCAGTGTTTACATTTTCTCATGATGATGTAGAGGTGTTTCTGTTTGTTGGTTGTGGTTTTGTTTGTGTTATGGTCCTAGTATATTATTTTTTTCCAACGTGGTGTTTTGGGAAGGAACTATAGCAGCAGGCTTTCCCCAAAGCATCATTGTTTTGGTGCCCCTGTGGAGGGCTTTCAAGGCACCCTTCAGTTTGCTCTTGGTTCATATCAGGCAGGTTGGTGCTGATGGAGAAGCCAGAAGTTTTCAATGGACGTGGCTATGAGGATGTGCATGTTTTTGTTCGTCTTGTAGTAAAGAAGAAGTGTAGACATGCAGGGATTAAGGATGACAAGGCTCGAGGGCACAAAGGATTTCAGGACCTGCAGTTTTTTGGTACTCTTCTTTGCCAGATCATGTAAGAGATAGTTGGAAGCTGTTGTCAAAGGCTTTGCTTCATAGATTTTCACTGGAGGGAGACAGGAAGGAGTCTCGAACACACCTTACAAACCTCAGGCAGTATGAAGGGGAGCTGATTGCTGATTTCCAAATCAGGTATGAAGATGCTTGGTTGGAATACATTGATCTCTTTGACAATATGGATATATTCATGTGTTTTGTGGAGGCTTTGGGCCTAGTATGGCAGCTGAGAGTAGTTAGACACATGTGATAGTTATGCAAAAGCCATATATTATGCAATTCGGCGGGAGACCAAATCGTTGAAGAAAGAGTTTTCTTGGGAGCTGGCTGATTCAGTCAAGGATGTCTGAAATAGTGATGAAAAAGATGCAGTCATCAAGGAAGGTAGCATGGACTCCAGCTTTGATATGACATCTCGGGATATACAAGATACGGAAGGAAGCTCTGGATCTATGGATTTAGAAGCTCTGGATCTATGGATTTAGGGGAGTCATTCACCCTAAGGAGTAATGACATGTCAGCTGAACATGATACCGAGGATTCTGATGAAGAGGTTTTTTTGAAGCTCTGGTCAATGATGATTTCCTAGATAGGAATTTTTGTGTGACAGCCCAATTGGTAAGTGACTACATACGAGTTTTGAAGAAGAAGTGCGTGGTATCACAAGCCCGTTTGCTAAAATCAGCAACCATGGAGGTGTGTCCATGGTTAGAATAGGAATTTCCAACCATGAACATGATACTGAGGATTCTGATGAAGAGAATGGTTTTTTTGAAGCTCTGGTCAGGAATTTGTGTGTGACAGCCAATTGGTAAGTGACTACATATGAGTTTTGAAGGAGAGGGGTGTGGTATCACAAGCCCGTTTGCTAAAAAGCATATCAGCAACCATGGTGGTGTGTCCATTATGACTCCTCAAAGTCATATAACCATCAAAATTTTGTTATGAGACAGTTGAAGAAGATATGTACCTTGAAGATCTGTGTATGGATTTGTACACAGATGTTGAGATTGCTGATGTAACTGTTCGAGGTGACCAAAATGTAGCTGGGGAATTGGACATACAGTTGGAAGATACCTAGACAGTATGTGGAGGCAATGATACAATAATTTTTCTCAACATCTCAGGCATCCATGGGTCTTGGTATGAAGGACAAGGAGCCTTTTAGTTTACGCAAGTGGGCTAAGGACTTGGAAAACAAGGTTGAGGCGCATGACAGTTTGGAGGGAAAATATAATCTAGTAGATGATGTAGTGCCACGAAAGTATCGAGAGGTTATAGTTGATAAATGTTTTTGATGTTATGCCTGATGCTTTGGAAGATGCTCATAAAGTATTAGGTCTTGCTGAGCCACAACAGAGAGTGTGTGGAATCGTATATCCACCATGAGGATGAGGTTGATGACGACCTGCTTGCTATTCATAATCATGCATTGGATGGGTTTGTGAACCCTGATTTTTATACCAATGCCTTGGAGGAGGCTACGGATACAGTAAGGGAAGGTATGCCCGGAGTGTTTGATACAGGAAGGGAAGGTATGCCCGGAGTGTTTGTGGAAGAGGACACATGGGAGATTCTTGTAATACTAGATGTTGCTTGAGCAGGTTAATGCCCTGGTGGATACTAAAGGGACGTGTCAATGATTTTGAAGATGGTGTCCCAGATGTAGTTGGGTCGTTTTCTTGTGCTGATGAGAATTTGTGCCGATAAGATTTGTGGCCACGAATTAAGGTGAAGACTTAAGCTAAAGCTACGGTGGAAAAGGAGGTAGTTATATAGTCTTGTGGGTTAACTACCATGAGTATATAACATGCACGTTCCTGAAAGGTGAACTTGGGCATGTTTCCTGGATTCATCTAGATATATATATATATATATTACGCAACAACATATTTCAAAAAAGGACATGATATATCTGTAAGGGACCACACAAAGACCACTGTGAGGCGGAAACAAGGAAACAAACACAGGGCCTCTATAGCCTTCCGGCTCACAAACTTTGAATATAACAACAAAATGGGGGCACCAGAGACGATATCATACACGTCTCACCACATCTCTCTCTTATCCCACAAGCAAACCAAAGAAAAGACAGCTTCAAACTGCTCACACATCTCATTATCAAGGCCTTTTATCTGTCAACAAGGCTAGGCCACTCACATATCATCAACACAAAACCCTATTAGTCCACTTACAAGGGGTCATCCATCACACATAGCTTTTTATCAATTTACAAGCTTCAACCCACTCTTCCTTGCACAACAAACAACTCACACACACTGTTGCCCAAAGCTTTCTCTTGGTCACACACCAGAGGCCTCGAAACAAGCGGCTACCACACCCCTTTTTCTGCAGCTGTACTACCCGCCAGCCCCCTTCGCTCTTCCTGAAGAACCCGCCTTTTCTATCCGCTCTGCACTCTCCCTTCCGTGTCTCTGCCAGAGGGCGACTCCTCTTTGTATGTCTACCACCCTGCTTTCCCTTAGGCTTCAACGGTGGCCTACCAGCCACCCTGCGCACACTAGAGAAAAAAAAACCTGACCACCTGTGGCCTCACCTTGCGCCAGTCAGCTGCGCACTTTCATAGTTCCTTGCAAGCTGCTCGGCGCCAGCCACTCGCCCTGCATGCCTTCTGTCACCAGCCTGTCCCACTGCTCCAGTCACACGACCACCAAGGCTTCCACGTCGGCGTCTCCAGTCGCCCACCTTCACGTTGTCGCTAGCCTTGTTGCCTTTGACCCAGCAGCTGCGCCCTGCGCATCCTCTTCACAAAACCAGCCGTCTATCAGCAGCACCACTCAGAGCTACAAGGCGGCTGTTTCTCTCGAACGCCTCAGCCTCTGCAGTATCACCAGCCCACTGACGTCCCCTCACAGCGTTGGCTCTCTCACGATCACACCAGAGGCCTCATGGTCGGCGCCTGTAGAGCCAGCCTTCTCTGCGCATCCAGCCCTGCAGCTCTTCGCACCACCCACGCGGCTCCCTCTCTCGTCTGCGCCCCTGGCTCCAAAGGCGGCTCCGTGCATTCAAAAGGCGTGTCTCTCTCTTTCCTCGTCGGCTCACTGTCAGCTTTTTTCCTCTCCTGATCAGCCTTGCACTCCACAAAGAGAACCTCCTCGTTAGCTCTTTTTTTTTCCAAGAATCCTCTGTCCAAGCGGCAACCGCCCTCTTCACCTTTCGCCAACCTTCATGAAGGTCGCATTGGTGGACAAGGTGGCAGCCAAAGGAAGTGCCAGCTGGTTCCTTTGTTGCTCGCCACTTGGTGGTGTTTTTTTTATTATATATATATATGTATATATACTTTTTGAAGGTGGTTCCCATGCCATACTTCAATGCCTATCAAGGCCTTCATCAAGATCTTTTTAAACCCCGAAATCCACACAAATACCACGTCTCATCACCATGGCTATTATGCCCAAATCCTCTGCGATGTGGAGACATACGGCCATTCCAAATCTACACAGTACATCCAGACTCAAGCACAAAGAGCAAATTATATTTAGCTGGTGTCCCTTGTAGATTTCAACATTTACAGTCCAGATTGGGCTCTCTCTCCACGTAAACCAACATATGTACATCTATTTCCACCAGAGGCTCATCAAAACCCTATCATTGACACCCTCATGCTCTTCCACTCTTATTTGCACACATCCAAAACACCCTCTTGACAAATAAAAAGCTCATATAATAAAAACCTCAAGTCTCAAACAGTTGCTCCAAAGAAAAATGCATGCACTAACTCACTCCAAAGCCATTCAGTCTGTACATTTGCTAGGACATTCAGGGCAAAGTTTTATTGCATACCATGCATCCCATATGTACACGAACTCAAAACACCTTTACAGAATTTTGCCTGACATACTTTGCCCAACCCCTAGCTTGCTGAATCATTCATGATCAGCAGTAAAAAGCATTTCAAGACCTAAATCCATATCCAAAAACTGCCCTTCATCTAAAATCTCATCTTCAAATACTGCAACCTGTACAATCACCATCAAACGTGCATAATACTTCTTCAACCTGTATCCATTTATCCTGGAAGCATGTAAAGTCCCATCTAAATCTGCCAATTGATAGGTACCATTTGCCAATCCTTGCATCACCAAGAAAGGTCCCTCCCGCTTAATTTGAAACTTCTTATGAAAGGAATTATCCAGCCTGCTATTATAACGTAATACCAAGTCATCCTTCATAATTCCTTTGCTTTTAATCTTCTTGTTGATCTTCTCCAACGTCCTTGCTTGCATATCTTCATAATGCTTCAAAGCATTATCCCTGTTCAACTGTGCTTCTTGTAAATATAACAGCCGCTCTTTAAGGGCATCTTTAGGCTCTTCCAAAAGCTTTTCCAACATTTTAACAGCTGGTATCTCCACCTCAATAGGCAATAAAGCTTCTTTCCCATAAACAAGATGAAATGGAGTGAAACCAGTACTAGTCTTAATTGCTGTCCTGTATGCCCCACAAGGCAGTAGGCAATTCCAGATCCCAATTCTTGCCTTGTCGCTCTGTCACCTTAGATAAAATCTTGATCAAGGCAGTAGGCAATTCCAGATCCCAATTCTTGCCTTGTCGCTCTGTCACCTTAGATAAAATCTTGATCAAGGCAGTAGGCAATTGCCTACTGCCACAAGGCAGTAGGCAATTCCAGATCCCAATTCTTGTCTTGTCGCTCTGTCACCTTAGATAAAATCTTGATCAATTCACCATTGAAACGCTCATTCAAGCCATTACACTGTGGATAGTAAGGTGTGGTAAAACTGCGAGACTGATCTTCATCTTTGTACACAAATAGTCCATAAGCTCTGCTCTAAAACCTGGGCCCTGATCAGAAAGCAATTCCAATGGCACACCAAACTTACAACAAATATCATAATATACAAACTTTGCAACCTCCTTAGCAGTAATTTGTTTCACTGCCTTTGCTTCCGCCCATCTAGAAAGGTAATCAACTGCAGTCAAGATGTAGCACTTCCCTCGGCTGGTAATAGGCAAAGGTCCCACAGCATCAATTTCTCGTTTTTCAAAAACATCATAAGCAAGAATTGTCTTCCTCATTTCAGGCCTTAATATCCGTCTACTGTGGGCTTGGCATTGTTTGCATGACCTGCACCAGTGATTAACATCCTTATGTACACTTGGCCATACATAACCTTCTTGCAACACTTTATGCAAAGTAATCTTTGAGGCAAAATGTCCACCGCATGTCCCTTCATGGTTTTCCTTAAGAATTTTGTAGATTTCTTCCTTCCAAGGTACCCGTCGCATTATCAAGTCAATTTCCTTCAAATACAAAGCATCACCAACCATCACATACCTTGTAGCTTTCCTGATGAAACCATATTTTTTTGATTTTTCAAAACCACTAGGAATCATCCCTGTTAACAAAAACTCCTCAACATCTTGTAATTTCTCCCTGTCACAATAAAATGATGCATGAGCTTTAAGAACAAAAACTTCACCAATCATTCCCTGGGTTGCTTCATGAGCCTCCTCATTATGGCCTCGATCCACATGCTTAAGACTCCAAGCTTCAAATTCCTTCAACAAACCTTTAATCTTGAAACACATCTCTTTGAGTGACCTATTCTTTGACTTCCAGACTCCCAACACCTGTTTTACCACAAGCAATGCATCTCCTCGAATGCGAATCCTGTGTATACCATGCTTTAAACATATTTGCAATCCAACTTCCAAAGTCAGATACTCCGCTTCATTGTTGCTATGTGCATCCACCTTAACACCCTTCTTAAAAACAAGGCAACCCTGTGGATCATAAAGCACCAAACCTCCTGAGGCTGTATCATGGCTTTTCCTGTAGGAACCATCAAAATATAATAAGTGTGCATTCACCAACTCAGCCGCATCCGCTTCTTGATGGTCTCCTCCTTTATAAGAAGAGGACTCTCCTTATATGTCAATAGATCAGCTAAGGTCGCCCTGGTACTCTCTTCCACCAAGAATGAGAAAGTAAACTCCTGCAACTCAATCACCCACTTACAATGCTCTTGCCTGGAGCTGTATATACAAAAATCATCAATAAAATCCTTGACAAACTTGTTCAAAAAAGGAGATAATACCCAATTTGCCATTTTTTGATAGTAGGCTGGCCCATTCATCAATCCAAAAGGAAGAACTTTGTAGCAGAAACACCCCCAAGGTGTAATGAAAGTCGTCTTGCGCTCTTGTGCAATATTTAACTGAAAATAACCTGAAAACCCATCACAAACACTGTACCTTTCATATCCAGCTACTACAGTATCCAAGATCTCATCCAAAAAAAGGTAGGGGGTAAAAATCCTTTTTTGTAGGTAGCAGCATTCAAAGGCTTGAAATCCACACATATACGCCACCTGCCATCCTTCTTTGGACTCACCACTGTAGGACTTACCCACTCAGCTGTGTCCACTTGTGTAATGAAACCTGCACTCAACAGCTTATCAACTTCCTCTCTTAGGGCCTGCATTTGTTCTCGTCCCATCCTGCGAAGCTTCTGCCTAACTGTTTTTACACCTTCTTTCAATTCAATCCTCAAATCTGGCCCTTTAAATCCTCGAATCTCCTTATAAGAGGTGATGAACAATTCTGGAAAATGAGACAGCATATTAACATATCTAACCTTTTCTCCACACTCGAAAGATCCGGACTCAGCATTCCTTCAATCAGCTCCTGCTTCTTCTTCACTTCTATCTTTGGCTGCAGTAACTCCTCCATCACTTCATATGACCCCAAGGTATCTTCTCCCTCAGCACCCACTTCATGCACTTCTTTATCTTCATTACCTTGTTGCTCTGATACTAGGAAAGCCACATCTACCTCTTCTTCACTAGAAGCAGTAGTCGATGAATCCATCTCCGATTCAGAAGTACTGGTGGTAGTTTCCTCTTCACTCGAATCCTGTGGCCTCTCCCACACATCATTCAAAGATCTCCTACTATGCATCTCAAAAGATTTTTTATTACCCCGCTTATTATGCAAAGAAATGGTCCCATACCTCCAGTCTTGTACTGCGCCCACCACTCGCAACCAGGGTCGTCCAAGAATAATTGGAAAAGCACCAAGACCCGCAGGCATCACATGAAAATCTACAGTAGCTTTGTCATTAAAAGCTTCAATTTCCAACTCCTTTACCATACCAAGACATTTTACCTTTTGATGATTAGCCATCCTGATTCGAAAACCAGAAACCCCAGACACCCTCAAGCCTGACTGCTCCACACATGATTGGGTAATCACACAGATTTGAGCTCCTCCATCTATATAGGCCTGACCAAGGTTCCTACCTTTACTCCACACCTCCACAATAGGGCAAATATCTGGAAGCTCTTCTAAAGATAGTACTTTGACTGACCTCTTCTCTGACTCCTTTTCCATTGGATTCACAAGTCCCTTCCATTGCCTTCTCAATTTTGGCACCATCTCCACCAACTGCCCAAAGGTGATGTTAACCTTCCTGTTCACTCACCATATCAGATTTCAGGTTATAGCTGGTTTGCCCATCCCCCAGTGGGAAGTCTTACACTTGGAACCTTCTACGAGGCTTCCGTTTCCTTTTAGCTTTCACATCTTCTCCTTCCTGTTGCTTCCCCTTCTTACGGCTGGGTCCAGCCACTCCCTTTCCTTCTCTTTCATCCGTTGTGCGCTTGCCAACGGGCATCACATCCCCTTCTTCTCTTACCTGAACATTCTCCAGAGTAACAACATTCACGACCTTTGCCTTCCCCTTCTCCTCAGTTGTGATTCCACTGGGGCCTGCTTGATCCCTGATATCAATACCATAGTCGTTTGACCTGTCAGGTAACTGTGAAGGTAGTGGGTACATATCACCACCCATTCGCTGAAGCTTATCACAATCTGTACTTAGATGACCAAGCTCACCACAATTCCAGCATGTAGGGATGAAACGACGGCCCCTACCGCGACCACGTCCACACCCTGCTTGTCCATCTCCCCCTTCTTGATTATTGCCTCTACCTCTACCACGTCCACCACCTGTACTTCCCATTAAATTTAAGCTCAAATTCTTCATAAGATCAACCATCTGTTTCATATCCTGTCACAATCCCTCATCAGAACCTACAGGAACCATAGGTACTCCTTGACTAGCTTGTGGTACCATCTGCATAGCCTGGGCTTCAGTGGGCTTCATCCTCTCAATCACTGCATTCATGGGTGTAGCCTCCACTCTACGAATCTCCGGTTGTGCTACAACTGAAATCATCCCCAGCTGATTCATCCGTTGCAACTTCCGATCCTTTGATTTGGCAATTTCCACCGCATCCTCATAAGACCTGGGCTTCTTTAATTCCACCTTCCAGCGAATACTTCTCTTAAGCCCGGATACAAACTTGTTTTTCTTCATCATGTCAGGAGGTACCTGGTCTTCCCCTAAAGCCCTGCATAAAGTCTCCCACAGCAAAGAGAATTTCTTCACATAATCATCAATTGATTCAAACTCACCCTGTATTAGAGCTTGCACCTCATGCCAAACCTTGTCGGGGTCTTCTACCTTCTTGAACGTGTTGCTAAGTGCTATCTTTCATCCATTTTCCGTCATATCGATACGTGGAAAAGCAACCCTCAATGACTCCTCATAAGCTCTGTACCAGGTCCTTGCATCCCCTTTCAAGCAAATGCTCAGTAGAGCCGCCGTAACACCTGTACCGACTCATTGATGTGGTTGCTTAAGCACGCAACCTCCATTCTTTCAAGGAAATCTGCCACATCTTCATTAGGACTACCATGAAACTCTGGATAAGACATCATTTTAACCCCCAAACTTCACCTCAAATCCCAAGAAAAACACCTTCCCTGAAACCCTCAACTCCTAGAGCATACACCCTTGTAAACTGAAGAAAATACCAGAGCTAATCCTTAGTGGGGGCACCAAAAAGAATGTGAAGCAGAAACAAGGAAACAAACACAGGGCCTCTATAGCCTTCCGGCTCACAAACTTTGAATATAACAACAAAATGGGGGCACCAGAGACGATATCATACATGTCTCACCACATCTCTCTCTTATCCCACACGTAAACCAAAGAAAAGACAGCTTCAAACGGTTCACACATCTCATTATCAAGGCCTTTTATCTGTCAACAAGGCTAGGCCACTCACATATCATCAACACAAAACCCTATTAGTCCATTTACAAGGGGTCATCCATCACACATAGCTTTTTATCAATTTACAAGCTTCAACCCACTTTTCCTTGCATAGCAAACAACTCACACACACTGCTGCCCAAAGCTTTCTCTTGGTCACACACCAGAGGCCTCGAAAACAAGCGGCTATCACACCCCTTTCTCTGCAACTGTAATTTCCGCCAGCCCCCTTCGCTCTTCCTGCAGAACCCGCCTTTTCTATCCGCTCTGCACTCTCCCTTCTATGTCTCTGCCAGAGGCCGACTCCTCTTTGTATGTCTACCACCCTGCTTTCCCTTAGGCTTCAACGGTGGCCTACCAGCCACCCTGCGCACACGAGAGAAAAAAAAACCTGACCACCTGTGGCCTCATCTTGCGCCAGTCAGCTGCGCACTTTCATAGTTCCTTGCAAGCTGCTCGACGCCAGCCACTCGCCCTGCATGCCTTCTGTCACCAGCCTGTCCCGTTGCTCCAGTCACACGACCACCAAGGCTTCCATGTCGGCGTCTCCAGTCGCCCACCTTCACATTGTCGCTAGCCTTGTTGCCTTTGACCCAGCAGCTGCGCCCTGCGCATCCTCTTCACAAAACCAGCCGTCTATCAGCAGCACCACTCAGAGCTACAAGGCGACTGTTTCTCTCGAACGCCTCAGCCTCTGCAGTATCACCAGCCCCACTGACGTCCCCTCACAGCGTTGGCTCTCTCACGATCACACCAGAGGCCTCATGGTCGGCGCCTGTAGCCAGCCTTCTTTGCGCATCTAGCCCTGCAGCTCTTCTCACCACCCACGCGGCTCCCTCTCTCGTCTGCGCCCCTGGCTCCAAAGGCGGCTTTGTGCATTCAAAAGGCGTGTCTCTCTCTCTTTCCCCGTCGGCTCACTGTCAGCTTTTTTCCTCTCCTCCTGATCAGCCTTGCACTCCACAAAGAGAACCTCCTCGTTAGCTCTTTTTTTTTCCAAGAATCCTCTGTCCAAGCGGCAACCGCCCTCTTCATCTTTCGCCAACCTTCATGAAGGTCGCGTTGGTGGACAAGGTGGCAGCCAAAGGAAGCGCCAGCTGGTTCCTTTGTTGCTCGCCACTTGGTGGTGTTTTTTTTATTATATATATATATGTATATATACTTTTTGAAGGTGGTTCCCATGCCATACTTCAATGCCTATCAAGGCCTTCATCAAGATCTTTTTAAACCCCGGAATCCACACAAATACCACGTCTCATCACCATGGCTATTATGCCCAAATCCTCTACGATGTGGAGACATACGGCCATTCCAAATCTGCACAGTACATCCAGACTCAAGCACAAAGAGCAAATTATATTTAGCTGGCGTCCCTTGTAGATTTCAACATTTACAATCCAGATTGGGCTCTCTCTCCACGTAAACCAACATATGTACATCTATTTCCACCAGAGGCTCATCAAAACCCTATCATATGACACCCTCATGCTCTTCCACCTCTTATTTGCACACATCCAAAACACCCTCTTGACAAATAAAAAGCTCATATAATAAAAACCTCAAGTCTCAAACAGCTGCTCCAAAGAAAAATGCATGCACTAACTCACGCCAAAGCCATTCAGTCTGTACATTTGCCAAGGCATTCAGGGCAAAGTTTTATTGCATGTGAGAGAGAGAGAGAGAGAGAGAGAGAGAGAGAGAGAGAGAGAGAGAGGAGAGAGGGGGTGGTTGATTGGTTGTTCAATGAGTTGAGTGTGAGGGGGGATGAGTTAGAGGGGAGTGGTCGGTGGGTGAGGTAAGGGGGAAAAGAGAGAAAGAGAAAGAGAGAGGTGGCAGGTGTTTTTTTTGGGGGGGGGTTGTTTTGTTTTTTAATATAAAAAGACAACTAAGATGGGGGAGTCGATTTTTTTTGGGGAAAAAATGAATTTTTTGGAAAATAAAATAAAATATAATTTAAGGGAGGGTTTTTTTGGGAAAGAAAAAAAAATACAAAGGGGGGATTTTTTTTTATTTTGCTTGATCGGGGAGAAGGGAAGGTTGGGTTGGTCGGTGAGGAGAATTGAGGGGAGAAGAGAGAGGGAAGAGGAGAAGAGAGAGGAAAAGGGTGGGTGACGAGTGAGAGATTGGTCAGTGAGGAGGTTGGGTGAGAGAGATTTTTTTAATTTTTTATTTTTGCATCTTGTAAAAGAAGAAGGAAAAAAGAAACCGAAGAGGGGGATTTTTTGTTTTTTTGAGACGGAGACCCAATACCTGGCACTTCACGAACACTAGAGTGAGTTGAGACAGGCATTTCGCTTGAACCACCACCCTTGGCTAGCCACATCTTCTGAAGTGCCTTGATTGAGGGATCTGAAGTCTACACAGATTTTGATCTTCTTGGTCTTCTTTTTTGGAATCACCACTATAGGTGACAACCACTCGGAGTGCTCAATGGGAACGATGATACTACCTGCCTGTTCCATCTTGTCTAGCTCTTTCTTCCCGCACTTTGAAATATTTTAGATTCATGCGGTAGATGCCCTTTGTGACAGGCCAACTGCCTTCTTTTTGTGAGTGTAAATGGCTTGGTCTATCCTTGGAAGATCCTTGTAAGTCCATGCAAACGCCTCTTGGTGTTCTTTGAAAAAGTCGGTGATTCTCCGAAGAGTGGAAAGGTCCTCTCAGACCCAAGCTGCCACTAAGATGGGGCGTGGCTCCTCTGATGTGCCGAGGTTCAGCTCTCTCACCTCCTCGTGTGGGTAAGTGGTGGGTGGAAGAGGAGCGGTGCCGAGTGCTGCTTGATGGAGAGATAAGGGGTCATGGGCTGGGGTGTTGTCCAGAGGGAAATCACCAATGCGGGTATCTCTTCTACTGGTAAGGCTTCTTCCCAAGTCTTGAGGTGCTCTACCCACCTCTCCTTGTGGGTGCGTCTAGGAGGGGTTATAGGTGCCTATGATGACTCCTCTTGAGAGACCTTCTTGCCAGGTTGTCGAGAAAACTCAGGTTCCCCTGGACCTATGACCTCTTTTGCAGAGGAGGAGGCCAGAGGAGTTAGCAAAGATTCTGTCCAATCCTGTATTCCTGTTTCTTTTGAGAGCTCTTCTTCTTGGGACAGCTCTTGAATAGGGTCTGGGTCCACCCAACTCTACTATGTCCATGTTGCTATGGAATCCCTCATAGGAATTTAACCGATTCCATAGAGGTTTTGTCGCCTCTCACTCTAAACCGAATGGATCCCAGGCCTCATCCACTGGTAAGCCTTGCCATTCCTCCTATTCCTCCTCGTCATTGGGTCCTTCCTCCCGAATGGGAATCATGTCATGTAGGGCAGTGCCTCGAGCACTCTCATCGGGGCCTTTGTCCAAGGGTAAGGTCATTGTCCCCTCTGGGTTAGGGATATGCAAGCTGTCCCGACCCCAATCATGGATCACTTGAGCTGCCAAGGCCTTCCAATGAGTAAGTTGTAGGCCCCTCGAGTTGGTGGGAGGTCTAACACCACAAAAGTCATTTCATATACTAATCCTTCAAAACTGATCGGAACTTGCCTGACTAGTCCCACGGGCATTACTTCTCTTTGGTCTGCCACTCAGATGGCGAAGGGAGCTGGCTCAGTAATTTGGAGACCCAAGAATTTCCTAGTAGCTTCGGGCATGATGTTAACACCAGAACCACCATCCACAATGGCTCCTGTAATTTGAGTTCCTCCCACAGAGACTGTCACCCTTGGGCTTCGGTGATCGGCCACTCCTGGGATAGTGAGGCACTCCTGGGCCATCGCCCACTACTACTAGATGTAGCTTCACCCCTAGTTGCCTTCGAATACATCCAATGCTGGACCAAGCCTAACAGTTGCTCTCCTATTTCTTGGTTCAAACCACATAACTGAGGAAGGGTGATTTCCACCTTTACTCCTGCCAACTTTTCCTCCCAACTTAAATTACTAACCTTGGGTTGGGTAGACTCCTCATCCACCTTTCAAGTGTGGTGGTTGGGGGAATGAACAAGGTAGCACTGCTTCCTTCTCCATGGTGGGTGGTGTTTGAATGAATTCCTCCACGGCATCCTTATAAGCTTGGTCCACAATGGATGGGTTTGGGGCTCCTTCGGACTAGGTGATGTCCGCTACTATTGGAGTGCCAGCAGTGGGAGGTTGCACCACTGCCACTATTTTAGTGTCAACCTTGGGAGATGGAACCACATATTCCACCATGTTAACCAGTGGGGTTCTAGGACAATCTCGATTGTAGTGGTCAGGATCGCGTCCTCTTGTTGTGACCTTTTGAAATCTTCAAGCTCCTTCTTGAGCTTGGCTAGCTTGTCCATGTAAGCGGATGTAAAAGCTACCGTCGAGGCTAGAGGAACGATTGGAGGAGTGAAAGACATGCCGGGGATAAGTGGGGACCAAGAGGTACTACGCTCCACCATGAGCAAAGCATTCTCCAGTTGTGTAGCTTTGTCTTGGAAGTCTTGCAAAGTGCCTTGGGGTGGAAAAGTCGCTCTCATCTTCATCGCCGTTTGAGTAGGGAGTGCTCGAAGCACCCACTATTGAAGCATGTAGTTTCCAGGATCTTGGGGTAGCCGAGCGACCAAAACTTTAGCTCTTGTGTGACAAGTTGGGCCACTGACTCCCCCACCTTCATGGAGAGTTGGTTGAGCTCTTGAGTGATGAGGTCGAAGTAGTTCCCTGGCCAAAAGGTAGCCAGGAACTGTAGCTTGAGGGTGGCCCAATCTGGGAAAGTGATTGATGGGAAATTGATTGTACCACCGGCGGCGGTCGGCACTTTCTTTCAGCATTGTCGGGAACAAGACCAAGCGTACATCATCTCGGTTGAGACCTCTTGAGTCACACATAGTGAGGAACCGCCACACATGGTCTTTCGCTTCTTCAGTGATGGTACCTTTGAAGGTTGGTAGCTTAACTTGCACGCGGTTAAGGATAGTAGCCAATGGCTCTGGCCCTGGAGCTACCAATAGGGTTAGAAGAGGAAGATGCTAAGGGAAGAGGAACGAGGAAGAACCCTATGACTAGTTTGAAGAGGAGAATGAAGGGGTGAATCACCTCTAGAAGCTCTAGTCTTCGGGGGCATGCACAACACTCCTCTCACCCCACGATTTAAAATCATTAAAAAAGGGGAAAAAAAAGAGACTATCCTTGACCTCTAGGAGAGTCCCATTGCGTGATCGCCAAATTTTGTCTAAGTTGTGGATGACTCCGTCGGTCCTTGCTAGTAGGGAACTCGAAGACAACCGACACAAACACTATGGTTGGGGGAGAAGGGAGCGTACCACTCACACCTCACTCACCTCGCTCACACAAAGAGATAGACAAAACACCAACAGAGCGCAACACTACAATAACAATACCCAAAAAGGGATGATAGAAGGGAGACTCCGCTCTGATAGAAGGACTGTGCTAGAACTCAAGGTGATACACGAGAGAGTGTCCTCTTCTGTGATCTCGAGTGTGTCCCAGATTATGTGTATGGTGCCGAGAGAGTGCTCCCCTTCCTCCTTGGGTTTCCTCCTCCTCGGGTGGTGCTCAAGAGGATCTCTCCTTGCCTTGGAAAAGGGAGAGGGGAAAGGAAGATGTTGCTCAGGATCTCGAAGAGGATCTCTCCCTACCTTGGAAAGGGATAGGGGTGTTGCCTCCATGAGTGCCATCAGAGTTTGCCATGCATGCATGAGATGTCGAAGGGGACCAGCGGTCAGAGGGGTCGAAGAGCATTGGCGGTCGGAGGGCACCGATGGTGACGGCGGTCGGAGTGGTCAGAGGGCACTGGCGGTGATGGTGGTTGGAGTCCTTGGAGGGCACCAACGGTCAAAGCCATCAGGGCACCGAGGGTCAGAGTGGTCAGAGCAGCACACCGGCGGGAGATCGGCGGTCGGAGTGGTCAGAGCAATCGGAGGGCACCGGTGGTCGGAGTGGTCGGAGTAGTCGGCGAATGACGGCCGCCGTCAGAGCGATCGGAGTGGTCAAAGCAGTCGGAGGGCACCAGTGGTGGTCAGAGTGGTCGGAGCACACCGGCGGTGACGGTGGTCGAAGCGGTCGGAGGGCACTGGTCAGAGATGTTGGAGGTGATGGTGGCAACTCTTGGTGGAGTGTGGAGGACCTAGCTTCCCGTCCAGACCTACCATGTGTTATAGATTTCACTAAAGTATCCCAAAGTATAAACTAATATATCGGGTCAATTAGTCTCAGAGTGGCCCAATCATTGTTCTATTCCATCAATTGGATAACCTGTGGGCTTATAATGTAGTCTTCCAAAAGAAATGCATGATAACTATAAAAGTGGATTTTCACATGAGTCTTCATACCAATGACCAAATCACCTATGTAGGTCATTAGTAATGTAGATATATATCATAAGGCATCCTATCGATGAAACAGTCACAACCCATAGTAGTAAGTAGCCTATAAGGTATCATTCTATAAAGTGCCAATACACCCAAATCAGTAAGGGGCTATAGTCCCAAATATTCTTTCACACAATATAAGGTAATGGTTGGGAACAAATATATACATACCCTAAGTAAGCCACTATGGACCATAACGAAAATCTAGTCATATCAAGCCACATAGAATGAGTCTAGAATATTAATTGTCGAAAAACAACAGAGCCAAGAGATAATATTTTTTTAAACTAGTGAACGTTAATCATAGCACACAAAACCAAAGGGAACAACATCTACTATCAAAACAGAATAAATCCATATATCTGCAAAGAGAAAAAATTTGGTATAATAAATCTAAATGGATTATCTAAATCCACATCTCGATTTAGTACACCGTTAATACACGCATTCTTTGATTTTTTTTAAAAATACTAATGCTTCAAAATTTATCAAAAGACACACACAGATAAATAATGATTATAGTTACAGAAATAGTAATTAATCAGTAACGTGATCGCCAAAAATAGCTAGATAACAAGCAAAACCTATTCAGAACGTAGGTAAAGATAAAAATCACAAGCATGCATGTGAAGCATTTACAATCAAAAATTAAAATGATAACAGAAGGTAGTGCATGCAAGTTTTTTTAGTGTATGAACAATTTAAGAAGCGCACCATGCATCACATATAGTAGATGATTCAAATACCATTATCAAGCTTATGTCCTAGCCACAAAACCATTAGATGATTTTCACAGAAGTCATTAACACAGAGTGTACATAATAAATCCATGACATTAGGGCAAGTAGCCACAAACTCCCGCTACAAATACCTCACAAGAAGACGAACTTCTCGCAGAAGCCAGAAAACAAGTGACATGGCAGAAGAACCACGTAGAACATACATAGGCTAAGTGAGCAAACTCACAGGTATCCAAGCCGTTTTATATCCATCAAGTGCCGAAGCAGCCAACTCACATTGCCTTGGGGTGTCAATGCGAATCCGTTAGAGTATAATCTACAGAGCACCATACCACAGTTCGCCAAAAAGCCAATAGCCCCATACTCGTATACTACCAAATTAGGCGATAATGCCCCCAAAATGCTAGTCATGCAAGAGAAGCAACTTTGTGTATACACGAGCCTAAGCATGCCATGCAATAACTCTTGCTCGTGTCGAGCATTACCATTTATGTCAAAATTAGAGAAAAGTGATTATCATGCTAGGCCTACGTGGTATAATGTGGGTGTAAAAGAGAGAGAGGGAGAGAGAGCTTTTATGTGTGGAAGAGTGTGAGAAGAGAGAGGGCCATGTGCGCTTGTGTGTGTGTGTGTGTGTGTGTGTGAGAGAGAGAGAGAGAGAGAGAGAGAGAGAGAGAGAGAAGGTGTGTACAGTGTGTATGTGTGTGTGCGTGTGTGTGTGAGAGAGAGAAACAGAGAGTTTCAACATTTGAGAGAGTGTGTGTGCACGCATGTGTGTGTGTGAGAAAGAGAGAGAGAGAGATGGTTGCAGAGAGGGGAACCGGTTCTTTTCTAGTGAGGGGTCCTAGTATGTTACTCCCTTCTAGTAAACTTAAAAACCTGGACCTCTAAATCTTCCTATTTTCAAACCTACGACTCTTTTATTTTCCAAATTCCCGAGGTGCAACCAGGAGCTTATCAGTGTAGCGGGCGGTCTCGTACGACCAGCGCAGGTGGCCGGCCATGCCCGAGCAGAGACCCGCGACGTAGGAGAGTACGCCAGGCTTGTCCGCGAGGCTGGATCCGCGGATTGTTGCCACCAGCTGAATGCACTCGATGTCCGCTTTATCCACCATGTCCACCACGCGGTCCAGTGCCTGCTGAAAGCTGTCACCATGTGCGGCGGAGTGGAACACAACGGACGGCATGTTGAAGAAGTCCCCCACGGTGCTCTCGACACGACAGGAGAGTAGGTCGTTGGAGAAGCAGATGTGGTCGGTAACGGCGTTCTGGAGCTGAACGATCGGCGGGCTACCGTAGGTGTCGTTATCGAGCTCGTTGCCCATCGCGTACTCCATGAGCGCGAATGCCGGGAGAACAAAGGAAGCCGCGCGGCAGATTTGGATGTAACTGTCTATGTCCGGCAACGAGTGTGCGCTTCTGTAGAGCGTCTGCAGCTTTACGGCCTCCAAATAGCGCTCCATGGAGTGGATGAAGCGATCCCTGAGAACCGCTGGCATGTCCCCGCGCGCTTCCTCCCACACCTTGGCCAGCGCTGCCAATTGCGCTTGGGTCCTGCCATCACATTGCATCTGCTGGGTGATGGTTCCAGTACCGTTGAGCAGGATGGCCATGATCAGCTGGTGCCGACGAGCCATTCCGACGTAATCGGCGCCCAAGGCTTGCGGGTCGTCGTCGTCGGTGTCGGAAACGAATAGCCAGGACAGGATTTTGGTGATATGGACTAGCCGGGCGCTGGGGCCACTCGGAATGACGCGGCAGCAAAAACGGGGGAGCAAGCAGTCGAGAAGGAACTGTCGAGCGGCGTCAGAAGGTGGCTGCGCCACTGACACAATCCAGGGGTCGCATTGCGCCTGGATGAGCTCATAGTCAGGGTGAAGTTGCGCCGCGAATGAGCATGGCAGCGGGGCGGGCAGGTGGAAGCTGGTGGTGAGGAGGGTTGAGCTGGTCAGGCGCTCCATTCTCTCTCTCTCTCTCTCTCTGTGTCTCTGTCTCCTTGGAATGGCGGCTGGGAATGATGGAGGAGGATTTTGGTGGTAAGGATTAGCTGTGTTCGGAATGGCATGGCAGCGAAAGCGCGGGAGCAGGCAGTGGAGCATGGGCGGCGTTAGAAGGTGGCTGCGCCGCAAATGAGCATGGCAGCGACGTGGAAGCTGGTGTGGCAAGGAGGGTCGAGGTTAGGCGCTCCATTCTCTCTCTCTCTCCTCGGCCTACAGAGTCCATGGCAGGGCGCTTGAGCCTTTTATTGGATTTCCACTGCACTTGCAGATTTTTAAAATTACCTTCAAATTTGAAACTTAAGCCTTCTATTGGATTTTCGAATCCAGTGTCGTTTGCATGTACGGCCCACATAAGTGAGCACAGGGCCCGGAATCTCGTGCATGCCTATTAGCCGTGCGCTTAAAATTGCTTCAAATTTCCACACAAACACAATCGAAAGTTTAGAGAATAACATGCCATTAGAAAGCCTTTTGCGAAACAGTTTGTAATACAAGGCATAAAAACGTGTGGCGAAATAGTTTGTAGTAGAAGGCATAGCATAGAAGAGGCATTACTTAAATGATTTATTAGCTATGGGACTCGTTTAGTAACATGCCCTCTCCAATAGGGGACAACAATGAGTGAAAAATGGAAATCATTAATTTGATTTAGTGGTGAAACAATTTCAAAGGTTTTACCAAAATTAAACTTTTTCTATTTCGAAGCCACGCAAGAGGTGTGAGGTGTTGCCTCATGTGCATCGTTTCAATTTTCTCTCATCGCCTCCAACTCCCTATCTCCCTTTGACACATCACTTGCCACCCACGATCTCCTAGACTCTCTTCTCCTCCTCGCATCTTGTCGCCCTTTCTCCCTTCATCGACATAGAAGCTCGAACAAAGGTAGGCGAGGGTTGAAGGTTGAATGAAAAAAGACTATCGCGCATGAATATTCACAGGCTCAGGAGAAGGGCATAAAGAGAGATTGTGTGTAAAGGCGATGCCTGTAAATGCATGAGTTGAGACAGAGAGAAAACGTACGATCGAAAGCAGGCTCATGGCCATCTTGCTTGCTCTAAAGGTATAGAGACGGAGATCAGACAATTTTCTCCATATGATTTTTTTCTTCATGTTAAAAAAAAATACTTGTGGAGGCAGTTTTATGATCGGTGCAGTGGGTGAAGCGCTATTCTCTTTTTTAGAGCTCTTAGGCTACATGTCCACTAAATTTTGAGTACTATGCCAAAGTTAAAATGGATTTGAATTTATCATATGTTATGGTCATATTTCATTCGTAAGGTAGTGCCACTACATAGGTGATATTTTATAATGCTGATGTCTCCAAAAATTGGCATGTCTTTCTCCTTTCTTTTTTTAAAGGAAAATATCTATAATATTAAAGCTGAAAGCCAAGTTATACAGCACTATTTTGACTTACAAGAGTTGAACAAAAAGAACAAGCCTAATCCAACTCATACTTCTTACAATTAAGTAGTTTGGAAAGCAAATCCCATCTTTCATGTCTTTCTCCTTTCTTATGTGCTCATCCTGATTTATTCTCTCTTGATTTACTCTCTCTCTCTCTCTCTCTCTCTCTCAGGAGGAGTTAATCATGGAATGCTATATTCCCTTATGATCAATTATCTACACAAGTTTAGTTTAGGACGCCTTTTGAAATCCTGATGATCATAGCTTACTTTACATTTACACAGGCTACATGTGTGAGAGTATGGGTTACATCGTCTTAATGTTATGAACTTCATATGGTTGTTTATATTTTTAATCAATTAATTTATTAATTGATTGGCATAGTTGATGTAAGTGCAAATCCTTGGATTAGATAATGGAAGTGAGCTAGTAGTGATCAAGAAGATTTTGAGATACTTGATTTTGGGTGTCGGCAGAATACTATTTGATTTTGTGACAAATTGACAATGCATGCGATTATTTCATTTTGGGCGACGTGCATATTTATTGTTGATGTATATATTTATTGGGACATGTGAAAGGTTCTTTGTACGTATTTGATTTTATAAGAGATGTACGCATTTATATGGTTCAAGATATACACCTATTTTTAAGTAGTTTGTCTTGCATGTCCAATAAAGCAAGCGATTTTTGTAGAAGTCGACATATTTGTAAAAGTGGACACTATTTTGAGCCCATAAGTTATTTCAAGCAATAGGATAAAAATACACCGAGAAGAAGCATGGACTCACTCAAAGCGAAGATTAAATGTAAAGTTTGGAGCTAGTGAAGAACTAGTAGATAAAGAAGATTTGGAATTCAAGAGGAGGTAATTCTTCAATTACAAACTGCAAGGAAAGACTAAGGTTAAAAAAAAGCTTGTCTTTACCCACTGGATAACCAAAACCCATAATTCTTTTATCCACAAGCCAACCAAACGTGGAAAACCATTTTTCAAAACTACCCAAAATTTGAAAGTGTTTTTTTCCAAACGTCTCCCTCTTGTAAATTGACCCCACCACAAATCTATTTCCCTTCATCTACCACAAGCTCCAAAACCATTATTATTACAAATTTTAGCCAATTTCATCTTCCTTCCTCTTTCAAAGGCACATGCCGATCCCTTTTCATTGAGTTAATTTTCCATTTTTTTGGGATGTGCGCTATTGTTGACTTTATCCATGGTATAAGCTTTAAAATCTTACACATTAAAAGCACTTTAATGTTTAAAGCTTAAACATTAAAAGCTTAAAGCTTATTACTAAGCTTTATAAAATTTCCCTTATTATAAGCTCTTTATAAAAGCTACCAAGTCTCATATTTAAAAAGAAAATTGGCCCACAACTCACCACAGGTTTTGCAAATTATTTCCTCCCATGCGAGCAATTTCCAAAAAATTACAGAGTGCTCTCTGGTCTCCAAATTCATTTTTTATACCCAACATAGCCATTTTTAAGCCCACAAGTGTCCTAAAAATTACCAAAATTTTTTTCCAAAAAAATGTGAATTTTTTCTTGAGCTTTTGCAATAAGTAACTAGGCAAGTTTTGAACTAGTTACTCATGTCAATTTTAATCAAACCGCTAAAACAGGTAAATTATTTCTTATCTCTCTTTAATACACTTGAAAGTTTATTTTTGTCAGAATAACCTGTACACATCACAATGACTTAGATATCCCCACATGGATTTTGTGACAAAAATTGAGGACAGTTTATTGTCACCCCAAGGTAATTCATGAAATTTAATATTCCCACATTCTTCATTATTTATAATTCTCCTATAAGGATTTAGATTGGGATGCCTTTCTAAATCCAGGCAATCGTAGCTTACTTTATGCATACGTGGATGATTCCATACATGCATCAGAGTAAGGGTTGCATTGTCTTGATGTTATGAGTTTCGTAAGCTTATTTATATTTTTAATCAATTAATTTATTGGCATAGTTTATGTAAGTGCGAATCCTTGGGTTGGATAATGGAGGTGAGCTGCTCTGGTGGTGGATCATGAAGATTTTGAGACACTTGATTTTGGGTGTCGGGGTTGTTGTATAATAAGGGTCCTCACTTTGGGACCGCATGTCATGTAGATGGGCTTGATTGAGTTATAATTTCAATCAAAAATATCCCGTGGTAGTCACTAGATGCTTATGAGGAGGTAACTTGACCGAGTTACTGAACCTACCACACCTAGGATACCATTGATGACCATGTAACTCAAACAAGCTACGTGGTCGAAAATATCCACAAAGCACCATGTATCTCAACCAAATTACATAGTAGACAGATCCATGTATGGTCGATCGAGGTATAGGAGGTGAGCATCCACATAAATCGGAGGTGGTGGATATCCACATATATAGATGCGACATATATATCGATCGAGTTACCTAGTGGGACATCCAATTTGGAACTCGACCGAGTTATAAGCTACATATGTGGATGTCCAATATGTAACTTGACCAAGTTACTTACATAAACCATGCATTCATGTACATTAAGCATCTCTCAAGCGTGCACCTCAATGACTATGTAAAGAAAGAAAGAAAAATCAATAAAATAAAATAAAATCCCATGTAACTCGATCGAGGTGCAGGATACCCAAAACCGTAGATGAACACGTGTGTAACTCGACCACTTGCGCGATGGAAAAAAATTAAAATTTTAAATTCCCACGTAACTCGACCGAGTTATGTGGATACACAACCAATGATGGACATGTGTGTAGCTCAATGATGTTGCAAAGGAAAGGAAAAAGACTAAAAAATCATTTTTAAAACTTTTTCACGTGATTGGACGACCGAGTTACGTGGGTATCCAACCCATGATGGACACATGTTTTTTTATTTTGAAGTTGTAAAGGAAAGGGTTAAAAAACCAAAATAATCAAAAATTTTAAATTTTCAGGTAACTCAATGGAGTTACATGGATACCCAATGATGATGGACATGTGTTTTGTTATTTCAACACAGCAAAGGAAAGAATTTTTTTTTAAAATATTTCTCCATGTAACTCAACTGAGTTATGTGGATACCCAATCGATGATAATGACCAACGTGTAAAGCTCGAGGACATTGCAAAGGAGAGAAAAAATGCCCAAAAAATCAATTTTTAAATTTTTCACGTAACTCGACCGGGTTACATGTATACCCAACCAATGATGGACATGTGTCCACCTCGAGGGCATTGTAAAGGAAAGAAAAAATCCCAAAGAATCCAAATTTTAATTTTCCACATAACTTGACTGAGTTATGTGGATATCCAACCCATGATGGACACGTGTTATATATGGTAAGCAATCGTGGGGTGCCATGTGTTCCTTGTCTCAAAACCCGAACCCTAACTTGATCGAGATATAAAAACTCCATGTTCCCCCCCCTCATTCTCACTATTCACTCTTAGAGCTCCCTCTCTCCCTAATCTACATTAGCCTTTCACATAATCACTCATCTAATCTCCATCAGGTCTTCCCTAATCTCTATTAGACATTTTTTCACATCTAGCTTAGGGTTCTCATTAGGGTATCCTCACATCATCCTCTTTAGCATGGACTCACGCGAGTCCATTAAGGACCTCGTACCTATGATTCACCAGTGATGGTCCATGAGATGCGAGTGCAGGTGACACACCATCTACCTTGCACATCTTGGTAGACCTAGAGATGATGTTGTCCTCCTTACACAACCTAGGTAGCATCCTGTCTATAGATGAGTGGCTACAGACGCAACATATCACTAGAGTTTTACGTGCTTTTTTCTATCGTGACTTGGATAAGCTCCCTGGCATTAGGGATTTTTTAAAAGATGTATATAGAGATGGCCAAGGTGTCCATCCTTGCGCTTGGGAAACCTCTTCTTCTTACTAGGTTCTCCCACCTAGATATAGTGGCACATATCTATTTGCTGATATGTAGCTACTTATGGGAGGATGTCCCACTATTGCCAAGTTTCCTTATACTTTGCAAAGCAATTATATGCAAAGTTTATATTGGGATTAGAGGTGGATTACAGTACTGATCATCCTAGCAGGGTGTGGGCATGGGTTGCTTAGGTGAGCAGGGTAGACCGTGGCCACACCGGCCCTTCAAGTTGTTGTGGGAGACACAATCTTTGTATCACTTTCAACCATTGAGGCTCTTGGATCACAGATTGGGGTCAATATCCACTTGGTACAAAGAAGATTCAGCATGTGGTGTGGTTATTTTCACACAGCGTTTACAAGTGGACTGAAGTTGGTACCTATCTTTGATTTGTTTGCTTACATGTATGTTAATGTCATGCACATTTTTTCTATGTATCTTATTCATGTTTTCTCTTTCATGTAAATGCCACCTATGCATTCTACTATGGTGCCATCATCATAGGCAATGTAGAGACTAACCATGAGCATATGAGGTTATAGACGGAGCAGATGAGAGAACATATGGGAGATCAAAGACATAGGCTATATGAGGAGTTCATGAGATGCTACAAAGCTGAGCATAGAGCAGAGCACTTTTTTCATTTACTTTGAAGCTAAACTAAGTGTAAAACCATCTAGATAAAATCCTACAAAAATCCATTGAAAAAACTTTGGACTCAAAAAGGACCCTCTAAGAAGAGCCATGTCATCACTCTGCTAGAAAAAAGCAACCCTAGTGAACCTAATGTATCTTATGGTCAAAACCCCCACACGTGACATATTGTTGAAAAGTAAATTATTCCAAATCTACCACCTTCGATAATTTTGGAGTTGATATACTCACGTTTATGTCTTCTCCACTTAAAGGTTAATCTCAATGATCATTGAGATCCACCTTTTAGTGGGAAAGGCATAACTTGAGCATATCTAGATTCTAACGATTATGACATCCATAATGTTACAATCATGGGAATTTGAACACAATAACTTGAGTATATCAAATCCAAATTTTTAATAGGTTGTAGATTTAGAATCTACTTTTCAAAGGCTTTCCAATGGTATGTTGTGTGTGGGGGTTTTGACATCAATACACGACGGCCTCTTTTTTCTAGAAAAGTGATGACATGGATATTCTTAGAGGGCCCTTTTTTAGGCCAAAGTTTTCGTAATCTCATGGGTTTGTTAAGATGACAGATAACCTATATACTATTAATCTAGATGTAAAGCATATAACAAGTGAGCTTCTGTAATACTGTTTTTAAATGATAACATCATGTTCTTGTGCCCAGTGTTAAATTTTGGTACAAGTAATTGGAAGAAAATTATGGGGCCGGTAAGATACTTTTTGCGGAGAAAAAGGAGAAGTAGAGGAGAGTGGCAACTTGGCTTGCATGGGACAAGCTGAGTATGCCAAAGAGTGAAGGAGGCATTGGTATCCTACATCTACCCACTCATTCTATAGCTAGAGTATCTGTGTATCTTTCCAATTGTCTACACCAAGAGGAGACATGGCCCAAACTTAAAAGGTAATTAGTGGAAGACTCTCTTATCCTTATAAAGGTAGATGGTTGGGGCTAAACTCGAAAGACAAGTTGTTATCCTATGCTCCTTTGAAAATTATAGGTTCTTCATTTTACAAGTTTCTATGTGGTAGATGGAAGGATGTGCTAGGGTTGGTGTTTTGGGATGGTTTTCCCAGATCTAGAGGTAATTCTTTTTTTAGTTTGGGGCTATGGTGGACTCATAAGTTTAACCCCCTCTGGCACTTTTGGACATCAACTTAGCTAAAAAGCTAAACAATAGGATTATGAGAAGATTGGCTAATTTTTGGGACTCGTCATTGGTGGGATGGAAAGAGCTAGACCAGATGGAAGGAGAGTTTAGATTACTTCCAAGAGAGAGGTAGTTGGTAGGACAAGTATTGGCAGAAGTGTAGACAGAATGGGTCTCTACAGCCTTTGAGCCCTGGTGGATAAATGACTGGGTGTGGTCTAATGGAGCTAAGCTGGACAAAGGGGCAGCTAGGGTTATATATGTGGAACTAAGAAAGAGTGAAGTGAATGTAGAGAGCAATGTAATAGAATCTAGAAGGTAGGATGAAATGCTAGTATATGGAGGAAGAGGTGGAAAGCTATATGGGAAGTACACATTCCAGTGAAAGCTTAAGTATTCTTGTGGAGGGTGTGTATGTGGGCCCTGCCTATACAAAGAAGCTTTACTTCTGGTTGTTTTCCTAGGTGAAAAACTATTCTCGAGGATGAGAGGCATGCCTTCTGGGAATTTCTAGCTACTAGAGGGGTATGGGCTAGAATTGGAAAATGGGTCTCAACAAGTAGCATAGGGGTGCAAGGGTTTTGAGGGGATTGGGTTCTAGAGGCAGGTAGATTGGCAACCTGCTGTGTGAGAATTGTAGATTTAATATTTAACATAATTAGATTCTGTTACTTGTTAGAGATTTGGAAGTCTAGAAACAATATATTTTTCAGAAAGAGATTAGTATTGGGGTAGATGTTCTAGAGCTAATGTATAAATGCATTCATATGTGTTGGTCAGTATATTATGCTAATAAATTGAATGATGCTGCTATGGTACATTTAATTCAGGCCCTTAAGGTTGGGATTAGATGATCTTCATGTTGCTGGAGTGAAGTCATATCACTTTGGTGGTATGGGACACTAAGGTAAGATATGTGGTACTTCATTGTGTTTATGTGTGCACCCTTGGGCTTGGGGTGGTCGGGTAGATAGATATATGCCTGGTTTATGGATGCTTATGCATAGTTATTATCTAGAGAAATCTTTAGGGTTTTAACAGTGGTATCAAAGCGGTCTCTAGTTAATTTTTGATGTTTTTTCTCCTCTAAGTTTTCTCTCATTATTCCAAAATTTTTACATTTTTAAGTAAATTTTAACATTTACTAAGAAAAAGATATTGTTTTTTGGTTTGTTTTGGTGGTCTATGCATTGGGAACGTCAATATGGCAATCGCAACGCGGTGCTTCTTGGCTTGGATGGACGTATCGATGTTGCGGGGAGATTCTATGAGTGGAAATGCTATTTTATATATTTTTATGGTTAAAATAAGCATTTTATGAAAATTTTTAACCACATGCTATTGTGGGTATTTTTTGGTAGAAAGGATTCCCTAAATTTCTATAATTTTTAGAAAACTTTTCCTATTTATTTAGAAAATTTTAAGAGCATTAAAAAAGGCATTTTAAATTCATTTTTTGCCGCAGGAATGCTATCAAGGGATAACACCAATCTTTCTATGTCCTCTTCCATATAAGAAATTGATATTTTTATATACTTATTGAAGGGATAATGTTGATCTTTCTATGTCCCCTATGATTAAGAAATCAACCTGTGACTTTTTTATGTCCTCTATAATCAAGAAATAAACATTATTAAAGGGTTAATGTCGATCTTTCTGTGTCCTCTACTATTAGGAAATCAACAAGTGACTTTTCTAAGGAGACAGTCATCTCTCTCTCTCTCTCTAGCACCTCACAAAAAGACCAATGGAAAACTTGTCTTGTTATGTAGCTTTTGAAGGATGTTGACCTTTCTATGTCTTCTACCATTAAGGAATCAACTTGTCTTGTTATGTAGCTTTTGAAGGATGTTGACCTTTCTATGTCTTCTACCATTAAGGAATCAACATGTGACTTTTGTAAGGAGACAAAGCCATTGCTCTCTGTGCACCACACAAAAAGACCGATGGAAAACTACTAAGGGCACCACTGGGTGGCTATTCAAGGATGTTAACCTAAGAAATCAACATGTGGCTTTTTTGAGGAGACACAATCATCTCTCTCTCTCTCTCTCTCTCTCTCTCTCTCTCTCTCTCTCTAGCACCTCACAAAAAGACCAATGGAAAGCTGCTAAGGACATGTGTCTTTTTATGTAGCTATTGAAGGATGTTGACCTTTCTATATTTTATACAATTAAGAAATCAACATGTAATTTTCACAATCATCTCTCTCTTTCAACATCAACTTTAATTTTGTTTGGCTCAATAAAACATTTTTAGCACTTTTTTAAAAGCATCGTGCCTACGTTTTAAGCGAACCTATCTTTAATCACTTTTTTGTACGCAGCTAGGGTATCACATCTCATGGGGGGACAGCCTTCTTTTGTTTTGGGAAGATAAAAGGTGGGACCTCGTATGTAGCCAAAGAAAAAATAAAAAAACTCAATCAAAATTGGGAAGAGCTTTTATTTTCAAGAGTTTAAATTTATGAAAATTATTAATCGTTTAAAAATTTACATAGTTTTGAATCCTAATTACTTTTGAGTAGCACCTTTATTATGATTGGTTGATTTTTTTTTTAATCATAATTTCTTTTGAGCATTGTCCTTGGTTGAAGCAACCTATCTTCTTTAGTGGTAAAAATTGCTCCTACTTGTGTATAAAATCTAGACAAAGGCAAGCACGCTTAAGAGAGAGGAGAAAGCTAATGCTAGAAAGAAATCTAAGTACATTGCAATTAGACTTTCAAATTTCAAACAATATTGCTAGAGAGATGTTATGTGCATATACTAGGAGACTAACCCACCCTAGGCATGTGAACATGGGAGCATGGGAATATGCTCTAGTAGGAGAAAGGGTTAGTTCTTACCTTGGGTTGAGCTTAGGGTTAGGCAACCAAGGGTCACACATGGAACTAGAGAGTCAAGAGTCACTTGAGGGCCCTTCTATATAATAGGAGCATGGGGCACTCTCAAGGAATGTTCTCTTGTGTAGAGTATTGTGTCTACTCTCTTGCCATTTCATGCTAGAGCTATGTGTTGTTGGAGTGAAGTCATATCACTTGGTGGTATGGGACACTAAGGTAAGATATGTGGTACTTCATTATGTTTATGTGTGCACCCTTGGGCTTGGGGGTGGTCGGGTAGATGGGTATATGCCTGGTTTATGGATGCTTATGCATAGTTATTATCTAGAGAAATTTACATTTTTAAGTAAATTTTAACATTTACTAAGAAAAAGATATTGTTTTTTGGTTTGTTTTGGTGGTCTATGCATTGGGAACGTCAATATGGCGGTCGAAATGTGGTGCTTCTTGGCTTGGATGGACGTATCAATGTTGTGGGGAGATTCTATGAGTGGAAATGCTATTTTTATCTATTTTTATGGCTAAAATAAGCATTTTATGAAAAATTTTAACCAAAATATTGCACATGCTATTGTGGGTATTTTTTGGTAGAAAGGATTCCCTAAATTTCTACAATTTTTAGAAAACTTTTCCTATTTATTTAGAAAATTTTAAGAGCATTTCATGGTTAAAAAAGGCATTTTAAATTCATTTTTTTGCGGGTTTCCCGCAGGAATGCTATCAAGGGATAACACCAATCTTTCTATGTCCTCTTCCATATAAGAAATTGATATTTTTATATACTTATTGAAGGGATAATGTTGATCTTTCTATGTCCCCTATGATTAAGAAATCAACATGACTTTTTTATGTCCTCTATAATCAAGAAATAAACATTATTAAAGGGTTAATATCGATCTTTCTGTGTCCTCTACTATTAAGAAATCAACAAGTGACTTTTCTAAGGAGACACAGTCATCTCTCTCTCTCTCTAGTACCTCACAAAAAGACCAATGGAAAACTGCTAGGACATGTGTCTTGTTATGTAGCTTTTGAAGGATGTTGACCTTTCTATGTCTTCTAAGGAGACAAAGTCATTTCTCTCTGTGCACCACACAAAAAGACCGATGGAAAACCACTAAGGGCACCACTGGGTGGCTATTCAAGGATGTTAACCTAAGAAATCAACATGTGGCTTTTCTAAGGAGACACAATCATCTCTCTCTCTCTCTCTCTCTCACCTCACAAAAAGATCAATGGAAGACCAATGGAAAGCTGCTAAGGACATTTGTCTTTTTATGTAGCTATTGAAGGATGTTGACCTTTCTATATTTTATACAATTGTCAAATCAACATTTGATTTTCACAATCGTCTCTCTCTTTCAACATCAACTTTTATTTTGATTGGCTCAATAAAACATTTTTTAGCACTTTTTTTAAAGCATCGTGCCTACGTTTTAAGCGAACCTATCTTTAATCACTTTTTTGGTTGGTGGGAAGGTGGGATTCTCCATCGGCTCACAACCAAGCCCCATCGCGTAGCTCAGTGGTGGCATTGAACCCGGGTCCCATAATGGGACCCAACCGTTCTACCAGTCACTTTTTCAAGTAAGTGGTAATGGTGGCTTGTCCTTATATGTAGATTGTGAAACAAAAGGAGGCATACTTGAGAGAGGAGGGGGTCAATGCTAGAAAGAAACTCCATTACATTGTAATTGGAACTTCAAATTTGTAATCGGAGCTTCAATTCTTATTTTAAATTCTTATTTTAAATGCTTTCAAAATTTGAGTTTGAAGGTTTAAGAATTGGTCGTTTCTAGAGGTTTTGTGAAATATACAAAAATTACCACACGTCTCTGAGAGAGACGGAGAGTACTTCGAGCATTGGAAGGTTAAAAGGCGAAGAGAATGATGAGCGTGCCTGCCATGTGGAATCTGGAGTGGGTGGTGGACAGTGCCATCTGCGTACATCGGACGCACATCTTGTCGCGGCGCTCCTTTTGTGTGTGTGTGAGAGAGAGAGAGAGGGTGATGTAGGAGCTCCTCGCCTCGACCCTCCTCGCTTCAATTCACACTTTGTTTAGCCTCAACGTAACGTGCGTAAGCCTCTTGTTGAGCCGGTATTGCAATGTTTGGGGCATGCATATCACATGTGTTCGAAAAACCGGTTCATAGTGTATTTTTCTAGGTTTAAATAGAAAATCCTGGTGATAGGTTTTTTTTTGTGGCCAAGGGGATATGCTCCGTGAAGATGCTCACCCCAACCCCAAGAAAAAGAAAATAATACACTGGGTATGATCAAAAACATCAGGAAACATAGGATCTTGCATGGGTAGCTGCGCATTAGTAACTCGTTTGTAATAAGCTGTTGATGTTAGGACTGTTGTATGGTGGCTAGTCGACATAATTGGGTAGGGTAGATAAGAATATGCATGGAGATACAGCATAGTTGCGCATTAAGGGGAGGGTGTGTAAAAGCGGGTTTTTTTTTTGGAGGGGGGGAGGGGGAGTGAGTTTTTGTTGTGTAGAGAGCCTTGTGCGAGAGCTTTGGTTTTTGGAAGAAGAGTTTTGCTAAGAGAGCTGGTATATGGTTGTGAAGATAGCTGTGAATTGGGTTAGCTTTCTATGGATTTGTTTTGCTTAGAGGGCGATAGGGAATTGTTGAGAAGATTTATATCTCTCCAGAGCAGGAGATTGCCAGAGTGATTAAGGGTTCTGTTTGGGAGATTGTGTCCCAGAACCACTAAGAGTGCACCACTATTGGAACTTGGGCGAGATTAAGGATTGCTCAAGCATCTCGCATGCCAAGCCTACAAGCTGTGGGAGCAGTTTATATAATTGTAGTTGATGATTTTGTTGAAGTTGAGAACATATATGTGGTTTTTGTCATTGCCATCTGTGTGAGAGCTCTCTTGCTCTGTTGTGGTTTTCATTCATTTGCTCAATCCCGACTCCCAGAGTCTGTTATGTGTTACACAGTCTTCTTAGAATGCACAGATAATCAAGTTTTGTGAATTAAAGAGTTTTTCTTTGGTTTTGGTTCAATTTTGTGTTACGTGGGTGGGGCTCTTTAGAAGACTAGGTGATAATTGAAGAGCTATTTAAGGTTGAGTTTGTTTTGGGGCCAACTAGCCTGAGTAGTGGGGTTGATTCTGTGTCAGCCAGACATCAGAATAGTCAACAAGTTTTGTTGGAACTTGGGATCTTATTCTAATCTATTTGGGTTGATAGGAAGAAATTCTGAGGTATAGCTGACAATTTTGGATCTGTGTTTGAGGACAACTATGAGGAGGCTTGGTTATCTTACAGGGTGTCTGTGTCAGCAGTCTGACATTGGTGGTTAGTTGATAGTTTTTGAGGATTGGAGTTGGCTGTGTTTAAGTGTTTTGAGATCCCTATGGTGCTAGCTGACTCAAAGGAAAGATTTTATGTGTTAGCGAGGTCACTTAGGCTAGTTGGGTGGAAACAGTCCATTTGGAGGCAGCTCTGAACTTGTAATAGTCAACAGAGAGATTAGGAGGTGATATCTTGTTAAGATAAGTGACATCTGAGGTTCTATAGCTGTAGAGGACATTTTGGGATGTTTTAGATTAACTGTAGACTTCAGAAGTACACAGCTGTGTGTGGCAGAACTCTGGAGCAGGAAGGTGAAGAAAAGGTCAGAGGAGGTTTGGCACGACAATCAGGAAGGTCTAGGGAGTGTGTCTATAAGTCCGTGGACACTAGAGGATCGAGGTAGATACTGGAGGATCAATTTTGGACTGGAGTAAGCCATCCAATTTCAAAAGGACAAGACAGAAAAAATATGACTTGTATGTGGCAGCCAGGAGAGTTTATGGTCAGATAGAGGTCAACTCCTTAGTTCTGAGAGGCTTTACGACAAAGATTTGAGGCTAGCAGACGACGGAAGATACTTTGGACTTTGGAGAGAATATTTCTAATAGGATACAAAAAGAGAGGACTTCGGAGGCAGAATTTGAGCACTTTTGCATTAGCTGGAGATGAGTTTAGTCAGCTGGATGTCAGCTATGGTAAGGAGAGGCTATTAGGTAGTAGATCAAAGTTATTGGAAATAGGATATGACCTTTCTATGTTTTCTACCATTAAGAAATCAACATGTGACTTTTGTAAGGAGACAAAGTCATTTCTCTCTGTGCACCACACAAAAAGACCGATGGAAAACTACTAAGGGCACCACTGGGTGGCTATTCATCAAGGATGGCTATTAGGTAGTAGATCAAAGTTATTGGAAATAGGATATGACCTTTCTATGTTTTCTACCATTAAGAAATCAACATGTGACTTTTGTAAGGAGACAAAGTCATTTCTCTCTGTGCACCACACAAAAAGACCGATGGAAAACTACTAAGGGCACCACTGGTGGGTGGCTATTCAAGGATGTTAACCTAAGAAATCAACATGTGGCTTTTCTAAGGAGACACAATCATCTCTCTCTCTCTCTCTCTCTCTCTCTCTCTCTCTCTCTCTCTCTCTAGCACCTCACAAAAAGACCAATGGAAAGCTGCTAGGACATGTGTCTTTTTATATAGCTATTGAAGGATGTTGACCTTTCTATATTTTATACGATTAAGAAATCAACATGTGATTTTCACAATCATCTCTCTCTTTGAACATCAACTTTTATTTTGATTGGCTCAATAAAACATTTTTACCACTTTTTTAAAGCATCGTGCCTACGTTTTAAGTGAATCTTTTTCTCATCTAATCACATCTTTTTCTATCTCATCACTTATTTCCTCATCTATCCTCATCAGATATCATCCACTTGCATCTACCCATACATCTCATCACTTCACATACATTAACATCTATCCAGTTTACATCGCATCTTATCACATCCATTTCACATCACATCTCATTTATTCACATCCCGATTCACATGCTAACACATTCATTCACATCCCTTATCGATCATACACATATCGATTTACATCACATCACATCTATTCACATCCCTTATCATTCATTCACATGCTCCCTTATCATTCATTCACATGCTATCACATTCATTCACATCCTAATTCATTCATTCACATCCCGATTCACATGCCAACACATTCATTCACATCCTATATCATTCATTTACATCCTGATTCACATGCTATCACATTCATTCATATCCTTTATCATTTACATCCTGATTCACATGACATCACATCTCATCTATTCATTCACATTTATCTGATTCACATCACATCACATCCATTCACATCCCTTATCATTCATTCTCATCTATCTGTTTCATATCATATCTTATCACATCTATTTATATAATGTAAGAGAATTCTCATTTTTCATGTAAAGATTCTTTACGCATCTATTTATGCATAAGAACAACTTCAGTGGGAAATAACACTTTTATAAAATTTTGTTTATGCATCTATTTATGCATAAGTTCAATTTTAAGGAGAATAACACTTTCGAAAAAAAAAATCTTTTATGCATCTTTCTATGCATAAATTCAATTTTAATGAGAATAACTCTTTTGAAATTAAAAAAAATTTCTTTATGCATCTTTCTATGCATAAAATCAAAATTAATGAGAGTAACTCTTTTGAAATAAAAATAAACTTCTTTATGCGTCTTTCTATGCATAAAATCAAAATTAATGAGAGTAACTCTTTTGAAATAAAAATAAACTTCTTTATGCGTCTTTCTATGCATAAAATCAAAATTAATGAGAGACTCTTTTGAGATAAAAATAAATTCTTTATGCATCTTTCTATGCATAAAATCGAAATTTGATGAGAATAACACTTTTTGAATAAAAATAAATTCTTTATGCATCTTTCTATGCATAAAATCAAAATTAATGAGAATAAATCTTTTGAAGTAAAAAGAAATTCTTTATGCATCTTTCTATGCATAAAATCAAAATTTGATGAGAATAACACTTTTGGAATAAAATTAAATTCTTTATGCATCTTTTTCTGCATAAAATCAAAATTCATGAGAATAACTCTTTTAGAATAAAAATAAATGCTTTATGCATCTTTTTATGCATAAAATCAAAATTTGATGAGAATAACTTTTTTGGAATGAAAAAAAATTCTTTATGCATTTTTCTTTGCATAAAATCAAAATTTGATGAAAGTAACTCTTTTATAATTAAAAAAAATTCTTTTATGCATCTATTTATACATAAATTCAATTTTATTAAAAGTAACACTTTTATAAAAAAATTCTTTTATGCATCTATTTATGCATAAAAAATAATTTTGATGAAAGTAACACTTTTATAATCAAAATATTCCCAATATGCATCTTTCTATGCATAGAAATTAATTCTAATGAAAATAACACTTTTATAATAAAAATATTTCTAATATGCATTTTTCTATGTATAGAATAAAAATAACACTTTTAGAAAACACAAGGGGTGGAGATTACTCTTTTTGAATAATAAAAAGATAAAACTTACTTCACCAAATTTAAGAAAAATTTACCATAACCTCCTTTGTATGGCTGACCATTTTTTAAAATTTTTTAACTAGAAATTATCCAAGATGATTTAAATCATTCTAATCTAATCAATTTTCACTTTATTAAGAGTGAACAATATGAAAAGTTTAATTGCATCAATTTTCACTTTATTAAGAGTGAACAATATGAAAAGTTTAATTGCATCAATTTGATTACACATCTAGGATAAAGAAAGGCTGAATTCAATAATGAAGAGAAGGGGGAAAGCCTTTCCAGCAAGGCATAACATCCATTTTCATTTTAAAGAAAGCAAAAATAAGATAACCAAAAAATAGAATAAGAAAGAGTAGAATTTCTTACTTACTAGGAGTTTTGTGACCTTTCCTTTGTCTTGATGGTTTGAGGGATCTACTCTTGTTTGCAACAAGAGTGGCCATCAATTCTTTTCAAGAGGAAATGGTCAAAAAAGAAATGAATTATCAATGAATTCACTCTTTTTGGCTCTGGAGAGGAGTAGAGTAACAGTGCATAAAACACTATTAACCATTTACAAAGGGGGAGGCTTCATTTATAGGAAAAAGTGAGCCTCTAACCAAGCAAACTAATTCTAGAATTTTTCAGATCAGTTTGGTCAATTTTTGACCATTTTTAGGTCAGTTTAGCTTACTTTTTGGATCTAGTTGAAGCAGGAGAGAGGAGAGATGAAAATATCTCATTATTTGTGAGTTTAAAACTTAACCACACATGTGAAATAGGTGCCTCCTTCATGAGGAAAATTCCCCACACTAAGGTGTCAAAAAATGCATCATTTCTTCTAAATATCTCTTCTTTTTTAACTAATAACCTCGTCCTTAGTCAACTCTTCATCTTATGTGAGCATTTATTTAGTTTTGGGGGATTTTCTTTTATTCTTTCATTTATCTCCTCCCTACATTTGGATTAATCTAATTGGTCCATAGGAACCTTAATTCAAAAATTTCAGAAAATCTGGACCCTTAGGCTAAGGTCCTTTTTACCTGATTTCAATTTATTCCAATTGCAGATTGGAAATTTCTTTTTGAATATCTGTTTCAGAGGAAACCATTTTAAACACTAGGATTATTTTTATATTCAAAAATATCTCAATTTTGAATTACCTCTCTCTAGATATTTTCTCTCTCTAAGCCAAAACAAGGTAAAACAGGATCTTTCTTTTATTTCAGAGAGAGGGGAATAATTATAAGATCAGAAGGGGAGGTCCTTACACCTCCACACCTCCAAAGACGGAGGGAGGAGTCTTACAAAGGGGATGAAGTTGGAAGGTCATGCACCACTTAGGCCTTTATAACCATTAGTTTAGGGTCCATTTGGGATATGGTTAGGTGGAGAATCAAATTACTATTCTTATAAGTCCTCATGCTTATAATGTAAGGAGAACTACATTGCTATCAGAGCTAAGTTCTTTCTCTTCCATATTTCCATTGGGCCACTCATTGCTAACTCTAAATATACTTATACCCATTAATCTCTACACCTAAATCTCTTTCTATTCATCTCCATAAGCTAAATCCCTATATTTCTCAACTGTTCTCCATAAAAAAATACATCTTGCCTAATACATTGAGTATATTTCTTGCCTAATAAATTGGGCATAATTTAGAGTTTAAAATGGAGAAAATTGAGTACAAGACAACCTTGAAGGATCATTGAAGAAAATATCAACAAGGAGGAATCAACGAAATTGTTCTCCATATCATTAAGGATAATTCATATATACCCAACCAAGTAAGTTCATTGTGTTGCATTTTTTTTTTTGCTTTGTAAGAAGTTTTCCATTTTCTTTAGTGTTAGAGTAAATGGCTTCCCAATGTGGAAAGAGGGTGCAAAGGATAAAAATGGTGAGAAGGAAAAAAACCTAATGTCCTCTTTCCATATTGAAGAGGATATTACAAAACCAAATGAAATAGATATGCAAGATTTAGACTTTAATGCTTACGAGGATATGAAAATGAAGGAGATGAAAGAAAACAATTCTAGAAAAGAAAACAAACTTGAGAAAATTATGGGTCTTTTTAGCTCCTTGATGGGAGGGAAAGAATTAAGAGAAAAAGAAATATCTAATAGTAACATTCCTAAGAGAAGGGAAAAACTCTTAAAAAATGATTGAATAAAAACATAATTGAAGAGGATCCCAAAACTAGAGACCTGGGTATGGTATTCAAATATCTAAAGGCACCCACTTTTAGTGGATAGGAGAAGGAGGTAAATAAAGATATGGTCCATATTTTTCTACAAAAATGGTAATATTTTCATCTTTTAAGAAATGTGCATGATCATAAGCACCCCATTGAAGCTAGCCTATCCTTACAATGCAAAGCTTATAAGTGGTGGATGAGTTCAATGGAAGCTAAGAATTCTTGGCATTCATTCAAGGAGTTATTCTTAAAGGAATATCTTCGTGAAAATGAACAAGACCAGAATTGGGAGGAGTGACATAATTGTTCTATGGAATAAAAGAATTTAAATCTCACTCAATATATAGCTTGCTATAGAGAAATTGTCTTAAAGCTAAGGGAATAGACAATTTTCAAAAAGTAAGAGGCTTGAAAAGGGAGTACAAGAAGAAAGTACACTCCAAAGCTCCAAAACTTAGATGAGGCTATACGATTTGCAAAATTGTTTAACAATACCATGGGTAATGGTAATTTTAAAGAAAAAGATAAAATGCTTTCATATAAACCTTATGGAGAAAATTCTGGCTCTCAAGAAAGAAAGAACCTTCAAAAAAGCAAAACTCCAATCCTAAAGAAATATTTTGAGAGAACTGTAAAAAAGAAAATTGTTTCTCTTGCCTTGATCCTGGACATGATAAAAACATTGTCTAGTCCCAAGAACCAGAACTTACTGGGAATGGTAATGATAACCCTTAAAAAAAAATTAGTGCACACTATTCAAGTGTTGACACTTAAGATTCTTCTAAATATGAGTCAGTCTAGGTTTGTCATTTTGATGAAAAATTAGTGCACACTATTCAAGTGTTGACACTTAAGATTCTTCTAAATATAAGTCAGTCTAGGTTTGTCATTTTGATGAAAAGAATTGTTGTGTGGTGGCAAAATCTATGTGGGAACCATGATTTGGTTTGAGTGCATGAGAATATTACAAATAAACAAGTTAAAATCCTCATACATAATACGTCCACACACAAGGTTTGAAATTAAAACTTGGTTAAGAACTTAAGTTTTCTCAAGTCTTAAGTTCTCATAAGTATATAGTATCTTTAGCCAATGGCTATGTTAAAGATGAGTGGGATACTATGGTAAACCAAATTGGGATAAAGATTCAAGCGTATGACACACTTTTGGATTTTCATGTGATGTGTCTATTGACCACAGATGTAATTCTTGGGAGAGAATGGTTATTTTCACTCGGGCAACCATATTTGAGAAGCTATTTGCATAATAAACTAACATTTGATCATAAAGAAAAATTTATTACACTGCAAAGAGAGCACAATGTACCGTCTTCTCCTTTGATATGTAATATTAAGCTCCAAAAGCTTCATCAAGATAATGAAATAGAACAAATGTTTTTGTGTTATGTAATGCCTCAAACACTGTTGTGGACAAAATAGGTAACATTTTTTGAAAACGAGAAAATTTTGGCATCTTTCAAAGATTCCATAAAAAAAGTTCAATTTTTTACCTCTTTTTAAAAAGTGGTCTACGCATGCCTACAACAGTGCCAAAAAACGATAGTATTTTGGGCGCTTTACATGTTTCTTACAAAAGTTGACATGAAAAAAAGAAGACTTTGTTTTGCTTACTTTTAAAGATTATAATTAAAAATCGAATAATAAGTTTTCAAAAAACATGCCAAATAGAGACAATGTTTATTATTTCGATCTTTAATCCATTTAAAAAATGATACAACTATAAAAAGAAGGTATTTTCTAAACATATACCTTATGGCATAGTTATGGTTCCTCATAATCATTGCTACAACATCACTAGAGTTGATGTGCCTTTCCCTGAGAAGGTAGACGAGGCAACCTCTTCTTCACTATACCATAAATACATTTTTTTTCTTCTATGTGTACACTTGAAGCTTAGACTCCTTGGGTCATCTTCCATGTTAGCAGCATGATTGAGGATGTGCACAGAGTGCAACTATAAAAAACTATTTATATAATCATATTACAAAAGCGTTATCTTGATACAATTATTATCTTAATTATAAAACCCTATTTTGGCTCTTGATGAGATTAGTATTAAAATCCATTTTGAAGCTCTTGAGTATCACAATATCTTAATTGATAATATATACTTTTAAAAAAGAGTTCGTTACATACATATGAATTTTAAAATATCATGAATAAGCTATTTAAAAGTTGTCTAATTTTAAAAAATAATTACACACTCATTTTTAAAGAAGATGTGTCCTTGATGTGACAAAAAAGGGTTAAATGGTAATTTTACTTATTAAATGAGTTTAGAAAGTATGAAAAAGCTCGCTTTAAGAAATAAAAGTTTAAACTTTCCAAAATACTTTTTTGTAAAATATCAAGTAGGGACTTAGGTTCAAATCCTATTAGTTACTATACATAGTAAGGATATTTTAGCTACAACATTTGCGGCCAACTTAATGCTGAGTAAGAACTCAGCCCAGAGTTCATATTTTCCATCAACTTGATACAAAACATCAACTTTTATGAAAATTTGATATTTTGCATCAAGTTGATGTAAAACATTACTTTATATTCAAAACAGTAACTTTATATGTAACAGATCAAGCTTTTTACAATACTTGATGTTTTGTATCAACGTTATGCAAAACATCAACTTCCCACAAAACTTGATGTTTTTCATTAACTTTGATTCAAAACATCAAGTTTTGTGAAAAAGTTGATGTTTTGCATCAAATAGATGTAAAACATAAACTTTTTCATAAAACTTGATGTTTTGTATAAACTTTGAAAGTTTTATGAAAACATTGATAATTTGCATCAACTCGATGCAAAACATCAACTTTTACGCTAAAAGTCAGGGATTTCATTAACGTCTTCACAATTTCGTGATCACGTTAACAAAACCTATTGTTAACATATTAAAACTTGTGATCACAATGTATATTCACACGACCTGAGAAATGACCTGCCGGAACCCACTATTCCAGTAATACCTCCGGGCTTTTACCATTCTCGGCGGGCCCGCCGGGGTATGAGGTTTTCCCGGCGGGCCCGCCGGGAAAGCTAAAAGCCCGGCGGGCCCTCCGGGAAAAGAAAAAAACCGGCGGGATATTATTCTGTATATAAACACTGCCCGACACCCGTCGTACAACTTTTGGGAAGATAGTCCTTGTTTTGGGGGCGCGATATCTCTCCTCAAAGTACTTGTAGAGCTCTCGAGTTGCTAGAAGTGTCCTCTTGGGAAGAACGTCCTTATTTTAGGGGCTGTCGTCTTTCCTTGTAGGCACTCCTAAGGCTATTGGGCCACTCGTCCTTAGTTCTTTGAACTGGGGGCAGGGTGTGGTTCGTAGCTAATACTTGCGGAGATTTAGGGACAAATTTGGAGTCATTCAGCTTTGCATTTGAGCCACGTACGTAATCTACCTCATTCTGCTTTATGAATGGTTTGATGGAGCCAAGAGTCCTGCTTAGGGGCTTGTATTGGTTCTTGATACTTGATATAGTTTAGAGTAGACAAGGGTCTATTGTCCTATACTAGAGTATTGGGCAAGCATAGATCTTTGATTTTTTTTGTGAATGTTAGAGAAGGTCTATTGTCCTATACTAGAGTATTGGGCAAGCATAGATCTTTGATTGTGTAAAGTATCCTTAATTGGGTACAAAAGGCATCCTTCATTGGGAGTGCAATGTGCATGATAGTTTCGAAGTAGTTTTGTAGTAAGACCTTGCAAGATAGTTTGAAATAGTTTTGTGTTATGTGATGATCTTTTGTATTTGTCAAGATAGTTTCGAAGTACTTTGTCTGCAGATGTATGTTTTGTTATACGTGAGTGATTTGTTGTTTTTTCATTTGTGTATTCATTGTTATATGCTTGGTTGAATAGGCTATTTGTTGAGATGGAGGACAATGTTGGATCCAGTGGTACCTCCAATAGAGTCCAAATTTCAAATAGCAGGAAAAAAAAGGCACCTGGGATAGAGTGGCAATATGCAATTAACGTTGGTGATCGATTCATAGATTGGGAGTGTAAGCTATGCCATGCAGTAAAATCAGGTGGGGCGCCTCGACTAAGAGAACACTTTTTAGGCGGACCGAAGAAAAAGTCATGTACCCACCCCTCTGCACCTATAGTGGCCAAACGCATAAGAGAAGAAATTCAAAAGAAAGATTCAAGAAAACATGACACTCCTCCCGTTAATGTATCAAGGCAGCAAGAACACTGTTCTTCTAATCATCAAACTCCCGCTACATCGCCTACTTGTACCCCGAACGGCAATATGCAGCCAGAAAGTAATCTACCCAATGCATCTTCTTGCAAGCAAAACTTTGACGTAGGAAATATACCCATGCGTCAAACTTCATTGCAAGAAAGCCTACGTCAAGGTCGACTCGATGATGCACAACTCGTCCTTGCTGAAGCGATTTACTTTTCTGGGAGTGCTATGATGATGGTGGACAGTGAGCATTGGAAGAGAGCATGGAAGAAAATTGGTGAGTTTGGACCAGGGTTTTCACCGCCTACGTACCATGCTATGCGAAATGATCTATTAGAGAAATGTTATGCGCAGGTAAAAGAACGTGTACAAAGAATTATTCTTAGCAATATAGAGCTTTCTGGATGTAGTATAGTAAGTGATGGATGGTCTAATGTGCAAAGAAAACCATTAATTAATGTAATGGTTATTTCACCTAGAGGTGAGACTTTCATCCGTGCCGTGGATTCAGCTGGTTCAATCAAAACTGGGGCTTACATTGCTCAAGTTATTAGCACTGTGATAGAGGAAGTGGGTGCCAAAAATGTAGTCCAAGTCGTCATGGACAATGCAAAAAATTGTAAAAATGCATCCAGAATCCTACAGCGACAATATCCACATATTTTTTCGGTAGGCTGTAATACTCATAGTTTGAATCTTGTATTAAAAGATTGGTATAAATCTGATGATACCAAATGGTTTGCCTCAATCGTCGACACTGCTCGCCAGCTTGTGAAATTCATGCTCAAGAGACAGAGAGTTTTGGATATGTTTCGACCTCGCATGTCAGTTATGTTAAAGCTTCCAGCGGAGACTAGGTTTTGCACTCACTTTTACACTTTTGAGTCTCTTCTTAGAAATAAAGATGCAGTTTGTGAAACATTTACATGCATGGCATTTCATGACTGGGAGAGCACTCAACTTGAAAAAGTGAAAGAGAAAATCAAAGTCTTGAAGGCAGCGCTTACGAGAAGAAGTTGGTGGAACAGTGTGATGGATGCATACCATGTAATGATGCCTGTTATGTATGCTGTACGAAGCCTTGATCAAAGAGCGCCTAATCTCGGAAAAGCATGGATGCAATGGTGGACTGTCCAGCGGAGTTTGGAGTGTCCTGAGAAATTAGAGCATTCAGTGGTGGAGAAGCAATGGCGTGTACCATTCTCTAGTAGACAAAGAAAAGTTCTGTTGAAGTACTTTCATGCTAGATGGATTGGAGCGCATTCACCACTGCACAGTGCTGCTTACATGTTAGATCCTGAATATTGGAATATGGATTTGATGTCCAACGTTGAGGTGGTGCAAGATTTTTATAAAGTGGTAAACACTTTCTATAATAATGATGATGATCGTGTACAGTGCATAAAGGAGATGACCTCATTTCGGTTGAAAGAGGGTTTATTTTCCAACTCCCTTGTTCAACAAATGGCTAAAGAGCAACCTGCATGGAAGTGGTGGATGATGAATGGTGGTGAGCATTATGCTTTATTGCGCAACCTTGCGATGAAGGTTCTAAGTCAGTGCTCTTCAAACTCAGGCTCAGAAAGAAACTGGAGCATGTATAAATATATTCATAGTACTATTCGCAATCGACTTCTTGCGGATCGAGCAGATAAACTTGTTTACATGTACTGCAATGAAAAGATCTTGTGAGACATCGAAAGCGAAGAGTATGAAGAAGATATGCCCAGATGGATGTACAATTGTGAAGATGTAGACGAGAACTTTGATGTTGGACGTACGTTGTGCACCACCCTTGAGATAGAAGACAATTTAGACATTGACTTAGATGAGCTTAATTTAGCAGACGAGAGAGTAAACGGTGAAAGAATTTTGGAGCAAGATACTGACATGGAGGAAGAAGTCACTTCATTAATTTAATAAAAAGTACTTGTACAAATGATCATATTTGGAGAAATTATCAATACAAAAGTAGAATTTGTTTTTCTTAGCTCTCATCTTGAAATAAATTGCGAATTGCACTAGGAGTTGCATCTAAAGGTCCTGGTGGTTTATATTCGCTAGCCATGCCGAACACTGTATAAATACCTTGATTTATTGGGACACTGCACAATGCACATGTGGAAGTATTTTGCATTTGTCTCACTAAACATATTAAGTGGTAGTAGTGTCCACATGGTAATATATACTGGCCGCTCCACCCATCGAATACTTTGTAACATACAGGACATTGGGGGGTGGAGGAACTTGTAGCCTCAGCAGAAACTCCCACAAGATCAGGATGTATCAAAAAATGAGAGATGTGGTTTCCTTGGCGCACAGGAGCAATACGTGAAGAGATGCTTTGCACGTCTTGGCTGATCTTTGTTAGCTGCTCTTGAATTCCTCTATTGGCCGGGGGAGGAGTTGACGCTTGAGTTAATCGGTCAGCTTCTTTCTCCTTCTCTGCTAGCTGTGCCCCTAAGCTTTCTTTGACCTGGTTTAGCTCCAGTCCGGCGCCCTCCACCATAAGAGCAAGTTCTTCTCTTGTGAATGTAACTGTCTCTTCACGTATGTCGTGGGTGTTGACAGTGGCCTCTCTGGAGGCGAAGTCCACTGGAGTTTCCAGTACAAAGTGAGCATATAGCATTTTAGCAAAATACAGTGGAGCGTCGGCGTTATGGAGAGGACGGCCGTACACCTCCAAGAAAATGCGCTCGGCATTAGCTTTGATATCATTGTTAGTGCAACGAGAAATCTTCCATCTTCCCTTCTTTATCTCGCCATCTGGACATGGCCATATTGCCTTTATCATCTCTGTGGTTACCCGTTTGTTTATGTCTTTCCATTGGGCATAAGTTGGATTTGTCCATTTCGATAATCTGCACGCTGTTCTTGTAGCTTCGCGGGCTGTCAGGCCATGTGCAAGGGCCTTCATTCTCTCGTATGCCTTCTTGGCTAACTCCTGATGCTCGTTCGCTTGCGCTTGCTCCATATCTGCATGAACGTAAACGACATTAGGATTTTAATGAACTGTAAAGATCAACGTAAGATAAATTGACCATTGCTCTCAAAATCTTGAAGTCAAACACAACGAGAGGAGATATGTATTGCAAAGACTCGATGAGAAATATCCACTTGACTCCAAAAACACTTCAAACAATGCTCGCACATCAAATTTTAAAGAGAAAACATAAACTTAAACACCAGAAGAGGAGAGAGATATTGCAAAGACCCAATGAAGAGAGAAACAAAATTTTGAAACATTGGACACAATAAATTTTGAAGAGAAACAAAATTTTGAAACATTGGACACATCAAATTCTCAAATTCCTGAAACTTCATCTCTTGATATTGTATCATTACAAAGTCGGGGTGAATGCCACCGATAGCTCTACAAGAGGACGCTGTGCCCTCGTAGGGTCAGTATTTAGTGACCTAAAAAATTCAACTACTTGCAAAATTGATTTTCGCTCATCGCGATTAGGCAGAAACATCCAATTTTTGACTCTATGAATAATAGTATCCATGGTTACTTTGTCATGGGAACTATTATCCATCCACAACTCTTGCACTTTCTTCCAAAAGTCATATAAAGTTTGTAATAAATATCCCAAGGCAAAAACATCAGATGCAGGAGTGTATGCATCTGCCAAAAATGGATCATAAAGCTCTGGGGCTATCCACGGCCGTTTATTTCGCTCTCTGTCTGCGTGGGAGACTGCCTGTGCCACCTTCTCGGGGTTCTTGTCTGCTTCATAAACAAAATTGAGAGACACCCGTTTTTTGGGCGCTCTCAGCAGCAATCCCCAATCGATAATACCTATGCGTGGCTTTAGCTCTTTTGTATAATCCAACACTACATTAAAAGGATGTAGGTCGGTATGTACAATACCTGCCATATGCGCTGCCGCTACACCTTCCACTAGGGCATGCATAATATGTGGCATGTTTATTACTACCTCTTTTATTTTTGAAAGTTCTAGATGACCTAAAGGGATATTATCAGGCGGCGGTTGTCTCCATCCTCGATCCAAACGAAAAATGGCTCTGGTGAACTCACTGAATCTGAAGGGAACCTTCAGTAGAGTATCACCAAGAGCGCCGCCATTAAAGTACGGGAAAATTGTGATCCAAGGAGCCTCTTTTGTAAAGGCAATGCATCGGACAATCGATGGATGTAGCACTTGCATACCCTGCTCTGCCTGGAAGCTCTCGAACTTCGCGCTGCCTTCTCCTTTGTAGTGCTTTCCGCAAAAAGTGATGTGCTCCGGTAAAAATGATATGCCTTTAATTGCATACTCTTTTACTGTTCCAAACACACCGGACCCTATTGTTCGTCCTTCGTGAAGAGCTTCGTGCGGGATGCCAATAAGATGTGTGCACATAGAATTGTAGATGGTACGATTAATGACACCTGTACCACTTGCATCTGCCTGACTGGACGTTGCAGCGACGTCTTGGGCAATTCGCACTCTTTTGGGAAGGGACTCTGCATCCAACGCCTTCATGCGCTTGCTCTTGGCCCTCTGCTCGCTCCATACAACGTCCCATAACTGTAGACGTTGCATGTTGGCTTCAGGCGGGGCAGCATCTCGAAGATCACTGCACGCTACTCGCATGCTCCCCAAAATGGTTCGTGTTATGTGCTGATGGTTGAAATCTGCTATCTTCTGTCTATCCAGCAGCTCAGCGTTGCCTCCGCTTCGAAGCCGCCGCTGTGCATTTTCCCATATTTGGTCTATGAGATCTCGCATGAGTATCTCAGACTCGTTGATCTTCTTGACGACATCATCAGTACATTGTGATACTGTGATGACCGCTTCAACGCGAATTGCTCGCAGAACAATTTTGCGCTCTTCGGGAGTAAGCATGTTGATCGTCTTCGTAAATCTAGCAAATAACACTAAACATAAAAAAACAAAATATCAAACATTACTGAAATAAACATCAAGCAGACGTGAGAGAACAGCAACAAGTATATCAATATCGTCAATGTTCATACAAAAACGGAATATCAAATAATTTTAATGAACTCAATATCATCCAATACATCATCAAACGTGAGAAAACAGCAATAAGTGTATCATTACTTATCAATGAACAAACAAAAACAGAATATATCAAACATTACTGAACTCAACATCATGCAATACATTATCGAACGTGAGACAACCGCAACAAGCGCATTATTACTTACGAAGTGTATACATTATCGAATGAGAGAGAGAGAGAGAGAGGGGGAGGAAGAGAGAGGTGTGACAGATAGAGAGAGAAAACATTAAATGATATTTTTTATAGTTTTGTGAGTTCCTGAAGAGAGAAAAATAATGTTTTGTAATCCTAAAGCACTCCTCATCTACATACCTATCGTGATAGAGAGAGATGTGAAGTGTATCATGAGAGAGAGAGAGAAAGAGTTGTGAAGTGTATCATTGCGAGAGAGAGAGAGAGAATTGTGAAGTGTGTCATGAGAGAGAGAGAGAGAGAGGAGAGGAAGAGAGAGTTGTGACAGATAGAGAGAAGAAACATTAAATCACATTTTTAATGTTTTTGGGAGTTCCTAAAGAGAAAAATAATATATTGTTTTAATTTTTAAGTAAATAGAGGGAGAAAAAGGAAATTATTAAGAAGTATGTATATTTTAAGAGAGAAAAAAAATCATTATCTACACATCTATCGTGTTGTGAAGTGAATCATGAGAGAGATAGAGAAAGAGTTGTGAAGTGTATCATGAGAGAGAGGGGGGTAAGAAGAGAGATTCATATTTTTCGAGTTACGAATCACGATATTATAAAATAAAACAGTTAGACAATATGATGTAAACTTTGATCCATGAAATACTAATGCCGCGTTAGCAACCAAGTATCGCATGGATCAAACACAATAAAAACAATACAAGTCAAATCAAACAAATTTACGACATTTATTCGACCGCGTTAACGATCATATGCCGAAATACACAAGCAAATTTACGACACTTTTTCGACCGCGTTAACGATCAAATGCCGCAATATGCAAAAAACATTTTATGCACTAGCGGACGACACCAACTTGCCGTGTTAACGACAAAATGCCGCCCGATTCTATGGGAATACCAATAGGATACGAACACACACTGGCCGCGTTACCGACCATATGTCCGCATTTGACAAAGGGAAGGGAAGGGAAGGTGACATCGCCATAACGATACTATGCTTGCCGCGTTACCGACTAGTACCGCTACGGCGTGCCATACTTACCATAGGACACAGACTAGCCGCGTTACCGACTAAGTGCCCCAGGGTAAGCACCATTCCGAAGAATGGCCTTACACACACACACCAGTCGTGTGGCGGGCCACCCAAATCCTGCCGCGCATTGCGACAATGGGCGGCTGCCCGCACGAACTCACCCACACACACATCCCTCGTGTGGCGGACCACCCACATCTTGCCGCGCATTGCGACAGTGGGCGGCTGCCCGCACGAACACACCCACATACACAAACACACACACAAACACACACACACAAGTTTTTATTACCTGTGTATGCTGTCAGCAATGAAATCCCAAAGGGCCCCCCGGGCCCATATATATAGAAAAATGTACCCCGCCGGGATATGTGACGACCCCGCCGGGGCCCGCCGGGTAAAGCATAAGCCCGGCGGGCCCGCCGGGGTATATCAAAAGCCCGGCGGGATTTTTCCCGGTTACCAGGTCGCTTGCCACCGGCTTTTTTGTGAACATGTTAACATGTGAACATGTTAATAACATGTTCACACATGTTATTAACAAGAAAAATTTTGTGATCACGTGAATATAAAATCCCTGCTAAAAGTTGATATTTTGCATCGAGTTGATGTAAAACATCAACTTTTCCACACAACTCAATGTTTTGCATCGAGTTGATGCAAAACATCAACTTTTCCACACAACTTGATGTTTTGCATCAAAGTTGATTCAAAACATCAACTCTACCACAAAACTTGATGTTTTGTATCAAGTTTCAGATGTTCCGAGAGGAGAAGAAAGTTGGAGGATCAAAGGTAGATTTTCACAAATGGCCTGCTTTATCAATTTCGACCACGTACACATGCTCAAATGACCTATTCCATAAATTTTAAGTACCAACACAACTATGTTTTGATGCGATGTTGTGTAGACGTCAAAAAGCGATTTTTTGATACAGCAAATCGCTTTGTGACATCTGCACATTACATCGAAACATAGTCATGTTGGTACTCAAAATTTAAGGAATAAGTTGTTTGAGTATGCTTACACAAACGCAATCGCTATAACATGCCATTTGTAAAAATTGACCTTGGATCCTCCAACTTTCTTCCCAAAGCATCTGAAACTAAGTGCAAAACATCAAGTTTTGTGGTAGAGTTGATATTTTGCATCAACTTTGATGCAAAACATCGAGTTTTGTGAAAAAGTTCATGTTTTGCATCAACTTTAATGTAAAACATCAACTTTAATGTAAAACATCAACTTTTAGGAGGCTATTTTTCTTAACTTTGAAATATATTTACATTTTTTTATGAGAAAGTTTTTTATTTTTATCACCAATAAATCTGTAAAAGCTCATTCCAAATAGTAGATAGTAGCCGATAAAACCTCAAAATTTTTTAAAGAAACTTATAAATCATAGAATTAAAGAAAAAATATACCTCGGATAAGGTGATATAAGTAGAACATAGGTTTACGGCTAAGGACCTAAAAAACATACATGGTCGTAACCTTTGACTGCAAATTTGAGACGAGGTCATTTAGAAAATGCTTGTCTATGTTACCATGTAACCTTTGTATCATAAATAATATCGCTACATGATGGTAGATGCCAAAAAATCATGATAATAGAAGAGCTAGATGAGATAATCAATGATGACCTGTAATCCATTGGTTTTAATCCAAATGTGCAAGACTTCATTAATTTAGAATACCACGAGTCGATTGATTTGCCAATCTTGATTTTTGTTCTACAATTCAATTTTAAAGCTAAATAACTATAAGCAAATACATGTGGTGCGACCATCTATGTCGAGGAGGGGGGTGCATGTGAGCCTGGACTTTGCCATGCCTATGTGCAGTAGTATGCTCTCCAATATAGGGGACCTTGAATCTACTGTCATCGCATGAAAGCTCCAAGCTCTTCTCTACCACCATTAGAAGCCCTAAGATCCTCTCTTTTCTCTTTGTACACAAAGACAATGTCATTTAAGCAAAGATTGCATCTCTCAGCATCCTTTTCATGTACTCCTTGCCACCACCACATATGTACATGATATAGGCTACAATTTCTTCCTCCCACCTTTATCCATATTGTATAACAAAATTTTCTTTCATGAAAACAAATGTCTATGTGGGTCGAAATTTACACCCATAGGCTATATGATGTCTGCATCTAAGATTGTCCTGCCGAAAAAATATTTCAATTTTCTACTCTTTTAACATGCTTAGGTTTACTGAGAGCCTTGATAGTTACCATCTTCTACATATATATATATGAATACAAGTCTACCTTTGCACACCTATAAGTTGACCTCTTTAAACTCTTAGCATTGGTTGTATGTCATCATGCCCACTATCTGCTTATAAATAATATAGCAAATAATTATGTCATGCAAATTGTCAAGGTAAGTATAATATACTAAAGGCTTTACTATTTGGGTCTAGAAATAGACTCAAGGATGTTTGTAGATTTCTTTCATAAATTATAGAGCTTATATTGTTATGTATTCTAATATTTTTTGAGTGCTTATCAAATAATGTGCATATTTATGCATAGTGGTAGAATTTGTCCCAAGAAAGTCCATTAAAAAAAGTGTCTTACATTAATGAAATTTATAAAATAAAATTTTACTTGAAAAATATGGATATTTCTTTAAGGTATGTAGACTCCTATGTCATTTTGTAAGTCAAGTTTATTTTTATGTCACAAACAACAACAGTTTATAAATCTATGAACGTCACACATGTTCTCAATCTTGAAAAAAATAGCAAAATTAATGTAATTTTTAAATTTATACATGGAATTCTAGATGTGTTTTCAAAAAACTATGTTTTTAAGCCATTTTTTAGATTTCACACACTTTGGGAGGGAATCACTTTAGGTAACCCTCGTCAGTTACCTATTTTGCTTGCAACAGTGTTCTCAATTTAAAAACCATTGTGAAAAGTTTGATTGAAATATTTGTGAAGTAGTTAATTCTTATTAGAAGAATTTAAAGATATTTTTTTGGAAACATTGCCAAAAGGTTTACCTCCAGATAGAGGGATAAATCATCCCTTAGAAGTTTTAAAGGATTCAAAGCCAATTAGTAAGCCACCTTATAGAGTAAGTTTGACTGAAAGACAAGAAGTTAAAAAAAATTGGCTGAATATTTATAACAAGGCTTTATTAGGCCACGTAATTCTCCATGGGCTTCACCAATATTATTAGCGAAGAAAAAATATGGATCTTTGTGCTTGTGCATAGATTATCGTGGATTGAATGCATTCACAATAAAACATAAATTTCATATTCCTAGAATAGATAAGTTGTTTGATCAACTCAAAGGTGCTAAATATTTTAGTAATATAGATTTAAGGTATAGATTTAAGGTGTGGATATCATCAAGTAAGAATAAGAATTGAAGACGTGCTAAAAACAACATTTTGGACATCTTTTTGGCACTATGAGTTTTTAGTTATGCCTTTAAGTCTAACTAATGCTCCTAGTACTTTTTTGGCCATAATGAACACTATAATTCATCCTTATTTAGGAAAATTTATGGTGGTTTTGATTGATAATATACTAGTCTTAATAAGTCAAAATAAACAAGAACATATTGATCACCTTAGAAAAGTATTTCAATTATTGAGGAAAATCAAATTATTTTCTAAAACATCTAAATGTGATTTTAAGTGCAATATCTTGGACACATAGTATCCGAGGAAGGGATTTGTATAGATCATAATAAAGTTGAAGCTATATTGAGATGAAAGGCTCCATCTAATACAGATGAGTTACAAACCTTTTAGGGCTTCTAGGGTTCTATCAAAAGTTTATAAGGAATTATGCTAAGATAGTTGTTCCATGACGAATCAGCTTAAAGAAAAAAGAAACCAATGTAGTTAGAATTATGATCAACAAACTAGTTTTAAAAAATTGAAAGTAGCAATATCTACTGCTCCTATTTTGCAAATAGTGAATCCAAATAAACCATTTGTATTGGAAATAGATGCTAGTAATTTTGTTGTAGAAGCAGCATTATTGTAGAAGGGAAGGCTAGTTGCATTTGAAAGTAAAACGTTGGACAAAACTCAAAGTAACTATTCAACTTATGAAAAACAACTGTTTGCAATTGTGTATGCTCTTAAAGAGTGGCGTCATTATTTGTATGGTGCTAATTTTGAAGTATTATCTAATTATATGAAAGTCTTAAATGGTTTAATGTTCAAAAGGTGTTAAGAGATAGGAAACAAGTGTTTGCAATTGTGTATGCTCTTAAAGAGTGGCATCATTATTTGTATGGTGCCAATTTTAAAGTATTATCTGATCATATGAAAGTCTTAAATGGTTAAATAATCAAAAGGTGTTAAGAGATAGGAAGGCTAGATGGGCTGAAATCTTATAAGAGTTTGATTTTCAAATCAGATATAATTGAGTTTTACTCAACTAGAAGGTGAATTTCTAGGTCACTTAAAAGGAAAATGTGCTAATGAACCTAGCTATCAAGTAGTTTGGAATTACTTGATTAAAAAAGATAACTCTCAAATAGAGAGTAAATAAAATGCAGTAAGGGTGTCACTTAAAAAAGATAGTGGTTTAAAGGAATCACATAAAGAAGGGTCAATATGTGAAAAAGATCGTTTGAAAATATTTCCCATCGATAATGGGTACTTTTTATGTAATGGTCTCATTTCTGTATACCTAAAGAAGAGAATATTCATGAGAATATTTTACTAGAATGTCATGACAATCCAAGTGCGAGGCACTTGGGAATTTCTAAGACCTATGCACTTGTTAAAAGAAAGTTTTATTAGGCAGGTTTAAAGAAAGACGTTCAGAAATATGTTATGAAATTCCCTAAGTGCCAAGTCAATAAAGTTGAGCGCCTAAAACTAGGTGGAATATTACCAACACTACTAATATCTGAGGGTAAGTGGGAAAGTATTTCTATGGATTTCATAGTGGGACTACCCCAAACAAGTAGAGAGCATGATCTAATGTGGGTAGTAGTGGATAGATTAACCAAGTTGGTACAATTTATACCAACTAAAAAAGAAGTAAAACACGAGAGTTGGCTAGAATGTGTATCTATCATTTATATCGATTGTATGGATTGCTAGCAGATATAGTAAGCCATCGAGATACAGAGTTTACAAACCATTTTTGGAAAGAACTGCTCAAAAAATTAGACACCAAACTTAGTATGAGTATATCTAAACATCCACAAAGCAATGGACAGATGTAAAGGGTTAACCAAGTTCTAGAAGATATAAGAAAACAATTGGGATTAGTAACTTCCATTATTAGAATTTGCTTTTAATAGTGCTAAACATTTTGTCACCGATTTTAGTCCATTTATGCTAATGTATGGATTTCAACCTAGAGCACCCATACCATTTGGCTTACAAAAAGTAAAATTGCAAAGTGTAAAAGACTTTCTCAAAGATATGTAGGACATGCTACACATTGCAAGAAGCAATGCTAACAGAGCGCATGATTGTTCTATTAGTTATGAGAAAGGTAAAAGAAGACCAATTAACTTTCAGAAAGGCGATTTAGTTTATGTAACAATGAGAAACTTTAAAAAGTGGAAAAGTTCCAAAGTTAAGTCCAAGGTATTATGGTCCTTATATAATACTTAAAAAAATTTCGAAGTGTACCTTACAAGGTATCTTTACCGAAAGGTTCTAGAGTACATCCTATCTTTTATGTTAGTAGATTCAAACATAAGATGGGAAACAATGACAATGTCATTAGAAAATAAGAAATAGTGGATTTCATAGGACAACCTATTCTTCCACATGAGCCTCAAAAGATTCTTGAATATCGAGAAAAGAAAATTAGACATTCTCTGTTTAAATAATGTTTACTAAAATGGAAAGATAGACCAGAAGATGTATCAACTTAGGGAATAGTGGCTACACTAAAGAAAAGATTTCATGAGTTTGTTTTAGAGGACAAAAACCTTTCTTTCAAGGGGGAAAAATGTTATTGAACTGACATGAAACACTAAAAGGTAATACTAGGAAAGATTATTCATATGCAAAAGGTTTGCATATAAATAAGGTTCAGGGGATTTCAAAAAGGAAATACTTAAGAAATGGATAATAGGCATTAAAGTTAAAGTAAAATAGGAAGTAAATGGTGCACAATGGAAGACCAAGGGACACAAAAGAGGTTGCCCCCTTCTAAAGAAGTTGAAGAGGCATTGGTTAATGAAAAGGCAATGTATAGCTAATGAAAGGTCAAGCGGTTGAAGTTGGAAGGTCATGCAGCACTTAGGCCTATATAACCATGATTTTAGGGTCCATTTGGGATATTGTTGGGTGGAGAATCAAAGTAGTATTCTTATAAGTCCTCGAGTGTGTTTTTTGAGGGAGCTTTTTCTAGCAACCCCACTACAAGGGATCGGGCTCATACTCGCGCTCCTAGCCGCTAAAAATGACTTGTGAAAAAAAGTAGCGGGCCCGTGTATCAGCGTGTGTATAATCGCGGCCAGAGACATGCGTGCATAATCGCGGCTAGAGACAGCGCGTGTATAATCGCAACCAGAGACATGCGTGTAAAAGCGCATGTATAGGACTGACAGACGCGCTGATACACGGGCCCATACACGCGTTATGTGTCAGTTCACGTTTAGACGCGCTCATACAGGCGTCTATACATGCGTTTTGGTCACTTTAGATGCGCTTATACACGCGTATTTCTTAGATTTGACGTGTTTATATACACGTGTTTTACAGATTATCCGCGTATATACACGCGACTTTTAGTAGATCTGACACGTTTATACATGCAAACAGAGAGCAAAAAAAAAATCCAGAGAGTGCTATTTGGTACCTGAATGCTGTTCCAGCATTCCAGCACCCAATAACACTCTCTGGATTTTTTTTTTTGGGTGCATTGGACCATCCACGAAGAAGATATCCACGAGGAAGATTAAGACAAGAATGACATGAATGCATACATTGTGAATACACGATTCAAGACAGACATGAATGCAATACTATCGATTCACGATTCAATATTACTATCCAAATTTCACACATATATACAAGGGAGTCCATATGTCGAAGTAGCCCATGCCTTCAGTTTACAAAAAAATATATACAACCACATCCTCAATATGGAATGTGATACTATAAGTCTGAGTACTACTCAGACCCAGATGATGACTCGGTGCTCCCTCCATGCTCAGATGAGCTCACATCGGTCCGAATGTCCGATGAGTAGTGCAGTGGCGGCGGGTGGATCATCAACAGCTTGTGCCTGTTCAAGTAATATATAGTATATAAGTATATATATATGTGTAATTCAATAAACCAAAATCATTCGTTTAGAGTTTTCAAGTACCTGTTGACCATATGGTCTCATGGCTATCTCAAACTGCGCGTCCGTAATACGTCCCTCGGCTCTGAAGATGGCCCACGTGTCACGTCTGCTATGCCGGCGAGCATACCCAGTATCGTGGGCTGTGGACTTCCTCCTTGTAACCCGTCGCTGTATCATAATCAACACAATTTGTAAGATTAAAACAATCATAGAATCAATGAATTAAGTAAACAATCAAATAAAGTGGCAAGATACTTACGAACTCTGCCTCCCATGTGACTCGACGCCGCCAGATCCAAAATGCGAAGATCCAATGGTCTCCATCTGGATCCGTCGTGCCTCCACATGCTGCCTGCTCTTCACGCCACCCTCTGCTCGTTTCTTTGCCTCCTTCCACTCGCGTTTGTGCGCAGTGGCAGGTTTCTCGCGGCAGGATAGCCACCCGCAGCTACATTTAGCCCATCATCGTATGCGAGTTTTTTAAGGTGAGATCTTTTATTACTTAAGATCTCCCTTATTCGTGCCCTTCCCCATACATCCGAGAATATAGCGTGTGGGGGATTGGGGTACCAACTATGTACAGCCTCTATCACCTCCCCAACTAATCGTCTATTTTGATCTTTAAATTTAATAAAACAATTGCTATACAAGTTTGATACTGCCCCACGCATGTACTCCATTACCTCTTTTCCCCTCGCATCCATCACTATCCCGCCCCTATCCGTCACATCATAGCAGATCACTCCCTCCACCTCTCTCATCTCCTCCTCTTCTGAACTGTCTCCTCTAACTCTTCTCCCTCTATCTCCTCTCTCACCGCGTGCCCTACTACCTCCCCCACCAAAGCACCCGCCGCATCCTCCACTCCCACTCTTCCTACTGCTGCTGCTGCTGCTCTGCAGGTGGAGTCACGACTGGGGGATTGTCTACATGATGGTGGCTGTGAGCCTTGACGTGACGGTGGCTCTGAGGGAGTACGTGATGGTGACTGTGAGCCCTGACGTGACGGTGCTTGGGAGGGTGTGCGTGAGTGTGTCTGGGACGAGGTATGTCTCCTCGGTGGGCGTGGAAGAGGAGAAGCTGCATGCCGTCTCGTCGGACTCATAGGCATAGACGACAGTGGAGTGCCCTGGATACTCGCGGTAGGGGTATAGACACCAGGCACACAGAAGGAGGGGGATGGGCATACATGTACTCTGTAAGCTCAACTGGACCAGGATGGCGCCCAAAATGATTTAGCATCTCCATCAGCCAATTGCTGTACGCAAATGGATCGGATGAAGAACCTGGAATATCCATAAAGAATCTGCAAAAATAATCCTCATGTACATCATGGGCTGTCTCTTGACTCACACAAATATCATCATCCAAGCCACCTATCAGCCTGCAAACCATAGAAACAGGAAACACAGTCTCGTGTATACACCCGTCCAGAAACGCGTGTATACACCCGTTCAGAAATGCGTGTATACACCCGTCCAAAAACGCATGTATATGCGCGTGAACAGTCTGTGCAGACAGGATACACGCAGACATACACGCGTTTTTACACGCGACCTTTGCAAAAAAAATTTTGAAAGCGACCGACCTCCGACAATGTGTCCTTATAAAAGGCCCACTGTCGTCCCTGTCAGAATCGTTCACCAAATGGCAACCAAAGAAGGAGAAGGACGGAGACAAACCCAAAAAGAAAAGAGAAAATAGCATAAACAAATCTGAGGACAAATCTGAGGAAAGAGACAAGGCGGCAAAGGACAAACTGACTCACCTCTGAAAAAGTGAGTCTTCTTTTTTGGTCGGTTTCTTCCACCCGTGTGTGCTCCTTGTCTGCTCCTTGCACTTAGGTTTAGTGTTTTTTGGAAGAGGCGAAAACGAAAGAGAGCAGATATGTTAGTTCAAAATGTTTATTTGGGGAAGGCGGGTTATTTTTAGTTTAAACAGGTCGTCGCGTGTATTTTTGCGTTTATGACAAATTAGCCGCGTTTATACACGCAATTTTTATTCTCTAGCCGCGTTTATACACGCGATTTTCAGGAAGTATCCGCGTTAATACATGTGATTTTTAGGATATAGCCACGTTAATACACGCGATTTTAAGGACGTAGCCGCGTTAATACACGCGATTTTTATACTTTCATTAAAAACAGATTATGATTTTGTGTTTTTTGGTTTGCACATAGGATGTCATCAACCTCCTCAAGCAGTCCTGGTGAAGATGAGACAATGCGTCATCATAAATCGTGATGTGTGGTTGGGACAAAGGATCAAGTGTATGTATAATCGATGTCAAGGATGCATTGTACGAGCACGTCGAATTACCTTGAATCACATCTCCATGTATGGAGAATGGAATCAAACAGGTTTAGAGGTGAGTAGATGTAAATTGATGGTATTCAAATGACTCATGGTATCCAAATTAAATTAATGGAGTTGTAATATATAAACTCTAATTGAAGCGGGATGCAGTACCACACCCTAACATGGTGCCCTACGCGCGGCGAGAGCACGCAAAGCGTCGAGCGACGAGATGATGCTGGAGCTTCGGGATCTATTGTCAGAGATGAGTGGGATTTGGATGACAATAGCCCTGCACCCCACGAAGTTGTGGAAGAGGAAGTGTTTGATGATATGGTGCGGAATCTTTTTAAGGATGATCCCAAAGGTATGGACGACGATGATATGGAACAAGAGCATCTTTACAAGGCTTCATCGACACCGGTTTTTGAAGGGTGCACATTCTCTATTTTACGTGCTTCACTTGAACTACTCAATATACAAGTAGTTTATGGATGGAGCAATGCAAGTCTTGACGCATTATTGAAGTAAGCATTCTAACTTGCAAATTTGAATTAGTGGTTTAAGGTTTAAGATTTAGGACTAATTGATGATATTGGATGCAAGCTATTATCAAACATGCTTCCAAAGGGAAATAGACTACCCACCTCAAGAGACATAGCAAGGCGCTATGTGACATCTCTTGGAGGATTGGATTATGATCGCATACATGCATGCGTCAATGATTGCATTCTCTTTCGTGGGACGCATAAGGAGGCTCGACATTGTCCCACTTGTGGTGAAGCAAGGTATAGAACAGATGTGAAGAGTTTTGATGTACCTCGTAAAGTCTTGCGACACTTTCCTATAATTCCTCGCAGCATCAAACACATGTTCAAGTGCAAATCCATAGCAGAGCTCATGTCATGGCATTCCTCACATCGATCGGATGATGGCATGTGGAGAATTCCCGCAGACACTCCTGCTTGGAAGCATATTGAAGATGAGTGGCCCAGCTTTAAAACAGAGCCCAAAAACTTGAGACTTGGCCTAGGTATGGATGGAGTGAATCCATTTGGTTTCAAAAGCACCGCATACAGCGTGTGGCGAGTTGTGTTGGTGAATTACAACCTTCCACCATCAATGGCGATCAAGAAGGGACATCTTATGTTATCCCTTCTAATTCCAGGGAAACATAAAGTCAAGCATATGGATGTTTATCTCGAACCGTTGATTGATGAGTTGGAGGAACTATGGAGAGGTGTTGCGATGGTGGACATTAGTAGGCCTCCCTCCTCTCGACACTTCGACTTAAAAGCAGTGTTGATGTGGACAATGCATGACTTTCCGTTCTGGTAAGAATTCTAATTACCTCCCTACTCTAATACTATTGGCTATATTAATTATAAATATTGACTTTAATATTCTAACTTTTATTTATATTTTAATAGGTTTGAAAACATCGGGTAAACATGCATGTCCTGTTTGTGGCCCTTCGTTAGTACATGAGTATGCTGACGGTTTGTGTAAGACCATATTCGATTATCATCATCGATTTCTCCCCTCAGATCATCCTAAATATGTTGCTAGTAAGAGTAACATTCCTCCACAAACACTTCGTGCAAAAGATTGGAAGCGTATTTGGGAGTCTACAAATATTCTTCCTCCAGATGGCATGAATAGGTATAGTAATGTTTTTCAATCTTGTTTTGTGTAGTCTCTAATTGGATTAAAGGTCACATAGAGCAATCCCTTGTATAGGTACTCCATTTTTTTCGGCTACCATATTGGACCCATCTTAAGATCAACCATCTTCTTGATCCCATGCACATCTTCAAGAATGTGGGATCTGGTATTTGGGAACATGTTATTGGTAAACGAGACAATGTTAGCGTACGTGAGGACTTGCGGGTCGCAGGACGTATGCGTCAAGCTTGGCCACGAGAGGAGGGTGGGCACGTTCGTCTTCCGCCTACACCATGGATTATATCAAAGAAAGAGGAGAAGCAGGTAAAGCAGGCCATCACCACTTTGCGTACTCCCACTGGATGCATGAGATCATTGAAGGGAGCCTTTACAACCACTAAGAAAAGAGGCGTTGAGCAACTATATGGGTTGAAGCTCGGGGGGTCACTATATGTAAAATATCCCTATCGCATGCGTTCAAGGCCTATATTTTAAATCCCTTATTTGTGAAATTTTTTAATCTATATAATATCCCCTTTTCTTTATGAATCTGTAAATTTTTTTGAGAAAAATTAAATCATACCCTTATGTAAATATATTTCTGTAAGTTTCATAAATTAAAATTATGCTTCTGTTGAACGCCGTGATATTCACATTTTTTTGTGAGTGACCCCCCCCGAGGGTTGAAGTCCCACGATTGGCATAAGATGCTCCAAGTAAGTGTTTTCCAAGTCTTGTACGTTGAAATTAAATTTTGTAATGCCATAAACCATACATACATGTGCTCTTATGTGCGCAGTTCATACTACCTACTAGCATCGACCATTGTGCAAATAAGAGTTTGAAAAAATGTATTTATAAGATAGGCGAGCTTGTGAGGTATGTAAAACCCATGTCAGATCACCCTTCATTATACCTTGCAAAATGAACGTGCATGAGGTATAACGTACTATTTATTTATTTTTCAGATATGTTAGTTCCAAAGCAATTGATCCAGCCATGTTGTGGATGCGCGTGTTATGGCAGTGGAGGTGGTTTGTTTGGTAGAGGAGACTTTTTCGCGAACCATTCTCACAAGTCAACTACATCTCATTGTGCATTTAGTGGACAAAATCGCTTTATGTGGCACTGTGCATGCACGTTGGATGTTCTTCCTAGAGCGCTTCATGAAGACCTTAAAAGACTTTATGAGGCAAAGTGCAAGGCCTGAAGGAAGCATGGCCGAGGGTTGGTTGATACAAGAGTCTCTTGTATATATTTCAGAATTTCTTGGTCAGGTGGACAGCTCTTTGCCACGACTATGGAGCAATGAAGAGGACTTGAGGATGACCTCTATTGTGCCTCAAGGAAAAGGACAGAGTAAAGTAATTGACAGAACATTGATTGATGATCTCAATTTCACTTGCATCCTTAATAGTGATGTGATGAGCAGATGGGTTACAAGATATGAGGATGCAAAGACAAAAAGGCAAGCAGAAAGAGCTCTCTTTCGGAGGCAACATGGCTCTCGTAAGACGTACCCTAAGCATCTAGCAACACTTCTGAATGATATCCATGTTAGGAAATGGAGAGAGCAAAGAGCGACGAGGGGCTGCATATCACGGCGGAAGAATGGGAGTATGCATGAGGATGCATGTTAAAGGTACATAGAACTTATGTTTTGCATTAGTTGTAAGTGATTTGCTTTTAATATTTATTCACATTGCTTACACAAATATTGCTTCTATTTTGGTCCAGTGCACTATGTTCAATGCTATATGGTGTGAAGACAAGCATTTTCGAACACAAAGAATTGATGAAAAGAGGAATACACAAGATTGCGGTGTCATTAGTAGCTTTGAGGGAGCTAATGGAAAAATGGATGATTATTGTGGCGCACAATCCAAGACATATTTAGGCTTGACTTTCGTCGCTTCTTTGTGTATGTTTTGTATGTCAAATGGCAAATGAACGTGGTAGAAAAAGGGCCTAATGCAACGATAAAATGCCATGCAAGTGGCTATGTAACCATTGACTCTACAAAGTTTTGGCAAACAAAGAAAGATAGGCTCGTATTGCCACAACAATGTGAGCAGGTATGCATTTTTTTACTAATGTGTTTCATGTATATATATATCTAAGCTCACGTACCCCTTGACTTTTGATATGCTAATTAATTACTGCAATATGTGTATTTGAGTAGGTTATCTATCTACCAATGGTGCATGACATTAAATGGTGGTACGTCATCCCTATTGCACCACGTTCCAAAGTGATGTATAATACATTCATTGATATGGAGCATATGGAGGATGTAACAAGCCGCAATGAAGATGATGTCGAACATGCCAATGAAGATGTTGTGATCGATGATCAAGAAATAAGAGATGATCATGATAATGAGGATGAGCGTGCCATTTCTCATGATCATGAGAATGACCCTACCATTGAGGATGATGGTGATGTTGATGAGGATGATCAGGACATCGATACCATTATCAATGGACAGAATATCGATAGTGGAATAAATTTAATCGTAGCCTACAAATTGATCAAATGGATATTGATGTTGATCGTTTGGCAAAAGGATGGATCTTATTGAAGATGAGATCGAACCCTAACCAATCCGTCACT